>NC_062578.1:44281250-44906428 GCF_022837055.1 Prionailurus viverrinus
GACTTCGGTTCAGGTCATGATCTTGCAGTTCATGGCTTCGAGCCCCACATCGGGCTTTGGGCTGACAGCTCGGAGCCTTGAGCCTGCTTCGGATTCTGTGTCTCCCTCTTCCCCTCCCCTGCTCACGCTCTGTCTTTCTCTCAAAACTAAACAAACATTTAAGAAAAATTTTAATCTGATTTCTCATAAGGTAAGTCATATACAAATATATGAAATCGTATACTGGAGTTTCATGGTTCATTTATATAGACATTCAAAAAACTTGTTGAGAACCTACTATGGGCCACACGCTATTTCAAAGGATATATATCAAAGAACAAAATATAAAAATCTCTGCCTTTGTGGCACCTGGGTGACTCAGTCAGTAGAACATCCAACCCTTGTTCTCAGGGTCGTGAGTTCAAGCCCCACATTGGGCATGGAGCCTACTTTAAAAAAAAAACAAAAAAACAATCTCAGCCTTTGTGGAACATACATATTTAATGAAACAGCTTTAGACAACCTGAGTTACAGGAATGCCTGGCTGGCTCAGTTGGTAGAGCATGTGACTCTTGATGTCAAGGTTGTAGGTATAGAGATTACTTAAACATAAAATCCTTGGGGCGCTTGGGTGGCGCAGTTGGTTGAGCGTCCGACTTCAGCCAGGTCACGATCTCGCGGTCCGCGTCAGGCTCTGGGCTGATGGCTCGGAGCCTGGAGCCTGTTTCCGATTCTGTGTCTCCCTCTCTCTCTCTGCCCCTCCCCCGTTCATGCTCTGTCTCTCTCTGTCCCAAAAATAAATAAAAAACGTTGAAAAAAAAAAAAAGATAAAAAAAAAAACATAAAATCCTTTAAAAAAAAAAAAAAAGAACCTGTGTTACCACTAAAAGAAATAATTTGTAACAATCTTGTACTAAAATAAAATCTTAACCATACTTCCTGTTTGGATTTTAATTCCCTAAGAGGAAAATTCCCTTTTGAGATGAAAGGCTGCAATCTCAGTACATGCGTAGGTTTAATAATAGGGTTGCAGAAGGTCATTTGACATTTTGATGTTGTAGTTGTTAGAAAGTCATTTTCAGAAGCCATCTTGTAAAGACTATTTGAGTCCCTCTGTGACTTAACATAGATTAAGTGAGAGAATAAAGGGGAGAATACTGGAAATAAGTACTAAAACTTTTGGGTATGAAGTAAATAGAACATTAAGAAAGCTGAACCAACCAAGACAAATGCAGCTTCAGATACTTAAAATAGAAGAAAGGGATCCTAGTAATTTCTGGGGTACACACAGCTTCCTCTTGTTTCCTTTTCCATTGAGCTTTCTTATACCCAGAGAGCCTGGAAGAATGAGAGGCAAGAGAAACATAGTGATGTTTCTTACCCTTGTTCCGATATTCAGAGTCAGGATTTGTAAGCAAAGCTAAAGGGTGACTTGACCTCCTGCTCGTCTGTTCCAGCCTCCAGGCGCTCCAAATACTGCCTCTCCTGATCGTCCATTAACAGTTAGGCCTCACTGAGGCAAATCAGTTAATTTGCCTCCTTTCTGCTTCCAGGCTGGAGAGGAGAAGCAAGGCAGTAAGAGTCTAGGCCCTCAACATTATGATTTCACTGCCAGAATGGATAAAACTCTGAAGATTTGAACATGAGTTTTACTACTTACTTTCATGGAGAAGGACTAGTAGTCCTAGTCTGCTAGTGTTTTAGGCTAGCATAGACCGCATAGGCTGTCTTTGCCCTTGCATGGGAAACAAGCTGTTGCTGCTCTGTTTGAGTAACCCTTACATCTCCAGAAGCAGAGAAGGGGGTGGTATCACCTACTGGGAGTTCAGAAAGGAGCTATTTTCTTTGTCTTTCACATGAAAAAGTTTCAAGGAGTTGAGAGTTGGTGAGAAGTGGACAAACCATTGAATCACTGAAACATCAAATCGTCCTATTTCTAATGAACAGGAAAATATAAAAGTTCATGAAAATGGAATTATTCGCTCCTACTTGAGATTCAGTAAACATCTTGTAATTCTGTGCTTTTCATCCCTTTTTATCTCTACCTCTATTCATGGATGTTGTAGGTAAACGTTTATTTGGTTATGCCACTAGAGGGCACGCACGAGTTGTAGCCCTTCTGCTAGTAAATTCTTTGGAAATCATTTTAGTATTTACTTGCTCCTCAGCAGCCTCTTGGTATTACTTTGATATTTAATTTTATATGAAACTTTTTACAGAGGAATTTAAGGTAATTTTATTCCAAAATAGCCTGTCAAGACTCTTCCACCTGCTGTTTCTACCGAGCCATCTGTTATTTTATCAAAAAGTGATTCTGACAAAAGCTCTTCCCAAGTGCCACCGATGCTACAAGAAACAGATAAATCCAAGTCAAATACTAAGCAAAATAGTGTGCCTCCTTCACAGAGTAAGTAATTCTCCTTTTTAGTTCTTTTGTATGTTTTCTGTACTGTTTATATAAAAGTTAATTTCTTAGAAGTCTGAAATATTTAGACTTCTAATCTTGGAAGTCTGATAGAGATTAATAGAGCAGCCCTTCCTTCCTTTGCACAGGCTAGATTCCTTGGCATCTTGTGGACCTCAGTCAGTTATGAGGGTCAAGAGGCTGAAATCACCCCAGGAGAGACTGGGTGTCCAGGGACACAGACAGCGGAGGGCTTGAGACATGCCCTTGTCCATCTGGTCCCTCCCTTTTTCTATGCACATGTTCTTGGGACTGCTGTGAATTGTCCTGTGCCTTCTGTCCCCTTTTCCTCCCTTTAGCTACCTTCAGTATCCATTTTGCCTATTTTCACTTTCATTACTTAGATGGGTAATGCCATGTTAAATGATGGGTTTTCTAGATCAAAACCGGTGCAGTATTTTTCATGTGATTAAACAAAATAATACATTGGCATTCAAAGGAAAAGGGGAAGGTAGCCATTGAATAACCTAAAAACATGTGACTGGGACTTGAGAAGTTACACATAAAGGTTGAAGAGTCATTAGTGGATTTCAAAGCATGTTTTCATTGATGGTACTTTGATATTTTTGAGACATAACAGTATTTTCTCCTGTTTTTTCTTTCTTTTTTTCCTCTTAGCCAAGTCTGAAACTAGCTGGGAATCTCCCAAACAAATAAAAAAGAAGAAAAAAGCCAGACGGGAAACGTGAATATATTTTTCCTGCATTGGACATGTGTTTGTAAACACTGTCTGGAAGATTATGCTGTTTATGCAATAATTTGTGAACATGTACAGAGTTTTATATAAATTTAAACCAATTTTTAAAACAAAACTGTGAAAACAACCACCATAAAAATGGAATCAAAGGAAAGTTAATTTATGAAATTAAGAGGTCAGCAGAATATACTACAGTGCTGGAAGACACTTGGGGAAAGTCTTTTCAATTGAACAAGAACGATCTTAATTTAAGAATATTACCCTGGTTTTACAGCAGTGCCCTGTTTACAACAGATTGTGCCCTGTCTCATCTGCAGCTGAGGAATAAAGGATTCTGATTAGGAAGAGGGTTGCCTACAAATTGGTAGGCGGCCTCTTGGATCTTATGCACGGAACTTAAAACCATTTGAATCTGTTTTATGCTTAAATCAAAGTGCTTTGATCAAATGCATAATCTGCCATATCTTTACATATATGTTGGTAGCAATTTGTATTAAAGGAATCACAAGTGCAAATAAAAGGTCATTTATCATTTGTTAACTAAACTCATGGTTTAGTTTACAATTTTTAAAAAGTTCATAATTAAAACATTGAACATGCAGTTGATGCTTGTATGGCTTATGAAGTTATTTTTGATAGTCTTACATTATTACTTGAATTGTTCAAAGTTCAGTATATTTTAAATTAAGAAAGGTAAACTATATGTATTTGTTTTATACTTTTAAGGCTCAGACTCACAAATAATGCTCTTGTTTAGGATTTGAAAACTTCTAGGCAAAGTCCGACTTAACGTTTTCCCCTTTCCTTAGCAGTTACTTTTTCCCAACGTCAGCTCTTCTTCATTGCTAATCCATTTCCGACGTTAGAAGTGAAATCTTTCACGAATTAGTTATGCAGACAGAACTTTGAGTATATGATGGAGAATGAAAAACTAGAGTCAGACAGCTTTAATTGACATTGTCAAGACCTCCAGTTATCAGGAATACATTTTTTTACTGCCTTAACCTATAGTGCGTAGAATATGCATCAATTTCTTGAGGGAGATTCGTGTTTTTATAAGAATTTTCATGTAATTATTGCAATTGTGGTCAAACAAGGAACGTTTTCTGCTTGAAACTATTGATTTAAATGACGTGTGAGATGCTTCACCATTTTCAGGCACTGTGTAATTCTCTTGTAATAAACTGGCAGGCATCTTTGTACCTATAAATAGTGCATGCTCAGCCATGTACACTGTAAATAGCCTTTACCAAACGTGTTTGACAAGGACCATACTTAACATCACTTAGTGAGTTGTGATAAAGAAAAAAAAGCCATGATTTATTTGATGTGATTGGCTCGTTTTTATGTGGCGCCAAGAACGAAACTGTTTAACAGCATAACCAATGGTACCGATCTGTCCATCCAATCTTGTCTTTATTATATCTGATTGTGCTTTGGTAGTATTGCATTGTCATACTGGGAAAGCTAAAGAAACAAAATGGTTTTAGTTTTGCTGAAGACTGGCCTTATTAATGGACAGCTTTCCTAACAAGCGGTTATTAACTTTTATCAGGTGTTAACATCTGTTTCAGGAACATGGCAGTATGTTTACATGTCAGAAGTTTTGTTTAATTCTATGATATTTCTAAATTGATTTGTTTAAATAAATTCAGCAAATGGATAGCATTGTTTTTATTTGCTTCAACACTGGGGTAAGTAAGCTAAACTGCCAGGAGTTCGTTTCTTCAAATGACTTTATTCTGTTAGCTTTACATAGAAGTTTCCTCAATAGATCCAAGGACTCCTAAGTTGCCAGCACTTTGTAAAGGTGTCACGGGAGAGAATTTGAGAAGCGGTCTGTATCATTTTAGAATGTGCCAAAAGATCTGTGCTCAGAAAACTCAGTTGAACTCTCTCAACTCTACCTCACCATTTCTTTGTCTTAGAATTTTGTCAGCCATGTCCAATGTTGGACTTTATTTCTCCAGCTTAGTATCTTCTGTATGACCCCCACGGTGGGAGACTCTGACTTTTGAGGAGAGTTGTAGTACATTGCTAAGCAGGTGGGGCCAGCGTGGAGATGCCTCTGTCTCTTCTCTCTAGCTCAAGAGCCAGTACATGGATTTTATGTTTTAAGAGATGGCAGCTATGAGTGATAAATTAATACGTTTCTTTTCTTCCATATGCATGAGATGAAAATTCTTGCACAATTACAGTATCATTCAGTGCTTTTTACCTGTTCCAGAAGATCTTTATATGGCATCCAGTTAGTTTCTGGAATCTGAACATAGGAACTGTTCTCCATCATCAACCTCAGAAGGCACTAAAATGAAGGTAGTGATTCAGGGAGAAGAGGAGAGAGAGGAGCCTATTGTCCTTTGGAGGCTTGGGTTAGATGCTCCCCAAACTGTTAATAGGGAAATAACTGATCTCTTTAGGCTTTGTCAGGCCTGAAGTGGAACCTTGTTCTGATTAGCAAAAGAACCTACTCAAAAAATCTCTCTAATCCTGGCTGGAGTCCGCATACTTACTGCAAATCCTTTCCTGTTCTGGAGCAGGGTTTAGGATTTTCCCCAGACTGGAATTCTACCTATCCGACCCCACCTTGAGCAAAACAATAGTTGAGAGAGTCCAAAAAAAGTGTTGAAATAAAATGTTGTTAATGTAATTTACCATGTTTACTTTGTGCATGCATTTGGGGAGGGGAGGGGAACAGTGAAAATAATTTACCCAAATCTGATGGTATTATTTCATAGGCTAGTCCAGTTTGTATTTGGGTTAAAAATAATTGAAGGGCAATATTTAACTACAGAGTTTAGTTTTTCTTAATTAAAAACAGTCCTCTATTAACGTAGTGTGAAATATCTCTCAAAATTGAGAATTTAGGTTTAAGATGTCTAAGAGATGTCTTAAGACTTTACTGTAAACTCATTGCACAAACTGGAATTACTTTCCAAAAGACTTAGGGAATGCAAATATGTTCTTTGTAAAATGCATTGAGTATTGTAAATAAAACATACCATTTTTGTTTTGTTTAAATTGCTCGTTATAGTTCGCTTATGGGAAGGGACTTCAGTCATTTTGCATCCTAAGCTGGTCTAAAGGCAGTTACTTTTTGATGTTCTTGATGCTTCTTTCCAAAGCCATAGGTGCACTTGCAGGCTTTACCGTTAGGAAGTCAAATATTTATGGAGTTAAGCACCTCGTAAAATATCCGCTTGTGACACAGGATGTTCTCTGTGAGGAAACAGCTTCCACCCTCCGTCATCTTAACAGTAGATGTCACTGCCACTGCGTCCACTTCTTAGGTTAAGGACGTTAGACTCAGATTTGGCATTATTTATTAGTGTGTGTCCCGAAACGGTAGTGACTTAAAAAGAGAGAAGTTTATTTTCTTGTGCATGTAAAAGTCCGGAAGGCCGTGCAGGGCTGCTGTGACACTACAGGGTCGGGAATCCAAGTCCCTTCTACGTTGGTCCTCCCCGTTCTCAACATGTGGCTTCCACGTCCTGGTCGCAGACAGCTGCACGCTAGAAACCTTCTGTCAGCATTTCTGCCCGCTTCCTTTAGCAATGCTTCTCACAAAGTTACATCACGTAGGCTTATCAATGCAAACTTAAGACACTTGATCCTACTAGCCACGAAGAGAATAGGAAACAATAGGCTTTCTTCTGGCTGCCACAGGCCAATTCAGGACTCACTGCTGAGGAAGCCGTGGGGGACGACCACAAGCACAGCCTTCAGTCCCTGTCACGGGGTTGACACCTCAAGGAGATCCTGCACCCAAACGTCATTTTTAAGGTCGGGTTTTAAGTTTTCCAACTAAGCGGAAATTTTGAAGTCTCTTGGATACCGCCAAGAGCAGCTAGTTATGTTCGAGTGTCTATGTACTAGCTTTCTGAAAGAAATTCCTGCCAACCAGTAGCTGTTTTAGATTCTAGAGACAGGCTGAAGAAATAGCCTGCCATCATGCCTGCCCCACAAGTACAAATTGTAACAAGTTTCAATAGAAAAATTGCCCTAGTGTCTAAAGCGATCTTTAAAAAAAAAATAAAGCATTACTATTCTTTCTAAATGCTTTAACGGGAGAATGCTTTATAACCCGAGCATCAAGGCTGGAGGTTCATTGTGACATGTTTGCGAACTAATAATAGTTACAGTACTGAGATTTACGAATAGGCTAATTGAAGAAAAACTTAAGCAGATTCAAGGTCTTCCCCATGGTAATGGCATTCTTATTTGTATATGTATGCTTTCCTTTTTTATTTATTGTATCAAAGCATTCAAAATGAATATATGTAACATGTACATAAATTACAATAAAACGAACACCTCTGAAACCACCATTCTGCTTAAGAAATAGAACCTTACCAGTAGAGGGGATATTGGGAGTGAGCTTGACGTTTGTCGTTTGGCAACAGGATCAAGGGGCAAAGGCACGGATGAAAATAGCTGCTCTCAAATACCCCGACATGGCACAGGTCCTTTTTCGTGCCAACACTAGCTGAGGATCCCAAGTAACTTCAGCCGGTCTTGGAAGGGAGCCATGGCTCACTGATGCCCCTTCGCCAAGTTATTCCACTGACATCTGTTGGGAAGTTGTAACAACTACATATAGGCACAATGACTGAATGTGAATAGTGCCCCCAGTTTGTATAGTGAACATGACAGCCTTTCCCTGAGGGAGGAGGGTAACAAGGCTGTATAAGAACTACCCCACCCTCCATGTGGGGATTCAGAAGGGCAGCACGTGCCCCTGTTTAGGGTGCAGATTCCTCAGGCTCCCGGGTGGTTCAGTTGGTTAAGTGTCCAACTCTTCTTTGTTGTTTATTGTTGAGAGAGAGACAGAGTGGGGGGGGGGGCAGAGAGAGGGGGAGACACAGAATCTGAAGCGGGATCCAGGCTCGAGCTGTCAGCACACAGCCTGACGGGGGGCTTGAACTCACAAGCTGTGAGATGATGACCTGAGCTGAAGTCGGACGCCCAACTGACTGAGCCACCCAGGCATCCACGCGTTCAACTCTTGATTTCAGCTCAGGTTCATGAGTTCGAGCTCTGTGTCAGGCTCTGTGCTTGCAGTGCAGAGCCTGCTTGGGATTCTCTTTCTCTAAATAAATTTAATTAATTAAAAACTTAAAAAAGGGGGGGGGTGTCGAGGGTGTAGATTCCTTGTGAAATTTGTTGAGGGGCTGCAGACTTTCTGACAAATACCACAAAGGGGTTTATGGCAAAACAGCAGAAGCTGTGAGTAATTTAAGATAGTGTAATTATGAATGATTTCTTTCTCCTTGAAACTATCATAATTTTAAAATACAGGATTACCTGGGAAAGTTGCAAGTATTCCCATTTCTCAGCAATATTGAAATGACCACAATAATGAAAGATGGAAGAAAACCTGCCTTAGGTACATTTCTATTATTAGCAAACAAAATCCAGTAATTTATTAACAGAATAAAACACCGATCAAAGATGCAAGTGTGTGCTGATACCAGGAAATGTATTAACATTTCATTTCATCACAAAATTAAAGCAGAAAAATCCTATAAGCATGACACTTAAAGAAGAAGTATTTTACAAAATCCAATAGCCGTGCCCAATGTAGATTTTTTAAAAACTTAAAATAGGGGAAATACTAATGTCACCTCAGTTGAAATCAGCAAAACAGGGTGATGTTAGCCCAGATTGTCTTGGAGAAGCATTAACAGATAATAAAAGTTTAAAATTGGCATAACATCAAAAGTGAAATTATTTTTTCCTGACTATTTATACACCTGCAAAGCTCAAGAGGTTTTAATAACAAGCTGTGACCACTAGGAAGAGAACACACTCAAATGGCAGATATACAAAATTGTCTAGAATTTTCTGTATTAGAATAAGCATCTGGAAAAGCAAATGGGAAAAATCCAAGTATGGCAACCAGAACTGTCATTTTTCTTTTTTTAACATTTATTTGTTATTGAGAGACAGACACAGAGCATGAGCAGAGGAGGGGTAAAGAGAGGGGGAGACAGAATCCGAAGCAGGCTCCAGGCTCTGAGCTGTCAGCACAGACCCCGATGCGGGGCTGGAACTCACAAACTGCGAGATCACGACCTGAGTCAAAGTCGGTCACCCAACCAACTGAGCCACCCAGGCGCCCCCAGAACTATCATATTAAGAAATAAATTTTTCAAGAAAAAGACCAAATGAAAAAGTCTTCGAGAAGGACAGAAAATAATATAACAAATGAAAAGTTGTATCATTACTTGGAAAACAAAAACGCCACTCTTTCCAAAATTAATATATAAATTAAGTTCAGTTCTAATTAGAATGCAACAGATTTTTTTAAGTTCCTCAAAGATTGTGGAAACAACTAATTTGAAAAAGACAAAAGTCAGAAAAAGTAGTAGGCAGCTGTTGGGGCAGGGCAGGGGACTAGCGTTATCAGTAACCAATGTCAGATAAAATACAGAAAGGCTTGTGTCCATCAGAGTTCTTCACTATAAAACCCGGGATCCCTCCAGCGAGTTTAAACTGAAAAGGAATCTGGGAGCACCGGAGATCCAGGCCCTGACCCCACCAGGAATAACAGCTTGCCACATGCTCATTCAGAGGCTGCCCAACCAAAAAATGATCCATTCACCAGCTCCCGTGAGGATGCTCAGGACTGAGTGCCCAGACCTTCACCCTGCAGCCTCTTGGCGCCCCCTGGGCATCCACAACTGGGTTCTGCTCGAGCCTCTTCCCACCTCACCCCTTTCCTAGTCAGTGTTTGGCAGACTCGAGGTCATATCTCTGTCTGTCAAGCAGCAAGGGAACCTGGAGAATGAATTTTGACTATGTAGAGAACCCCAAACATAAAGGATATTCAAAATGTCAATGTCAAGCAACCAAACCCTGATTAATGTCCATGCCAGTGTCATCTGTTATCAACACAAGGATTGTCCAACAGGTCGGGAGAACAGAGTGGGAAACCAGAAATATATTCCTATATACATGAGAATTTTGAATACAGTGTAGGTCATGTTTTAGTTCCTTGTAAAGGGATGATTTACTTACTAGATGGTTTGGGGACAACTTCTCTAACTGGAAGAAGTTAGAGCTGGACCCCATCATACCTTACAGGAAAATAAATCTCAAATAGATTAAAGAATGAGACCTTAAAAAAAAATCTTAGACAATACAGAAAACTAAGTATACAACATAGAGGTGGGAGAGATACCCTTACCTTTTAATGAAGGAAAAGTGGGGTATTTACCAGTTTTATTGAGAAATAATTGACTGTATATGAGGATGATATTCTTAACCAAGGCTGGAAACCTACACACTATAAAAGATGTACATATTTAAGTGTATACAATTTTTTCAAACATTTTAAATGTTTTATTTTAAAACAATTATAGACTCACGGTGATGAGGTTTGGGGGGTGATAGTGGGATGCATGGGGTCTGGAGCCAACAGCCAAGAAAGAACTCTTAAAGATGTCTTTGACGCAAAAAGGTGATTTTTTAAAAGATATTTTTTAACATTTAGAGAGACAGAGACAGAACGTGAGCAGGGGAAGGGCAGAGAGAGATGGAGGCACAGAATCCAAAGCAGGCTCCAGGCTCTGAGCTGTCAGCACAGAGCCCAATGTGGGGCTCCAACTGACAAACCATGAGATCATGACCAGAGCTGGAGTCAGATGCTTGACCGACTGAGCCACTGAGGCACTTCCACTGGTCTTGATAAGGGAGCATAAGGCAAGCTGAGGGCAAAGTACACATACCCACGCCCCCTAACCCAAGTGGGATGTGTGTGATATTCTCTGGACATTCCTGACTGCTCAAGAACAAAGGAAAGGAAAGAAAACAAGTGGTTAACTGATAGCGATCACAGTCTTGCAAGACAGGAGAATCCGTCAGTTTACAAATATCTTAGTAAATTACAAAAAAAAAAAAAAAAGACAATCTTATCAATAGCCTAATCTCCAGAAACCTATAGACTCAGTTTCCTGGAGCCCCTAATATCACCCTCACCTCCATAGTGATGTGGGGAACAAAGGTGAGAAGGAAATGGCAGGTGAAATTAAATTTCCTTATAACCTGCAGCCCATTGGCAAATACTTGAGGCAAATACAGACTATAACGTTTCTCCAGGAACCCCCTAGAGTCCTAATGTTAACGCCTCACTAGGGGAAAACAGCCTGAGCTGGACAACAGCAAGGCCTCAGGTACCTTAGGAGTTCTCTTCCAACAAAGTCCTCCTGGAGGCCTCCCTTTTGACTTTACCTCCCCCAACTCCATAGTATACAAGTGTCACTCTCCACAACCCCAGTGCAGCTCTTCCTGCCCACGGGTCCTGTCCCCATGCTCTGATAAAATCACCTTTTTGCACCAAAGACGTCTTCAAGAATTCTTTCTTGGCCGTCAGCTCCGAACCCCACCACACTTCATTAGAGTGTTTTTTGACTACTGGATTTTGAGAGTCCCTCATGTTTTCCAGAAAAAAAATCCTTTGTCAGATATGTGGTTCTCAAATATTCTTTTGTAATCTATAGCTTGTCATTTCATTTTCCTAACAGGGTCTTTTGCAGAGCAAGAGTTTTAAATTTTGATTTAGTCCAATTTATTGATTTTTTTCTTTATGGGCCATGCATGTCTCTGGGGTCATGTCTAAGAACTTCTCATCTAGCCTTTCTTCTGTTTTCTTGGAAAAATTTTATAGTGCTATGTTTTGCATTTAAATCTATAATCCACTTCCACTTTGAGTTAATTATCGTATAATGTGTGAATTTTTTTTTATTCCAGTGTCAATACAACGTTATATTAGTTTCAGGTGTAAAAAGAAGTGATTCAACACTTAATATATTTACTCAGTGCTTTTTTTTTTTTTTCTTGCCTATGGATTTCCAATTGCTACAGCAGTACTTATTGAAAAAACTATCCTTCCACTGAATTGCTTTTGTATCTTTATTAAAGCTTAATGGCTGTACTTCCGTGGGTAACCATGTACAAATTTACAACTTTTGTATAGCAAAAAGATAGCATATAACAAAGTGAGTAGTCAGAGTTTTAAAAAAATATGCAATACAGTTTACAAATTAATAAGCTAATACCTATAATACATAAAGACAATTGACAAAGGAGAAAAAGAGAAAACAAGCAAAGGGGAGGAATAAGTGTGTAATTCACGAGTAAGCAAATACAAAATTGTAATCAAACATCTCCAAAAATGCTTAAACTTAGTGGCACACCAAGAAAATTTAAAGAATGACCGTCTCACTTGATAACTATTAGACTGCCAAGAATCAAAAAGAGCCATAACTCCAACTGCTAATGGGGATGCAGAGAAAATAGTGTTATTCACTGCAAGTGGCAGCATAAATTGTCACAGCCCTTTGGGAGAGCAATCCGGTGCTATTTTTAAAATTAAAAATTAAAAGTAGCCGTAACAAGCTAGACAAATGGACTCTAAATTTCATGCAAAAAAGAAACATGTAGGAATAACTAAGAAAATACTGAGAAAGGAGAGTGGGAAGAGAAAGTCGCCCCCCCCCCCCCGCCCCGTACTGTAACAAACGCTAAAACCCTGTCATTAAGTGTGGTACTGGCACACAAATGAACAAGCCAAACTACTGCTCGCCCCGTGCCAAACAATAAACTCCAGGGGATCAGCAATCCAGCTATAAGAAACCAAGCTATTCAAGTACTAAAGAAAACATGGACGATTTCCTATATAATGTGGATGTAGGGAAAGGCTTTCTAACTATGACTCAAAATCCAGGTGCAATGAAGAAAGGTTGCTCAAACTCGACTAGATAAAAATAAAAACATTGACATGGAAAACACAAAAGGCACTCTAAAGCAGTGTCGAAAGACGAATGCCTCATCAGGGGCTGATCAGGGATGGGGAAAACAGGAGGATGTCCGGCGACCCCCTCCGGAGCAGGCCCTTCTCTCATACAGTGCCCCCTGATCACGGGATGACAGTAACCAGCATCCCCCGTCCCCCGTGTGTAGCTCAAACTGACGCACATATTTATATCACGCACTCCACCCTAAAGCCTTTTAAAGTAAATTGCAGATAGCGTCACATGAGCAAATCCATCAACTCAAAGTACCTAAAAGTGTGATTTGGGGGGTATGAAGTATAAAAAGTGTTCTGAGAACTGCAGGATGGGACCAAGATAAAGTCACCTCACCTTGTTAGAAGGGAGGGGGGGCTCTTACGTGTCCTTTGAGGCAGGAGGCAAAGGGCAATCAAACTGAGGGTACCTCAAGAAAGGAAAGCCCAAGATTCGCCTTGGCCAGGACTCTAAGCTCCAGTATAGGCCACCCCACTCCCTTTGCCTGGCTTCAGTGCAAACCCAGAGCCGTGCAGTCTTTTTAAGGCCTTAAGTGGCAGGTGTTACATGACAGTCCGTGTAACAGCTCAAGAAGACCATGGCACTGACCGGTCCTGAGGGCACCTTTGACTCCAAGCAATTTTGCTGAAGGTGCTTGAGACTGAGCTCCAGCCCTCCAGCCCTGGTTGTCTACCACTGCTCACCTCGAGGCAGGGTTAAAAACCTTCCAGAGGAATCTGAAACCACCACGAGACAGCGATTTGAACACAGGGCATTCTCAGCCCTCCCTTCATCCCCTGACTGCTATTTTCCAAAAGAGGAAGAGCTAGAGAAGAGGGTTCTGGGCTGGCCCCCAGAAGGCCACCAGTAGAAGCACTGAGTTCAAGGGGACGTTGCCAAAAATGGAAGTGTCCTATACCGTAAGCATTTACTTGTAACGGTGAGAGACTGGAAACAGCCCAGATACCCATCAAGAGGTGCTCATCGAATAAATTACGTTCCGTTCAATGATGGAGTTCTATGCAGCTGTAGAAAGGAAGAAGGAAAATCGCTATCTGCTGATATCTCATGATCACCAGGATTTATTTGTTACACAAGAAAAGAAAGGTGCCGCCCTTGGTATCCCTAAACCTCCTGTCAGGTCCTTCAGAAACCGATTCCAATTTACCCTTCACTTTATCTCCCCACTGCTCCCCTGTACTCACACCCCCCTGACTGTTCCTGCTGCCCCCTTAACTAGAGTTCCCTTCCCCACCTCCACACAGCCGAATGCTAGGCAAGCATAGCCCTACAGAACTTTCTCAGTGATAGAAATGCCCTGTATCCATATTCTGTGTGTATCACACACAGAAGCCACTGAGCTACATGGGACTATTGAGCAATTAAAATGTGGCCACCGCAACTGAGGAACGAAATTTCTAATTCAGTTGTATTGTACTGTATTGTACTGTATTGTATTGTATTGTATTGTATTGTATTGTATTTAAAGAGCCACAGAAGCAATCACTTCAAGATCAGTTCAGATACCATCTCCTATAACCCTTCTCTTCTCTCCTTAGTCCTCATCTCCAACCCTCTGTACGCACACACACACACACACACACACACGCACATGGTCTCTTCCCCCTCTGCACAGCCCTGGCCTGTGTCTGCACCTGTCCAAAGGCATACTCATTGCACTCCGTGTTACTGCTGCCCTGTCTTCCTCAGTGGACTCCTGTAAATTCTTGGAGATTTTCTTGTGTATCATCTTTCTGCACCCCACAGTGCCTTCCACACAGTAGGAATAGAAGAGCCCTTTGTTGGATAGAATTATTTTTTATTTTTTTTAGCACTTATTTATTATTGAGAGATAGAGCATGAGCTGGGGAGGGGCAGAGAGAGAGGGAGACACAGAATCCCAAGCAGGCTCCAGGCTCCAAGCTGTCAGCCCAGAGCCCGAGGTGGGGCTCCAACTCACAAACCGTGAGGTCATGACCTGGGCTGAAGTCAGACACTTAACTGACTGAGCCACCCAGGCGCCCCTGTTGTATAGAATGTTTTTAAGTGACAAGAATAATGGTTAATGTCCAAACATAGAGACTGGCCTATATGCATATTTGCGGTCTGGACGTGCATAAGTAGAGTCCAACTCTGAGCTTAAAGAATAAGAAAGGCAATTAAAAAGTTCATCTTTGGGGCGCCTGGGTGGCGCAGTCGGTTAAGCGTCCGACTTCAGCCAGGTCACGATCTTGCGGTCTGTGAGTTCGAGCCCCGCGTCAGGTTCTGGGCTGATGGCTCAGAGCCTGGAGCCTGTTTCTGATTCTGTGTCTCCCTCTCTCTCTGCCCTTCCCCCGTTCATGCTCTGTCTCTCTCTGTCCCAAAAATAAATAAACGTTGAAAAAAAAATTAAAAAAAAAAAAGTTCATCTTTGGAAGTCATTGAATATTTCTTGAGGTTACTCTCATCTCATGCTGTTCTTCTCTTTCCCTTGACTTCTAGAAGATACCAAATTGCTTTCTCAGTAACAGAAGTGATTTATAACTTTCCTGAGGCCCACAGTTCTATTTTGCAAGGCAGGCTATTCCTCAGGAGAAACTAATGAAAACTTCCCTTTGCTCCGTAATGGTCTATCAAATGTAAAGGATTGCTTTCCCTGCAATATCTTCAACTACAGGCAAAACCTTTCTTTCAATTAAGCTTTTTTATTTTGAGATAATTGTCGATTCACATGCTCTTGTAAGGAATAAGACAGACTCCTTTACCTAGTTGCCCTCCGAGGTAATTTCTTGCAAATCTATAGTACGATATTTCAAGCAGGAAATTGGTACCATATTTGTACCATATCCGTACCAATATTGGTACAGATATTGATACCATCTACCATCTTATTCGGATTCCTTCAGTTTTAGGTGCTCTTCTCTGGGTGTTTTTAATTTAATACTGTGCAACTTTTTCGCACGTAGATTCATGTGGTCAGTGCCTGTGTAGGTCCAGAGCAGCCCTTAACCACAGGGCTCCCCTGCACTGCCCTTTTACAACCACCCACGCTCTCCCCAGCACCACCCCTGTCCCTAAACCACGACAACATGTGCTCTGTTCTTGATAATGTTGTCATTTCAAAAACGCTGTTTAAATGGAATCATATGGTATGTACTTATGGGGAGTGGCCTCTTCCGCTTGGCATTATTCCCTTGAGAGCAATCCAAATTATTGTATCAAAAACAGTTCATTATGGGGCACCTGGGTGGCTTAGTTGGTTAAGCGTCTGACTTGGCTCAGGTCATGATCTCGCGGTTTGTGAGTTCAAGCCCCGCGTCGGGCTCTGTGCTGACAGCTTGGAACCCGGAGCCTGCTTCGGATTCTGTGTCTCCCTCTCTCTCTGCCCCTCGCCTGCTCACACTCTGTCTCTCTCGTGTGTCTCTCAAACGTAAATAAACATTTAAAAAACAACAACAAAAACAGAACAGTTCATTTCTTGTCACTGTCGTTGCTGCCAGCATTCTATGGTACATATGTACCAAGGTTGTTTAACCGTTCATCCACTGAGCGACAGTTGGATTGTTTCTAGATTCTGGCTATTATGAATAAAGCTTCAATGAACATTTGTGTCCATGTGTTTGTGTGAACACAGGTTTTCATTCATCAATGATAAACACCCGGGATGGAAATGGAAATTGCTACATTGTATGGTTTAAAAAATATTTTTTAAATGTTTATTTATTTTTGAGAGAGAGAGAGAGAGAGAGAGAGAGAGATTGGAGAAGGAAGGGCAAAGAGAGAAGGAGACAGAATCTGAAGCAGCTCCAGGCTCTGAACCTGCCAAGACAGAACGTGATGCAGGACTCGAACTCAAAACCTGTGAGATCTGGACCTGAGCTGAAGTCGGACACTTACCCGACTGAGCCACCCAGGTGCCCCTGGGAATTTAGTTTTATTAAGAAACGGCTAAGTTCTTTTCCAAAGTGGATGTGCCCATTTTACATTTCCAAAAAGCAAAGCTTTCAAAATAAAGGCCAACTTGAAAATAACTCTAAAATCTATTGAAAATCAGGTGTTTCATTAAAGTACATTAGACCAACATAAGGCTTTTGACCAACGTATGCTCTGGTCTCCACATTAGATTCTGCTGCTGCGTAACAGACCGTAAATTCCCTAGAGGACGGTTGGTTTGGTTTGTTATCACCTCAAGCTCAATCATGTCAGAATAACTGAAGTGAATGTTAGGTTCTGAACAGTCATCTCCTCACACACCCTATGGGTAGCTGATAAAAAATGTGGTAAGGCCAGTGAGTTCTGGGCTGGTCATTGGAGATATATTAGAAAAATAACAAAGATAGGTTTCAGGGTGAAACGTTAAGTACTGTTGAATTTAATGCTGCCCACCACAGAAGGACAAATACTGCATGATCCCACTTACGTAAAATATGTAGAAAGGTCAAACTCATAGAAACAGCAGAAAGGTGGTTGCGGGGGTCTGGGAGAAGGGAGAAATGGCTCTTCAATGAGTACAATGTTTTAGTTACGCAACATAAATAAGTTCTAGAGATCTGACAACATTGTGTCTATAATCCACAACAACGCACTGTGCACTTAAAAATTTGTTAAGAGGATAGGGGTGCCTGGCTGGCTCGGTAGGTAAAGCACGTGACCCTTGGTCGTGGGGTGGTGAGCTCAAGCCCCACGTTGGGCATAGAGATGACTTAAAAATAAAATGTTTACAAAAGTCTCGTCAACAGGGCAGATCTCATGTGTCCTTACCATAATAACAAATACATTTTTAAGACGGCTTTGATGAAAATCAAGGACACGAGATTCTGACAGCAATATTCTTGAGAGATCGAGAGTCTTTGACCTCTGATGTTAAACTGGGGGAAGAGAGGGGCGCCTGGGTGGCGCAGTTGGTTAAGCGTCAGACTTCAGCCAAGCGTCAGACTTCAGCCAGGTCACGATCTCGCGGTCCGTGAGTTCGAGCCCCATGTCAGGCTCTGGGCTGACGGCTCAGAGCCTGGAGCCTGTTTCCGATTCTGTGTCTCCCTCTCTCTGCCCCTCCCCCGTTCATGCTCTGTCTCTCTCTGTCCCAAAAATAAATAAACATTGAAAAAAAATTTTTTATATAAAAAAAAAACTGGGGGAAGAGAAAGCACTGCCCCAGTTGTTGCCTTTTTTTTTTTTTTAAATTTTTGCCTTTTTTTATACAGGTGAGGAGAAGGAGCTGGAGGATATTACAAGTCAGATACTCTGAAGACATCAACAATACGAACAGCGGTCAGTTTGGGGTAAGAGTCCTTCATGGAAAATGTATATGTACTCTGTATATTGTCACCATAAATTTAAATATTTTGGGGGCACCTGGGTGGCTCAGTCAGTTGAGTGTCCGACTTTGGCTCAGGTCATGATCTCCTGGTTCTTGAGTTCGAGCCCCGTGTTGGGCTCTGTGCTGACAGACCAGAGCCTGGAGCCTGCTTGGGATTCCGTGTCTCCCTCTCTCTGTCCCTCTCCTGCTTGTGCTCTGTCTCTCTCTCTCAAAAAATGAATAAACATTAAAAAAATTAAATATTTTATTTACAAGAATCTCTCTTTCTGAGAACTTTAATGACTAAACATCATATAGCTTTTAACTTTGATGCTGTATAATACAGTCATAATGGATGTATGGACTCCAAAATATTTAATCACCTAAATCACATAAAATATAAGGTGGTGGTATTCTTTTCTTCTGTTTTTACGTTTATTTATTTTTGATGTGGGGGGGGGGCCAGAGCGTGAGTGGGGGAGGGACAGAGTAGAGGGAGACACAGAATCGGAAGTAGGCTCCAGGCTCCACGCTCTCAGCGCAGAGCCCAATGCAGGGCTCGAACTCACAAACCACAAGATTGTGACCTGAGCTGAAGTTGGACGCTTAACTGACTGAGCCACCCAGGTGCCCCAAAGTGGTAGTATTCTTACAAAATAACAAAAACATTAGTTTTCAGCCGATCTATACTGTCTCATAAAGCACATAAGTAAAGAAAAAGGGACTTTATCACATCTGTCCAAACCCTGGGCTGAAGTTTTGAATGATCATCACAAGGCAGTTCCTTCTCAACCTCCCTGAAAGAAGGGGGGCTGGGCAGAGGATAGAAACAATCCAATTGTAGCCCAATCCCTCTTATCTCAGTGCATATCATGTCAGCTTTACTTGTTTGTTTGTTGTAGGAAATTGTGTTTCCTCATTCCATGTTTCTAATAGTAAATTGAGTTTTCTAATATTTAACCCACTGTCTGTGACTTCAGTGACCTCTTTCATGTTAACTTGACCAGTATACAAACTGTCCAGACCTTCTTGGACATTCTTAGGAAGAATGCATCAGATTTCTTCCATGTACCAATCTCAAAACAGGGAAAAATAAAGTGTGATGACAACATAAATGGGTTTTTGTTTATTTATTTATTTTTGTGAGAGAGAGAGAATGCGCTTTTGTGTGCAAGCTGGGGAGGGTCAGAGAGAGGGGAAGAGAGAATCCCAGGCAGGCTCTGCACTGTCAGCATGGAGCCTGACAAGGGGTTGGAACCCACAAACCGTGAGATCATGACCTGAGCTGAAATCAAGAGTTGGATGCTTAACCGACTGAGACACCCAGGCGCCCTCACAGAAGAAACGTTTTTAAAACACAGCTCAGAATTTAGGCACCTTAAGAGTACATCACACATTTGATTGTTCTTACAACAGAACAGCCAGTGGTGACATATACTTACTGATGGTAGGGTGGGTCATGAGTTGATTCCATACCCATGAACGTCAGATCTTATTCACAGTAATAGTCATTATTCATGGAACATTGATTCTGTAGCAGGTGCCTTGTGTACGTTATCCTCAGATGCTCACAAAAGCTCAGGAAGTTAAGTAATTAGTCCCAAATCCCAGAGAGGCTGTGCAGTTGGGAAGGAGCAAGGGAGAGCCAAGGTCTCAGCTGCCTCGCTTACTGGGTATTTCCGAATCCAGTGTTCTGTGAAACACTTTTGGGAGTTATTGAAGTTTTCCCACGGCCTTGGAACTGACCACTAAGGTCTACAGCTGAGGACTAAGGAGCACGAAGAACCCCATGTCCTAAAGACAACTGCCATCGCTGGGGCACCATTCTGCTCCCCGTAATCACTTAATGCCCACCCAAAAATATGGGGGAGGGGAGAAGGGAAGAGAGTGAGGAAAGTAGAGTGTTGTTGGCTTAGGGCAGCGTTCTGTGGCTTTCCCTCCCCTCTCTGTGAGGTGAAAGGAGGAGGTGTTCTTCACCACCATCCCCGGCAGGGCAGGTGAAGACATTCTCCAAGAGAAGCGCTCCTGAAGATCTGGGTACCTGCCCTGCAATGGAGGCCATAGACACAGACCAGTCAGGGATGGCAGCGATGCAGAGAAAAACCCTAAGGGTTCTCCCAGGAAACGGAACCAGTAAAACGCATGCGTGCACACACACACACTCAACATGGGTGGGCCTAATCCAATGAGGAAATACATACATATATATGAGATTTTAAAATGATTTTTAAATTAAGACATTATTTTTTAGAGAAGTTTTTGGTTCACAGCAAAATTGAGCAGAAGCTACAGAAATTTCCCATATACTCGTGCCCCCACACAGGTCCAGACTCCACCATTATCAACATCTCCTACCAGAGAGGTACTTCTGCTGGGGGAGGACAAGGGACACATGATTATCACCCAAAGTCCATAGTTTACCTTAGGGTTCATCCCGATATTGTACCTTGTATGTGTTTGGACACATGTATAATGACATGTGTCTATCTATCATTGTGGTGTCATACAGATTATTTTCACGGCCCTAAAAATCCTCTGTGCTCCACCTATTCATCCCTCCCTTCACCCCCAATCCTGACAACCACCAATCCTTCTACCCTCTCCATAGGTTTGCCTTTTCCAGAATGTCATGTAGTTGGAATCCTACAGTATATAGCCTTTTCGGATTGGGTTCTTTCACTTCGTAATGTGCATTTAAGTTCCTCCACATCATTTATCATTTCCTGGCTTGATAGCTCATTTCTGAGAGAGGAAGAAAGAGCAAGAGAGAGAGAGAGAGAGAGAGAGAGAGATTGATTTTTAGGAACTGGCTCATGCAATGTTCAATGGTGGGAGGTGGCAAGTCCGAAATCTGTGTGGCGAGCCGGCATCTGGAAATTCCAGCAGGAATTGATGTTGCAGTCTTGAGTCCAAAGGTAATTAAGAAGCACAAGCCTTTCTCTTGTGGGGATTTGGGCTTTTCTCACATGAGGCCTTCAACTGATGAGATGAGGCCCATCCACATTATGGAGAATAATCTCCTTTCCTCAAAGTCTACTGATATAAATGTTAATCACGTCTAAAAAATAACTTCACAGCAACATCTAGACTTGTGTCTGACCAAATGACTGGGCACCACAGCCGAGACGAGAGGACCTGGTTAATTTTAATTAACCATCACAACCCCTAAAAGAAGGTCAGCAGTCGAAAAAGGCTCAGACCTTGTCTCTCTCCCAGCTGGCCACCCTAACACATTGGAGAAATTGGAGTGTGGGGTGGGGTGGGGTGGGGTGGCGGAAGGCCCCAGACTCAATCACAAGCCCCAGGCAAGATTGGGAAAGAAATGAAAGCAGAGACTTGCTCCATTCACCTCCAAATCCCTATGCCATTATTGTCTGCTGAGTAGGAAGGGGGAAGAGGACGGGGGATGAAGTTTAAACATGAGCTATATGGAGACTAAGCATTAATTATAAGAAACAACTGGGAAAGGATGGAATCTTCTGGATGTCTCTACAGGACAGGAAAGGAGGACTCAATAGAAAATGGATGACAAAAGGCATGGATGAAACAAAAGAAACCACTTTGTGTTTGGACCCCACTGCACTAACATTAATTAATTAAAATGGTGTTATCGTGGCACCCGGGTGGCTCAGTTGGTTAGACATCTGACTCTTGATCTCGGCTCAGGTCATGATCACACAGTTTGTGGGTTTGAGCCCTGCATCGGACTCTGAGCTGACAGAGTGGAGCCTGCTTGGGATTCTCTCTCTCCCTCTCTCTCTGTCCCTCCCCAGCTAGTTCTCTCTCTGACTCTGTCTCTCAAAATAAATAAATAAACTTAAAAAAAAATGGTATTATCTTGTTTGGGAGACCCCATTTCATGTTATATGCCCCATTGCACAGACACTAATAAACTAGTGATCTATTGTTTGACAGACCCCCCCCCCCAAGTTAGGACACAGTTCTTTAATTCATTTCTATCACCATTGCTATAAGAAAGGTGAGCAGAGAAAAAGTTTCATATATATATATGTGTGTATATATATATATATATATATATACACACATATCCACACGTATATATGATCAAAAATACAGGGGCACCTGGGTGACTCTGTTGGTTAAGCATCTGACTTTAGCTCTGGTCATGTTCTCATGGCTTGTGAGTTCAAGGTCTGCATTGGGCTCTATGCTGACAGCTCAGAGCCTACAGCCTACTTTGGAATCTGTGACTCCTTTGCTCTCTGCCCCTCCCCCACTCACACTCTGTCTCTGTCTCTCAAAAACAAATGTTAAAAAAAATTTTTTTTAAACAGAAAAATATCATTGTTGCTTGAATAACTAATGGGAAGTGAACTTATTTTCTCAGATATCAGACTTAGGAAAAACATCTTTAAGAATCTATACAGGGGCGCCTGGGTGGCTCAGTCGGTTAAGTGGCTGACTTTGGCTCAGGTCATGATCTCACGGTTTGGTTCGTGGGTTCGAGCCCCACATCGGGCTCTGTGCTGACAGCTCAGAGCCTGGTGCCTGTTTCTGATTCTGTGTCTCCCTCTCTCTCTGCCCCCCTCTCCTGCTCGTGCTCTGTCTCTCCCTCTCTTAAAAATAAATAAAAACATTAAAAAAAAGAGAGAGAGAGAGAGAGAATCTGTACAGAGAGCTGATGGTAGCTGGGGGCTTTCATGCCACATCAGACTTTAAGTCTAAGAGCCTGGCACTAGGGAAGATAACATCATGTGACACTGTGTGGCTCAGCTCCCTCCAAAAACCTATTCTGCATAAATTTCTACAATATTGAAGTTCAAAGGAAACCAGTACAGAGGGTTACAAAGACACATTCCAGGAAAGGGAATTAGAATTTATACCCAGCCCTTATTATCCAATTGTTCATTTCTTTAGGACTATAAAACTTAAAAGGGAAGAATGGCCAAGTAACATTTTTAAAGAGGAAATTGGGACGATAATGAGGACATTTAAAATCTCTCACTCTGTCCTTCTTATTTCTACCGGCAGCTCAGTTGAGATTTATTGACTACTTACTGTGAAAAGCATAGAATTAAATGTGTCTGAAGGAAAGAGGAAGGTGAGCCCAACAAGGCTTAGATCCGCTGGCAGGAATTTGCTCTAAACACAGTCCTGAATAAGAGCCAGTCCGTTTAGCTCATTTTGGCACCTAGAACTACAACAAGCCCGAGTTTGCTGCTCAAAACAAATATTTGTTCAATGACCACGTGAATAGATGAATCGATGTCAGATGCGTTACCCGTTTTATAAAGAAGGTATGCTTAACCGAGCAATGCAGACATGTCACCCGTGTTCCTAGGTTAACAGTCAACAAGCTGTGCTTTTCTTACGCAATACTGAGCACCTCCAGTGTTCAAGGCACTGCGTTAGGGGCAGGGACACAACAGTCATCAAGGCGACATAACAAATCCATTCCTCGTCTTACCAACTTAGATGGCAAACGAGTGAGCAGGTAATTGCGGACAAGAGGATAAATGCGTACAGAGAAGAATCCAGCGCCAGGAGAGCAAACAGTAAGATCATCACGACAGAACCCTGATGTATTTGGGACAACACCGCACCCTCCCAGCCTCCTCGGGAGCAAGTCATGGGAGGACACCTGTCGTGGCCGAACACTGTGTGCGCCGTGGGCCAAGGAAGCCTTCCTGAAAGGATGGGAGTCACTTTGTGATCTGTGTCTGGGTTCTCATTCATAAAGGAGACTGAGTGATGGCATGGAGAGGCTGATGTCTTGGGAAGAAGAATTTAGGACTTGCAGTAAGAAAAAGGGGCGCTCCATGCCACACCGGGCCACGTGGGGAGGCACCAGGTTCGGTCAGGATGCTGGAGCAGGTGCAAAGGGCGGCATAGGCCTTGATTGCGCTTTCTGAGGGAGAGGCAAGCTTGGCATTGGCTCGTTTGAATAATCCCAGCAGGCTTTGGGGCATAAGGGCCGTCTCTAGTTGTCTGGTCTCTGGCCCTGGGGCAATTTAGAACAGGGAAAATGCCAGCCTGGTGTGTGAGTCCAGTAAGGGAGGTGGTTCAGAGAATGGGCCCTGGATCACAGGGAGATGCAAACAACCTTAAGGCCAAAGCCTTAAGATTAATAGCTACCAATTAGACAAGTACAGAATCAAAAACACTGCCTGAGAGGTTGACACGATGGCTGAAAGAGTCAGCCTGGACCACGAGGTGATCCAAGCTCAGACTGGGGTGCAGAAGGAAAGGAGCCTGGGTTCCCAGTGGCTGCAAAGTTTCCAAACTGCCCTGGGCCATCCATCTCCACATTCATTCCACATGGAGGAGAAATTGAATTTCTACCCTGTTAAGCCACAGTAATGGTGTTTCTGTTATGGGGAGCCAAAATCATGCCAATGGATACAGGCACCTAACTCAAACAGGGTAAGTCAGAGAAGACTGGCCTGAGGAGGCAACAGCAAGGGGAGACCCGGGCAGACAAATCACAGAAGTGGAGAGCATATTTGGTCAGAGAGACCAGCGTGAGTGAAGAAGGCCTGAGGACGAGAAGGTCTCCTCATGCACAGGCCAAAGAAAGCATGTGCACACTGCAGCTCACTGGAAGGGTCCAGAAGGTACGAAGAGGAAGATGTCAATGAGTGATGAAGCCAGAGGGACAGTAGGGGCTAAATCATAAAGACCTTGTGTGCCCTGCAAAGTGGCTTAGCTTTAACGATGTTAGAAGTCCATCAGAGGGGCGCCTGGGTGGCTCAGTCGGTTAAGCGGCCGACTTCGGCTCAGGTCATGATCTCGCGGTCAGTGAGTTCAAGCCCCGCGTCGGGCTCTGTGCTGACAGCTCAGAGCCTGGAGCCTGCTTCGAATTCTGTGTCTCCCTCTCTCTCTGACCCTCCCCCGTTCACGCTCTGTCTCTCTCTGTCTCAAAAATAAATAAACGTTAAAAAAAAAATTAAAAAAAAAGAAGTCCATCAGAGACATTCTGGCACGGGAGTGACATGACCAGATTTGTCTAAAGTTCTGTTCTGCGGGCAATGGATCCGAGGAAGAAACTAGAGGTACTGCAAGGACGACAGGTAATAGGCTGCTCGGGGTGACAGACTTGTCCCAGTTTGCCCAAGACTCTGCCAGGCTTAGTTAGCACTAGAAGTTCTGCATTCATTATGCTCCAACCCCGAGTCCCTGTCATCCTAAGGCTGCCGTAGGACTCCAGGTGAGAGGGATGGTGGTGGGAACACAGGATGCAGAGAAGGCTCCAGGGTACTTCACAGTGATACAAACGCCACTTGTCTGTTCTGCTTGGACAGAGCTCCCTCACTCAGAAATCACGCCAGGGAAACTTTTGTGAGCAGAGGGCCGCTGGCCAGAACTACAGGGCCACTGAATTCCAGGAGAAGGATAAATCATGACAGACAAGGTCTAATAAATTTCTTTTTTCAAAAAAATAACAGGGGCGTCTGGGTGGCTCAGTCGGTTAAGTGATTGACTTTAGCTCAGGTCGTGATCTCGCGGTACGTGAGTTCGGAGCCCCGCGTCGGGCTCTGTGCTGACAGACCAGAGCCTGGAACCCGTTTTGGATTCTGTGTCTCCCTCTCTCTCTGCCCCTCCCCCGCTCATGCTCTGTCTCTCTCTCCTTCAAAAATAAATAAACATTAAAAATTTTTTAAAAATAACATTATGCTTTGGATGCAAACAATCTCATTGTAAGTCTCCATTATTCTTCTTGCTACAATTATCCTTGTTTGACAATTGACCTCATTTGACCTGTTCATGGCTGGGACACCGAGTGCTGAATGAAGCACAGGAGAATTCTGACCTCTGGTTCTATCTAATACCGCAATGATGGGCCATCTTTTTAATAAGACAGATGTGGATAGCTTTGCTTCCAAACACCTAAGAATTGTGTCTGGCTTCAGCTGCTGTCTGTCTAGCTCTTGTTTCATATCTTACAACCATTCTCTGGAGTTGTCTGGACTTCTTGAGGAAAGCTGTATCAAGATGAACAGTTCTTGTTATTATTTTTATTGCAAGTTTTATACATTTCCTGGAATCTAAAAGAAAAATAACAGCGATAATTGATCTGAGAATCACAACACAGGGAAAAAAATGGCAGCAGGCCACAGAATCTAAGAGGTTTTGCTACACAACAAAATGTTTTACAAGGATAACAATGGTTTATTATCAATTCACTAAGCATATTACTCATAGTGCAGAAGAAATGTTTGAAACAAGATTGGGCTAAGACTTCAAGATAAACTGCATTGGAATTGTGTTACTCGAAATGGAACAGATAATGGAAGGGACAGTTGACTTCATAGGAGATAAATGATATTTAGGAATTTTACTTCAATCATCACTCAGTTGGCCAAACAAACTGTATGCATGTGTTTTTGAGGGAATTAAGTATGAAAAGTGCTAATGCAGTTTTAGTAACCCAGCAACAGCTACCCAATAGATTTCTTGCAGGTGTTAGCATTTTGAGATCATAGAATCACACACACACAGATCACCCACCAAGTATCTGTCTAAAACCGAGTACTATGCTCCATCAGCAAGAATTTTAAAACTTAAATTTTTTGGAGGGGGGGTCAGAGAAGAGAGAAAGTGGAGGCTTTGTATAGGGGATATTTATGGGCACATCCTGGAAAAGGCACATCACTTTGATCCCTTTTGCATGCCCCAAACTCGGACATATGGCCTCACTTAACTGCAAGGAAACCTGGGAAATATGGTCTACACATGTGTGCAGAGGGAAGAGAAGTGGGTTTGATGAATTCTTATTCAATCTGCATCCAGAAGAGTGCCTGGCACGTGCTAAATTCTCAGTGTTTGTTGAAGGTCCCCAGACAAGTGTTACACTTTGAATGCCAGCTTCATCCCCCCCAGGCCATGCTGTCCAACCAAGGTGCCGTATTGGCATTTTTCACATTAGAGCTGAGGGGCTTCTCCACTTTTTCAATGAAGTCATCTCCTGGGGCGCCTGGGTGGCTCAGTCAGTTAGGCATCCAACTTCAGCTCAGGTCATGATCTCGCAGCTCGTGAGTGTGAGCCCCACATTGGGCTGTGTGCTGACAGCTCAGAGCCTGGAGCCTGCTTCCGATTCTGTGTCTTCCTCTCTCTGCCCCTCCCTCATTCTCTCTCTCTCTCAAATGTAAATAAACATTTTTTAAAAATTAAAAAAAAATGAAGTCTTCTCCTCATCTTTATATACTGGGGGAGAAATTTCCCCCTTTCTTTCACTATGGTCACTGGACCTAAAAAGAACATGAAATGTTCTCCATTACTCATCTAACAAATAACAACAAAGATTGCTACCAGCTGCTTCAAACTGGATGTGGTTTTCTTATGAAACTGTAAAATTAGGTGAACTGTAAAATAAAAACTGTCACACAATGGGCATATTTATTAGAATAATAAAGGCTTAATGAAAAGTTAAATGAGTCAAATGAGTTCAATCTTAATGAACGTTTTAAGTCAAAAATGGCATATTCCTTTGCTTTAAATCCTTTAACCAATAAAAAAAACTTTAACTAAAATTTACCAGGGATCCCAAAAGGGGCATGTATACAGCAATGAGCAAAAAGCAGTTTGAGGAAACCACAGATTCATTTAATTTATTTAAATGTTTCTCATATTAAATCACAAAACATTGTTTTCTCCCTCTACAGGGAACAAGTTGAGGCTGAATTACTTGGCATAAGTGATGCCATAGCAAATTTAAAGTTTGCAAAAAAACCTTCTGTTTTCATAATTATCTGAGCCTTTAAAAATTTTGTCTAAAACTGTTTTCTTTAATTTTTATGTTTTCAGTCATCTCTACACCCAGCTTGGGGCTTGCATTCACCACCCTGAGATCAAGAGTCCCACGCTCTGCTGACTGAGCCAGCCAGGCACCCTAACACAATTTTAAAATAATTCCCCCCTCTCCTCATTACTGCACACCTCACTTTTCTATCTTTTTAAAATGAACTTTACTTTTTAGAACAGTTTAAATACACAGAAAAATGACGACTAGAATACCGAAGCTCCCAGATACCCCACACTCATTTTCCCCTATTATTAACACCTTAACATTAGCATGGTACATTTGTCACAATGAACCAATATTAATGCATTCTTTTTTTTTTTAACGTGTATATTGATTTTTGAGAGACAGAGAGAAACAGCACGAGCAGGGGAGGGGCAGAGCGAGAGGGAGGGAGACACAGAATCTGAAGCAGGCTCCAGGCTCTGAGCGGTCAGCACAGAGCCCCGTGTGGGGCTTGAACTCATAAACCGTGAGATCATGACCTGAGCCGAAGTAGGACACCTAAACCAACTAAGCCACCCAGGCACCCCATTCTTTATTATTATTATTATTATTATTATTATTCATTCTTATTAACTAAAGTACAGACTTTATTCAGATGTCGTTAGTTTTCCTCTAATGACCTTTTTCTCTTCCAAGATCCTATCCAGGATACCACATTTACTTCTTCTATCTCCTTAGGCTCCTCTTGGCTGTGACAGTTTCTCATTTTCCTCATTTTTGACGACGTTGGCAATTTTGAGTACTTCTCAGATATGTAGAATGTCCCTCAAGTGGGATTTGTTAATATTTTTCTCATGATGAGACCCGGGTAATGGGTCTTGGGGAAGATCAGAGAGATAAAGTGCCGTTCTCATCACACCCTATCAAGGGTACGTGCCATCAACAGGACTTAATCACTGCTGCTGTTGACCTTGATCACCTGGCCAAGGTCGTGTTTGTCAGGTTTCTCCAAGTCACCCTTTGCCCCACTCTCCGTATGGTGCTCTTTGGAAGAAAGTCACTATGCACAGCCCGCACCGAAGGAGTGAGAAATGGTTCTCCTTTTCCTTGCAGGCAAAGTAGCTACATAAATTATTTGGAATTTTCCTCCACCAGGGGATTTATCTCTTCTTCCCCACTTATTTATTTATTCAATCATTTATTTACTTCAGTATGGACTCAGGGGTATTAGCACAGTTCATTTTTCAAAATGCAAATTTTTCCCCTTGGGGAGAAAAGGAAAGGCTGCCAAACATTTGCATAAACAAAACGCCCTCAGCCTTTTCTCCGGCACTCCTCCCGGAATGCTGCGTTCAATCCTCTCTGCAGCAAGGGACTTGGCACAGGGAAAGAGGGATTGCTCCGTGTAATCTAAAATGGTTGACTCACTGAATTAAAATACCCTTGTGAAAACTTCCCGGGGAATTTGCTTAATCTAAATCCCCCATTTCAGGAAGGAAACAACATTGAAATGCATGCTTTGTTTCTGAGTATTATTTAAACCACGGCAAAAAGAAACACATCAATTAGGGGGGGAAAAAAGCCAGAAAACCTCCCTCAGACTACAAAAACAAAACTAAAACACACCGACAGCCCTGCCCAGGGATGATCTGGTCAGAGAGAAAGGGAGGAGAGGCTGGGACATCACGGCCCGAAGTCTTCAGGATCCTGAGGCCCCAAGAATTCCGTTTCACTCCAGGTCTTACCAAGTCCTAAGGCCAGTTCATGGGAGCTTCCAGGGAGGCTCCTTGTTGTCAGGGGACCCCAACAGGCAGCATTCGCCTTCAGAAAACCACTACAGGCCATGGTCTTGGGGTACAGTCCCTGGGCATTTCCTGACTTGCTAAGGTGCCCGTGCTCCAGTGGAAGGAGACCAGTCTTTTCCACAAAGGCGCCCTGCTCCCTTTACCCTTACCCATTACCTTCAGCACCTAGGGAATTTTCTCCTTGCACCTCCTACAGCTGCCCATACTTCACACAGACAGATAGCTGGCCTTCCCCTCTCAGTCTCTTATCAGTTTTGGAAGGTAATGCTGCGTGGGGACAAAGCTCTACTATGACGCAAATTGTCTGTGTGACCTTGGACAAATTGCTTTGTCTCTCTGGGCCTCAGTTTCTCAAGTGTGAAATAAAGACACCGATTCAAGTTGATTCCAAATGCTTTCCAACTCTGAGATGTTACGATCCTGTTAAACCCTTAAGACCTAGAATAACTGTTTCCCAATTCTATGTGAGAATAACTGGAAAACAATAATGTGGTCATTAAAAATTGTCTTATCTTTTTCTCATTTCCTTCCTCTGACTGATGATTGTGTGGTGTTTACACCTGGATATAATACATTGTACTTCATTAAAAAAAAATTATGCTTTTCAATGTTGCCTTCAAAAAATGTATTTTTTTCAAAGTGGGGTTTTTATTTTGATGGTTTCTAGGCTTTTTTCAATGACTACTTTACTAAGGTGTAAATGTGGACTCTTTAAAGGAGAGGAATAAAATCAGGGAGGGGTATGCAGAAAGCTTGAACTTATTGTGTCTGTAATATTTTATTTCTTTAGAAAAAAACAGGAAGCAAAGTTGGCACAATTTGAGGATGTGATGAAATCTCAGTGACGGTTATAGCAAGGGTTTGTTATATTCTTCTGAATATTTTTCACTTTACTCAAATCATTTTCCTAAGAATGAAAGCTTAACAGAGGCACTGGGTGGCTCAGTTGGTTAAGCGTCCGACTTTGGCTCAGGTCATGATCTCACCGTTCATGGGTTTGAGCCCTGCGTCTGGCTCTGTGCTGACAGGGTGGAGCCTGGAGCATGTTTCCAGTTCTGTGTCTCCCTCTTTCTCTGCTCCTCCCCTTGCTTGCACTCTATATGTGTGTGTCTCTCTCTCTCAAAAAATAAATAAAAATTAAAAAAAAAAAAAGCTTAACATCTTATATCCTTATCTTTCCTTTTGTTGACCTTTCAGTTATCTGGTATTTGGAAATGCATAGCCAGACATTGAAATAGGATAGGGAAGAGGTAGCACCCCTTGTCCAAGGCCTGGTTCTTCATAGTTCACATTAGGTTCCAGCTCCTCTGTGAAGCCTTTCTGTTTGCCTCAATCTCCCACGAAAAAATTTCAGCCAACTTCTCTGGTGCCTTTGCTATCGGTGCCACTTTGGGGCGCTCAATCCCCTCCTTATTAACACTCAGCTGGTGCAACAACCCACATTTACCTGAACGCACACCCATACCCAGTATCATCAGGAGGGGCGAGGTCACCCTGCGCTAACAAACAACCCCACAAGTCATTTCTTGCTCATACTCTCTGCCCAAAATGGGTTGGCTGTGGCTCTGATCCATGTCATTGTCTCCACTCTGGGACTGCGGATGATGCAGTCTTACCTGTCACAATTACTGTTTCCGGGTAGAGGAGGAAAAGCCCGGTAACCCACGTCTGATTCTTAGAACTTCTGCCCACATGGCTTCTAACCATGTTGTTGGACAAATCAAGTCACATGGGGACTCTTGAATTCAGTAGGGCAGGGATGTCTAATCTTCCTGGTGGGAAGGGTACCAAGGACAGGGAATCTGATGATTTGGTGAATAGATAGTGACACAATCTACCACACTCTCTTAGGAAACGTTTCTTGTGCTGGATTTGGACTCTGGACTTTCATCTCTCAGCTGACAAACAACCCATCCTGTGATCTCACCTGCTGATGCTGCCAATTTCAGTAGTGTTGCTCTCTTAAGGAACTCTTTGTACAAGCATTTAAATATTTTATTGCATCTTAGCCCTTATTAATTTATAACCGTGGATGGAAAATGGAAAATTAAAGTGCTGATATGAGTCATAAGAAACCTAGGTCTCATAAACTAAAAACACTCGAGAGGACCCCTTGGGTGTGCCGGAAGCTGTGAATACCCCAATCAGAGGTCTCTCACACCATCTCAGCTAATTGACGCTCCTCGTTTGTGAAGGAAACAAATTAAGAAACTTGTAAAAAGCTGGAGCAATATCATTGAAGCTTGTTTTTATTTTATTTTATTTTATTAAAAAATTTTTAATGTTTATTTTTGAGAGAGAGAGACAGAGCGCGAGCAGGGGAGGGTCAGAGAGACAGAGGGAGACACAGAATCCAAAGCAGGCTCCAGGCTCTGATCCGTCAGCACAGAGCCCGATACAGGGCTTGAACTCATGAACCGTGAGATCATGACCTGAGCTGAAGTCAGATGCTTAACCGCCTGAGCCACCAAGGGCACCAAAGCTTGTTTAAAAAGTTGGGGTAGAAACAGAAATATTTTTAACTCTCTAGGAACAAAAAGAATATCACCAAATTTTGGACAATCTTGTTCCATATATGTATTTTCAGGAACACATTGTATAGGGGCAATCTGTACTGGGTGATGTTTTTATTTAGTGCTTTATACGTGTGTTTTGTTTTCTCAGATTCTAAATCTCTGAGGATAGGATCTAAGTGGCAGCATGGAGAACAGCATGCACTTAAGTTCTGTGAGACTATCCCGGATCCAAATCCTAGTCCTCACACTGCCTCGTAGCAAGACACTTAAAGTCTTTGAGCCTCAGTTTTCTCATCTGAGAAAAATGGGAACCTTGGGAAAAATGGGAAGCTTAATACCTAGCTCCCAGGTTTGTTGTAAGCCTTACCTAACAAACGTAAAACACTAGGAGGGGCTGCATAATGTTAATTTTGCCTAAATCTGCCATTTACTACATTTTCTATGTGCAAAGCATTTAACGTGCTTTGTTTGCTCTGTAATAACCTCCCAACACCCATAAAAGTACCATTAGCAGTCCCATTTTTTTACAGAAAGTCTACAGTGTTTTCATTTTAAGCACGATTCGATTTTTTTTCCAGTTTTATTGAAAAATAATTGACATACATCATTATATAAATTTAAGGTGTACAGGGGGTTGGTGTGGTTTACATATATTGTAAAGTGATTACCCCAATAGGTTCAGCTAACAGCCATCTTCTCATATAGATACAACAAAAAGAAGAAAGATAAAAAGGAAAAATGTTCTTCTTGAGAACTCATAGGATTTACTGTCTTAAGAATTTTCCTGTATAGTAGCCCTCCCTGTGCCTATTGGCAGTTTCATTTTCCATGATTTCAGTTACCCCCAGCCAACTGCGGTGGAGAAGCAGAGGATCCTGCTTCTGACTTATACTCAGAAGGTCAATAGTAGCCCAATGCCACGTCACAATGCCTCATTCACCTCACTTCATTTCATCATGTATGCATTTTACCATTACTATGTTGTAATCTTGGTGACATCACTCCCTGATGGCACTTTTTTTTTAATTTAAATTTTACTTAACATACAGTGCAATATTGGTTTCGGGGTAGAATTCAGTGATTCATCACTTTTATTTAGTGCTTTATACGTGTGCTTTGTTTTCTCACGTGCTCATCGCAACAAGCGCCCTCCTTAGTACCCATCACCCATCTAGACCGTCTCTCACTCACCTCCCTCAATCAACCCATAGTTTGTTCTCTATCACTAAGAGTCTCTTATGGTTTGTTTCCCTCTTCTCTTCCCACCATTCCCATATGTTCATCTGTTTTGTTTCTTAAATTCCACATATGAGTGAAATCATATGCTATTTGTCTTTCTCTGATTGACTTATTTCACTTAGCATAATACATTCTAGCTCCATCCATGTCATTGCAAAGGGCAAGATTTCATTCTTTTTGATGGCTGGGTAATATTCCACCGTGTGTGTGTGTGTGTGTGTGTGTGTGTGTGTGTGTGTACTTCTGGGTAATATTCCATCGTGTGTTTGATGGCTGGGTAATATTCCATCGTGTGTGTGTGTGTGTGTGTGTGTGTGTGTGTGTGTGTACTTCTTTATCCATTCATCAGTTGATGGACATTTGAGCTCTCTCCATAGTTTGGGTATTGTTGATAATGTTGCTATAAATACTGGAGTGCATGTGCCCCTTTGAATACGTATTTTTGTATCCTTTGGGTAAGTACCTAATAATGCAACTGCTGGATAATAGGGAGTTCTGTTTACAGTTTCTTGAGGAACCTCCATACTGTTCTCCAGAGTGACCGTTCCAGTTTACATTCCCACCAACAGTGCAAGAGGGTTCCCCTTTCTCTGCATCCTCACCGATACCTGGTGTTTCTTGTGTTGTTAATTTTAGTCATTCTGACAGGTGTGAAATGGTATATCATTGTGCTTTTGATTTGTATTTCTCTGATGATGAGTGATATTGAGCATCTTTTCACGTGTCTGTTGGCCACCTGGATGTCTTCCTTGGAGAAGTGTCTGTTCATGTCTTCTGCCCATTTCTCCACTGGATTATTTGTTTTTTGGCTGTAGAATTTGATAGGTTCTTTATAGATTTTGGATACTAACCCTTTATCAGATATATTGTTTGCAAATATCTTCTCCTGGGGCACCTGGGTGGCTCAGTCTGTTAATCCTCCAACTTTGGCTCAGGTCATGATCTCACAGTTCATGGTTTGAGCCCTGCATCGGGCTCTGTGCTGACGGCTCAGAGCCTGGAGCCTGCTTCAGATTCTGTGTCTCCCTCTCTCTCTGCCCCTCCTCTGCCTGCACTCTCTCTCTCTTTCTCTCAAAAATAAATATAAACATTAAAAAAAATAATAGAAGTTTTATTATGGTAAAAAAAACTGCATGTAACATAAAATGTACCATCTTAACCATTTTTCAGTGTCCATTTCAGTAGTGTTAAGTATATTCACATTGCTGTGAAACAGGAGTCCAGAACCTTTTCATCTTGCAAATCTGAAACTCTATACCCATTGAAACAACAACTTCCCATTTCCTCCTCCCTTCCTACCCCTTCCCTGCCCTTGACAAGCCCTATTCCACTTTCTCTGAATTTGACTATGCTAGATCCCTGAGATGAATGGATCAGGTGGTATTTGTCTCTCTGTGACTAGCTTATTTCACTTAGCATAATGTCCTTAAGGTTTATGTCTGTGGTAGCATGTGACATGATTCCCTCCTCTTTTAAGGCTGAATAATATTCCACTGTATGTATATGCCGCAGTTTGCTTATCCGTTCCTCTGCCGATGGACACCTGTGTTGACGTCGGTCTTTTGTGAATAATGCTGCTCAGAACGTGGGTGTGCCCCCTGCTGGTTTTAGAAAACGGGAAAGTATGTGTCCCAGGCCCCTCATCAACTGGTGTCTGGGAGTTTGGCCAACAGGAAGTACTGGTGAAAGACCGGAGGTTAGGAGCAGGGGAGAGGCCAAAGCATCCTCCTCTTTCTCTCTGTTTTGGGAGGTGTTCCCAACAGTGGCCCTGACGCCCCACTCAGCCACCTCTGCTGGTGGTCCTTTCTGTTGTCTCTGCCCGGCCACGCAGGAGGCCATGGCTTCCTTTCTCCTCTTGCCAGTGTCTCGACTGCCTCTTTGTCTCTCCTCTGTTTTCTCATCTGTGTGCAACTCTGCCATAAAATTTAAGTTTTCTTTTGATGGTGGGACACAATACAGTAACACGTGAGGATAGACGAAAGGCAGAATTCTTTGTTACTTATGGCTCCAAATGAAAGAAGACAGCCAGGCGGGGGGGTGGGGGGGGGGCCTGGGGGGTTGTGCCGGGAACAGGGTAACAGCAAGTTGGAACGGCAAGAGATGGCTTATGTATGGCAAGCACAGTGAGGTTAGCCAGGTTTTGAGGGCTCACTGGGGATTGGGTCTTTTTTTTTTTTTTTTTTTTATAAATATACATTTTTTTTTAAATTTTTTTTTTCAACGTTTATTTATTCTTGGGACAGAGAGAGACAGAGCATGAACGGGGGAGGGGCAGAGAGAGAGGGAGACACAGAATCGGAAACAGGCTCCAGGCTCTGAGCCATCAGCCCAGAGCCCGACGCGGGGCTCGAACCCACGGACCGCGAGATCGTGACCTGGCTGAAGTCGGACGCTTAACCGACTGCGCCACCCAGGCGCCCCGGGATTGGGTCTTTTGAATAATTCTGCAGACCCGAGGAAGAAAGGGCCACTGAGGTTAGGTATTTGGGGCCTCTGGCCTTGGGTAAGTGTGTGTTGTAACCTAAGGGTGTTAGGGCCTGATGAGGGAAGTAGTTGGGGTGGGGGCTCAGCAAACTGTCGCAAAGGGGAGTTGATCGCTTTGAGCTGTAGCTACAAAACTGGCACTCGGAAAATACTTTATTGCAGCAACCAATTCCCTGTATTACCTTCCCTCGGTGTGAAGTATCTAGAATGAGCCCTGTTTTCCCCGCCTGGACTCTGACTGATACGATGTATTCCAGTGCATTCCAAATCTTTACACACTGATAAACAACTAGAGTAACATCTTAGTATCACCGCGGACCAGAATACTGTTGCTTTATCGTTAGCCACACTATCTCCCTCTAATGAATCCCTCTGCCCATCTTTGTCCCTCTCACTATTTTAGGAGTTTCTTAGAAGCAGGGATTGTGTCTTATGCCCTGCTTCTCACAACCCCAGACCAGAACCCAATCAAACCCAAATGTGTGCTTTAATAAATATATGATTAATTACGTGGGTCTCTGAGAGCACATCAATCATTATTTTTTGACTTCCACCTTGGCTGCAGTTCAGGCCTGGAGCCAGCTCCACATTCTGACCTTCACAGTCCTGACCCCCGACTGGGACAAGATCCAGACTCTTCGATGAATCATCCGACATACTACTTATTTTCTTACGCGCACTCCTATAAAATTGGCGTTTATCACAGCTTCCACGAAACAGTTCTTTGTTATCTGATGGCTTTCACTTTTCTTGTTGTTGTTGAGTCTTGTTTTTAATCTGAGAGAGAGACACGGGGCCTATCTTCAGGGCCAGCTTCATGGGCGTGTGACCCGGGCAAATAGCACAGGGTCCCCCGCTTAGAACAGCCCACGCGTGGTTTAATGTCGCCATCTTGAGATGCTTAATATTTGTAAACAAGAGGCCCCCCATTCCCAGTGTTGCACTGGACCCCAAAAATAATTTGGCCAGTCCTCCCTATCTCGTTTGTATGTACCTTGTGACATTAATTGAGGTTAGAGGCATATGGGTTTAATATTTATGAAACTCTCAGTAGTTCAGAAGCTCCCCACTTTCCTTAGGAGATTTGCTCCAGACCTCTCAGTGCAGCTTGGTATGAAACCCCCTCCCCCCCCCCCCCAGCCCCCATACTGACAGCTCTAAAACTTCCTTAGCCCCATCTTTTCTACTCTGACCTCCTTCCTTTCAAATGTAAACTCCCAGCTATCATAGTACTTGCTGTTTCTAAACTTGTGAGCTTGCCAGATGCTGGGCCTTTGCATATCCTGCTCCCATCCTGTCTGGGGCTGCCCTCTGTCTCTCTCCTGGCCAACACCAACTTACTTCACAGGTGTGAACCTAGATGTCCCTTCCCTGATCTCCCCAAAACTGAGATATGGGGCTCTCCTAGCACCCTGTGCTAAACATATAGTGGCATTTATCTTGCTTTCATGTTATTTTCCGTTTATTTCTCCATTTTCCTCTGTAAGTTGTGAGTTCCCTTTAGGTAGAAAGTGTCTCATGTTCTCTGAGCTGAAAGCCACACTCAGCCTCAAGGAGGTAGTTGCTAAGTTTCCATTCACCAGATTCATGACTGCATGAATGAACAGATCCCTGGTTTATTTGGAGAGTGCATGAGGAGACCTATAAGGTTTTCTTTTGAACCACCAAGGACTGAGCAGTACTTACATCATTGAGGAAGACGTTCAAGAACACCCTCTGTCATAGGCACGTGGATTCCTTTTCCAACTCCTCCAGGGAAGGCGCTGCCTCCCTTTTTCCTTTTCAGGAGAGCTACATGGTAGCAGCTCTTTGAATTTCTCAGCCTTTAAGGGGGTTCCTGAGGTCTCTCCTGGGACAGACCCTAGCCCAGGTCATAGAAGAAGCTCCAGGGAGACCTTCCCTACTTCCAAAGAGTGTCTGGCCCTATGCAAGTCCTGGATCAAGATCAAGTGTTTCTTCCATCCCCTATATCTGTGCTCCTGGTCTACATTCTATTCACCCCTACAAGGCCCAATTGAAATGCTAACTCCCCCCTGTTTTAATGTAATTGATGGCGCTAGGCTTTCCCACTGCATTGTTGTAATCTGTAGGGATACTCGGCGCATGGCACACGGCACACGTTCTGACTAATGCCATGGTGACCTGTGCTGTAGACTACACAGTCAATTTTGGGATCAGGAGCAGAGTGTTCTCATCTTCCAGCCTTTGTGTCTTTACTTCTTACAAATAGTCATCACTCAAATTAACCCTGGGCATTTTGGGTCACTCGCCGATAGTCTGAAATACAATTCGTCCCAGAGAAAAAGAGATTTGAAAAAGGAACAAGAGTGGCTTTATCTGATGGAAAGAAAAGGTTTCTGTCAGTTCATTGGAAAATACCCGCCCTTGGAAGAGGGGGGCCCGGGGAGGATACAGGGAGAGAAAAATGGGAAGTACAAGAAGGCAAGGGAAGGGACCTGGGTGACAGAGAAGTTGCAAGGCCTCAAGTCCTAATGGTAAGGTTTTAATTTGGTAATGATGGGGGCGTCGGGGTGGCTCAGGCAGTTGAGCGTTCAACCCTTGGTTTCTGCTCAGGCCATGATCTCACTGTTCCTGGGTTGAAGCCCTGCATCAGGCTCTGCACTGACAGTGCGAGGCCTGCTTGGGATTCTCTCTCCCTCTCTCTCTCTTTGTCTTCCCATCCCGGTCACGCTGTCTCTGTCTCTCTCCAAATAAATAAATAAACTTAAAAAATAAATATATAAAATTTGGTCATGATGTAGGCAGGCCCAGTCTGAGGACCCAGAGGGTCCCTGTAGGACCACTCCAAAGGGTCCTTGGCATCACCAAGGATGGAAATCAAACGTGAGCCAGAAGGAAGTGAGAGCAGAGTTTATTGAGTAGTGTAAGTGATAGAGTATAGCAGGTGGTGCGTCTGGGAGACTCAGAAAAGGAGATGTGGGCCTCTCCATCACTTGGGGTTAGGAGTTTATATTGGAAAGGGGTCCAGGGTACGTGTTCCCCCAGGGACCCAGGGTTTGGTCCCATCAAAGGCAAGTGTCAGGCAAATGAACGATGTTATTCCACAAATCACTGAAGGTGGGGGGATTGATGCCAATGCTGTTGATGGAGGTTTGTTGGAAGCTAATTGTCCTGGAATATGTTTGGGATTCGGTTCTTTTGAGGTGTTATCAGGTGTTTAGGGGCCTAGGATGAAACTCGTAGTAGAATGATTAACTTTCTTGCTTCCCCCGGTGGAGTGGGAACACAGCTTTTTTGATTCACTCAGATGCAAGGTGAAGTATGGAGTATGAGGAAATGGAGACTAGCAGAGAAATATCCGGCATAGAGCCTTTCTAAAATGGAGACCTTTCAGTTTCCCTGTCTCAGTGATGAAGGTACCGTGGAGACAGAAGAATGGGAGAGGAGGGGTGAGTGACTGACCAAGGTCACGCAGGCTGTCGCCCTTTGCTCTTACAGAAAACAGAGCAAGTGTGACCCCAGATGCTGACGTGCCTAGGGAATGAAAACAAGGTGACCTGTCTACATAACTGTACCCCTGCAATCCGTATTCCAGTTACATATGCTGCTGTTTGAGGATGTAACCCAGCTGTGACTAAGTTCTGTGGGAAGCCTCTGGTTTTTTTTTCTTTGGTTTTGTTTGTCTGTTTTTGCCAATCCCCCCAATCCTCTTGCATCCAAATAAATATAACTCCAAGTTTTATTTCATAAACTTTGCTTGCAGATGTATTGTTTCTCTCCTTATCTCCTTGCTCCAGCCAGGTTTTTTTCTACTCTCTGTCTCTCTTCTTATCTAGAGTGTTTTGGCAACCGTCTGTAAACTCAGCTCTTGAATAGCAAGCTCTGTGGAATATGAAATTCCCTTTAGTCAATGAATCATTTACCTAACGAATCTGAAATCCTGGTGGGGAGGGCAAAGCTGGAGGTAACTCTAGGAACATGCTGGCAGTTTGAATTTGGAAAGTAGCACTCCCCATCCTGATTCACGATTTCCTTTCCTGTTCAGTGCACTTCCTGCTTGTCCCACAGAAGTTTAAGAGAGGCTATGGGTATAATTGGGGGGACCTCGGTGGTTCAGTCGGTTGAGTGTCTGACTCTTGATTCCATGGGATAGAGCCCTGCGTTAGTCTCCATGCTGAGTGTGGAGCCTGCTTAGAATTCTCTCTCTCCCTCTCTTGCTCTCCCCTGCTCATGCTCTCTAAAGTAAAATAAATAAGTAAATAAATAACTAAATAAATAAATATAAAATTTAAAAATGGTTATGGCTATAATTACACATTAAAATTTTTTTTTAATCTTTATTTTTGAGAGAGAGAAAGAGAGATGGAATGCAAATGGGGGATGGAAAAAGACAGAGGGAGACACAGAATCCAAGGCAAGCTTCAGGCTCCAAGCTGTCAGCACAGAGCCCATCCAGGGGATTAGACTCAGGAACCTTAAGATCATGACCTGAGCCAAAGTCAGATGCTTAACTGACTGAGCCACCCAGGTGCCCTTACAATTACACATTAAATGGAAGACCCCAGAGAGAAAATTCTCTCTTGTGTGAGAGAAAACAGAACTTCTTAGTGAGAAAGCAAAACAAAAGCTGATCTTTCTTCTTCCTTATTTCTGATTATCTCCCACAATGATGTTACTTATAATTTCCAATTAAGGGCCCACACCTGACATCTCTGGGGATGCCTCTCTGGTCCCTCTGGATCCAGGTTTAAGCTATACACTAAGAATGTAACAGCTTTACAGCCTTGTAAAACTAACTAGTCCTGCACTTAAACAGCCTCATCTAACACCTTCCTTCCTTCCTATATAACCTGTCCTTAAGAAATTTAAATCCAACCAATTTTTCTCTTGCTCCAAGTCTGAAATGAAACTTTGACATGCGCTAATGATCTAACTCATCTGAGATGCTTGGCTTAGACGGTGATTAGAGGCTAACCTAGGACAAGGGCGCTTTGAGAAAAAACAACAGATGGGAAGAAATAACTCCAAACTGGAGTCCTTTCTTTCAGTACCTCTTAACGCTCTATGTTGTGTCCTTCAGAGCCCTTGTGGCAGTAATTGGCTTTATGATTGTTTCTTTAGAGCTGCAGTCATGATTAAAAATGCTACTCGAAGCTCAGCGAGGATGTCCTTGACACACATCCTATTTTCTGGGAAAAGGTTACTACTACCACAGTAATTGAGCTGGGAAGAGGAGACAAATTGCTCCTGGCGACTCCAACAGCGGTTCAAAGTACTGCAGTTGACCGGAATCACACCCTGCAGTTTTCCCTCTTTCCAGTTCGCAAGATAACAGTGATAGCATTTGCATCTACAGATTATCTGCCAAATAGAAGTGGAAGGGGAGAAACCACAACCAGCTAGACTGTAAAAGAATCTCAAACCCGTGACAGAGTTACACAAATGACCACAGGAGAGAGGAGAGGCCCGGAACTCCACCGCGGGCCCACTCCGGGACCGGCCCAGGGCGCAGGATGATTGATTTATTTACCCCCGGCCCGGGGCGCCCGCAGCTGGCTGGAGCCGGCGGTGACATCACGAGCCCGAGCGCGAGTCACGTGGCCCGCCCCGCCCCCTCCCGCTCCTCCTCCTCCCGCAGCCTTCGGAGCGCAGGGTCCGGCCGCCGCAGCCGCTCGGAGCTCTCGGCAGAGGCGCGGAGCGCGGGCCACGGGCAAGCGGGGGAGCCGGGCAGGCAGCGGCAGCGGCAGCGGCAGCGGCAGCGGCGGGGGAGCCGGCAGCAGCCCCCGGCGGGCCCCGAGCGACGCGGCCGACGCTCCTGCAAACTTGGGCGCGCGCTCGCGCCACGGCGCCCGCGGCCCGAGCGATGAAGATGGTCGCGCCCTGGACGCGGTTCTACTCCAACAGTTGCTGCCTGTGCTGCCATGTCCGCACCGGCACCATCCTGCTGGGCGTCTGGTACCTGGTGAGCGAGGCGACGCGCGGGGGGCGCACCTGCCGGGGCGGAGGCGCCGGCGCCGCGAGCCCCCACCCCCGGCACGGGACGCCGGGACCCCGGGACCCCGGCCCATGCGCCCGCTGCACTCTGCACGCCCCCGAGTGCGGCCTCGGCGTTGGGCAACGCCGGCGCTAATCCGCTTAAAGTTGTATTATTAGAAACTTAATTCTGTGCGCGAGCCTGTCCGCGATCCCCGGCTCAGCCAACCTGTGGCGGGGGTCCTGCCACGGCCCAGAGTCGGGGGCCGTGCGGGCTGCGGCGGGTTCCCCCGCTTCCGGTAAAAGTGCACTTGGTGGCCGGGAGAGCCCTGATCGGATCTGCGGACCACGTGTTTTCCATTCCTTTCTTTCTCCTCACCACCCGTTGGGCTTTGTGTTTAGTCGCGCCGCGACTGGGTCGTGGGGTGACGGGGCGCGTTCTGCCACCCCTGTGGTCGCGGTTGCAGCCCCGGCTTGCCCATTCTCCCAGCTCGCATCCCGGCCTCGGGGTTGCTGTCCGGTCTTCAGCTCGCGTTCGGGTCCCGAGGAGGAATGGTTGGGGGTTCTTGGCACGCTCCGGGAATGCGTCCCTCCACACGTTTGGTGTGAAGCCCTTACTCTAGGAAGGGATTTGCCAGGATTTACTGCGTTTCAGTTTCAGTGTGCCCGGGGAAGCCATTTTACACCCACTTACTTTCCTGCCCATTGACAGGTGATCCCTGTACCTTTCTTAGCAGACGCTGCAGGCAAATCTTTTTTTTTTTTTTTTTTAATTTTTATTTATTTATTTTTTAGGTTGGAGCTTTTAAGAACTTGTTTGTATGGGGAGCACTGATTATAAGGGGGCACTGAGGAAACCTGATGGAGTCTTTCTGGCCCTGTATGCCTCCTCCAGGTTGATTGTTGGCACCCCCGGACTGCGCCAACACTGAATCGGATTCCGTTGCATTTCGGGTTTTGTGACATCATGTTGGAGAGTTAGACCCGAGCCACTTTGCAGTGAATACCACTGCATCATCAGGAAATCCCTTAAAAATGGTATTAAGATGGCATACTGAACTTTTTCGTGAGAATAAATTCTTAATCGTCAGAGGGTTTTTTTGTTGGTTCATACTCACTTTTTTTGACATAATATGAACATCATGTCGAATTGTGTCGTTGTGCCATTTTAAGCAAAATATTTTCCCCCAGGCATATGGTGTTCTGTGTCCTATTTATAGTTTCAAGTTTCCTTTAGTCAGTGCCTATCACAGGCCACACAATAGACATTTTTGGCCTTAAAAGCTTTCGAACAGATCTTTGGTATGTGTGGATTCTTTTTGTGCAGTTGAACGCAGAGAGAACATCAGCGTCTTGGCTCAACCCTGACTTTGCTAAAAGCCAAGAAATGCTTTACGGAAATTTTAAATTCCAGCAAAAGGATAGTAGGTGGCCTCAAAACAGTGCTTTTATTGATGATCAAGACATACTATTTTATATAAATGTCTTGCGTCCTCGAAAATGTTCAAGTCTGCAGACTTGCAAGTACATCAGTAAATGTAATTTGTAAAATCTAGGGCACTGCATTAGGCAAATGTACTACATGATCTGCAGGAAAGATAAATCTACTTGAGCCCTGTTGTTGGCTGTAATCCAACTAGACAGCACTAGTGTGATAAAAGGACAGTACTCTGCATGCTTTGTGTACTGTTTGAACATGCTCTTTGTGGAAAGTAGCTATTGCTGTGCATGTGTTAACATTTGGAAACGGCATGGCCTTTTGAACGATAATTAGAAAGCTTTCTAGCAGATGTAAGAGTGCTACATTAGGTAAACCTAATAAATGAGAAACCTGACTTTATAGTACTGGTAATCTTCATAAAAAGTCTTTTGCATTTCATGAAACAGTTTTAGACCTTTTTTTTTTTTTTTTTTAATAGTGAGTTTCTCTCATACCTTTAAATATAATTTGGTTTCCATAACTTTGACTTCCATGAACATTTTTTTAAGATGAGGGAACAGGGTCACTGAAGAGCAAGGCATCTCACGCTCCTTCCCCTACCCTTCTCACCCCACCTGTCATCTGGGTGGAATAGGGTCAGTTATCAGACGGGAGAAGAGTTGTCATGAAAAAAGGATAGGGCTGTGCATAGATATTCAAATAAGAGTTCAGTGGAACTCTTACACCAGATGGGTAAAGTGGGTCTTTTTAACGCATTTTCTAATTGCTGCTCCTACCACTACCACTTACTAAGGCTTTGTGTGCCAGGTACATGCTAGATGCTTTGCATAATCTTGATGTCTACATACTCCTGGTGTGGTAGATTTTCTTACCCCATTTTATAGATGAGAAAATAGAGGCCAAGAGAGCATAGGTGATTTACATAAAATTCCATGGTTGGTTTGTGGTCTGAGTGATATTTTAGTCTGCCTGTTTCCACTTGTTTTTATCTTTTATTTATTTTTTTATATTTATTTTTGAGAGAGAGAGTGCTTGGGGGAGGGGCAAAGAGAGGCACACAGAGAATCCCAAGCAGGCTCCCTACTCTCAGTGCAGAGGCAGAGCCAGCCTGTCACTGGGCTCAGCCCACAGACGGTGAGATCATGATCTGAGCCAAAATCAAGTGCGTCGGCTCAACTGGCGAGCCACCTAGGTGCCCCTGTTTCTACCTTTTAAAAGTTGTGTGTGTGTTTTCTGGGGCACCTGGGTGGCTCAATCAGGTAAGTGAACGACTTTGGCTCAAGTCATGATCTCACCGTTCTGTGGGTTCGGGCTCCGTGTCTGATGCTGTGCTGACAGCTCAGAGCCTGGAGCCTGCTTCGAATTCCGTGTGTCCCTTTCTCTCTGCCCCTCCCCTGCTCACGCTCTGTCTCTCAAAAATAAATAAACGTTAAAAAAATTTTTAAAGTTGGTGTGTGTTTTGTTTTTGCCTTGGAATAACAAAGATTTCCTTCAGTCTAGTAATGAAGCATGTTGATTTCAGGTATTTCTATTAGAGATCATTTTTTTGTTTTATTTTTTCCTTTTGATGAAGGCATAATTTACATAGGGTGAGATCCACAGAAGTGTACAGTTCATTGAGTTGACAGATGCATACACCTTGTGTTACCCACACACCTAGAAAACATTTCCAAAACCCCAGAAATTTCCCTTGTGCCTCTTCTCAGTTAATCCCTCCCACTGCCTCACCCCCACCCTAAAGGTGAGTTTTACCTATTCATGTAAATGGAATTATACTGTATGTATTCTTTTGTATCTGGTTTCTTTCACTTAGCATCAGCATCTTTTAAATTCATTCATGTTAATTGGAGTATATCAGTAGTTTGTTGCTTTGTATTGCTGAGTATTATTTTATTGTCTGAATAAATCACAATTTATTTATCCATTTGCCAGATGATGGACATTTGGGTTGTTTCCAGGTTGGGGCCATTATAGATAAAGCTGATCTGGACATTCTTGCACAAGACTTTTTGCAGATATATGTTTTTATTTCCCTAGAATAAATGCCTAGCCGTGGAATTGCTGGTCATGGAGTAGAAATATATTTAACTTTATAAGAAACTGCTGAGCAGTTTTCACAGTGGTTCTGCCAGCAACTTATGGAGTTCCAATTGTTCCATGTCCTTGTCAACATTTAGGGCGGTCAGTCTTTAACTGTAGCCATTTTGGTGGGTATGTAGTTGCAGCTTATGGTAGCTTTAATTTGCATTTCCCTTGTGACTAATGATGTGGAACAGTTTATCTTTGTTTATTTGGCACTCCTATATCATCTTTTGTGAAGTGCTATTTATTGCCCATTAAAAAAAATTTTTTTATGTTTATTCATTTTTGGAAGAGACAGAGCACAAGCAGGGGTGGGGTGGAGGCCAGGGGGCGGGTGGACACAGAATCTGAAGCACACTCCAGGCTCTGAGCTGTTAGCACAGAGCCCGACGAGGGGCTCGAACTCACAAACCGCAAGATCATGACCTGAGCCAACGTCGGACGCTCAACCGACTGAGCCACCCAGGCGCCCCATTATTTGAGTTTTGTCTTTTTTTTTTTTTTTTTTTAAGACTTTTTTTTTTAAGTTGATTTATTGTGAGTGAGAGAGCAAGAGCAAGGGAGCGTGAGCAGGGGAGGAGCGGAGAAAGGGAGAGAGAATCCCAAGCAGGCTCCTGATGTGGGGCTCCAACCTACCAACCGTGAGATCATGACCCAAGCTGAAACCAAGAGTTGCACGCTTAACCAACTAAGCCACCCAGGTGCCCCAGGGTTTTGTTTTTTTTCTTAATGATTTGTAAGATAGCTTTCTATATTTTGGATTCTGCATTTTGTGACTATTTTCTCCCAGTGTGTGGCTATCTACCCATTTTCTTAGTGGTATATTTTGGTGAATAGAAGTTTTAAATTTTAAGTTCAATTTGTCAGTTTATTCTTTTATGGTTAGTACTGTGTGTATTCTAAGAAATCTTTGCCTACTCCCAAATTGTAAAGATACTCTCTTCTATTTTCTTCCAACACTTTGTGGCTTAGCTATCATATTTATGTCTGTGATCCACCTCTAATTAATTTTTGTGTTACAGTGTGAGGTAGAGGTTTGTATTTGTTTCTTTTGAAAGGCAGTTTAATCTCTTGCCCTGAAAAGAAGCTGAATTTTTACATAACCTTTAATAACTACAGACATTTTCAGAGAGACAAATAAGATGATTATCCATCTTCACAGAGCATGAAGGCTGACTTGTCCTGGTTTCCAGAGGGTTCGTAATTTAAAAGGAGTACTTGAAGCAGGCTGATTGCTATGTAGTCTTCTGGGGTTTCCATTCTTTCTTCATCAAAACTTCCTGTTCTAAACCTGAGTCCATTAACTGCCTCCCCACATTCGCCTATACTCTAGTCTGTCTCTCACCGTCCATTTAGACTCCTCGGCTAGACGCCTTTCTCCTGCCACCTTCCTTAATTTCTTCCTTTATTCTGTTGCCATGTCCTATTGATTTTGTGATTACCTCCTTATTCTGGTCTCTCTTCTTTCTAACATTTTCCTCATTTAGGCTCTCGTAAGCAATCACCTGGCTATTATAACAGTCTAATAACTGGTCTCCTTGCTTCTAGCCTTGCCATCAACAGTCCATTTTTTTTTTCAGTCTATTATAGATGCAGTTCCCTGAAGTATTTTTCTCAAACATAAATATGAACTTGTTAGCCTACTTCTAAGAACTTTGGTCCTCTATTCTAGGGAAGTCTGAATTTCATGACCTGTGTGTTGCAAGCCAACTTCAGTTGGCTTAAACAGCACAGTGGTTTCTGCCACGTCTTTCCCCTGTTTCCCACCCCTTCCTTTTCTGGTTACCCTCCTTTGCAAGCCATTGCTTAAGCCCTAAATCCTGAGATTCATTCTGATTTGATAAATGTAAGTTACCTGTCCACCCCTAAACCAAGCAGACCAGGTTTTTGTGACTAGAATATCCGGATAAATGTAGTTCTGGGATATTCTCCTGCTCTTGAACTATTGATTAGAGGGATGTGAGCCAGGAGTAGGATTAATTTTCCTCAAAACCCTCTCCCGTTTGAGAGCAGAGGGATGAGTAATTTCCCAGAGAAACCGAGACTGTTACTGGGAGAAAGAGGACAGGAACAATGCTCCCCTCCTTAGGCTACAGCCCCCATTTCATATAGAATATGTTTTACCATCAGAACCTGCATTCCTCTTGACATACTTAAACAATACTTTTTCCTTTGTAATTTCTTTCATTGTTTTACCATGTGATTTTCTTAGAGTGTTTTGAAAGGTGGTACTGGTAGTTGGAAGCATCTGAACTTGACACCTGGGATGAGTAACCCTTTGTATGTGTCATCCTTTTCATCATCATCCAAGTGTATTTTAGGAACTTAGTCATTCAGCAAATACATACTGAATGCCTCTTTGTACCCCATTCATGGGGTAGTTGGCCGTATATCAGATTATAAAGGATTAAAGAGGTCAGAGAAACTGATTTCATTAGCTTTACGACCTGACCTTTCAAATGACCAACCAGTTCACTTTGAAAGTCCCAGGATGCTTGTGGACTCAAGCCTGATGGGTTCTTTTTGTAGCCCAAGAAATTCTGGTGTGATAAATATTGATTTTTTTTTTTTTTTGTCTGGTTGGTAATACTGGGTAGTAAAATCGACAGCTTGTGTTTGTAGAATGATGGATAGTTTTTAGTGGGCTTTCACATTTACTCTTATTTAGATCATGAAACAGCCCTGGGGTTCAGATAGGATAGGTGGTGATATGCTCATTTAAGATTGATAGTTCCTTTTTAGGTGTCAGATGCTATGACTTAGTCTATAAGTCTAGGGCAAAATTTGGGCTGATACCCAGTACTTATATAATCCTCATTGCCTAGTGTTTTCCCTACTATACTAGAGTGTAAAAGACTGAAATACTAGGTTACAGAGTTTGGATTTTATTCTGTAGGCAGTGGGGAGGCATTAAAGAATTACGAACAAGGGTGTTAGAATGAAAGCAGCCACCCGCCGCGTGTAAGACTCTTTTTTTTTTTTTGCTCTGTAATGCACTGTATTTTTTTTCTTTTTATCCTTGACACCCCTTACCCATTTCTCTAACCTCCTACCCCCTGCCTCTGGCAACCACCACTTGTTCTCTGAGCTTGTTTTTGTTTGTTCTTTAGATTCTACATGTAAGAGAGATCCTGTGGTGTTGTCTTTCTCAATCTGACTTCTTTCACTTAGGATGATGCCCTTGAGGTCCATTCATGCTTCAATATGTGTGTGTGTGTGTGTGTGTGTGTGTGTGTGTGTGTGTGTGTGTAGCCTCAATATATATATCATGCCATTTTTTATCCATTCATCTGTTGATGGACACTTCGGTTGTTTCCATAGCTTGGCTATTGTAAATAATGCTGCAGTGAACATGGGAGTGCAGATATCTTTTCAAGTTAGTGTTTTTTTTTTTTTTTTAAGATAAATACTCAGAAGTGGAATTGTTAGATCATATGATAGTTCTATTTTTAACTTTTTGAGGAACCTCCAGGCTGCTTTCCATAGTACATTCCCACCACCAATGTACAAGTGTTCCCTTTTCCCTATATGCTCATCAATACTTGTTATTTCTTTTCTTTTTGATAATAGCCATTCTAACAGGTGTGAGATGGCATCTCATTGTGGTTTTGACTTGCATTTCCCTGATGACGAGTGATGTTGAGCAACTTTTCATGTACCTGCTGACTATCTATATGTCTTCTTTGGAAAAATGTCTATTCAGATCTTCCCAGTTTTAAATTGGATTGATTTTTGCCATTAACTTGTAAGAGTTCTTTATGTATGTTGGCTATTAGTCCCTAATCATATATATGATTTGCAAATATTTTCTCCTATTCAGTACGTTGCCTTGTCATTTTGTTGAGGTTTTTCTTTACTGTGCAGAAGCTATTTAGTATGATGTAGTCCCACTTTTTGTTGTTCTCTTTGGTGTCAGATTAAAAAATCATTACTAAGACCTTGTGAAGGAGTTTACTGCCTGTGTTTTTCTCTAGGAGTTTTATGGTTTACATTCAAGTCATTACTCCATTTTGAGTTAATTTTTGTGTGTGGTATAAGATTGTGGTTGAGTTTCATTCTTTTGCACTTAGCTCTTCAGTTTTCTGAACACCATTCATTGAAGAAACTTTGTTCCTCACTCTGTATTGTTGGCTCCTTTGTTGTAAATTAATTAACCATGTATACATGGGTTTCTGTTATGTTCCATTGATATATGTGTCTGTTTTTATGCCAATACCATATTGTTTTAATTACTGTAGCTGTATAATACAGTTTGAAATCAGGGAGTATCATGCCTTCAGCTTTGGTCTTCTTATTCAAGATTGCTTTGAATATTGAGGTTTTTTTGTAGATCCATACAAATTTTAGGATTATTTGTTCTATTTCTTTGAAAAATGACATTTGGAATTTTGATAGAGATTGCATTGAATCTATAGCTTGCTTTGGGTAGTGTGGACATTTTTACAGTATTGATTCTTCCAATCCATGAGTGCAGAATATCTTTCCATTTATTTATGTCTTCAATTTCTTTCATTAATGTCTTAATAATTTTATTTATTTATTTATTTATTTATTTATTTATTTACTTTCTTTCAGTTTTTTTATTATTTTTTTAACGTTTATTTATTTTTGACAGGCAGAGAGAGAGAGATCATAAGCAGGGGAGGGACAGAGAGAGAGAGGGAGACACAGAATCAGATGCAGGCTCCAGGCTCTGACCTCTCAGCACAAAGCCCAGTATGGGGCTCAAACCCACGAACCGTGAGATCATGACCTGAGCCAAAGTTGGACACTTAACTGACTGAGCCACCCAAATGTCCCTTAATAATTTTAAATATACAGGTCTTTTATCGCCTTGGTTAAACTTATTCCTAGTTTTTATATTCCTTTCTGTGCAGTTATAAATAGGATTGTTTTTTATTTCTATCTCTGATGGCTCAGGATTGGTGAATAAAAATGCAACATATTTTTAAAATTTTTTTTATGTTTTTATTTATTTTTGAGACAGAGAAAGTATGAGCTGGGGGAGGGGCAGAGAGAGAGGGAGACAGGAACTGAAGCAGCTGTGCTGATAGCAGAGAGCCTGATGCGGGGCTCAAACTCATGAGCAAGGAGATCATGACCTGAGCTGAAGTCAGACGCCCAGCTGACAACCACTCAGGTACCCCAAAATGCAACATATATTTGAGTATTGATTTTATATTCCCCAACTTCACTGAATTCCTTTGTTCTAACAGTTTTTTGATGGAGTCTTTAGGGTTTTTTATATATGTCATCTGCAAATAGTGACAGTTTTACTTGCTTTTTATTTATTTTTCCTGCCTAATTGTTGTGGCTAGGACTTCCAATACTGTCTTAAATAAAAGTGGTGAGAATGAGATATCCTTGCTTTGTTCCTGATCAGTGCTTTTAGTTTTTCACTGCTGAGTATGTAAGCTGTGGGCTTGTCATATGTGGCCTTTTTTATGTTGACGTATATTCCCTCTGTAACCATTCTGTTGAGAGTTTTTATCATCAGTGGATGTTGAATTTTGTCAATTACTTTTGCTTCATATATTGAGATGATCATATGATTTTTTATCCTTCATTTTTTAATATGAAGTAGCACATTGATTTGTGGATGTTGAACCCTCCTTAACATCCCTGGGATAAAAAATCTCACTTCATTATGCTATATGATTCTTTTTAATATATTGTTGAATTTGGTTTGCTAACATTTTCTCGAGGATTTTTGCATCTATGTTCATCAGGAATATTGGTCTGTAATTTGCTTTTCTTGTGGTATACTTGTCTGGCTTTGGTATCAGGGCACTGCTGGCCTCATAAAATGAGTTTGTAGGAGTTCTTGCTCTTCTATTTTTTGGAAGAGTTTAAGAAGGGTTGGTATTAATTCCTTGAATGTTGGATAGAATTTATCAGTGAAACCATCTGATCGTGGCCTTTTCTTTGTTGGGAGGTTCTTGGTTAAGGAATCAGTCTCCTCACTAGCGATTGGCCTGTTCAGATTTTCTGTTTCATCATGATTCAGTCTTGGTAGGTTGTAGGTTTCTAGGAATTCATTCATTTTTTGGTAAGTTGTCCAATTTGTTGGCAAATAATTGTTCATAGCAGCCTCCTGTGGTTCTTTGTATTTATGTGCATCAGTTTTAACATTTCTTCTTTCATTTTTGATTTGGAGTACCCCCACCCCCCCCCCCCACCCCCCCCCGGCCCCCGCGAGTCTAGCTAAAGTCTTGTCACTTTTGTTTATCTTTTCAAAGAACCAGATCTGTTTCATTGATCATCTTTGTTGTCTTTTTAGTGTCTATTTTATTTATTTCTGCCCTATATCATTTTCTTCTTTTTACTAACTTTGGGCTTTGTTCCTTTTCTAGTTCTTTGAGTTGTAAAGTTAGGTTATTTGAGACTTCTTTCTTGATGTAGGCATTTATCACTGTGAACTTTCCCCTTAGAAGGCTTTTGCTGCATCTCACAAATTTTGGTGTTATAGTTCCATTTGTGTTCATTTTAAGATAAAAAAATTTTGGGGCGCCTGGGTGGCGCAGTCAGTTAAGCGTCCGACTTCAGCCACGTCACGATCTCGCGGTCCGTGAGTTCGAGCCCCGCGTCAGGCTCTGGGCTGATGGCTCAGAGCCTGGAGCCTGTTTCCGATTCTGTGTCTCCCTCTCTCTCTGCCCCTCCCCCGTTCATGCTCTGTCTCTCTCTGTTCCAAAAATAAATAAACGTTGAAAAAAAACTAAAAATAAAATAAAAATTAAAAAAAAAAGATAAAGTTTTTTTTAATTTCCTCTTTGACTATTTAGTTGGTCAGTAGCATGTTGTTTGATCTCCACGTGTTTGTGAATTTTCCAGGTTTTTTCATATAATCAATTTCTAGTTTCATACTTCGATGGTCAGAAAAGATTCCTGATATGACTTTAATCCTTTTAAATTTGTTAAGACTTATTTTGTGGCCTGATGTATGATGTGTCCTGGAAAATGTTCCATGTGCATTTGAGAAGAATTTGTATTCTGTTGCTTTTGGATGGAATGTTTTGTATATATCTGTTAGTCCATCTGGTCTAATGTGTTAAGGCCAGTATTTCCTATTGATTTTCTGTCTGGATGATCTATCCATTGATGAAAGTAGGGTATTAAAATCCCTGACCCTTATTGTATTGGTGTCTGTTTTTCTCTTCAGATCTATAAATATTTGCTTTATATATTAGGTATTCCTATGTTAAATGCATAAATACTTACAAATATTATATTTTCTTGTCGGATTTACCACTTTATCATGTACTAACCTTGTCTTTTACTACAGTTTTTATTTCAAAGTCTATTTTATCTGATGTAAATATAGCTACTCCAGCTTTCTTTAATTATTATTTGTATGGAGTTTCTTTTTCCATCCCTTCACTCTCAGTCTGTGTGTGCCTTTACCATCTAAAGTGAGTTTCTTGGGGCACCTGGGTGGCTCAGTTGTTCAAGCATCTGACTCTTGATCTCGGCTCAGGTCATGATCTTAAGGTTCATGGGAATTGAGCCTCAAGTTGGGCTCTGTGCTAACAATGCAAAGCATGCTTGGAATTCTCTCTCCCCTTCTCTCTCTGCCCCTCCCCTGCTCTCTCTCTCTCTCTCAGTCTCACTCTCTCTCTCAAAATAAATAAACTTAAAAAAAATAAAGTGAGTTTCTTATAGGCAGCATATAGATGGGGCTCATTCAGCCCCTCTGTCTTGATTAGAGAATTGAGTCCACTTGCATTTAAAGTAATTATTGATAGGTATGTATTTATTGCCATTTTTTTAATTGTTCACTGTTTTTGTAGTTTTTCTTTGTTTCTTTTTTCTCTTTCTTTAGAGGTATACATATATTCCTTTCCCTTTATCTATGTGTATTCACTATAGGTTCTTGTTCTGTGGTTACCACAAGGCCTATGTATAACAGCTTTTATATATAACTGTCTATTTTAAGTTGATAACAACTTAAGTTTGATCCCATTCTAAAGCTCAACATTTTTACCCTTTGCCATGTTTTTTTTTTTTTGATGTCACATTTGACACATATACTCCTCAACTTATTATTGTAATCAAAGGTATTTTTACTATTTTCTCTTAACCTTCATACTAGCTTTATAAATAATCTGTTACCTTTACTATATATTTATCTTTCCAGTGAGATTTATTGTTTCACATGTTTTCTTGTTACTAAGTAGTGCCCTTTCTTTTCCCTTTAACCTTTCTTGTAAGGCTGGTGTAGTGGTGATGAACTCTTTATGTTTTTGCTTGTCTGGAAAGCCCTTTACCTCTCCTTCACTTCTGAGTGGACTCTTTGCTAGTGTTCTTGGTTGGAAGTTTTTTCTTTCAGCACTCTGAATATATTATGCCACTCCCTTTTGTCCTGCGAGGTTTCTGCTAAAAATCTGCTGAAAGTCTTGTGGAGGGTTCCTTTGAATGTAACCAAGTCCTTTCCTCTAGTTGCTTTTAATATTCAGTTTTTAAGGAATATTAAAATAGCAGGCCATTTTAGGTGGCTGGAAAACTAGAAAGGATGTGTTACAGTCCTCCAGATATGAGGTATAGAAGATACTGGTTCTTTCTAGCACCAGTCTCTCATTGGCTAAGGCTGCGGATAATATGGATGGGAATTTTTAGCAGTTAGTGACATAAGTCTCTCTTGACATCTAGACTTTCCCCATCTGAATTCAGAAATCAAATAGATTTGGGTAGTGAGGGATACTTGATTTTTGAGAGATCTCCACTGAGCCCTTCTGAGTTTTTTTACTTACAATTTTTTTTTTTTTCTATTAGAAGGGGAGAAGGGCAGAGGGAGAGAGAACCTCAGGCAGGTTCCACGCTCAGCATGGAATCAGATGTGGAGCTCGATACCACAACCCTGGTATTATGACCTGAGCCCAAATCAAAAGAATTGGATGTTCAGCCAACTGAGCCACCTAGGCACTTCCAATGAGCCCTTTTCAAAAAGCACAGGTACCCTCTGCCCCAACCTAATATAAAGGATCAAAGGTAGCTCTATAAAATTTTGACTGGTAAATTTCAGTGATATTTATTTATTTTTAAAAATTGAAATATGATTAACATACAGTGTTATATTAGTTTCAAGTGTACAGTATAATGATTCAGAAATTCTATACATTTCTCAGTTCTCATCAAGATAATTCCCTTGGGTGCCCCCGCCTACCTCCCCTATGGCAACTGTCAGTTCTCTGTATTCAGTGATATTTAATATGTCTTTTAGCTTGTGGCTTATTATGATAGACATTCATCAGGACGTTTAAAGATAGGCTGGCCATGAAATAAAGATTGGCATCAAACCTGTTTTATTAATATCAACTTCTCTGGGACTCACTTTAAATATATTTAACTTAACTAACAAAATGTCAGGTATTAAAGCAGTCAACACGAGTTTTACACTATCATGTGTATTATGTTTAAATGTAGAATATATTTATTTTGTCAACTTACTTTGAATCTTTGCCATAAAGGAAGAGGCTTCAGTTTTCCCTTCCCTTCCCCTTTGGGTTAGATCCTTTACTGACCGTGAAAGGATGCCAACAGAAATAATATGTGAGCCCTAACAGCATAATTTACTCCTTTCTACTTCTCTCCCAATTCCCTTGTCCCTTAGTAGAGTTTCTGGAGCCTTAAGAGTTCTTGAGCTATAAACTGGTTAACCCATTTTACTTGAAGAAAAAGAAAACTTAAGTAAAGATCACACTTCTTCAAGTGTTTTAACAAACTTAAAAAAAAATTTTTTTTCGGACTTCAAGCTGTATTACAAAGCTGTAATCATCAAGACAGCATGGTACTGGCACAAGAACAGACACTTAGGTCAATGGAACAGATTAGAGAACCCAGAAATGGACCCACAAACGTATGGCCAACTAATCTTTGACAAAGCAGGAAGGAACATTCAGGGGAATAAAGACAGTCTCTCTTCAGCAAGTGGTGCTGGGAAAACTGGACAGCGATATGCAGAAAAATGAACCTGGACCACTTTCTTACCCCATACACAAAAATAAACTCAAAATGGGTGAAAGACCTGAATGTAAGACAGGAAGCCATCAAAATCCTTGAAGGGAAAGCAGGTAAAAACCTCTGTGACCTTGGCTGCAGCAACTTCTTAACACGTCTCTGGAGGCAAGAGAAACAAAAGCAAAAATGAACTATTGGGACCTCATCAAAATAAAAAGCTTTTGCACAGCAAAAGAAACAATCAGCGAAACTAAAAGGCAACTGACTAAATGGGAGAAGATACTTGCAAACAACATATCAGATGAAGGGTTAATATGCAAAGTCTATAAAGAACTTATCAAAGTCAACACCCAAAACACAAATAATCCAGTGAAGAAATGGGCAAAAGAAATGAATAGACATTTCTCCAAACAAGACATCCATATGGCCAACAGAGAGCACACAAGTGGGAGAGGGGCAGAGAGAGAGGGAGACAGAGAATCATGAAAAAAATGCTCAACATCACTCATCATCAGGGAAATACAAAGCAACACCAAAATGAGATACCACCTCGCACCTGTCAGAATGGCTAACATTAACAATTCAGGCAACAACCGATATTGGCGAGGATGCAGAGAAAGAGGATCTCTTTTGCACTGCTGGTGGGAATGCAAGCTGGTGCAGCCACTCTGGAAAACAGTACGGAGGTTCCTCAAAAAATTAAAAATAGAACTACCCTACGACCCAGCAATTGCACTACTAGGTTATTTATCCAAGGGATACAGGTGTGGTGTTTCAGAGGGGCACATGCACCCCAATGTTTATAGCAGCACTATCAACAATAGCCAAAGTATGGAAAGAGCCCAAATGTCCATCGATGGATGAATGGATAACGAAGATGAAAAAAAGAATGAAGTCTTTTTTCATTCATTTGATCTTCATTTCAAAAGAAGATCAAAAAAGAATGAAATCTTGCCATTTGCAACTACGTGGATGGAACTAGAGGGTATTATGCTAAGCAAAATTAAAGAAAGACAAATATCATATGACTTCACTCATATGAGGACTTTAAGAGACAAAACAGATGAACATAAGGGAAGGGAAGCAAAAATAATAAAAAACAGCGAGGGGGACAAAAACATAAGAGACCCTTAAATATGGAGAACAAACAGGGTTGCTGGAGGGGGTGTGGGAGGGGGGATGGGCTAAATGGGTAAAGGGCACTAAGGAATCTACTCCTGGAATCATTGTTGCACTATATGCTAACTAACTTTGATGTCAATTAAGAAAATGAATTAAATGAATATGAAAAAACTTTTTTTAATGTTTATTTTTGAGAGAGAGAGAGAGAGCACACAAGTGGGAGAGGGGCAGAGAGAGAGGGAGACACAGAATCAGAAGCAGGCTCCAGGCTGCGAGCTATCAGCACAGAGCCCGACTTGGCGCTTGAACCCATGAACTGGGATATCGTGACCTGAGCGAAGTCATAAGCTCAACGGACTGAGCCACCCAGGTGCCCCTTTAACAAACTTTTAAAGGTTTAGAGTTGCATCTTTGCAGATGCAGCTTCCAAGGGAAAATTATTTCTCAGGGAAAAATATTAACACCAAAAAATGCTTAAAAGAAATATAATTTCAAATTATTCGTAAAAGTAAGGTTGAGCTCTTTCATTCATTCTTTCTTTCACCTTGAGCTGCTAAAATTACACGGCTAGTTGATTCCATGGTGCAAAGATGGTGGAGCAGTGACACTTGGTACGATAGCAGGTACTGACGTATGTGCTAACAGCAGAGGGCTTGCGGGTTGCAAACACAAAGGTGTTACACGTTGGAGAGAAAGAAGCACTTAGGAGGTCACCTAGGCAAGGCCAGGTGGGATGTCCATTCTTTGTGAGCCCTCAACCTCCCTGGACCAGAGATTGGATCTCGTCAACACCCTAAAGTTGAATGACTGATTCACACCAACTGATAGTAGATTGACATATAAAACCAGAATGCCAATTTGCTAATATTCATAATAGAATCGTTGATGAGATGAATGTTCCTATCCCTAGGCCTTTGTATCCTTTTTCTGTAGAGGACACTAAATTATGATTATCGAATGATTTGAGTATTGACTTGCTTTTCATGAAGACAACCTGGTGAGTCCAGCTTCACAGAAGAGGTAACATTCAGGGCTACAAACATCAAGTCTCTAGGCTGGGTCTGGAGGTCTTCTAACTATGCTTAAAGAGAGGGGTTTGCTTTTCGATGGTCCTGTTGAGGTCTGTTTTGATTACCCCAACTTCCATCTAGTGCCGCTGGTCTAGGGGTCTTTTTCTCTTCTTCCTTTTTAAGGTAGCGTTGGATTCTCTGTTATCTGTTCTTTTCTCTTTTGTGTTAAGATGAACTTTAACCTCTGTATTTGTTACGGTGTAAGTAAAGTCTTATAACAGGTGCAAATTGCAGGACTTATGCAAGATAAAGGTTTCGTTCTGTCTCATAGAACAGTCCAGGGTCGGTAGCAGACTGTTCCATGAGGTCCCCCAGAGGCCTATTCTGCTGGAGTGGCTGTGCTATCCTAAGTATCCCTGCTGGAAGGGAAAAAGGACAAATGGAGGACAAGCAACTTTGTGTTTTAAGGTTGTGACATGGAAATTGCACACATTGCTTTCATTTATATATCAGTAGCCCCAAATAAGACCTGTGACCCAATTGCCTGGGACACTGGGAGATATTATCTGTCGCTGGGCATTAATGTATCCAGATAAGTCCATGACTGTGAAAGAAGGGGAGAGAAGATTTGGGGGACATCTACTAGTCTGACATGTCCCCAAAGGGTGGCCCAATTTTTAAGATCCTGTTGCTCAGCGGGCAACCTGTACTATCTGTGGAAGGCTTTAATTTCTAGTCTACAAAGCAGCACTGGGTGATTCTCAAGACTTCATTTTCTCTTTCCAGATTGGAGTTAATAATTCAAAAAATGAATAATTGTAAATAATGATTATGAGTCATAAAAATAGTTATGACTGTGGATAAAAGTAAGTGGCATACAATGTGAATGCCTTTTTCCCAAGGTGTCCTGCATTAGTGGAGTTTTTATTGGCTGCTTAAGAAATTTTAAAAGGATAAAATGAAAGCCACACGCATAGCACTTTCAGCATGAAAACATACGATCATCTATATAAGATAAAGTGCCGCTAACTTAGGGATCAGAAAACTGTTCGCTGCGCTTATGGTTTAAGGACTTCCCATCTCCAAAGAAAATAGTTGTAGAAAATTGAAGCCTAGAAGGTACCGTGATGCTGTCTTCCCTCCCTCCTTTCCTCATCCCTCGTCCTTTTTTTTTTTTTCTTTAATTTTTTTTTTCCAACGTTTTTTATTTATTTTTGGGACAGAGAGAGACAGAGCATGAACGGGGGAGGGGCAGAGAGAGAGGGAGACACAGAATCGGAAACAGGCTCCAGGCTCCGAGCCATCAGCCCAGAACCTGACGCCGGGCTCGAACTCACGGATCGCGAGATCGTGACCTGGCTGAAGTCGGCGCTTAACAGACTGGGCCACCCAGGCGCCCCTCATCCCTCGTCCTTTAACAGAATTTTTGTTTTCTTGAGAACTGTGTGTTAGGAAGTGTGCTGGGTGCTGGGGATACAGTGGTGATTCAACATAGACCCAGTCCTTGCCAACATCGAATTGTGGTCTAGTAGAGGCAATAAATATTAATCAGAATTAATATAAGTTAATTAATGATCACACAAAGAAATATTGGTGCGTAATTGCGCGATTGTGTGGCGCTGCGGTGAGGCATAGACGAGGGCTTGTGGATGGGAGCAGCAGCGTTGGAGAGCCTGACCGTCTTGGTCTTTAACTGCGGAACTTAGTCCACTGACATTAACAATGTTAACATATCTGGATTTATTCCGGTCGCTGTTTCCGTTTCCTTCTCCTTTGCTGTCACCTTTCACGCGGACTGTGTTGCTGCTTACCTGTTTTCCTCTAGTCTGCTGTTTTCCCCTGTGTCTGCTATTCTGGAAGTTATACTCCATTTCTGTTATTCTGGTTGTTCACTCAAGAAATGTAACCGTGTATACTCATCAAAATTTAGAGTTAATAATATCGTTGCCTTTCTTTTGAACAAGACCTTGAACTCCAGTCATTTAAAAAAAATTTTAGTGTCTTTTTTTTAATGTTTGTTTATTTTTGAGAGAGAGCACGTGCGTGATTGAGGCTGGGTGCAGGGAGGGAGGGAGACTGAGGATCCCACTGTCAGCACAAAGCCTGTGCTGGGCTTGAACCCACGAACAGTGAGATCATGACCTGAGCTGAAATCAAGAGTTGGTCGCTTCACTGAGTGAGCTACCCAGGTGTCCCATTAATGTCTTTTTTAAAAGCTCCTAAACATTGATCTGTAAGTGTTTGCTTAGAATTACCTATATATTTGTGTCTCTCTTTGTGCATTATTCTCCTTTTTTTCTGCAATCACTATAGTTTTTATTTTAAAAATGGATATTTAATACCCAAACTGTAGATGGTACATGATCATTTGCTTCCACACCTCAGACCTGTTGTGTGGGTTCACTCTTCTGAGTATGTATTTTAAAATTTCCTTTCAGGTTGCCTGGGTGGCTCAGTTGGTTGAGCATCTGATTTCAGCTCAGGTCATGATCTTGCAGTCCGTGGGTTCGAGCCCCGCATCAGGCTCTGTGCTGACAGCTCGGAGCCTGGAGCCTGCTTCGGATTCTGTGTCTCCCTCTCTCCCTGCCCCTCCCCCACTCATGCTTTGTCACTCTCTCTCTCTCTCTCTCTCTCTCTCAAAAATTAAAAAGAAAACATTAAAAATTTCCTTTAGTGAGGTTCTGTTGGTGGCACGCTCTTAACCGCTTTTATTTGAAAATATCTTCATGTGGCTCTCATTGTTCAAAGATACTTCAATCCTAGGTTGACATTGTCTCTTAACACATTGAAACTCTCACCTACCTTGCCAGTCGTCGGTTGTATTGACATTTATTTGTGATTCACTGGGTCTGCAGTAGGTTTTGCGTTTCTACGTTCAAAATAACCTGTGTGTGACACTGAAGCTGCTGTCTGCAGACCACCCTTTTGGTAGCAGTGCTTTAGTGAACTCATGTTTGTGATATTAAATTCATTTTGTTAGAATCTTGCCCGTGTAGTTGAAACTTTTGCCTATTAGTTTTTATTCTTCAGAAGGTATTGAACAGAACAAGTAACAGTTACGAGTATGGCTATAAGGAACAAACTTTAATAATAGAGAAATGCCATAGAGCCTTTCTGAAAATGTTTTAAAAATTAAGTTAGGAGGGGCGGCTGGGTGGCTCAGTCGGTTGGGCGTCCGACTTCGGCTCAGGTCATGATCTTACAGTTTGTGGGTTCGGGCCCCGCGTCGGGCTCTGTGCTGACAGCTCGGAGCCTGGAGCCTGCTTCGGATTCTGTGTCTCCCCCTCTCTCTGCCTCTCCTCTGCTCATGCTCTGTCTCTGTCTCTCTCTCTCTCAATAATGAATAAACGTTAACAAAAATTTTTTTAAATTAAAAAATAAGTTAGTATGGGGCGCCTGGGTGGCGCAGTCGGTTAAGCGTCCGACTTCAGCCAGGTCACGATCTCGCGGTCCGTGAGTTCGAGCCCCGCGTCGGGCTCTGGGCTGATGGCTCAGAGCCTGGAGCCTGTTTCCGATTCTGTGTCTCCCTCTCTCTCTGCCCCTCCCCCGTTCATGCTCTGTCTCTCTCTGTCCCAAAAATAAATAAACGTTGAAAAAAAAATTAAAAAAAAAAATAAGTTAGTAAATCACAATAGAGACTTTCTTAGATTCTTTTGTTATTTTTACCTGAGCATATTTCTTTGCCTGTTTTTTTTTCCTTACTAGCAGTTTAGAAATTAAATGGGAATTTCTCAGATAATCTTAGTACATATTCTAAAGTATGTAAACAAGAATAGAATCTTAAAGATATTTATGTATTTACATTAGTAACAGGTAGTTAATAATTTACTAGATAATCTTTTCATTTGTTCACTTTGAGAATATAGGTAGGGATTATGATCTTCAGAGGCTATCTACTTTCAAAGTAATCCGATACTGTTTTATAACTAAAAGTAACTATCAGATATTGACATCACCTTCAAGAATGTTCTCTTGCCTAGATTCATAGTAATGAATATTTATGACATACACTATAATCTTTCTCCTTTCCATATATAAACAATTCATCATTATTTCTTACCTTACTCAGAGAAGAAAACATTTCTTTAAAAAAATTTTTTTTTAAGGTTTATTTTTGAGAGAGAGAGAGACAGAGTGTGAGCAGGCGAGGGGCAGAGAGAGAGGGAGACAAAGAATCTGAAGCAGGCTTCAGGCTCTGAGCTGTCAGCACAGAGCCTGACACGGGACTTGAACTCATGAACCACAAGATCATGACATGAGCCAAAGTCAGATGCTTCAGCTGACTGAGCCACCCAGGTGCCCCAAGAAAACATTTATTATCTAAGAGATAGTTAGGTTATGTCATTGCATTTGATTTTAATTTGACAAGACTGTTTAAAAATTAGCTTTCAGGTTATACTTTTGCAGCTCCTGTTCTAGATTTCCAAGCTGTGTTTCAATTGTGAAGGTATATGTTTTTTGTCTTTAATTTCTTTAAAAAATTTTTTTTAATTTGTTTATTTTTGAGAGAGAGCAAGTGACAAAGCATCAGTGGGGGAGGGGCAGAGAGAGAGGGAGACACAGAATCTGAAGCAGGGTCCAAGCTCTGAGCTGTCAGCACAGAGTCCGACGCAGGGCTTGAACTCACAAACTGTAAGATCATGACCTGAGCTGAAGTCAGACACTTAACCGACTGAGCCACCCAGGTCTTTAATTTCTGTCTTTAATTTCTGATACTTGTCTTTAATTTCTTTACTTGTCTTTAATTTCTGATACTTGGTTTTGTTTGGGGATGTTTTGAATGTATTGCTATTTTGTTAGAAAATTTTAACGGTAAAGGAAAATATAACAACACTGTTCTTGAACTGGATACGAAATTTGTATTCTAGTGGTTAAATCTGTTATTGACTCTTTTATTAGTAAAGATATTCTGTTTCATGAGTTTCACTTCTGCCTGATGAATAGCTACAGGAATAAAGTACTCTTATATATATTAAAACTAAACAGAGTAAAATAATATAATCACTTCAAACTGTCTTTCAAAGCATATCTTATGGTAATCCTCTTTGTTGGAATAGGATGGCTACAGGTAGGGACTAATAGACCTAATGAAGAGAGAAGCATATCAGAACACAAAAAGACCATGCTTGCTGTATAAAAATGTTAATTTAGCCATTTTTGCACTTTATATTTTCTCTGGTCTTTTCCAAACTCCAGTCTTCTAACCCTGTAGCATGTGATACTTTTCTTATGCATGGAGTTTAGATCTCCATAGCCCATTCTAAACTAGGCTGCAGGCTAGGCCTGTCTTTTCACATTCAGAGACCCAGAATATTCTTTAAGACATAAAAGGGAACATGCTTGTCCTCCCCATCCACACCCCTCACTCTGAACTCTCCCAGAGGCTCTTTGGACAGCATTCCCCTAGCTGGCTTCCTCTAGGCGACCATCCTCTGCCACTGTCCAGACAGCTTTCTCATTAATTACATGGGCTCTATATTTGTGAGAGCATATAATGGTGCCTCAGCCTGAGGGTGAAAATCAGAACCCAGCCAAGTCCATTGGGAGAACCCAGCCAAGTCCATTGGGAGAACCCAGCCAAGTCCATTGGGAGAACCCAGCCAAGTCCATTGGGAGAAATGGGAATGCTTCTGCTGGGGTGGCAGATCGGCTTCATTTTGCTTGCTCCAGTCACAGTGAGAGTGGCTATCTGGGACACTCCCTTGAAAAGAATTCGGAGCAAGTGCTAGGGGATTGGTTAGCAGAGTTCGTGGGATCTGTGAACTGGGTGTGGTGGCTTCTTGAGAGGAACCTGTTTACTAGAAAGAGCATGTGTGGCATTTAAAAAAAAATGTTTATTTATTTATTTTGAGAGAGAGAGAGAGAGAGAAAGTGCATGGGGAGGGGCAGAGAGAGAGAGAGAAGAGAGAGGGAGGGAGGGAGGGAGGGAGGGAGAGAATCCATCCCAAGCAGGCTCCACACTGTCAATGCAGAGCCTGATGTGGGGCTCAGTTCCGTGGGATCATGACCTGAGCTGAAACCAGGAGTCAGATGCTCAACCGAGCCACCCAGGCGCCCCCAAAAGAGCATATATGACATTTGTGATCAAAGGATCAGTGATTGAGTCTCAGCTGAGCACTATGTGACCTTGTGTGGGGTTTCCTGTGCAGTCTGAGTGTGCTCATTTGCAGAATACAATAATAGTCACACTTCACAGGGGAGGCAAGACTGCTCCAGTGGTATAAAATGGGACTGGTGGTGGTGGTTTCTTGAGGAGGACAGGTTAACGTGATGGCACTGTGGGCTACAAGGTGAATCAGGAGGGTCTCACTGAATTTGGGGAAAACATTTCTACATTTGAAAAATTTGCCTATTGAAACGTGGCACTCATGAAAGGTACAACTTTGATTTCACTGCTGAGCCTTTTTCCCTCACTGTGTGTAACCTGGACGTAGTCCCTTGGTTTATAGCTTCGGGAGTTTAAAACATTAGCCTAGAATATTAATTCAACACAAAGGGCCGAGAAGAGTGGCTCATTTTTATGTGTTTGTTTCCTGGGACTGTCTGTTAATACTTAATTCTTAGTCATTGAGTCTGATACCCTAAAATTATTTGTGCTGTAATCTTTTGTCTCTCAAGATTTCCAGAAGTCTGTTACTCTCTGTGGTGTTAACAGTGTCATCTCCCTGCAAAGTCTTTCAGCCTCTCCCTGAACCACTAGTACGGCAGAATTCTTTTTCACTCTGAACGAACATCCGGTTTGTTTGACTGTCTTCCCCACTCGACAATAAGCTGCCTTGTGGTGTTTGCTGTAATATGGATGTGATGCTTAGCATAGTGCTTGGCATATGTTTGTTGCCTCATGGGTAATTTCTGAACTTCTGAACAATTGAATGAATTGCTTAATGAATGTTCTAGCATTCTGCATTTTACTTGGCTGTTGATGTGTTTGCCCCACTGAAATACTAATCTTCGGGGCTAGGACCGCGTGTTATTCATTGTTGTATAACCCAGTTTCAAGAAGAATGTTGGGAACATAATAGGTGAACTGATTTACAAAATTTCTTAGGCAAATAGGATTTTACAATAAATCCAGTTTTTTTCCCAAAATATATTTACCACAATTGTTTGAATTGAAATAGCAAATGTCAGAAACGTATTTCAATATCAGAACAGGACCATCTAGACAGGGGCTTATTTGAATTGAATAAGGAAGCACATTTGGATCAGAGTTCTAAAATTTGATTTAAAAATATTTCAAGTAAAATATTTTAAAATATTTTTAAATATTTGCCCATTGATGTTGGACCCAAGTGAAACGCACAGCTGCCATTATTAGCTTAATTTTTTTTTTTCAAATGTGGGAATATAAAAGTTAGCCATCTAAAGGCACCTGGTTGGCTCAGTTGGTAGAGCATGTGATGCTTGATCTCGGAGTCCTGAGTTTGAGCCCTGCATTGGGCATAGAGATTGCTTAAAAAAAAAAAAAGTTGAAAAAAATTAGCCAATCATGTGAAACCCACATATCTGATTATAATTTATATTTATTTTTTAAATTATTTTTAACCATTTTTACTGTGAATATTGCACACATATGGGAAATGCACAAAATATAAACAGCTCGGTTATTACCGAACAAGGAGTCATGTGTCTACCTACCACTCGAGTCTGACTATTCTCTTAAAGGTTGCCCTAGAGATTACAACGTAACATCCTGGACTCTTTAAAATCTCCCATTAACTGGTACTTTCATTCTTTTCCTGGGCAATGCAAGGATTTAAGATCAGTTCAGTTCCAGTGATCTGCTCTTGACTTACATGGTATTGTCTATTTTGAATCTATTTATATTTTGCAGTCATTATTATTGTTATTAGGTTATCGATATTCACAGTTGCCAACATAATTATCATTTCTGTTATTCTTCTTTCTTTGTACCTGTTCAGCCTTATATCTGGCATCATTTTTCTTTTGCCCAAAGAATACCCTTTAGTGCTTCTTTACTGCTGAGCTGCTGGTGACAGATTCCCTCCGTTTTGTCCAAGAGCCTCTTTGTTTCATTTTTATTCTTGAAGGATTTTTTTTCTTGATATAAAACTGTAGGTTGGCATTTCCTCCCCAGTATTTTGAAGTTGGAACTCCATTGTCTTCTGGCTTTTTTTTTTTTTTTTTTTTTAATTAAAGCCAACCATCTGAACGTTTTCTTCTGTCTTAGCAACTCATTAATTTTCTTGCACTTTGTCTAATGGATGAAACTCATCCACTGTGTTCTTGATTTGGCTACTGTAGTTTCTCACTCTAGAGCCTCTGTATTCTTTTCAACTCTGTCATATGCTTCTTTTTATACCAGTTCCCTGCCAAAATTCTCCTTGTGTTTCTTCTTTATCTCCTTGATTTTCATAAGCATAGTCACTTTATTTATTTATTTATTAAAAAGATACTTTTATTTTTTTGATTTTTTTAAAAAAGTTTATTTATTTTGAGAGACAAAGTGAGCACGAGCTGGGGAGGGGCAGAAAGAGAGGGGGAGAGAGAGAGAACCCCAAGCAGGCTCTGCACAGTGAGTGCAGAGCCCGATGCAGGGCTTGAACTCATGAACCATGAGATCATGACTTGAGCCTGAGTCAATTGGACACTTAACCGACTGAGCCACCCAGGCACCCCTAGCATAGTTCACTTTATTTAAAACATTTTTTTTTAATGTTTATTTATTTTTGAGAGACAGACACACAGAGTGCAAGCAGGGAGGGGCAGAGGGAGAGAGAGACAGAATCTGAAGCGGGCTCCAGGCTCTGAGCTGTCAGCACAGAGCCCCATGTGGGGCTCAAACCCACAAACTGTGAGATCATGACCTGAGCTGAGGTTGGATGCTTAACCGACTGAGCCACCCAGGTGTCTCATCATAGTTCACTTTAAAGCACATGCTCATTAACTTCTATATCAAGAGTACTTATGTTTCTGTTGTCTGTTGTTTGTTTGTTTTAGTAAAACAAGTGGGTATTTTATTGGATTTTCTGGTTTCTATTCTGAGAGTTTTGTCTTTCCTGTTCGCTGTATTTTGGACATTGCATTTGAAAAATTAAAAAAGTAATTCAAGGCATAGGATGATCTCTTTCTCCTCCAGGATTTTAATAGCTTTTATTAGGGGTCTAGCAACTGGGGATTGCCTTTATCCAGTTTCAAGACTCAGATGATGCAAAGCTGGGCTGTGTCCCTCTAAAGGCTGGTCTTCTTGCGGTGTACCTTCCTCCAGTGGTGACCCTGCAGGGTCTTAGGGCAAAGCCCTGGGGGCTCTGCCCCCACCCCCACCCGGCAGCCTCTTGATGCCCTGGCCCAGCAAGGCTGTCAGGGGTGCTGCTTAGGCTCTTAGCTCTTATCCGTCTTTTCCAGAATCGACAAATGCCCCTGGGGTATTTCTGCCTTTTCCTGGATTTTGGACCAGTAATTCTCATTGCCTCATTAGCTGCCACACCTTCTCACATACGTGGGTATTTTGTTCAGATTTCCTAGCTGTCCTCAGAGGGACATTGGTTTGTATTGCCTGGTTCACCATTATTGGAAGTGGCAGATTCCTTATTTATTGTTCTTTCACTATGACATTTCTCCCCCGAAATACCTATTTCCAAGATTTGACTTGAATGCTCAGCCAGATTTACTTGTCATTGGTCAGTTTCTTTCGTTAACTGTTTTTTAGAGAAGCAAGTTCAATAATAATATTTTGTAACATAGTTTATATTAAAAATGTTTTTGAAGTTTTAAATAATTGTCTCTAACTCTAAAAGCAGTATATGCTGATGTTAGACACTCTGGAAGATATGAAAAAAGGTAGAATGAAAATTAAAGGTACACGTCATCTACCTGGTTTGTATGTAAGTAACATTGTACACTTTTGCGTTCTTGGTCTGTGATTTATACTTGTGAACATATCACACATATAAATAATAGAATTGGAATCATATAACATTTTTATACTGTAGTTTTCATTTAACATACTATGAACATTTCTTATTGTTAACTTTTTTCAAAATATGGGTTTTTATCCTTAGGATTCTGTTATTTTGTAGTAATATTGAGCCCTTCTATTTCTTTTTATAATTTTTTAATTTTTTTAATGTTTCTTTATTTTTGAGAGAGAGAAAGAGACAGAGAGAGACACAGTGCAAGCAGGGGAGGAGCAGAGAGAGGGAGGCACAGAATCCAAAGCAGGCTCCAGGCCCCGAGCTGTCAGCATGGAGCCCGATGCAGGGCTTGACCTCACGAATCATGAGATCGTGACCTGAGCTGAAGTTGGACGCTTGACCCACGGAGCCACCCAGGTGCCCCGCCCTTCTCCTACTTCTGTTTCAAGTTTTCATTATAGATAAATCTGCACAACAGTCATTTTTGGACACCACTTTTGTGCAAAGTTTTTTTTTTTTAATTTTTTTACATGTATTTATTTTTGAGAGGCAGAGAGAGACAGAGCACAAGTAGGGGAGGGGCAGAGAGAGAGGGAGACACAGAATCCGAAGCAGGCTCCAGGCTCCGAGCTGTCAGTACAGAGCCTGACACGGGGCTCGAACCCATGAGCCGTGAGATCATGACCTGAGCCGAAGTCGGTCGCTCAACTGACGGAGCCACCCAAGTGCCCCTTTTTGTGCAGATTTTTGGCGGTTGTGTAATTATTATTACCTCAGTGGGCTGGGGTGTTATTAAGGTGCTTTTATCGATGTTTTTAAAAAACGAGCTGATAATTACATTTAACATTTTCAGTGATTCAAACTACAGATATCACTGTTCACTTAGGATCTGAGAAATGATTTAAGGGTAGAAGCACTTTGGATCCCTGGAGAATATACAAGGGCCTGACTACTTAAGTAATTGGGCAGAAGTTGAATTTATTTACATATGGAAGTAATCATTGTCAAGAACAAGGAAAAAATGTGTGATACCCCAGGAACACTTTGTCAATAGAATGGGAACAATTTGTATGTGACCTACCAAAACAGACGAAGTCCAAAGGAGGTGAGCATTAGCTGAACAAGATCACAAATATGCCCACTCTTTCTTTTACATTTAGCTCAGCTGTGGTCATTGCATCATCTGCTCCTGGAAAGTCCTATCATCTTCTTGGTTCTCATTTCTGGTGACATTTCATTCTTGGTCAGAACTACGATTGGATAACTTCCATTTTCTCTCTTAGAGGAAGTCCTTCTTATCAGGTGTTCTTAGGGCTTTGACTTAATTCGGCCTTTTCCAGTTGATTCTGTGTGGTAACTACCATGGCTAGTCCTCCCCCGGCCCCTTTGCACAGACCTTGATCCTCACGGATCACCCTGTCACCCTACTCTATTCGCTATATATACCACCCACGGCATGCCACATTCCTGTCGGCAGTTGAGGTTTTAGGACACAGTAAATATGTGTCATCACACGTTTTTGTTATGAAAATTTCACCATGTGATGAAAAGAACACAGTGATGACTGGTCATAATGACCTTCCCATCACATTTTTGTTTTATCTGTGTCCTTTCTCCCTGGACTGTCTCGTGAAGAACTAGGGCAGCTGGCAGGGCATTCGGCCCCAGGACTGTGGTCTGTGGCTGGGGAACAGAGAGAAGAGCCACAGGGCTGGTGGTTCAGAGGAGACGATGACAGTGTGCAGAGAGCCGCAGGCACAGCCAGGAATCGGACCCAGGGCCTGCTGTGGAGCAAGAAGAACAGCGAACCAGGAGCCAGGACTCAGGTGTCAGGAATGACATGAGCTGGAGCGAGCAGGAGCACCAGTAAGACTAGGCATCAGGCGGTCAGAACAAAACTGAGGGCAGGCCTGAACACCAAAGGTAGAATAAAAAGAGAGGGGCAGATGGACAAGCTAACAACGTGATTCTTTGGACATCCTGGAAATTCTTTCCAGTTCAACGTCTCTAAAAGCAGCCTCATCTTAGTCCCTCTGTGATCTCCCCTCTTATTTCTGATAATAACAAGATACATCTTGTCACCCAGCCTTGAAATCTCCAATCTGGTTTGCGTCCCTTTGTCTTTGCATTTAGTCACTTCCTGTCTCTAGTGATGCTGCCTCCACGTGGCAAGGTCTTGTGGTTCCAACCATGGCTCTTCCATTCTAGGACCTGAGGAAAGGTCCCATAACCTCTGAAAGTAACGTGTAAGACCAGAGTCTCAGCGCTGTCTTGAGAATTAGAGGGAAGTGGAGAAAACCTTGGTTACTCCTCAGCAGACCTTTGCACTGCTGTCCAGATCCAGGGCCTGCCTCCTGCCTAGCCTCCCTGCCTCTTCCAGCTTGATCTTCCTAATGACATGGTTCTAATCGTGTCTCATCCCAGCTTATGAGCTATTCATTAGCTATTAGCTTGAAGCCCCAGCTTCCTGTCCTGCCCCTGAGGACTCTTCACCATCCGGCCCCAACCTGCATTTCTCTTCTCATTCCCTTACATTTACCCTTCGTGTGCTGTGTTCAGTCACATCTAACTACTTGCTATATTCAGTACAGGTCCCATCCCAGTGGCCCTACTCAGACTTGAACGTGTTCTTTTCTACACCGCTCAGTTTCCAAAATCTTCCCATCTTTCCAGCCCCTGTCCAAGTGTTCGCATCTCTGCTGCACCTCCCCATGACCTCAGTCTCAGCCTCAAGTTTCAGTAATACCTTTCTCTGAACTTCCATTAGTCTTGCTCTGAACTCTTGGCATGCTTACTGCTGTATGCTTTGTGTTATTTGGGCACATGACTTACTTAGCCTTGTATTCGGAGTCCTGGAGAATTCTTGCTAAGCACTTAGCACAGTGCCTATCTGTTGCTGCAGTTAGTAAATGTATTGTGATAAGTAAACTAGGCATGGGGATAATAACAAGCTGATTAAGAGCTGACAGTTGTTTTCTCCACTGAGTATTCTTAGCTCCCTTGGCAAGCATCAGTTGACCATATATGCATGAGTCTTTTCTGGGCTCTCAATTCTGTTCCATTGGTCCATGTGTCTGTTTTATGCCAGTGCTGCACTGTTTTGATTAGTATAAATTTTGTAATAAAATCTGAAATCAGAAAAAAAAAAACACCCAGAGAATTGACAGATGCGTCGGAACTATAAGGACAGGGAAGCCACGGCATAGCACTGGTTCAGATCTGGCAGCCAGGCAACGTTCCATGCCAGCCAGGAGCTTTTATGTGGGTCCCATGGAGGTGCGAAGAGGTAAGTGAACTAACGTGAGTGGCCATTGTATGCCAGTCACCCTTCTAGATGTTTTACATGATTTACTCATTTGAACCCCAGCCAGGTCACTGTCTTCCCTTTCTTGATATTCTTCATGGGCTTCTTGTTATGCTTAGAATAAAATCCAAACTCTCTTAACACAAGCCCTATGGAATCTCTAAACGTGGCCTGCATTACCTTAACCAGACACTGCACTGCTTCTCACTCTGCCATCATCTGCTCTTACCCTCCCTACTCTACCATTAGGTTAAAGCTTTGCCCATGAATCTCAGAGTTCCCTTTTCAACCTTAAAACCGACCCATTGCAGTAACAGTGACTATGCTGTCTTCGTGTGGTGCTTTGCTTTTTCAAACTACATTCTTAGGTTGTTTCATCTGATCTTACTTCAGCCCATGATCTTTGGGCTGCTTTTTTCAAAGACAAGAGTATAGAGGGAACGAAATGCCAGGAAAACTTGACAGTTTATCAAAGAACATCCTTGCCAAACATCACATGCCAGTTGTGGGACTAACTCATACCTTCCTTTAAGCTTTAGATGTGTTCTGAAAAGCTTTGTTCAAATAGAGTTTGGCTAAACACACTCTCCTTAAAATGTGCTAAGAAGTTTCTGGGATCTTTGAAGAGAAATAAGTGGTTCTAATAACCACTGTGGGGAGGATAATTGGATAGCAATAGGACTGAGAGTGACTTTTCACTATATACCCTTTTGTGCCTTAAAAATTTTTTTAACCATGTGCTTGTCAAAAAACAATCAGACCATATGAGATGATTTGGAACAAAGAGGAAGAAAAAGAATTATTCCAAATCCTACAATAATCCTAAAACAACCACCTTGGGATTGCCATTGAAAAATGAATTCTGGGGGCACCTGGGTGGCTCAGTAGGTTAAGTATCCAACTTCGGCTCAGGTCATGATCTCATGGTTCACAGGTTTGAGCCCCGTGTCGGGCTCTGTGCTGGCAGCTTAGAGACTGGAGCCTGCTTCGTGGATTCAGTCTCCCTCTCTCTCAGCCCCTCCCTTGCTCATACTCTGTCTCTCATAAATAAATAAAAATAAGGAAGGAAGGAAGGAAAGGAAGGAAGGAAGGAAGGAAGAAAGAAAGAAAGAAAGAAAAGGATGGATGGATGGATGGATGAAAGAAAGAAAGAAGGATGGATGGATGGATGGATGGATGGATGGATGGATGGATGGATTCTGGAGTGGATGTTTTATAGAGCAGACAACCTAACCCTCCCTTTGAACCTCTTCTGTAAATAGGTATTCCAAATACGACTTTTGTAGTAGGATATGCTTTTATTTACTGTTGTTAGTAAAAGAATTTCCTTTATGTAATCTTCATGGTTGTTCATTTTATTCCATCCCCATTTGGACAAGAGTAATACACACAAAAAGGAGATAACAACCCAGTCTCATCTCAAGCCTCACCCAAGCTCTTAGCACACCTGCCCCTCTAGCCCCACCACAGTTGGTACACGTGTGTCGCATGCAGCAAGGATGGCCAGGAAGAATAAAGGAAATGCAGATGTACAAGTAGAATGGTCAGAATTTCCCAGTTGGTCAGATGTGGGGGTAAGGTAGATGGTAAGCTCAAAGGTAATCAGGTTTCAAATATAAACAGGAGGCTAAGAGATTCCATTTTGGAATTAAAATTCCTGGATTCAGGTCTCATTTCTGCAGGTTGTTAGCTGCCTGATCTTCAGTAATGTTCTTAACTCACAGGCCTCGGTTTTCTCATCGATAACATGGGGATAATTTAGCGCCTATTTCACTAGGGTTATTGGACAGCTTAAGAGAGAGACTCCACATAAAGAAGTTAGCATAGTGCCTGAATGTTTTCCCCTTTAATTATTAAGGGTGATGCTGTTTTTAAAGATAGAGAACATAAAAAGAGGAGCAGAGATGGGAGATGGTGATTTCCATTTAGACAAGCTAAGTTTGGAGTACCTGAGGGCTATGTATTCTGCAGCGTCCAGAAGGCAGAGATATGGGTCTGGGGTGGAAAGGGGCTCACCTGAGCTACAACAGGAGGAACCATCATGCCTCTGCCACTGTGACTTTGCATTCATTCTCTCTGTTCCCTACATGGTCTCAAAGCTCAGATCGTCTGACCCTGTGAAAATGCTTGATCACCTAGAAAGACCTGTGGTTGTTTATCACGGTGCACTTGGCTAACTGGAGAGTTTGTGTTTTTCCAACCCCGGGCATCAGGGCTGCTGTGTATGATTGTGTGTGTTGCTCACTGTTCTAGGATGCCAGCCCCAAGGTGGGCAAGAGGTGAAATCTGGCCATTTGCTACGCCCAAGCCATGAGCCCTTGGCTATGGACAGGTGGTGCTTCTGGCTTGGGAATGTTAGCCTGCTCCCGCAGGGGGGCTACCTGTTGTTTGTTTCAATATTGTGAGCCTCTGTTGAAATTGAATTCCATATGGTCAGTTTAAGTTCCTATTATAAGGACCATATCCTTGGGGCACTTAAATTTTTTTCTTTCTTATTGCAGATTATCAACGCTGTGGTACTGCTGATTCTGTTGAGCGCCCTGGCTGACCCAGACCAGTATCACTTTTCAAGTTCTGAGCTAGGAGGTGACTTTGAGTTCATGGATGATGCCAGTAAGTACATCAGATAGCAGTTGTAGATATTTTGGTACTTTCAAGGGCAGGGAATCCTGCTTCCAGTTCTTCCTGTTAAATTACAAATATTGATTCATGGGCCATTTGAACTGATACTTCACTTTCTTTCCATCGTTACAAATCAGATCAACAAATATTTATGTGCTACGTGTGCTCTGCCTCTGTTCTAGGTGTAAGAGTCTAAATAAGGTCTCTTTTGTTTTTTTTCTTTTTTTTCCTTCTTTACATTAACTTTCTCGTTTTTTAAATTAATGCTTTGTCCTGGTCTTTCTACCCTGGGCCTTTTGGCCTTTTTTAGAGGATGGGGAGTAAATGGCAGGAAACAAGGTCAAAAGAGTCATGCGTACCTTACTGTATCTTCTATTACTTTCTGTATTTCCCTGTCTTCTAGGAGATGATCATTTTCCATTCCAGAAACTGTGTTGCTCATTATTTAGTGGACTTAGGCCTTTCTCCAATAAATAGAAACACACACAGGGATGTGGGTGTGGGATATGCCAGAAGGAGGCTAGGCACCCCAGTTCTAAGCTCATGGGCATCTTTTATAATTACAGTCACACTGTGTCCACACTAACTGAAAGGGGCAGTGCTGTGCATAATCCCAAACAAAAGATCATGCAAATTTAGTTCTCTTTGGCTTTGGAGAACTTTAAATGCATTAAAAAAAATGCTGGGGCAAAATGAGTAAGGTGGGGAGACAGTGACTCAAGATGCAGTTTTAGGGATAGACCGGGAACATTCGGAAGACGTTGAGGCTTGTGGGTTCTGTTCTCAGAGTGATAAAAATGCTTTTCAGTGGTTTTTAGTAATTCAGCAGTTATGTGCTGATGTGTGTTTTACGGAGATCCCTTTTGTCACTGAGTGGAGTATGCATTTAGGAGATTGGTTTGCAGTGGGGCGGGGGGAGTGGGGGGGTTCCCTGTGATCCAGACTGTACTGAGGATGAGGAAGAGGGTGGGTTTGGAGGTAGGATTGAGAGAACTTGCTGGTATGAATGAAGAAGGAAAGTGAGGAATCAAAGATCATCCCTGCTTTTCAGCTTGAGTAAAAGAGCTGATCTTCACTGGGGTGAGAGAGAGTCTGGGGTCAGGAGATAAGAACACACCTGGGGGGAGAGGACTCGACTTTGCTTTAAGTGACTCACCTGGGGGAGGGGACTTGACTTTGCTTTAAGTGACTCACCAGGGTCATTAGGAGTCTAGGCTCTGAAGCAGAAGGCTGACCGTGCCGTGTATTAAATGTTAGCATGGGCTAGTTACTTACCTTTCTGTGTCTTCCATTCCTCCTTCTGAAAGAGTGGTGATCATAGTTGCCTCACGGGATCATTGCAGTGATTAAATCAATTAGTGCATGAAAAATGCTTAGAATGGGGTCTGGCCCATAATAAGTGCTCAGTATATTTTGCTGCTTTACTAGCCATTCTTATTTAGGTATGTTACAGTTGAGACACGAGCTGTCTTAAAGTGCAGAGATTAAAAAGTGGTTGGTTATGTGACCCTATAACCCAGAACTCAGATGTCTGGGCTGATACAAATTTGAGGACATCAGCCTAAAAATGGTATTTATGTTAAGGACATAGTAAAGAGAAAAGTAAAGTGGTCCTGGATTGAGCCCTGTAGGAGCCCCAACAATAAATGTCAGAACATTATATTCTCCTGGGGTTTGGAACCTTCTCAGACTGAGACCTGCTCCTTCTCTCTATTTTGAATAACCCTGTTACTCTTACGGATTCTCCCAGAAAGGCTAATGAGTTCCATTAATATTAAATTAATATCTCTGCCTTCCTTCCCCTGAGATAAAAGACTATGTAAGCTATAAATATAATGTTTGATTGACATTTAAAAACAAATGATCTTTTACCATTGCCAGTAGCAGGATTTCCTTTTCTAAGGTAATTGAGGTTAGAAAAAGAAGTTTTAAATGATATGGCTATCGTTCTCTCTGAATTAAACAGTAACACTATATGCCTTGTTCTAATTGCTCGAGACTAAGCTGGGTAATGAGTTTCTGACTGTATAGGCTTAATTTAGCTGTCTTCAAAGGCTTGCTGGTACTTAAGACTTTAAAATAGTAATTGTTCTCTAATGTCCTGGATATTAGTTCCAGTGCATTTGAGGTCTCGCTCATATTTCATATATTTGAAAAAAATGAATGAAGAGTTTGTAATTACGTTTAGGACTATCAGTCATTTAAATCTCATGGTTATAAAAAGGGTACAGAAGAGTGGATATTCACTTGAGTGAGTCTTTTTTTAACTTCTTTCCTGTTACATTCCTTTTCACATGTTTTGATCTCCTTTTGAAAATAAGTTTGTAAGTAAAAGTTCACTGCGTTTGACAAGCCTTTGTATATTTAACTCACATATGAATAGAATTAAATAGTCCTGGAAATGGGTACAATCAATTGCTTTAAATTGTGCTTCAAAATTATGGAATATAGCAATTTTAAGTTGATACCTTTTTGGAATGGTGGTGGCCATCTGAAGATTTTCTCCAGAAGGACAAAGCAGGAATAATGTTTCACTTTTCCTTATGATATTTTCCTAAAATGATCTGGTAGAAGAAGATGTATTATTTAAATCAAAATGAGGCGTATGGGACAATCCACTGGGATAAAGAAAGAAAACATGAGGATTTCTCTTAAAAAAAAAAATCTGGCCCTTTAACATTTGTATTTTTAGATTTATTTTATATAATGTAAAAGTATTAGTGATAATACCTATTTATAATTTATGAATGTATATTTCTTATGTGACACGCCCATCCCCTCAATTGTCTCTACTAAGAATGAGTAAGGAACTGTCATTGATCAGAGGAAACAAAGGAGATACGGCTAAATGTAGTATGGGATTCTGGAACAGAAAAAGGACAGTAATAGGGGAAACAAGTGAAATTCACATAAGTTTTGTAGTTTATTATAGCATTATAGGAGTGTCAATTTCCTGGTTTTGACCATTACTCTGTTTTTGATGATAAATGGTTACTGTTAGGGGAAGCAAGATGAAGGGTATATTTGAACTCTACTGTTTTGTTTTTAAAAAATTTTCTTTTCTTAAAGTTTGTTTATTTTTGAGAGAGAGAGCAGAGGAGGGGCAGAGAAAGAGGGAGACACAGAATCCAAAGCGGGCTCCAGTCTCTGAGCCGTTAGCACAGAACCCAGTGCGGGCCTCGAACCCACAGATTGTGAGATGATGACCTGAGTCAAAGTCGGATGCTTAACTGACTAAGCCACCCAGGAGCCCTGAACTTTCTACCGTTCTTGTAACTTTCCTATAAGTCTAAAATGATTTTGAAATGATTATAATCTATTGATTTAGAGGACTGAAGGATAATGACTGAAAAGCATGTATGTGCAGCACACTATATTAGACACTCATAACTTATTTTGTATAGAAGTAGGCTTTGTAGCATTTCATTTTATTTGTGAAATTTTAGTGCATTGGCAAAGAACTGTGACTGGAAGTGTCAGGGCTGTGCAGAGTGTCAAACAACAGATCATTCAAATTAATTTCTGATTAATTTTGCAGCAGATTGGTCTTTCTAGTCAAACTTAGTTTTATTTACCAAATGGACACACCTGGCCTAAGGAAGGAAATGGCCATAAAACTAATCAAGAATGGATGGTTACCATATATGGCCATCTGATTTAGGATAAAGACACCACTGCACTTACTGGAGAAAGGAGGAGCGTTTGATAAATGTCCTGAGTGTAATCAATCAGGGGAAAACGGGTACTTCACGAAAGAAGATATCCATATGACCAATAAGCATATGAAAATACTCTCTGCTTTATCAGTTATAAAGGAAACGCCAGTTACAAGCACAGCAGTGAATCACTGCACCCCTCCAAAATGGCCAACATTAACAGAACTGATAATACCACCTGTCCATCAGGATGTGGGACTATTAGAGCTCCCAGGATGCTTCTGGGAGTGTAAATCATACAACCACTTTGGGAAAACTAAAGCTGAACATACATCTGTCTACTCTGTAGTTCCATTCTTAGATCTGTACCTTGCAGAAAATAATGCTTGTGTCCATCATAAGCCATTTATAAAAATGGTCATAATGGCTTTATTTATAATAGCCAAAAATTGGAAACAGTCCAGATTCCCGCCAATGATAGAATGGACAGAAACGGAGTGATCAGAGATGAAACAATACAAGCAAAAGGAGTGATGGGGATTCACTATACTTTTCTGGGTGTTTGAAAGTTTTGATTAAAAAAAACTAAGAAATGGAAAAAAAAAGAACAATCAACTAGGGCTTTCCATATGGCTCTTGGCACCACAGTGTAGAGCTCTCCTTGCCCTGTCATTTGGAAAGGGCCCCAGGCTGCCTACCTGCTGTCTATTCACATACCCCAATACAGGCTTGGCAGTCAGTCTACACAGCTTGTCCACTTGTGCATAAAGATCCCAACAGTCTTGAGGAAATAGACCTGCATGTGCAACAGCAGGGGAAGCCGGCCCATAGGAACCGTCCGAGCCCTTTATTGTCATCCATCCACCTTCCCAGTCTCTTATCTATGTATTTATCTTTTACATCATATGACTCAAAGGGTTGCATATTCTATGCTTTGACTATATCTCGCTTATTTTTTTAATGTTTATTATTTGTTTTTGAGAGAGAGAGAGGCTGCGTGAGTGGGGGAGGGGCAGAGAGAGAGGGAGAAAGAATCCCAAGCATGGGGACATGCAGCTTGATCCCACGAACTATGAGATCACAACCTGAGCCAAAATCGAGAGTTGGACGCTTAACCAATTGAGTCCGCCCCTTGCTTTTTTTTTTTTTTTTTTTTTTAAGGATACTTCCAACGAATATTTTCAAGAAGACCTTTTGTAATGATGTAGATGTAAGAAGACCACTAGGGGTAATGAAAGGACATGGATAATCAAGGCCAGCTATTGTTATCCCTAAACCTGAAGGAGGGGTAGGTAGGAGGCTGTGGTTACTGGAGCTGGGAATGAGAGACTCCTACAGGGTTAACCTCCTCATTAGGAGCAGTGACCTCAGGTCTAGGCCCACGGCCAACCCAAGGCAACGTCACCTTCCCTCTGATCTCCTGTCTAGGCTTCTCGTTGACTGAACTCCACAAAAGCCAGAGGGTAAGGGAGGCTGTTGATGAACCATGCACGTCTGCCTTCTGGGGCAGAGAACGGACTGGATGGTGAAAGGCGAGTGGAAGGCTTCTGGTAGAATCATTCACCTGCGTACCTGGATGTTCCTGTTAACCAAACTACTTTGCTGGGTGCGCGTTTCTCCCCTTTGCCTACAAGAATAAAGAACTTTGCCAGATGTCTTTTTAAAATTGGATATGTGAAGCCTATAGGTTCCCTGGATTCACTTCAGGTCCCAGTTTGGCCAGAGGCTGAGCAGGAACTAAGTTAGCTCAAGCATCGAGTGTTCTTCCTTTTGTGTTCTTTTCTTACCTGTAACTTCTCTGATGACGCATTTTGTTGTTGCTGTTGTTTGCATTTTAATGTGTTTGAAATCAGGATGTGATTTACCATGCAGCATGGATTTAGTGTGAGGATCTTGTTTTTTCTCCAAATCTTTATTTTGAAAAAATTCAAACCTTTCAGAGAAGTTTTATGGACAGTGAACATCCATCTTGCTTTTTCTTTTTATTTAAGTTTATTTATTTTGAGAGAGAGAAGGAGGGGCAGAGAGAGAGACAGAGAGAGAGAATCCTAAGCAGGCTCCGCACTGTTAGCACGGAGCCCAGTGTGGGGCTCGAACCCACAAACCATGAGATCATGACGTGAGCCAAAACCAAGAGTCAGACCGACTGAGCCACCCAGGTGCCCCATCTTGCCTTTTTCATTAATAATAATTTGGAGTTTTTCATCCTTTATAGAATTATCTCTTACTAAGTAGCGAATAGGTATAAAACAGTATTTACAAAATACCGAACAATGGTACAAGTACTTATGTACTCATCACTCGATTTAAGACACTGAATTTTAGCTTACTTTCGAAAGAGCACTATGTGTCCCATCCTGATGGCATGTTCTTTCCTCTGATCCCAGAACTAGCCATTCTGCTGAATGGTTGATCATTCCTTTGTGTTTCTTTATAGATGTCCACATATATTTGTGTCACTAATTGATCTGTTGTTTAATTTTCATGCTAATAAGCTTTATAGAATAGATTCATGCAGTATGCCTACTTCTGAGACTTGTTTTTTCAGTTTTACTGTGCTGATGAGAAAGGTATTCAGACACTTGTTAAAGATGGTAAGGAAGACTTTACCCAAGAGGGGTTTTGCAGTAGGCAAGAGGTCAGACTCAACTACCTCTCCAGCAAGGACGGTGGAGCATTGTCACCAAGGAGCAGGTGGGGGGGGGGGGGGGTCAGTGGATGGAAAATTACTGAGAGGAAACATCAAAGCTGCGGAGATTCTTGCTAGACAACTCTAGACAACTCAACAGGATTCTTGCTGAAAGCAGACCAGCATGGCAAGTTACAGAGGCTGGGGGATAAGGAAATTTGATCAGATTATCAGGGTGATCATATACTGAGGAGAGGGGGTTTTTAGTAAGCTGACTCAGTAGGATTCTTGCCAAAACCAGACCAAATGGGCCATGGGCAGGACCCAAGGTGTTTGGTTGGAGGAGAGAGTCGTCGTTATGTGTCTACATGTACCTGGGGAGACCTTTCTGCTAGCAGCACCCAGTTGCAAGAGAGTCTGGGCAATTCAGGTTTTTAGCTTCCTAGCCTCTGTAGAATAGGCAGACACACTAGGTGGGAATGAACGCTCAGTGCCAATTCCCCATGTCCTCAGCAAACATGCTTTAGTATATGGTGAACCTGACCCGGTCCTTCTTTTTCAGAAATCTTCTGACCATTTTTGCTTATTTATTTTTTCGCATCAGTTGTCCAGTTCTCAAGCAATCCTGTTGCGCATTTGTTAATTACAAATGTTAAACTTACACATTAGTTTAGGGGGAAGTGATACCTTATATGTTGTATTTTGTCCAGTTACAACTGTTTAAAAAATGGCTTCATTGGGGCGCCTGGGTGGCGCAGTCGGTTAAGCGTCCGACTTCAGCCAGGTCACGATCTCCCGGTCCCTGAGTTCGAGCCCCGCGTTGGGCTCTGGGCTGATGGCTCAGAGCCTGGAGCCTGTTTCCATTTCTGTGTCTCCCTCTCTCTCTGCCCCTCCCCCGTTCATGCTCTGTCTCTCTCTGTCCCAAAAATAAATAAACGTTGAAAAAAAAATTTAAAAAAAAATGGCTTTATTGAGGTATAATTTATATACCATAAACTTACCCATTTTAAATGTACAAGTCAATGATTTTTGAATTTACAGAGATGTGTGCAATGTTTGTTAAATGTCTGATTACGGCTTACAACTTTCCAGTTAATACACATCTTCTTCAGCATCCATCAGTAATATTTCCAAAAATTTTCCATATAGATCATACATGTTTTTATTTTTTTATTTAAAATTTTTAATTCCAGTATAGTTAACATACAGTGTTATATTAGTTTCAGGGGTACAATATAGTGATTCATCACTTCCATACAACACCCAGTGCTCATCCCAAGCATACTCCTTAATCCCTATCACCTGTTTCGCCCATCTCTCCACCCACCCCCGCCCTGGTATCCATCAGCTTATTCTCTAGAGTTGAGAGTCTGTTTCTTGGTTTCTGTCTCTTTTTTATCTCCTTTGTTTTCTTAGCTTCCACATATGAGTGAAATCGTATGGTATTTGTCTTTCTCTGACTGATTTATTTCACTTAGCATTATGCTTTTTGACTCCATCCATATTGTTGCAAATGGCAAGATCTTATTCTTTTTCATGGCCAAATAGTTTATGTATATGTATACACACACACACACACACACACACACACACACACACACCCCACATCTTCATTATACATTCATCTATTGATGGACAGTTGGGCTGCTTCCATAATTTGAGTGTTGAAAAGATCGCTCCAGTAAACATAAGGGTGCATGTATCCCTTTGAATTAGTTTTTGTACTTTTGGGGTAAATACCCTGTAGTGTACTTACTGGATCATAGGGTAGTTCCATTTTTAACTTTTTGAGGAACCTTCATACTGTTTTCCAGAGTGGCTGCACCAGTTTGCATTCTCACCAGCACTATATGAGGGTTCCGTTTTCTCCACATCCTCACCAACACTTGTTTCTTGTGTTGTTGATTTTAGCCATTCTGACAGGTGCGAGGTGGTATCTCACCGTAGTTTTGATTTGCATTTCCCTGATGAGTGATATAGAGCATCTTTTCATGTGTCTGTTGGCCATTTGTATGTCTTGTTTGGAGACATATCTTTTCATGTCTTCTGCCCATTTTTAAATTGGATTATTCATTTTTTGGGTGTTGAGGGTTTTTAAAAAATTTTTTTTAAGTTTACTTATTTTTGAGAGACAGACAGAGTGAGTGGGGGAGGGGCAGAGAGAGAGGGAGAGAGAGTATCCCAAGCAGGCTCCACACTGTCAGCACAGAGCCCAGTGGGGCTTGAACCCACAAAGTGTGAGATCATGACCCAAGCCAACACCGAGAGTTGGACGCTTAACTGACTGAGCCACCCAGGTGCCTCAAGGTTTTTTTTTTATATATATATAAATTTCTAAGTTGATTTATTTATTTTGAGAGATAGAGTGAGCAGGGTAGGGCAGAGAGGGGGAGAGAGAGAATCCCAAGCAGGCTTTGCACTTTTCAGCACGGGGCCTGATGTGGGGCTTGAACCCACAAACCGTGAGATCATGACCTGAGCTGAAATTAAGAGTCAAATGCTTAACCAGCTGAGCCACCCAGGCTCCCCTGGGTGTTGAGTTTTATAAGTTCCTTATGTATTTTGGGTACTAATCCTTTATTGGATATGTCACTTGCAAATATCTGAATTGGAATTCAGTATGTTGCCTTTTAGTTCTGTTGTTTCCTTCACTGTGTAGAAACTTCTTTATTTTATAAGAACCTCATACAAATGTTAGGATTATTCATTCTAGGTCTGTGAAAAATGCTGTTGGTATTTTGATAGGGATTGCATTAAATGATCTATAGATCATTCATGTTTTTAATTAAATTTCTTTTATTTCCTTCTCACGGTCTAGTCATGACATCTTGGTTCTCCAGTGAACATAATCACTAATCACACAAAAAATGTAAATGCTGTTTATTGCTTTTTCTGTTTTTATATAGAGACTTAACTATATCAGTATACATCTCAATATAAGCATGTAGCTGGCAGGAACTAATTTCCTTATATTAGATTCTGTGAACTTGACATTTTAAGTAGGTTTCCTGAATTAATTAGTTCTTCCTAACTTTTTTATGGCTCATTTTATTATTATTATCTTAAAGTGTATTTATTTACTTTGAGAGAGGAGAGCTCATGAGCACAGGGGAGGGGGAGAGGGAATCCCAAGTAGGCTTCGCACTGTCAGCACAGAGCCCAACGCGGGGCTTGAACTAACAAACTGTGAGATCATGACCTGAGCTGAAAATCAAGAGTTAGAAGCTTAACCGACTGAGCCACCCTAGTGCTCTGTGAATTATAGCTCAGTTAAAAAAAAAAAAAGAAAAAAAAATATATACACATATACATACATATATATACATATATACACATATATATACATGTATATACATGTGTATATATACATATATATATACATATGTATATACATATATATGAAAACAACCCAGCCCAAATAACCATTTCCTCCAAAAAATTCTTTTTTCCCCTTGTCTAAAAGTAATCCTGCCCCTCTGACCTCCCTTAGCTCTTCATCAACGAACTCCTCTTGGATTCTTCCTTCCCTTCCCAGTTCTGATGCTCAACATCAGAACAGAAGTTATGTCCTGATGGTGTCCTCACAGTGTTTATCCCATATTACACACCTATTGATTGTTTATGAAATAAATTTTGAGTTTAAGAATAAAGCTCTTAAATTAGCATGTTGCCAAAAAACTCTTCTCTCAATGTACTTCAATAAAAAGTTGCAAACAGTTGTAACACACTTATACAAAAAGTGTGTTAGAACCTTCCTTCTGTTTTAATGAAATAAAACTAGTACCTTATTGTTTCTTCTTCCCCAAACTTTCAACCTCAGAACATGGGACCCCATAGTAGGGACTTGAACCTGGGTGGTTTGGGCTTTATATTTTGCTTTCAGTAGGTCATATTGTTGCTGTGAATCCATCTGAAAATAGTTCTCCTCTAGACCTAAGGGGTGAGAATATACTCCACAGAGTGTTTGTTTTCATAAATTGCGGTGCCAGGAATGTGGCCAAAATGACAGAAACTTGAGACATGGCAGTGACTTATGACTAAAGAAGTAAGATGGGTACATGAATGAAGTAGTTATCTAGCTAGCTCCAAGTTTTATGGGAAGGAAAGAAACCCAAGAAATATAAGGGAAAGTGGAATTAGAATATTTATTTAAAAATATATTTTTTTAATGTTTGTTTATTTTTGAGAGAGACACAGAGCACGAACAGGGCAGGGGGCAGAGAGAGGGAGACAGAGTCCGAAGCAGGCTCCAGGCTCCAGGCTCCAAGCTGTCAGCACAGGGCCTGATGCCGGGCTCGAACCCACCAACCATGAGGTCATGACCTGAGCCGAAGTCGGATGCTTAACTGACGAGCCACCCAGGTGCCCCATAGAAGTTGAATATTTAAACAAAGACATTTCATGAAATCAAGGCCACTAAAAAAAATGAAAGAAATGATTTGAATCATTATATGAAAACACACATATACGCGCACACCTACATACACCTTTTTTGTATCATAGGCTAGCATGATAATGTTGAAAGAGAAATAAATTGGGGAAGCTGTTTGCAACATTTATGATAGACAAAAAGGTAATATTCTTAATATATTGCAAATTGTGTCAGGCAGAACACTTTCAGTTACAAGAGATTGAAACCAACTCAAATAGGAAAAAAGCAAGAGGTTTGGGTGATTAAGAAAAATATTAGTCTCACCAATAATAGAAAGAAAATTAGAAAAAAATAGAGACGCATTTCATAGAACTCCGTTATATGCCTTTTTTATTTCCGTGATTGACTATCAGAAAACATTATCTAATTATGCCATTTGTGGCCTGTGGTATAGCTTTTCTTAGGATCCTTTTCAAATTAGAGCTGCATTATTGAGGCAGGATGTTAATTTAGGGAACAGTGTGAGGACATTGTGTCTGACTGGGTTGCTACTAGGAAATAATGTGTCAAGAATAAGTAAAGGGTGGGGCATCTCAGTGGCTCAGTTGATTGAGCATCCCACTTGGGTGCAGGTCTTGATCTCACGGTTCGTGAGTTCGAGCCCCGTGTCGGGCTCTGTGCTAGCAGCTCAGAGCCTGGAGCCTGTTTCGGATTCTGTGTCTCCCTCTCTGCCCCTCACTTGCTCACGCTCTCTCTCTCTCTCTCTCTCTCTCTCTCTCTCTCTTTCAAAAATAAATATTTAAAAAAAATAATAAGTAAAGGGCATCTATCCCTGTCACCGACCAGTACTGTTACTGATTTTAAAAATCCGTACGTTGTTGTTAGAACTGTTTCCTCTTTTATGTCTGACGTCATTAAAAGGAATGAATTTTAATTCCTCAGAGTTACTCACGTCCACCAGGGTGCACTCACTACACACTGTCAGAGGAGCCAGCATGTGCTCCAGATTGCTAGGAGATAGAAGGTGTATTAGCCTGGTGTGTCTTCTCTGCTCCGTGTTTTTATTGGATTTACACTTTGATTCTACCTAAGCTATTTCACATGCTTGTCATATATTCAGTCCGGTCGGTGTGGTTGGTATAATCATTTGTACGGACAGAATTTTGAAAATTTCCTCATCTCAAATTAACTTTTTTTTTTTTATGGTAAGTCGTATCTCACTATGAATGGTAAACGGATATTCTATGACTTTTCTCTTACTTTTGTGCTTTTTAAATTTCTCTATCTTTTTAACAAGGTTTTATTTATTTATTTTGAGAGAGAGAGAAAGAGAGAGAGGGAGAGAGAATCCCAAGCAGGCAGTGCAGAGCCCTACACAGGTCTCGATCCCAGAACCATGAGATCATGACCTGAACTGAAATAAAGAGTTGGACACTTAACTGACTGAGCCACCAGGCGCCCCTGTGCCCCTAATTTCTCTTCTTGGAGAAGGAGGTAAATTTAAACATTTTTTATAATTATATGAGATTTAGTTCTGGAGTTTCTTTTTACTTCAGAATAGGATATGCAGGCTATATTAGTGTTTTTTAGGTTATATTAATATTTTAAATGTTTGAATACAACCTTGAGTTTGTATACCTAGAGTCTCTTTTAAGATCTGTGAAGTAAAGAATACCCTATAAATGGGCTGGCTTCCATTAATTTTTTTTCTCATTATGAAATATGCTTGTACAGAATTTGGAAACCATCTCAGTAGACAAAGAAGAAAATAATAAACTTCTTCCTGAGTTCCGGTTTCAGAGATTGCTATAAATTCTCATAGGTTTTGCACATAGCAAGTACATACCGACGTCCAATTCCTTTTAGGGAGGCTGCATGGTTTTCCTCCCCAGCTGGGTAACATTCCGGTGAAGAGTATAGACTCATCCTTCTTGGGGAGAATATCCCATCCACCGCTTACTAGCTGGGCAGCCTTGGGCAAGTGACTTGCCTTCTTCTAGTCATCTTTTTCTAAAATGCAATTATTAATAGTACTAACCTTTTAGGGTTGTCCTGAGGATTAACATAATAACACAGCGCCTACTTCACTGCGGAAAGAAAGCACACATGTAAGTGGGGACCGTAAAAGCAGACAATGGACGTTCCACGGTGGTCATAGCTTTATGTAGGAATGGAGAGCCTGATAACCCTCATTGCTTCATATGCAAATGGCATGCTAGAATGCATCCACGTGGGCTTACATATGTGTGTGTGTGTGAGAGACTCCCTTTGCTGTTAAGGAGTTAAGTCTCTCAGCTTTTGTTTTGCGTATAAAATGTATTCAAGTTTATTCCCCTCACGATCCTACAAGAATAACGTAGGGCATACATGAACTTTCCTTGTAGGTATCTCTTCCCTCATAAGAGGGAAAAGGTAAGCCAATTTAACATTAAAATTATAAACTACAAAATCTGTATGTATACTTTAAAGAATTTTTTAAGTACTGGCTAGTACTGGTCATCCTCTGAGGCTTTCATAACCGTATCTTTTTTCTTTTTTGAGAATGAAATGTTGAATTTATTCCACTAAATCCATATAGATTAATCTCAGGAACCTTCATTTTTAAAATTTTAAATATGGCAGATGGTCTTTGTTGATATACCTGCGTTGCTGTCCTAGAATGTACTTTTATCCAATTAAACCTCCTGCCTAAAATGTCCTCTCCTCTCTGAAGCTGAGGATGCGGAGAGGATGGTTCTAGAAGTGGGATGTTTTCCTTTGGAGGATCACCTGTAGGAAGCAATCGGCCACATTGGTTCATTGGTCAGTATTGAAAGCTGAAGAGGAAGCAGCAGTCTTAGCAGAACCAGAGATTTGAAATCCAAGAGCAGGACTAGTCACAGTTCAGCCTTTTGGTGCAAATACTGTCTCAGCGAGTTTCATAACTTCTAAGCCTCGTTTTGCGGTCTGCTTGGTGGGAACAATGTCGTCTCAGAGTTAAGAGGACTAAATGAGGTATGCGTGAAATGCCTCAGAAACTGCCAGCACCATACAGATGTTTTACTGCATGGGTTTTTGCACTGTCTTAGCTAGTGAGAATCCCACAGTAGAACTGCTTTAGAAACCCAGTCACATGGGGGGGGGGGGCGTCTGGGTGGCTCAGTCGGTTAAGCATCCGACTTCGGCTCAGGTCATGATCTCACAGCTCTTGAGTTTGAACCCCGCGTCGGGCTCTGTGCTGACAGCTCGGAGCCTGGAGCCCGCTTCGGATTCTGTGTCTCCCTCTCTCTGCCCCTAACCCACTCTCATTCTGTCTCTGTCTCTCTCAAAAATAAACATTAAAAAAAAATTAAAAAAAAAAACAAAACCCAGTCATATGTACTAATCTGAATCTCTAGGGGTGTGGGACTCCTCAGTGACTCGGTCAAGCGTCAACTTTGGCTCAGGTCATGATCTGACAGTTCGTGGGTTAGAACCCTGCATCAAGCTCTGTGCTGACAGCTCAGAGCCTGGAGCCTGTTTCAGATTCTGTGTCTTCCTGTCTCTCTGCCCCTCCCCTGCTCATCTTCTGTCTCTCTCTCTCTCTTCTCTCTCAAAAATAAATAAACATTAAAAAAAATTAATCTGAATCTAAAGAAATAATAACATGACCTCTTGAATAAATGTTCATTTAGTCCCTGCTGTGATATAGGCAGTGTTCTAGATCAGCACTGTTCAATAGAAAGAGAGTATAAGCACATATGTAAGTTAAAATTTTCTGGAAGCCACACTTAAAAAGGTAGACCCAGGTGAAATTAACTGTACTACTTTTTGTTTATTTTTTTAATTTTTATTTTTTTAATTTTTTAATATTTATTTACAAGAAAGAGAGAGAGAGGGAGACAGATTGCTGGTGGGGGAGGGGCAGAGAGAGGGAGACACAGAATCCGAAAGCAGGGTCCAGTTTCTGAGCTGTCAGCACAGAGCCCGATGCGGGGCTCGAACTCACGAGCCATGAGATTATGACCTGAGCCAAAGTTGGATGCTCATCCGACTGGTTTGTCTTATTTAACTCAGTATATCCAGAATATTTTAGCATGTAATCAGTATAAAAATGATTAAGATATTTTACATTCTTGTTTTTTTTTTCAAGTTTATTTATTTTGAGAGAGAGAGAGAGAGTACGAACAGGGGAGGGTTTGAGAGAAGAGAGGGAAAGAGAATCCCAAGCAGGCTCTACACTGTCAGTGCAGAGTCTGACCTGGGGCTTGATCTCTTGAATCGTGAGATTGTGATCTGAGTCATAATTAAGAGTCAGACGCTCAACTGACTAAGGCACCCAGGCACCCCAAGATATTTTACTTTTTTTTTTTTTTTTTTGGTGGTAGGTCCTTGAATTCTGGAGTATAGTTTAATCTTACAGCACATCTCACTTCAGACTGAGCACGTCACAGGTGCTCGGGGCCCACATGTGGCTAGTGGCTCCTGTGGTGGGCATCTGTCTCCTTCTATATGTTGGGGTTGCAGTAGTAAAGAAGATGCAGAAAGTTCTTGCCCTCAGGAGGAGTCCTCTAGCAAAGAGAGACTGATAATACACAACAGGTATAAACAAGATCATAGTGATACGTGCTGTAAAGAAAACACGACATTGATGTGGGAGGAACCGGAAGTAGGATGAATACTCAGGGAAGAGCTGTTGGAGGTGTTGATGTTTGAGCTGAGGTGCGAATGATACAAAGGCAGAGCTAGTCCTATGGTACTGGGAGTGAAGGTGCCCCAGTCAGTGGGATCTACAGGTGCCAAGGCCCTACAGTGGGGGGTTCTCTCTGTACTTAGTGAACCGAGTGGCGTGGCTGGATTGTAGTACGTGAGAAAGTGTGAGGAGATTAGAGAGAGATTAGGCATGCTCTAGAAGAAATTACAGACATACAGGCTATGATAAACTGAGATTTTATTTTAAATGAGAAGCCAGTGGAGGGTTTTAATGGGGGCATAAGACACACATGAGTTTATAAAATACATGTTAGGCACTCATGCTTAAAAAAAAATGCCTAATTTATTGTATATCTAATTCAGTGGACCAGATGACCAAACTTTTTTTTTTAAAAATATCTGTAATGAAGATCGCTTTCCCATTTTCAAAATAAACTTACGCGTAAGTCAGTATGTTATCTGTAGACATTTTTATGATTCAGGGAGAACTTCTTTGGACACATTATGTCCATTAACTATCATCTTCTCAAATTCCTAAAGAGCTCCAAGTGGTTTACTTCGTATAAAGTTCTCACTTATAATTGGTTTATAAACAAAATGCCTTTGACGAGAGATGAAAAAAATGTTAAAATACGGGGTGCCTGGGTGGCTCAGTCAGTTAAGCGTCTGAGTCTTGATTTCGGCTCAGGTTATGATCTCACGGCTTATGAGTTCAAGTCCTACCTTGGGCTCTGTGCTGACAGTGTGGAGCCTGCTTGGGATTCTCTCTCTCCTCTCTCTGGCTCTTCCCTGCTTACACCTTCTCTCTCAAAATAAATAATATTAAAAAAAAAAAGTTAAAACAGTGGATCTAGTACTGATTTTCTCTTTTTCTTTTGGCAGACATGTGCATTGCAATTGCAATTTCTCTTCTCATGATCCTGATTTGTGCAATGGCTACTTATGGAGCATACAAGGTAAGCGGCCTTGAAATAAGGGGCTGGGCTTTTTCCTTGATCCCTTACACTTGTAACCTGTGCAGCTACTTGTAAGAAGGAAGAAGTGATGAGTCTCAGTTTCCTGTAAGAATCTTTGGAAGTTTAAATCTCACATTAATATGATGTGGATGGAAAACCAATTCTGTAGTCTCAGAAATGTCCAGAGGCTTGTTTTTGACCACTGCTGTCTGGCTTGTCAGTTGTCATGACCTGGTTGGTTGAATTTCTTGTCCTCCATTTCCCTTCAGATCAAGAAAGGTTTTGTCTGAATTGGGAAGAAACCATATTTTCTCACGTGGAACACATTGACGTTGTATTTTCTGTCCTATTTAGCAACGCGCTGCCTGGATCATCCCGTTCTTCTGTTACCAGATCTTTGATTTCGCCCTCAACACCTTGGTTGCCGTCACTGTGCTTGTGTATCCGAACTCCATTCAGGAATACATACGACAGCTGGTATGTGGCCGTCCCCACCACGGTTCCTTCATGAGGGGAAACCCGCAAGTCAGGGATCGAGACATCAGCATACACACACTTGTGATTTTGTGTGTCTTTCACTGGCTTCTGAGTTACTGATTAGAAATTTTTGAGTGTTGTCTTAAAGATGAGATTTTTGGTTTCTTAGAATGCTTGTCAGGACAACATAACCTCTGGAGTAGATAAGTAGGGGCTGTATTGACTCTATGAGATGCACCTACATAAATCAATAAGCTAGTTACTGATTATTATTTTTGTAAGATGTAGTTTGCTCAGTTATTAGCGAAGGATAGCATTTTGCCTCTGCTGTTGTATGGGAAAAGTGGAACTATACTATATGCTGGTTCCCAAACTGATTTGACCATAGAACCCCTATCTTCCTCAAGTATCTTCTTGGGACTGGTTTTCTGTTGAATGTCCTTTGTGATCATCTGAGCAAATGCGGTGGGTCGCTGGGTGTTCAGAAGCTTGTGGAAGGTGTGAGATTAGAATAATTCTGTGCCTTTACATTTTTAGCCTTCATTTTTAAAGTTGTGAATGTGCCTTAAAATTTAATTTCTTCAAAATCTTAGAATGTTTTAAAGGGGGAGAATGTTCACTCTTTGGAAGTTTGCACTGTCTATGAGCTCTGGGGAAGGAGCAGGGTTTTTCTGGGATGGGAGATACAAGGCTGAGGATTTCAGGTGACAGGGGAGGCCAAGAGGAAGTTCAGTGGAAAAGAGAGAGATGGAGCAGGAGGAGGAGGGGAGGGAAGGAAATGTGGCCTCAGAAGTTTCCGATCTTAAGGCAGTCATGCCCAGATCACGTAACTAATACTTAGCAGACCTCGCATGAAAAGCCTCCAGCGTTTTGCTCCTTAAAAGCATTAGGTTGTCACTGTTATGGTTGTCATTCTTTTTAGTAATAACTTATCCTTGGTTTAGATAACAGGTCCAGGGGCTCCTGGGTGGCTCAGTTGGTTAAGTGTCTGACTTTGGCTCAGGCCATGATCTTGCAGTTCATAAGTTTGAGCCCCGCATCGGGCTCTGTGCTGACAGCTCAGAGCCTGGAGCCTGCTTTAGATTCTGTGTCTCCCTCTCTCTCTCTGCCCCTCCCTCTCTCTCTCTCTCTCTCTCTTTCTCAAAAATAAATAAAAACATTTTTAAAAAATTAAAAAAAAACCCAGCAGGTCCATGTTTCGGTAGCCTGTAGTGTCAAGAAAAATTTTGTGTATTTGCCATGTGTGTTTTTTTGTGTATTGTCCACGTGTATTTCCTAATTGTATGTTATCTCTTGTGGTACAGCTTGAGTATTTCTGCATGAGAGGGTTTCTATATAACGAGCAGGTTGTAGAATTACCTTTTTCTTTAAGGACTTGTGTTTTTACTCTATAATGAGGACCTAGTGCTGGGTTCCTAAAGTCAACCTTGGAAGTGTGCAGGAAGCATGATTTCAGCATAGCCTGTCACCTTGAGGGGCTGGTAAAGGGGGTGGTGCTGAGTTAGGAGACACTATAACACAAGCCCTATGGCAGCCCTGTGACTGCTTAAAGAGTGTCCTGTGTGCTCCGTCCCATATATTGCAGAAATGTGTAAGGTGCAGGCAGGCGTTTAGAACACTCAGAATACTACCTTGACTTTGCTATACCCCACCTTGTTCAGTCACTTAGCCTTAGAGCTGCCAGTGGTAAAATGATAACATCGGGGTTACTGCGGACAGTAATCATAGTATCAGCAAAAAAAAAAAAAAAAAAAAAAATCACTGTCTACTTTTATTTGTAATTACAAACCAAATAATACAAGTGTCTTCAGTCTGTTCTACTTCAAGATCAGTCTGAGTTGAAGTGGTGAGGCTTATGGATTATCACGATGCTTAAGGATGATGTTAAAGCTCCAGTGACAGCAAGGCCCCGCTGACAAGCTGAGATACAGGAGTCTGTGGGGACCGTTATCTGAGAAAGCTGGCGGAAGGCACCCACTTAATTCTAATGCCTGTTCTGTTCATGTGGAGTCTTGTAAAGTGCAGCTAAAACAAGTTGTGCCTGTGTTCTATAGGCCTTAACTGGACGTAGAAACCACGCTCGCTTTTCTGGAGGAAAGAGTGTAGAGATGTTTGTGGAAGGAGTCACAAACTTCCACTTTAATCCTTTTTTTTTTTTATTAGACACAGAAACAATATGATTTCGTGTTGGTCTTGTGAACCAGCACCAAGTTGTTTTATTCTTACCTTTAAGATTAGTACTACAAAAACTCTTCCAGTCTCCAAGGGTAGGGACCAGTTTCATGAGCTGATCACAAAGAATGATTCAGATTTTATTTCTTGGGTATTTTGCCCAAAGCGAAAGGAGACTGAAAACCAGTTGGTGATGTTTCCTGGGGGCAGGAGGAGTCGGGCACATGAGTCATGGGTTTTCTTTGTATTCTTTCTTCACATTTGGAACCTCTTTGTTATGTCTCAGAATACTGCTCATGTGGAATCCAAACAGTTATGGTCTTAGGTGATGAAGAAGAGAGGAAAGGGGACATGGTTTCCCAAGCTGCCTTCCACGCACACTGACCCAGGCCGGTTAGAGGAGGGCTTCCCCCAGGCAGAGCAGGGGCTTCATGGTGGGGCCCTGTCACCCCCAATCATAGGGGCAGGTTTGGGTCCTCCTGAAGGGACTTCTTTGACCCGATACTTCATCCGTATGGTCAGATGGTAGGGCTTGGTCTTTGGTTTTTAACGCTGTGAATACCTACTAGTGTAAAAGATTTGCTCTTTGAAGAGAAGCAGTATTAGCAAAAATACTCTGTATAAATAAAACAGGATTTTAATAGTTTTTCCTCCTTGCCCTGTGCAAGCCCTTTAGAGTGGTCCAGAATTTGCATAAAATCTAAATGTCAGAGGTATATATAGACTACTGACTTCTAACTTTTTGGATCATAGGAGGCAGTGTTACATTTTGAGGTCTCATTTAATGAACCTTGCTGTGATTTTTCTTTTCACGAGTTATTGCCTGAATTATGAGTACACTGACCTCTCCCCACAAACCGTTTGTTACTCTTTAATTAGTAGAGGTAGGCTAGAAAGTTTGTAGGGGTCTTACATAATAATAACTGTCTGCTTTAACTAATTGCTTTTTAATAAGCATAGCTGGTGAATGCCTAAAGAGTATAATCCTGAATGATTAATGAGATTTGCTAATAAGGCACTTTTTATTTGCAGCCTCCTAATTTTCCCTACAGAGATGATATCATGTCCGTGAATCCTACCTGCTTGGTCCTTATTATTCTTCTGTTTATCAGCATTATCTTGACTTTTAAGGTAAGTGTGAATATTTTACTTACGGCTTAAATATTATTAAATGTATTCATGAATGTTGAAGAAGTAAGCAAACTTGTGTCAGTTTTTTTTCTTGCTTTAGATTTCTGAACTGTTTTCTTATTTCCTAACAATTCTGTTCTTTCTCTTATTTATAGGAGAGTAACAGTAACCACACTTCCACAGGCCAACCAAGGGTTATTCCAAAATCCATTTGGGTGGGAATACATTAATGTTATACATTAGGTTGTATGTCTCATATACTGCAACAGCCATTACAATGTCTGTGTGCACTTTCTTTTGTAATTTGTTTTTAAAATGTAATATATTTTGAACAGTGTTCTCTAACCATCTGGTGTATGAATTTATCATTATTTAATAAATTACTTTTTGTTGGACATCAAGACAGTTTCTACTTTTTCACTTGTTAATAGTGCTGCAGTGAATATATTTTTTTAAATGTTTATTTTCAAGAAAGAGAGAGAGAGAGAGAGAGAGAGCAAGTGGAGGAGGGGCAGAGAGAGGGAGACAGAGGACCTGAAGCTGGCTCTGTGCTGACAGCAGACGGCCTGATGCAGGGCTTGAACTCACAAACCATGAGATCGTGACCTGAGCTGAAGTTGGATGCTTAATCGACTGAGCCACCCAGGCGCTCCTGCAATGAATATTTTTACTTCATCTTCAATATATTTATTTCCTCAGGATACATTTCTTAAACTTAGAGGGTATATATAGTTGGAGGGCTTTTGATTGGTTGTCAAATTGATCTCCCCCCAAACTGGGTGACTGACACCCTGTCAGCACTATTTCCCCCACCTCAGCAGTTGAGTACCAGCTCTCCTTTTTCATTTTTGTGAACCTGATGATAAAAACATCACTATAATTTGTGCTTGTGTGCTACCAATAAGTAAAAATTTCTCAATTGTTCCTAGACTTTGAACTTTTAATCCTTAACGTCTTTCATTGTGTTTATTTTGGTGTAAACTTACCCAGTTCTTAAAAAAGCAAGCCTTGGGGCATTTGGGTGGCACAGTCGGCTAAACATCTGAGCGTCCAATTCTGGGTCTCCGCTCAGGTCGTGATCTCACAGTTGAGGAGTTTGAGCCCCGCTTCGGGCTCTGTGTTGACGGTGTGGAGCCTGCTTGGGATTCTGTCACTCCTTCTCTCTGCCCCTTTCCCACTTGTCTACTCTTGCTCTCAAAATAAATAAACTTAAAAAATTTTTTTTTAAATAAGCATCAGTAAGCTTGAAGAAGCCTCATTTAGGGAGAAAAGTCACTTCAAGCAGGTAATATGAAGAGGAGTAGGAGATTATTTGTGTCTACATTTTCCCCACGAAACTCTGAATATGTGGATGTTGCCCGTGTAGTTCAGTGCTTCAGGTTTGGGCCAATTTTATACACGGATTTGGAGGCTTTACCCCTCCGTGTGGTTCTGCTCCTCTCACCCCAGCCTTCCGGCTGCTCAGTTAGCCCCGAACGTTGTCCTTTGCCACCCCAGGTCACCCCTGTCACATGCAGAGTTGGCAGCACCCTCTGGCAAAAGGTCATCAACTATCAATCCTCTACTCCTGGTAGTTTGTCTTTCACAGGTAGACTCTTTAGTTTCTGCCTGCTTTCGGTCCCCCCACCTACCCTCCATGCTTTCAAGTTGTGCACATGTTTTACTCCAGATTCTATCATTTTTGCCTGAAGGAAGGTTAGTCTGACCAAGCCGCTTTCTGCCATTACCAGGAGCTCGGAGGCTGGGTCCTCCGAGTGCTCTTGAAGGCATTTTTATTAGTAGGCATTTTCATTTGTATTGGAAATGCTTGGAGTTGTTGAGTCTGATTTAGCTTCTGTCACTGCTGCTTCTCGCCGAGTGGCCAGAGCCATGGTTTCCTCATTTAATAACTAGCAATAATGGTGAAGAAAACATTCTGTACAGTGCCTGTGAGGTTTAAGTGCCCTAATGGATGGGAAGATGTGTCATTCATTCATTTTCCGTGTGCCAGGCTGTGTTCTAGGTACTGGGATTTGGTCGTGAATAAGAACAATTTCTGCCCGAGGGTGCTTTTATAAATTGCAAAACACTTAGTTATCATTATGATCTAATAAAAGGCACAATACAAATCTGCCTCCACCCTGTGGGAAATGTGTACTTCTCCTAATATTTCGTTACATACATACCTATTAACTAGACTGCATTTCCTTGGGAACGTAGACTAGGCCTTCATGTTTATATTCCGCTTAGCACTAAGCTGATGCCTTGCACGTAGAGACTCAGTAATGATTAAATAAATATGAGTCTACATGTTGTGACTTCACATATCAGTTTACCTGATCAGTGGCTCTCACGACCTGATTTCACTGTTACTGTTTAATAAGATTAATCACCACACTGGTTCCCTAGGAGCCCAAACCAGGACGCGTAGTCCGTTTCAGTCTGTTCCAAGGCCACAAAGGGAGCAATGCTTACCGCCTAGCTCTGCAAATACATGATGGACATGATTTGTCAATGCAAGGTTATTTGGGAAACATATTAGATATTTAATTCTCCTGAAGTTGAATAAGCTTACAGAAATGTCAAGAAAGAAATAAGATCACTGAAGTCAGTTATTGGGTTTTTAGTGACAATAGGCCAGAGGTTTTCCCCCTGTTGGAGTGTTGAGTAAGTGAATGCACGTGGTGTTGCAGGGGGCCCTCGAGAATGCCGCCTGAGCTTGTGAAGTCCCAGTCCCTGGGCACTTCCCCTCTGGTGTTCAGCCTTTCTGTTACAGATTTGTCTTTGCAGGGGCTCACGTTGTCTTAAAGAATAGCTACAGTTTGGGGCGCCTGGGTGGCTCAGTCGGTTAAGCGTCCGACTTCGGCTCAGGTCATGATCTCATGGTCCGTGAGTTCGAGCCCCATGTCGGGCTCTGTGCTGCCAGCTCAGAGCCTGGAGCCTCTTTCAGATTCTGTGTCTCCCTCTCTCTGACCCTCCCCCATTCATGCTCTGTCTCTCTCTGTCTCAAAAATAAATAAACATTAAAAAAAAAAATTTTTTTAAAAATAGCTACAGTTCACTGCTAAAAAAAATGGATGAGTAGTCTTCTTACATAACACGTAACTGATATGTCCAAACATTCTTCTTCATTTGTATTGGAATTCCCAAAAAGTCTAAGGCGCTTTTTTTTCCCACAAAAGAAACAATGGCATTACTGAGTAAACTGAAGCTTTGAGTAAATTGAACATACTGTGTACGTTGTTCAAGAAATCTGCCCTTCCTCTCTTTCTCATTGTTGATATCTGGTTTCAGATTATTGCTGTCCAGGAACATGTTGTAAAATAGCATTATACATTTGCATCCTAACATCCTCACAGCATACTTAAATATAAGAAGTAATCACCATTAAGTATGAATGCAGCTTAAGACAGCATTCTGAGTATATGACAGAGTGTTTTATCTCACTCTTCCGAGAAATGTTGACAAGCACCCCTTTCGTCCTTAAATATCTTCTTTTATAACAAACAACTTTGTTTTATACAAACAACTTTGTTTTATAACAAACAACTTTGTTGCAGTGTAATTCATGTGTCATAAAAGTCTCCTATTAAAAGGGTACAATTCGGTGGATCTTAGTATATTCATGGAGTTGTGTGAACACAGCTCTGTGGTTAAGCAGCATAACTTTAGAACATTTTTATCACTCACCACCCCCAGAACCCCTCCCCCTGGCAACTACTAACCTACTTTCTGTCTCTGTAGATTTGCCTGTTCTAGACATTTCATGTAAATAGAATCATACAGCATGTGGTCCTCTGTGACTGACCGTTTTTGACTCAGCGTAATGTTTTCCAAGGTTCATTCGGGTTGCAGCATATGTCAGAATTCCTTTCCTTTCTATGGCTGAACACTGTTCCATCGTATGCGTGTACCACATTTCATCTACCGCATCAACGGTTGATGGATGTTTGGGTTGTTTCCACTTCCTGGATATTACAAATAATGCCGCTGTGAACATTTGTGCACAAGATTTTGTGCAGACACATGTTTTCATTTCTCTGAAGCACATACCTACGAGTGGAAGTGCTGGATCATATGGTACCTTCTTTAACCTTTTGGGGACCCCCAGACTCTTGTGGAAAGCGGCTGGAACATTTTACATTCCCATCGGCAGCATACGAGGGTTCCAGTCTTTCCACATCATTACATTTTTTGATCAAAGAATTGTACAGCTAGAAAGGGATTTTGAAGTCCTTTAATCCAGTTCCAGGTGATTGGAGCGGAATGCAAGCGGCTCATAGTCTACATAGAACACCTCCCACGAGCTCACGCTTTATTCCTGCCTCCTGACATTATTTATTCATATCTTTATTCGAGACATTAATTCTAATTATCTTTGGATATTTCATTATGAAAATGGGAAATGTTTTAGTGAATTTTATTGACCATGAAGCAAATTTATGTGCTGTGAACGTTTTTGAAAAAATTAATTTGTGTATGACTTGTTTAATCACGTATAATAAAAGTAAAATAAAGATCCCAAAGACAGAGAATTAAAATGTGATGAGAAATGGGTTAATAAATTGACCTGTGACACTGGGGGCAGTAAATGTTTGTGGCCGTTGCTCTTTCCAACTACCTTTTCTCACAGATTCTCTTCCTCTTCCCTATCCCCCCCTCCCCGGCCCCCCACTGCCTTCCGGGGTGGTGTGATAGAATAAGCTATAGCAGCACCCTTTGGCAGAAAAGTACCCAACACTTGTAATTTTAGGGACTTTTTGGTTTAGTAGAGTTACTATGTGCACGTACTAGTTATGTAAATAAAAGTTTTGTAACTGGGCGGGGGGGGGGGGTTATTTAAAATCTTCTGAAGTTGAAATGAAAGATCTAATAGTTATTACTCACTTACAGGGTTACTTGATTAGCTGTGTTTGGAACTGCTACCGATACATCAATGGCAGGAACTCCTCTGATGTCCTGGTTTATGTTACCAGCAATGACACTACGGTAGGTGCAAAGTCATTTAATGTGGAGATTGCCATATTATGTGACAGCTTCTAGATGTTTCTAGTGTTTGCTGTGATCTTACTGTTGTTGACATACTCATGAGCTGCTTAGTCATCAAAAGATTCATAGTTGAATGAAATGTGTTTTGTTTTCCTTATAGGATATTAAAAAACCTAGGTGGCTCAACTTCTGGCTTACTTTTAAAAATATTACAGATGGATAATATATGTGCCTTCCCCATATTTATGTATCTTAAACTTGAATTATTAAACCATGGTATAAAGTTCTAGATATCAGTTCTGCCTACTATGACTGTGTGCTCTCACTTGAGAGAGAATTGAGAATGTGAGTTGAAACCTCGAGAAACGTGACTGTACAGAGAGAGAAATGAGGGTGGCAGAGGTCCCTATGTTTTTAACTCTTGTTTTGCTTCTAGTTGTTCATACTTAAAATTTTTAAACCTATTTAATAGGATTGTGGAAAACGTGATTTTACTGGAAGAGTCCTCAAAATCATTTGTACTTTATGGAAATTATCTTAAACTGCCTGGCTCACAGGAAAAGTGTAAGCCCTCTAGATAGGAACCTGCCTATGTCTCCATCGAATTTGTACTCGGCACAGTGCCTGACGCAGTGCTCGGGACAAGTGCGTGCTCAAGGAGCAGTTGATGCAAAGGTTGGTGATGGATGACATGAATGTGTGGGATGGCTTGTAACAGATGGGATTGGAGGGGACAGAATGGACAGGACACATGGAAGGGTAAATACAAATGGCGTGTTAGGTCTAAACCAGAACAGAGTTTTATATTTTGTTTTGGTTTTTAAATTGTGGTGACTTACTCACCTTGTGACCTTACTGAAGTGATTTAACCTGTCCCTGACTCGACCTCCCTGTGTATAAGATGGGAATAAAACAGTATCGTGCTTTATATTAAATATATAGGTACAAGCTGATACACTGAGAACTATGTGGGATTTCTGAGAGAAAGCATGCTGTACACGAATCGTTTTCCTAAGTGCTCACCAAACACTTGTTGAGTTGACGCGCATGTGTGTGAGCAGTGGTTTAACAAGAGGCCATGGTCAGGTGCACGAAGCCCAACACACCAGATGCTGAGAGGCCCTTTTGTGGGGGGTGGGGTGGGGATGGGTCCTGCAGAATCCTATGCCCTGATTGCAGTAAACACATGTTCTGCTCAACCCTTTAAAGAATTCCTCTTGGGTCAGTAATCTCTTTAAAGAAATCGCTGTTCGTAATTATCATAATTTTGATAAAATTACTGGCTTAAAGAATTTTTTCCTTCTCTGAGTTTCTGGGTACTTAGTTACCTGTAAGTTTCTTTTTTCCTGCCCTTTCTTCAAGAAGAAATCCCAGAGTACATTTATTGTCCTGCTGATCTAATGAAAAATCTAAACAAAGTTTGAGATTTTTGAGTTTGAAGAACCAATAAAGTTGCTAAACAAGCAACCTCATCCTTAAATATCATGATGTATGGGACTTACAGAACTTTGAGAAGTATCTCAGAGAAGATAATGCCTGTACTGCACGTGTTTGTGTTGATACACTGTCAGTGGTGGTTGTTTTTTCAGTGCTTTCCAAAGAGTGGTATGTATTCTTAATAGAAGCAAGGTGGAAGGACTAAAAGGGTGCACGTTGTATAGGTATACCTTCAAATCCAAGGATATTCTGATATTTGTAGAAACTGGGATGCTTAGAGAATTTAAGAGCCATGAGTAAGTCCCTAAAATGCAGCCAACTTGCTTTTTTAGAGGAAGCTTTTATTTTCTCTCCCTTTGAAAGAGTCAGAATTAGACATGGGATAACAGGTAGGTTTTATTTAGGCGAATATAAACTGAAAATAGTTGTACTTTTCAACTGGACATCTTCAGCTCCTCTAATAATAGACCTCTTTCCTCAGAAAAGCTTCCAGCTTGGCAGTGGTTTGGAGTAACTAGGATTTGGGACGTTGGACGACTGCCAACTGCAATGGTTTCCTGATGTTTTGACAAAGGTGTTGGGGATTGCTTGGTAGTGGTTATTGGTCATTATCTTCTTGACTGTGCTGTACTGACTTGCTGTTTTTAAGATGGGACACTGAGTTGCTGATAATGTTTCTACTTTCTCGGAGTTCCCAGTGAACCTTTTCTTTTTCTGTGTGTGTTTAAAGAAGAGTATTTCTGGGGAAGGAAGATTTATCATTTCTCATAATTGGATTGCATTGATAGTCTAGTCCAAAATACAGTGTTAGATCATCACCTGAGTCTCAGCTTTCTGACAGTATTTTTAAAGATTTTTTTAGGGGCGCCTGGGTGGCTCAGTCGGTTAAGCATCCGACTTCAGCTCAGGTCATGATTTCATTGTTCATGAGTTCGAGCCTCACACCAGGCTTTGTGCTGACAGCTCAGAGCCTAGAGCCTGCTTTGGATTCTGTGTCTCCATTTCTCTCTCTGCCCCTCCCCTGCTCATGCTCTGTCTGTCTCTCTCTCTCAAATATTTAAAAAACAAAACAAAACAAAACACATTGTTAAAAAAAGATAATGGTATTGTGCTTATTTTTAAAAGAGTCCTTACTATTACTAAATTAATAATGCTTTAATATCATACAATACCTAGTAAGTGCTCAGATTTCCAGTGCCTCATAAATGTCATAATTTTTCTAGTGGTTTGAAACAGGAACAATGGGTCACTCTGTATTTTAAGACTCTAATTTTGTTGTTAAAGAAACTAGTTTGTCCTACAGACTAGATTTGTCTGACCGTATGCCTGTAATATAGTCCTCTGTATTCCCAGTAGATTAGTACTCGGATCTAGGGATTTTCCATATTCATTACCCCCACCTTTTTTTTTGCAACATGACTTCATAATTGATCATTTGTTCTTCCGTCAAGAGGCAGATAATGTCTGACTGATTCTGCCTTTTTGGAACGTCAGCAACCAGTGATACCTAATGCCTGGATTTGGTGATTGATGAGGGGTTGCAGGATGGTGACAGGCTGTCAGTCCTTGTTCACTACTAGCTGGAATATTTCTGTAAAGAGAAACTTTCCCTCATGTTCGATTGGGTTACCCAGAGGTACTTGTGACCTGGATAAATATACTTCTTTTTGTTATTTATCAGTTTTCAAAATGATACATTGGTCTGTCATTCTCTAGTGGTGACCAGTGAAGGTTTTGTTTGTTTTGTTTTATTTTGTTTTTTATGGAACAAATGAACTCAGGGAAAAAAGGGCCTGTTATGAGAAGAGTCTGGGGGTGTCCAGTTGGAAAGTAAAGTGTCTTGATAAATTTTGTCAGTAAACCTAAATAAAACTTTAACCTGTTATTCCATGCCTTTTTGGAACTTTCTAAGGGAAAAATATAAAAGCTTTCTCTAAAAAGCTCGTATATTATATAGTTTTTATCTGTATTAATGTTCAAATTGTGCCATTTTTGGCCAATTGGAGCCTCTTCAGGTTGGCACCCAAATCTTTTGACAGAAGTGTGGCTTCCTTGCTGTCTGGTTGAGAAGATGCTCCAGGCTCCTCTCGTCCGTTTTCTGTCCCAGACTCATAATCAGCCATTTCTCCAAGGAGCGCTGCTTTCTTTAGGTGGAGACCGTAATCTGGATTTCTAGGTTTGGACCACATATTTCTTTTAAAAAAATTTCTTTAACATTTATTTATTTTTGAGAGAGACAGAGCATGAGTGGGGGGAGGGGCAGAGAGAGGGAGACAGAATCTGAAGCAGGCTCCAGGCTCTGAGCTGCCAGCACAGATGCGGAGCTCGATGCGGGGCTCGAACTCACAAACAGTGAGATCATGACCTGAGTCGAAGTCAGTTGCTCAACTGACTGAGCCACCCAGGCGCCCCAAGACAACATATTTCTCTTTAAGCAGGGCTCCGCATGTTTAAGAATGGTTTTGACTAGAACGAAAGGAGTTAATGTTAGCATTCCAACTTTAAAAATCCCAATATGCCGAAGCCTCGCTCTGAGACCTGAGTGGGGGTTGGAGTGATCTAGTTCTGTCATTTTCCCTGGACTCCATAGCTATATTAAGATCCTCGTAGCATGTAATAATGTGTTTCTCTTTTGTCCCTGTCTTTATTGGGAATCCACACTGACATAATAACATGTTGCCTTTCACTTCCTATCAAGTATTAGGCCAGATGGCTTTTCTCCCAGGCTGAATAGTCTCAGGGTGACCTCTGTGGAAGCATCCTCTGGGGGCTCTTGTTGGTAGAAAATAAATGTGTTCTCTTTTTAAATTTCTTTTCTTCTCTAAAATAGTACACATATTATTAGTCGTATATGTACTCTTTCGAATACTGCTTAGGTGGAGGACAGAGGAGTTATCAGGTACTGGAACTCATTCCCTGAGTTAATCTAACCTCCAGTTTCCCAACCAAACTACAGCAAAACCTTTAAAAGAAATGATTAAAACAGAGTGGTCACAAACTCTGTTAGTTCATAATGCTCTAGGGTCTTGGTATTTTTTTTTTTTTTCATGGTGCTCATAAGCCAAAAGGAATACCTAACTGTCCATTGCATTAAGTAGTCAGGTCCAGAGAATCTAAGAGTACAAGTGAGGATAATAGGGGCGTGGGTAGCTTATTTAATTAAGGGGTCGATTCTAGATTTCAGCTTAGGTCATGATCTTTTTGTTTGTTTAAAGTTTATTTTGAGAGAGAGGGAGCACAAGTGGGGAAGGGGCAAAGAGAGAGGGAGAGAGAGAATTCCAAGCAGGCTCCACATTGTCAGCTTATAGCCCAACACGGAGCTTGGACTTACAAGTGACGAGATCATGACCTGAGCTGAAATCAGGAATCAGGTACTTAACTGACTGAGCCACCCAGGCATCCCGGCTCAGGTCATGATCTTGTGGTTTGTGAGATGGAGCCCCGTGTTGGGCTCTGCCCCTCCCTTGCTCACTCACTCTCTCCCTCTCTCTCAAAATAAATAAATAAACTTGGAAAAAAAGAAAAAGAAATGAGTATAATATCTACCAGTTGTTGCTGTGCTTTCCTTGAAATTTTAAAAAATCCCACAGTGTCCCCTCTGAGTCCCTGTGTCACGCTGTTGGGTTCCCTGAGGAGACACACTGTTCCTTTGAGGACATTGTTGTAGAAATCACTTTCCAGATACATATTATATAATACCACATTTTCTCCCCTACTGCCATCAAAATTTGGCCTTAAGAAGAAAAATGTATCAAATACTAAACACGTAGATTATAGAAACAGATTTCCTTCACATTAAAATGTATGCAAATTGAGATTTTAAAAACTATTTTAATCTATGCAGTCTTGTCTTGCTAACACCAGTGAAGATTTGAGTCATGGTAATACCCAGTATTTAGTTAAATCCCAGAGTAGGGAACCTGATTCCTTTGGAATTGGAGCACTTTAAAAGCAGTGAGATTAATATTTAGCCAAGATGATGTCTGAAGTTCTGATTCCAGATAAAATAAATCATAGACTTTGAGTAATGTAGGAAAATTCCTAACCATTTATGGATACACAGGAAAATTTTAAACATCATAACATAGAGCCTGTTATGCCATGTCGCATTGTGGGTGCTAATCCAGATTAACATTATATACAGGCTTACTGTGTTGACTTCAGAAAGTATTTTGCCATGTGGGGCCCTGTTTTGAGTCTGACTGCTTGAAAAACGCAGTTAAGAAAAAAGTCAGGGAGGGGCGCCTGGGTGGCGCAGTCGGTTAAGCATCTGACTTCAGCCAGGTCACGATCTCGCGGTCCGTGAGTTCGAGCCCCGCGTCAGGCTCTGGGCTGATGGCTCAGAGCCTGGAGCCTGTTTCCGATTCTGTGTCTCCCTCTCTCTCTGCCCCTCCCCCGTTCATGGTCTGTCTCTCTCTGTCCCAAAAATAAATAAACGTTGAAAAAAAAAAAATTTTTTTTTAAAAAAAGAAAAAAGTCAGGGACCTGATGAAAGCCAGATTATCTCCCCAACAGCTCTTTCCCTCTGAGGGACCTGAGATTAAGAAAGGCTGACCTTGGACTGTCAGAAAAGCCCCAAAACAAGTTCTTGGTTGGCTGGGGCGGGGGGTGGGGTGGGGTTGCTGGGGGTGGAGTGGAGTGGGATTTAGTAGTGGTCTCAATGACTGTTAAAATTTGTGCATAAAAAATACCCCTGTTTTTCCCCCTGTTGTTGCTTTTATTTCTTTATTATTTTTTCCTCCTGTTGCTTTTAAAAATCAGATGTTCATTCCTTCCTAGGAATAGGTTAGGTATGGTTAGAAACAAGTTCCCGACTAAGTAACATGAGTCCTTTTATCTCCCCCCATGCCCTCAAAGAGAGATTTTTGGTTATACTTCAGAAGAAGGTCCTTCATACCTGAGAAGCTAGACTGATGCCAGGTGAATGTACAGTTCTCATCTTGCAGATTCTTGAGAAAACTCATCACTTTCTGAGACGGTGTAAGGGGGGCTTCCCCAGAAAACTAAGTTACTAGGCTGGCTCTCAAGATCTGTTCCAGTCCTGGGCATCTCGGATTCATTAAACATACTTTATAAACAGTGCACATCTTTCATCACTGTCGTTTGCCTGTAGGACCAGAGGGTCCAGAAGCAGTGAGGGGTTGGGGGGAGAGAAAGGTGTGCTAAGAACACGACTGCTAGAGAGTTTAAAACTGTAGCCTGTGACTTTAGACCCTGAAGCTTCTGGCCTGCTACCTGCTGGAATACAAAAGGGGGATCTTACTTGTAACATCTCAGTCGTAGGTGTCCTTTGGCCTTGCAATTTAATAGTTTATATGATCTCCCTAAGCTTCTTTTTTTTCCCCTTGTAATTTTAAAAAACCAAGGCAGATGTGAGAGGTTGATAGAGATTTGGTAAACTCTCCAATAAGCAGAGAGAGCAGTTAGGAGACTATCTCCAGAGTCAAGGTGACTATGACGATGGAGACAATAAAGGTCTGATCCAAGGCCACGGTGGAGGGAAAGAGGAAGAGGAGAAGGATTTGAGGGAGCTGTAGGTGGTAGAAAAGCAAGCTGATAGTCGAGGGGATACGGAGTAAGATGAGTCTCAGGGATATCTCTTGTGTGTGACTGTACAAAAAACATAAAACCACTTAGCCTGAGGGTAGGACAGTACCTTGGAAGGTACCTGGTCCAACCACCTTTTGGTGTGCTGTCTCCACGACAGTTCCCACAAATGCCATCCACCTGGGGGCTGAATAATTCCAGCGATGTTCTGCTCTTTGCTTCTGTTTTACCTTCCTGCCCTGTAGTTTCAGTAGCATGGCTCTCTCCCCAAATGCTTACGTGGTGGTTGCCATCTGCCAGGCTCTGTGCTGGGTGCTTTGAGTATATGAGCTCACTTCATCCCCCAAGAGTCCTTGGAGTAGGGTCTCCTAAGCCCTGTGTACAGAAGAGTCCATTGAGGCACCACGGGGGTCACTTCCCGGGATGACGCGGCTGGCGAGCGGCAGGAGGGGCATTACGGACCTGAGCAACCTGGCTTCTGTCTGTTCTTATGCACCGGCTTCCTCCTAGACTGTCGGCAGACTGCAGCCAGGACCATGTGTTCTCACCTCCCGTGCCTGGCACCTGCCTGAGCGGGGTGAGGAGTGAAGCAGCTACACAGTTCATTGAGCTGATTCTTCTCAAGTCAAGTCACAAACCTTAGAAGCAGCCGTACTTTGTGGGGGGAGTGCACCTGGCTGGCTCAGTTGGTGGAGTTTACGACTCGGGGTTGTAGGTTCGAACCCCATGTTGGGTGTAGAAATTACTTAAAAATAAAGTCTTTTTAAAAATTAATTAAAAAAAAGAAGCCGTGGGACTTTTTTATTTTGCTTGCTTATTTTTGCTTTTTAGCACAGTGGAAGGGATGGGAGGGTGACTTAGAGTGGGAAGAAAAGCAAAGGTTAAAAGGAAGCTTTGTAACGGCAGGGCACCTGCCTTCTTCAGAGTTGTGCTAAGCAGCCCTACTTCCTGTAACTCAGCCCCACACAGCTTCCCGATTGCTCCCACATTCACACGGCTGGTTGTGCATGAGATTGCATTGGCTGCCCCCGAGATTTCCTCCTGAAAGCTTTTCACCTGCTCTCATGTATGTTCTACGGTTCAAGCTGACCGGATGTGATGTTAACTCGGTTCATGTTTCTTTCCTTCCATTGTAAAATACAGCATTTAAAAAAAATCTCCTGGTCTGCTAGAAATTATCTCTGACCCATATAACTTTTCAGTTATTTCATCCAATGAGGACATGGAGCAGTCCAGTCAACATACAAATATTTGAAACCTAAAAGTTCTGGAAGAACATTTCAAATAAACCCAGTTTTCCTTGTGACCCTGGGTAAGAGGCTATTAATCTTAATTGCTTAATTGTAATCCTCCTATAATAATAGCAAGTGAGAACAATTAATAGTAGTTTTGCAGTGAACAGAGGATTAAGTTACCCTCGATTTTCATTGCAGTTTACTTTAAAACAACACAGAAATGGACTTACGTATCACCCTTGTCCAAAAAAGAGTGTGTATTGATTTTTGCTCTAGGAACAAATGAGACCTTGGATTTTATTTTTTAACATATTTTAAGAAAAGTTTCTGGGTATGTGTTTTAAGGAAGCAATTTTAAAAAATGTATGTTTGTGCAGCATTGTTTTTAACAGCAAAAGTACCCCAAGCTCATGTTTTTTTTAACATTTGTTTATTTATTGGGAGAGAGAGAACACAGAGAGCAAGGGAGAGGCAGAGAGAAGGGAGGGAGAGAGGATCCAAAGCAAGCTCTGCACAGACAGCAGAGACCCTAATGTGGGGGCTCGAACCCACGAATCGTGAGATCATGACCTGAGCCGAAGTCGGACACGTAACTGACTGAGCCACCCAGGCGCCCCTAAGCTCATTTTCTAATAATTAGAGACTGGTTTGGTTAAATAAGGATATATCCACTTGACAAAATGTCATTATTGTCATGAAAATTATTACGAACAGTTTAACAACAGACGAAAGGCTTGTGATGCTTTGAAAAGCAGAATATGGAAGTTGGTAGTGCACTTATAGCTATGAAAAAATGACGCTTGTAGGCACAAATTACACTGTAATAGAAAATTAAACATTGCTTCATTGGATGCTGGAAATGAAAGCAGGAGACATTTCTCCCTTTCCACTGACGCAAGGGAGGGAGGGAGGTGTACAGGGAAGGGGGAGCTGGGTAAAATGGGAAGCTGAGATCTGAGGTACTGAGCGTTCTTCCTGCCGCCTTGGCCGCCTCTGGAAGGAGCGGTGTAGAATCATTAAGGAGGAGGCACAGTAGGTGGCGTAGCACATCAGGCTGGGGTCGCGGAGAGGAAGTAGCTGGGATGCCTTTCATAGACAGCATGATAGCAGGCTGGCCATCCCTTCCATTTCCTCTGTAGTTAAATGAGGTGTTTTTATTTTAGACAAAAGTACAGGTTTTTAAAGGTGTATTCATTTAGATAGCGTTATTTAAATATTAGATATTTAAGTGCTCAAAACCATTTTAACTTTCAGTTTGGGCAGCTATGTTAATTTGGTATTTCCAGACCAAATAACTCACTGGTGAGAATTTTTGACCCAATTTGAAATATTTGAAGTACGAGTTCTTTCTATATTCTGGATATAATCTGTAAAAGAGTCTGAGTAGCTTCTCTATTGAGAATTAAGAGAAATAATGACTTCCTCCTATAATATCAAGTAATTGCAGTTTATAGTAGTTTTGCAGTGAATTGAGGATAAAATCATCTTCTATTTTACTTGCCTTTGGAAATGATTCCTTATTATGTAGGCAGACAGGGCTCAGTGGGGATTTCTTACAAGAACCTCCCAAAAAGTCTGTTTATGTTCTCTCCGCCTCCTGGCATGTTGGAAACAAGATGCCATCAGTTGTAAATTGCACCATTATTTCAGGTACTGCTTATTGTAAGGTGTTGTCGATTACAAGGTGAAGCCTCCATTCAGGGGTTAAAATGTATGAAAATGTGTATCTTAAAGGTAAAAAATGTGATTATGTGTATGTTTACTTATTTATATCATACGTGAGGATATTAAAAAAGTTTGGAAATAGCTAACCTAGGTTCCTTAAAGATAGCCCAGACTTTATGTCCGTGGTGACCCTGTCCCAAATGCCCAAATGGTTATTTCTGTTAATCGTGACGATTCCTAAGCCAGCTGTCTCTCCTTTCCTGTTTGGCATGAGTAAGGAAAAGCTCGTCTAAACAGGCCAATATGGTGTGGCCAATGTAAGACACGCCGCCTGTTTTAAACAAGGTACACTGTAACTGTATATACATTGTGGACCATGTGGGATGTAAGAAATGGTGAAGAAGAGAAAATATTTTCACTTCTTGGAATTAATTTAAAAGGACCTTTGGAAGACCTAAGTGCCTCGAAATTCTGAGATTGTTTTGAGGCCGTGTAATTTCATATCTGACATTATTCTGTCTTCCAAGGGCAGAAATCAGGGTAATGCTTTTCCTGAGTACGGGCAAAGGCAAACTTTCTATAAAGAGCCAGAGAGTAAATACTTTAGGCTTTGTGAGCCAGATGGTCTCTGTCATAACTATTCTGCCCTGCTGTCCTAGTGTGAAGCCAGCTGTAGATAATACATAGATGAGTAAGTATGGCTGTGTTCCCATAAAACCTCATTTATGGGTGCTGAAATTTGAATTTTATGTAATGTTCACAGATCACAAAGCATTTCTTCTTTTAAACCGTTAAAAAATGTAAAAACCATTCATAGGTTATAGGCCACACAAAAAACAGGTGGCAGGCCAGATTTGGCCCACGTAGTTCACAGACCTCTGCTTTAGTGGAAGTTGAAGCCAAGTTCTCTAGGCATTTGTAGGACAACTGTTGGAACCATCCCAGGGAGTTTAAGAATCCCAACTTTTGGCCTTGGTAGATCTCAGAGTTGAGCTTTTTCTCCTGCAGGTGGGTTCACAAACAGCACCTAACCCTTTGGTGTTTGTAAAGGACAGCTTTTTCCTGAGAAAGTTTTAATTCTCACCTATTTGTTGTTTTGCCTCTGGATTAAATCAAGCTTACATTTTCTACAAACTCTAGTAGAAAATCAATAAAAGAATAATTTGCTTGCAAAATAGTCACAAAGCCTTGAAAAATAGTAGCTAAAGCTATTATGTGTTAGTATATATTACCCACTATCTTTTATATAAAGATTTATTCCATAAGGTTTTTAAAAAAATTTTTTTTAATGTTTATTTTTGCAAGAGAGAGTGAGCAGGGGTTGGGGAGAAGCAGAAGGAGGAGACACAGAACTCAACGCAGGCTCTAGGCTCCACACTCCACACAGAACCCAACGCGGGGCTTGAACCCACGAACTGTGAGATCACAACCCAAGCCGAAGTTGGACACTTAACTGACTGAGCCACCCAGGTGCCCCTAAAGTCTTTTTTTTTTTTTTTTAATGTTTATTCATTTTTGAGAGAGAGAGAGAGGCAGGCAGAGAGGGAGGGAGACAGAGGATCTGAAGAGGATCTGAAGAGGGCTCCGTGCCAACAACAGAGAACCTGATGGGGGCTCGAATTCACGAACCATGAGATCATGATCTTAGCCGAAGTTGGATTCTTAACCAACTGAGCCCCCCAGGCTCCATAAAGTCTTGTTGTAGTTTACTATCACAAAAAAGTAGGGGCTCCCGGGTGGCTGAGTCAGTTAAGCGTCTGACTTTAATTTCGGCTTGGGTGGTGATCTCATGGTTTGTGAGTTCAAGGTCCACGTCGGGCTCTCTGCTGTCAATGCAGAGCCTGCTTGGGATCCTCTGTCCCCCCCTCTCTCTGGCCCTCCCCTGCTTGCACACGCTCACATTCTCTCTCTCCTTCTCAAAAATGAGTAAACATTAAAAAATTTTAAAAAAGAAAAAACACACCTTCCTCTCTCTCCCTCCCTCTCTTTTCCTTTCTTTCTGTATCTATCTGTCTATCCATTCATATATGGAAAAAAAACTTCTTGACCCAATTAATTTCCATTTTGTCTTATTTCTGGGTCATTTCAACACTCGTTTGTCTTATTTTGCAGTATGACCAATACTGCAAGCCACAACATCCTTTCAAAACTGCGTGGGATAAAGTGATTTGTTGAGCCTGAGTACATTCCATGTACTAATAAGCACATTGCTGAGGTTTATTTATTTCACTAACCTTGTGAGAGAAACGCTGTTATGGCCCCTGTTTATAGATGGAGAAAAGTAGGGCTTTAAGAGGTACGTGGCCAGCCCGAGGCCTCGGAGCTGGGACTGGTAGACCCAGATGGTCTGCCCCACAGCCCATGCTCTTAGCCAGTACCCCAGCGGGCCTCAGGCTTCTCGAGACGGTGGCAAACAGGAAGAAACAGTGTTTGTATGGCACACTCTTGTGAATGGATACTGGTTGAGAAGCTCTTCCCCATGGAAAATAAATTCTGTTCATCAGCCCCCCTCGGCTAGCAGATGAGCTGTCTGCTGGTTCAGGCCTTGTGTGGTTCAGTTAGTGCGGTATCCTCAGTACCTGGCACACAGCAGCACCAACACTCATTGATGAAATGAATGGAAAACATTTAATAAATCATTTGTCTTGCTCTCTTTTTTATTCATTTGGTGGAAATCACTTAGGTGATGTGAACCAGACCAGCTCCGTGCCTATACCCCTGACCGTCCAGTTGTCATCCACAAACGAGCACACTGCGGAGATCACACTATTTCTTCCATATCTGCTGCTTTTCTTCCATTCCAGTGAATGGTAGCAATGTCTACCTTGTCACCTTGGCCAGTCATCTTTAAACTTGTTACGATTAGTCCTTTAGTCTTTTCAGCTCTACTTTTCAGTTTTCTTCTCTCTGTTGCTGCCAGACTGATGTAAATCATAAAACTGATTTGTCAACCCTTTATTTAAAAGTCTTCATAGGGGGCACCTGGGTGGCTCAGTTGGATGAGTGTCTGACTCTTGGTTTCAGCTCAGGTTGTGAACCCAGGGTCGTGGAATCAAGCCTTGTACCAGTCTCCGCACCGAACATGGAGCCTGCTTAAGATTCTCTCTCTCTCTCTCTCTCTCTCTCTCTCTCTCTCTCTCTCTCTCTCTCTCTCCCTCCCTCTTTCCCTCCCTCCCTCTCTATTACCCTTCCTTCTCCCCCCGCCCCTCCTTCTCCCCTACTCACACATTCACACACTCTCTCTAAAAGCAAAAACAAAAAATTAAAAAAGTCTTCAGGGGCTCCTGGGTGGTTCTGTCAGTTGAACGTCCACCTTCAGTTCAGGTCATGATCTCCTGGTTCATGAGTTCCAGCCCCACATTGGGCTCTGTGCTGACAGCTCAGAGCCTGGAGCCTGCTTCGGATTCTGTGTCTCCTCTCTCTCTGCTCCTCTTCCGCTCACACTCTCTCTCGCGCGTGCATGCGCAAAAATAAACATTAAAAAAATTTTTTTTAAGTCTTCAGGGGGTTCTGTGCCACTTATTATTACTGCAACATTTCTCCACTGTGGGTTACTCCACTTTGCTGTGTGATGGCTATTTGTGACTTGTGGGGTGGTTTGGTATTGTTTCCCTCTTAATAAATAGGAACAGATTCAGGATTTACCCCTACAATAACCTCAGTCTCAGCTGCACGCATTCTAGTATTTCCTTGAAACGAGAGGAGGGAGCGGAATCCTAACTTCGTCCTGCCAACTCCATCTTATTTGTGAAGCAGCTTTGAGGGACTGTTACTGACGTGTTGTCAACAGCGGCTGCTCTCGCTCTTGTGAGCTGTCGTGCTTTCACAAATACCAGGCCCCTTCACGAAAACCACCCCCTCCCTCCCCCGAGGAGCCAAAACAAGAAAAGTCTAAATTCACAGTGGTATTTTCTTGGCTTTTTCATGTTTTGTGGGGAGAGGAGGGTGGTTGATTTTGTAAAAACAATCTGTGCCTCCTCAGTTACCAAAGACCCGTATCCACCCCCCCTCCCCAAAATGGCGAGGACTGCTGGTTTCTATGAAAGAAGGTGCCACTTCCCTGCCGTTGCTTCCAAGACCAGCTGGGGTCCCGCCTGTAGCTCCAGACTCATCCGTTGTAATCCCACCTCACGCACCCAGGTCTCCAGCCAGCAAACTACCTAAACCTTACTGGGTGTGCCTGGGTCTTTCATGACACGCAGTTTGCGTGTACTTTCCCCCCTCCCGGGATGACCCCTGCTGTTGACATAGGCCATCCTGCTCCACATTTCAGCCCATCATCATCTCTGCCTTCAGCCCAGCTGCCCTCTGATAGGTGCCCCCATGTACGCGGGTAAGGCGTGAGTGCTGGCTATGGTGTTTTCAACCAAACCTTGCCGTGGATTTTAGAATTATAACTATATGCCCACATCTCTTACAGTAAGAATGGCATCCACTTTTCATGGACAAATAGTGTCTTTTCTCATCATTCAGTTACTTTTGTTTAGATTTGGTAAAGGAGGACGTGGGAGGTGTGGGGACGGCAAATCCTATAGTAGGGGGAGATGAGTATACTGTCTGCTCCTAGCTTTTGAGGTAAAAGGAATCATGAGCTGGCTTGTTTCCAAAGGAGTTTCTCGGCACAACCTTAGGACTATCCTTCCATATTCCAGAACAGGAATATCTTCAGGATTCTTTTTTTTTTTTTTTTTTTTTTTTTCAACGTTTATTTATTTTTGGGACAGAGAGAGACAGAGCATGAACGGGGGAGGGGCAGAGAGAGAGGGAGACACAGAATCGGAAACAGGCTCCAGGCTCTGAGCCATCAGCCCAGAGCCTGACGCGGGGCTCGAACTCACGGACCGTGAGATCGTGACCTGAGCCGAAGTCGGACGCTTAACCAACTGCGCCACCCAGGCGCCCCTCTTCAGGATTCTTGAGAGAGGATCCATGTCAGATAGGTTATTGGTTCAGTGACCTTCCCTCATGGGTATTTATCCAGTCATCTGTTTGCCTCAACAAGCAGGGCCCAGAGCAGCTTCAATTTTAGCCTCTAACACTCTCTGCAACCACCAGAGCTGGGGCAGGAAGAGAGAACTTCTTTTCTAACCCAAGGAAATAACGATGTGAGTAGAGGGCTTACTGGTGTCACTTTCCTGAGGAGAGCGTGCTGTGTAGGTGAGCTAGTTTAAGATAAAATAATACTGTTTCAATTGTCTGGCTGTAGTTGGAAAATCGCTGCCATTCATTGAGCATCCAAATGCTAATCCTGTCCTGCACATTAGCATTATGTTAACTCCCTTAAATCCTTATAACACCCTTTCAAAGGGAACTTGTCGTGGTCTTCATTGTATAGATCTGCAGACTGAAGTTCAGGTATATTTCATAACCCAAGGATCATAAATCACAGAGCTAGAATTTGAACCCGGGTCTGATATCAGATCCTGATGGCTATCCACCGCCATATTGCCTCTAGAATATGGTCATGGCCACACATCAACTAAGTGATAGAACTCACATTTGAATACCCCTTTGTCTAAGAACAAGCTCTGAGAGAGGGATACAGAAGTGTGAGACTCCTGCTTTTTAGGAACTCTTTGGAGAGGAGAAAGGTAAGTGTATATGAGACTATTAATAGTACAAGATAATATACAATTGATAACTTACATAAGTGCTTCAGGAAAGTGATTTTGTGGTTTGAGTTCAGAGGGTCGTATTATAATTACTGCCATTTCCAGTGTTGTTCTTACGACTTCATATCATCTATAAAGAATATGAAAATCTATCATTGTGGTCTTTTTATCTCAAGAACTTATTGTACTGTGATTGTACAGCATAATTAAGTGGAGAAGAGTGTAATCCAGGCTGGAACATTTCAGATCTCCATATTAGAAGTGAATTTAACATGAGCCTGGGGTTGTTTGGGTTTGTATGGAGTGACAGGAAAGGAGCGTTCCAGGAGAGAAAAATCACAAGAAGGAGTCAGATCGGTAATGAGCGCGCTATGCCAGGAATCCTGGGAATAGATGGGATGGGGTAGGGTAGGGTGGGGTCAGATACAGGGCTGCTGTTGACCTGGGCATGAGTAGCGGGAAGAACATGGTAAATGAGGGAATTGTTCGTTTTCCTGTTGCACACATTTGTTTCCTTGGGGGTACCTCAGGGCACCATAGTTCTCTAGTTTTCTTTGGAGTGTGGGGTGCTCTGCACTATGTTCCGGTGTGGAGGTTGGGACTCACAGGACTGGAGGGGGGGTCTCAGGTGGGTGTGGGGGCTGGTCCTGATCACCCTTTCTGTGGGAGCATGTTGCACCTGAGGTAATAACTTCAGCCAGCACAGTGCTCCCCCGTTGCTTTGTTAAGTATCTGTACTGCTGGGGTCCAGGCCCTCCCACCCTTCCCTGCTCTGAGAGTTGCAGATCTGGCCAGTCAAGCTCATCTTCCAGGCCCCCTGCAGAAGCTCCTGTCAAATCCACAACTTGCCTCCAGCCAGCAGGAATGATGCAGCCCTTAGCCTGCCCACCACCCTCAGGTTGAAAGTTGCCCCTTGATGACGGACTTCGACTTCAACGCTGCCATGATTACTCTTTCATTTTTTAAATGTTATTTGTGTTGTTAACATAGTATTACATATACATAGCTGAAGATCCTGCACAGAAAGATTGCTTTCTTACTTATCCTGCCCAGCTCTTACCTGTTACCCCAGCAGTAAGTGCTGCAGACTCTTTTTCTTGTTTCTTCTAGTGTTTACCTCTGTATTTTAAAATAGTGTCTACCTTGCTGTTTGGTCATCTGCTCAAGATCTCTTTTGACTTCTTGTTGTTGGATAGGATTTAACTCTCACTCTCCTCCTCATGTTCCTTGCTTCCCTTGTCCTCCTCGTACAGTCATATCAGATTTTCTGGTGCCGCCATCAGTCAGTGTTTACTTTGGATGATGCACATACGTGAATATTGTTCAGTGCAGAGCTCTGTGGTATACATTTTCTTGTATAGTTTTTGTTTTTTCCCAGTAAACATTTGCCTTGTTTTTTCAGCTGCCATGCTTTTTTCCTGTTACCTAAGCCCCCATCCTTTCTGTGTGGCTATTAGATCTGTCAACCACCTACTAATACTATTTTCCAAGTATTTTGACTGTGTAAGGTCATCTATCAGTTCTCTTTTTTTCCTAGGGTTTCTCCTCCCCCTGCCCCGGCGTGGACAAGGTGCCACACAGCCATCGTCCTGGTCACTGGTTCCAGTTTAATTTACGTTGCCCTGGTAGGATGCAGGGGCCAGTAAGCAGCCTTCTGGTGCACTTTACCTTGTACCTCATATTGATCTCTGGTCTTGACCCCCAGATCTCCGGGGAAGATTCTCTGAGAACATGATGAAAGCTCTGAACACTCTTCCCAAAACACAAAATTGGACATGTAATTTTGTGAATGTCTGTAGACATGTATGTAACTTACATATAATACTTTGGGGAGATGTGTGTGTAAAGCTGACAACTGTAGAGTTCCATGTAATTAAAATTAGGCTTTTAATGCCTAAGCTCTACTATTATGGTTGAAGTCCAACTCTAACCATAGTACCCAAACATCTCCTGTTGTTACCAATAAATAGTTCTTTTCTCTCGACCATTTTATCATCTCTTAGTATTTGATGGAATGAATTCGTTTCCCAAATTTTAATGACTTGTGGATTTATGGAATCCTTCTACGAAATCACTTCTGTGTTACATTTTTTGACCTTTGGTGTTAATTTATTTCTCCCTCCAACTGTTTTATGTATTGATGTATTTGCTGTGTTGAACTGCAATGACCAGGGAGCTGCTTTCCCACAAGCACAGTGTCACTTAGCAAGGTAACTCCCAACGAAAGAGACACTACGGACACACAGACTCTAATCTTCCTAGTGAACAGCTGCCTTCTGGGGTCATTGGCAAGAGGGATTTTCCCCTCTGCATGGAAGAAAGTGACACGATCACACAGTCACCCTGTGGTTGAGCTCCTATTAAGACAAACTCCAAGGGACTGTACTTAGATTAGAATTTCATTAGATTGAATATTGCTTGAAGTAAAGTCCTCGGTGGTTGAGATTTGTAACGTCTCTGTGTTTGTCTACTCGTCGAGCAGCTGCCGTTTTCCAGGCAGTGCCTTTAGTTTGAAGTAGGACATGACCTATATTCTTAGTCCTCAGAGATTATTTTTGTAGTCATTCATTGTGAATGACTAAATTTTTAAAAATGAAAGACTGAGTTTAACTAAAAGCCAACTTCTAAAAATGTCAAAGTAATTGGATTTCAACCAGTTTTGTTATGTGGCATCTTAATTGGCATGTTCCATCTTAATTGACTCTACAGTTGTTTTTTCAGATTTCTAAGTACTTTATTGATCTTTAGAAGAAAAGGACAACAGGAAGTGTTTTTAGTCAGCATTGTCAGACTGTAATAGAAACAGTATGGCAGTCCCATGTCACCAACCCTTCCTTGAAATTGTCAATAATATTAACGTCATTTCGATTAAAAAAAATGACGCTATCCCTTCAGAATGTAAAACTGATTCCATTTGGATGACTTTCAGTGAAAAGAGCGTGAGGTACTGTGTGAAGACCATCTTCAGTGTGGTTGTGGGGACGCGAGGATAGGTGAGATTGTCACGAGCCCCGCTGAAAGGGCAAACTTGTCACCAGGCCTCTTGACTTTGGATGAAGGGTCCAAGGCAATAGGAATATTTGAGACAAAAGGCCAATATTGGGATGTGAAGATAACTGTTGTAAAATGAAACTGTAAAACAAGTTTGAAGGGGCACCGGGTGGCTCAGTCGGTCGAATGTCAGATTCTTGATTTCGGCTCAGGTCATGATCATGATCTCATGGTTCATGAGTTCGAGCCCTGCATCAGGTTCTGCTCACTGACCGCCTGCAGAGCCTGCTTGGGATTCTCCCTCTCTCTCTGCCCCTGCCCCCACTCGCACTCTCTATGTCCCTTTCAAAATAAATAAATAAACTTAAAAATATAATAATAATACAAGTTTGAAGACAAATCACAAGAAATAGTGACAAACTGCCAGACTTATGCGAAAGTAGGTATATTTTGACAAAATTACAAAGTTACAGTACTTTTTTCTTTTTTTAAAAAAATTTCAGGGGCCCCCTGGTGGCTCAACTGGTTAAGTGGCAACTTTGACTCAGGTCATGATCTCGTAGCTCGTGGGTTCAAGCCCCGCATTGGGCTCGGTGCTGACAGCTCAGAGCCTGGAGCCTGCTTCAGATTCTGTGTCTCCCTCTCTCTCCTGCTGTCTCTCTCTCTCTCTCTCTCTCTCTCTCTCTCTCTCTCTCTCAAAATAAACATTAAAAAAATTTTTTTTAATTTCATGTTTAATCTTTGGTGTACATTTTTGGAGAATCTGAGTGTTGTGTTTTGCTCAGGAAAGAAAATAAATTGGATACAATGGCTTGATTTCAGTCCTTTTTTAGTAGCCCTGCTGTGTTTTAGAATAATTTCTCCAAGGATAATGATAGATAGGAACCAGTTCGTTATTTAATGAGGCCGAGGAGCATCATGCTGAAGCTCAGTCGTGGAAAATGTAAATGTTTTTAGTGTCGATCCCAGCTGTTGCCACCGGTTCTAAGTAGCCACATCGAATGTGCACACACGCACACACACACCTATGTGCCGACACAGGGAGCGGAGCTGTGGCTTTGTTGTAGAGAGTACACTTTTCTCCCATGTCAGGCCGAGACCTTTAGGATCCCTCGTCAAGATGCTCCTGCCAGTTACTGGGTAAAGTACCTGCTCGTGAAAGACAGGGCTCCGGTCATGCTCTGACCCTTGTCCGTCTTTCCTTCCGGTCCCAGAAGGTACTCTACGTTCAGGTTTCCTCCCTTTGCCGGTGCTCTTCCCTGTCTACCTGCAGCACCTCCTCTTTGCTCTGGGCCTGATGCCACATATCCTCCCGAGAGGCCTAAAGGAGTTTTCCGTGTGCGTTCTTTAACATCCTGTTCACACCCATGCATTGATCGTGCCTGATTTTACCTGTTTCACCTCCAGTCCTCTGTTAATGACTCTTTATGAAATTTTCTCTGTTCAAATGACTGGGTGGTTTCCAGTCTCCTAATTGGCCTCTAGCCAGTGTAGATGTCCTCTGCCTAGAATGCCCGGCTGCACTTCTCCCTCTGATGTACCATACAGACTCTCCCAGGGCCAGCCCAGGGGATGCCTCCATCATTTATTCTACAAACATCTGAGTTCCTAGTAGCGAATAGGGACTGGGGCCATCTCTGGGGCTAAGTGAGACAGGGCTGCACCTCAAGAGGAGCTCCCAGACCGGAAGAAGAGAAAAATCAGCAATTAGGTGTGTTAAGAGAGGGAAGAGTGTGCCTGTGTGTGGTATTGGGGGGATGGGGTGTGACAAAAACTTAAAAAGAAAATTTTAATGTCCCTATGGAAGCTAAAGGGATAAATAAATGAAAAGGCAGGAAATTGGCTTTTACATTTATTTACTACTTTCAGTTTAAGTGATGTCCATAATTTTGTTTTGTTCTGTTCCATTTGTGAATGAATATTCTTCCTCTTTCCACAAAGCACTTGAGGTGGGTAAGGTTTTCGTTCATCTCATCTCTCAATTCCTAAGGACACAGACTGTCTTTTATTTTAATTATCTTGTACCCACAATGCCTGTCATTCAGTAGGTGCATAATAAATGTTAGTTGATTGAATCAAGGCTAATTATATTGAGTTGCTATTCCCTGGTTTGTTTTTCACTCCCCAAATCAGTCAGTGTTTTCTTATGTTGACAGCTCATGAACAATTAGAAGTGCTTGATTTTGTACCTGAAATGTGAACAGAAAGGTTGTCCATCAACATGAGTGTTTATTCTTATTTATTTCTCTTCACCCATTGACAGATAATATCGACCATCTCAGGGGTGCATCAAGCAGTGTTAGGTATTTGATAGACCTCAGGTATCCACCTATTATGGCTGCAGAAATGTAGGTTAAGTAACTTACCACGGCTGTGCCGGTAAACTGTGGCTGATCTCAACCATGAGTGTGGCTCGTGTGGTCAGTTAGGTGCCTGCCCCAATTGTGTGCACACGTGGAACTCACCCAGAAGCCTTTCGTGCCCTGGAGACCCACAGTCGCCTGCTTCCTAGTCCTAGTGACACAGTCCTGTGTCCCTCCAGGCACATGTGAACAGGGTGAGGAGAACCTACAGAAGGGCCAAAAGTCTCTTCCCATTTTCTTCCTTAAGAAAAAGTCTCTCATCGAAGGGTAGCCACTTGCTGGCAAGTTGATCTTTGGTACCGGCTATGGTAAACGTTTAATTGCATGAAAGTTCTTTTAAAGTTAAAGCTCAGGGGAATGTATGTGCACCTTTACACACTAACCCTCGTCTTCTCTGTTTCTTCTCAGGTGCTGTTACCCCCTTACGATGATGCCACTGTGAATGGCGCGTCCAAGGAGCCACCACCCCCTTATGTGTCTGCCTAAACCTGAAAGTGGGGCAGAGCTGAGCGCAGCGGCTTGATTTTCAGACGTCAGAGCAATAGTTCTTTCATTTCACTTCTGGGTTGAGTTCTCTGAGCTTATTTGTTGCTGAACGCTACAGTTTTAAAATTTAGATGTTCAGTTGAATCCCTCTTTAGTTTTAAAGATACGCTTCAGCTAGAGCACTGTGATAGACTCACTGTAGAATTCTTTGTGTAGGGGTGGGGCGCAGCGGGCTTACCTAGTCTTCCCTGGTTTTCCCTAGACATTGAAACTTCCCAGCAGTGTGGATGAACCTGGAGTCAGAGAAGTCTGTACCTGCTGGACCCCAGAGTCGGGGGGAATTAGTCATCCTTTTTCTCTGTCTTCCCTCTGTCTCTTTTCAAAGTGTAAAATAAAATCGAAATTAGACGATGCTTTTCTTAAGCCATTCCAGTGTTTGAACAAACCCTTATGGAACAGGAATGTCAACTGTGTAATCATTGCTCTAATTAGATAAATAGGAGTCCATATCTATATAAATAAAACAAGAATTTCCTTAAGATTCTTTTTGACTTAAAGTCAGTGACAGTTTGTATCTGCTGTTCAAGGATTTTGTCCATGGGCTAAATTGACACCCTTCAGCAATCCCAGCCAATGACGGCAGCCGCTCTCCGATGGCTGTTCTTGCACACCCCGTGTCGGGGGTCGTGGAGTGGCATGTCCCATCTGTGTTACAGAGGTGGAACTGATTTGTTTAGTTTCGCATGGTATCTGGTGCTTCCTTCCTCCTGGCTTCCCATCCCTACCCAGGACCCTTCTCGTTAAGTATTTGCCTAATAGTATGAAACAAGATTTTCTTCTTCTCTCCCTGCAAGGAACATCCTACTGTTTTGAGATTCTGAGTATGCCTTGTCATCTTTGAAACATAAGACGGTCTTCAGAAAAATGAGGAAGGGTGCTTTTCTTGTGGAATGCTCGTATCTCGACTATCTGAATTTCAAGGGACTTTTATACATTTCATATGTTCAGAAGTCACAGTTCTCCTGTTTGTTCATTGTTGAGTGTGCTGTAAATGAAGGCTTTGCAATTAAAGTGACATTTGCCCACATCTGAGAAAATAACCTTTTGACTCTGTGGTCATCATACCTAGGGACCCTTTCCACCCACATGTGGCCATGCCGACACACGTAGTTTGGCCTGAGGAGGCAGCTTTATAGCTTTTTTCACACATATGTATTTTTTAATATTTCAGTGCTGATAAAATCAGAGCATCTTAGGCCAAGAGAAATGGAGCCAAACTGACCCGAGCTTCGAACGTTCCTAAACCCCACCTCTGCCGAGCTCCGTGTGCTCGGCTATTTTGCATATGGTGGTTTAGGTCCATGGTGTACTTTTAATAAGCAGTTCAGATTTTACTCCATGCCAAGGGAGATTAAATGAGAGAGGTGGGAGGAGAGATTTTTATCCCTGAGAATCAGCCTCGGTGATTTCTCTTGGTATATCTCATGACTGTTCTTTATAAACTCACCCTGAGAAATGCTGTTCCTGGAAACTTTGTGCCCAGAAGACTCACACTAAGTTAATCATATTAAGAGGTGTTAGGAATGGAAAAAGGCCTCTTGGCAGTTTCACTGACCCTCGAAGGCACGTGGCATGTCACGGTGGTTTGCGTGTTCCTCCCTGTGATTTTCCAGCTCTTTGTCTAATGGTGGTGGTATGAAAAATGGCACACATGGGCAGGCAGAGAGAAGTGCTGATTTTGAGAGTCTGTGTAGGAGCCTCAGAGCGGATCTCGTTCACGTGACCCTCAGTCCACACCATAGAGTATCTCTTTGCTCTGAGCATCCACGATGGGGCTGGCCATGCAGCCTTTGCTGCCTCACAGCATCACCCAGGCTGCGCGAAAGCTGCCTCCATAGTTACCTCTGCAAGGTAAGGAATCGTCCTCCCAACTCCGCTGTGGGGAGGTTGTGATGTTTGGACCCCACAGAGGGGCGCCTGGGTGGCTCAGTCAGTTAAGCATTTGACTCATGGGTTTTGGCTCAGGTCATGATCTCACGGTTCGTGAGACTGAACCCTGCGTCGGGCTGTGCACTGACAGCTTGGAGCCTGTTTGGGATTCTCCGTCTCCCTCTCTCTGCCCCTACCCTGCACTCACTCTCTCTGAAAATAAAGACTCTAAAGAGCAGATTCCGTGACCCAGCAATTCACTGTGTCTTTATCTTATCGCCAATCTAGTTAAATACCTTTCTTAAATGTATTTTAAATCCAACTTTTGGGGTCCCTGGGTGGCTCAGTCGGTTGAGCATCTGACTTTGGCTCAGGTCATGATCTCGTGGTTCATAAGTTTGGGCCCTGCGTCAGGCTAGGATTCTCTCTCTCCCTCTCTCTGCCCCTTGCTTTCTCACTCTCAAAAATGAACATTTAAAAAAATTAAAAAAAGATCCAGCGTTAATATCTGCCCCCTTTCTCCTCTGTTTTGCTGTCTGCAGTCATTACCTCCGTGGTTCCCATGCCTGTACGCCTCTTAGTCTCTAAACTGATGAGAGTGCCTCTGTCTTTTTCATCTCGACCACCCTCCCCGGATCTTTATTCCCAGGTCTTGAATGTTCAGCTCAGCACCAGGTGTGCAAATGGACCCACCAAGAGGCAGCCCATGTAGAGAGTTTTGAGTCCGTTTTCTGGGCCAGAGGGAACGGGGCGCTTAACACCTTTCAGCTTAGATGTGGTCTGTCAGCCCTACAAACTGAGCTTTCATTGAACAAGCTGGTCAGATTTCCAGAATGCCCAGCCATATGGAAGAGTTTTAAGACCCAACAGACTTGCCCACCCCTTCCTGTCCCTTCTTCCAACACAAACATCATACGCAGCATCTCCTCCCCAAATCTGGTGTCCTTGTCCCTGCCCTCCACCCTGTCTTGTTGTCTCCTGAGAATGCAAGAAACTTTACTCCTCCCATCCTTTTTGCCCCACCCATTTTTTCTTTTTTAATTACTCGTCTTTCTGGCCCTAAATATTTTTAGTTTGACTACTCACCCAAACCACACCTCATTTCATTTGTCTTTCCTCTTCACTCTCAGTTTGTTAATCAGCAATACTTCTTACTATGATCTCAATAGACCATCTTTATGGACTGTAACCATTAAAGTTGTTGTCCCCGTAGAGGGATGTGTCGTTTTTGAAATATTCATCATTCAAGGGGGAAAAAAAAAATCCTGCTGTGCAAACTGAGCTTTTGTGATAAAGGAAAACTAATGAGACTGTGAAAACATTTCCCTTTTTAAGAAAAAAAAAAAAAAAAAAAGCTGGGAGTTTGCAGCCTGTCTGGAAACGGACTTAAATATCATTAAATAATACGGCTGCTGGTCATGTAGACAGTCTCTAATGTTCTGGAGGGGAGAGAGCAGTGTCTTTGCCAAGGTATCAAAAAAAGAGTCATGCAGAAACACTGCCAGCATAAAGTACAAGCTAGGCCACTGTAGCACTCCCCACCTTCACATCTAACGTACACCAAACAGTGTGCCTGTAGCTGTGTAAAATGGGTTTTTTGGCAGCTCAGACACATGTACTAAAAGGGAAGGAAAAAGGAGGCATTGCAAGGATGTCTCCACACCCATGGAATTCACTTAAAAGTGTCTCTGCACACTGGCCAAGTTTTCTGCCAAATGACTCTGGACTATGGAAGCCAGCCAGACCTGTGACCTGCCCAGAAGCCCACGCATGCCTTTTGCTGACTGAAGTACCCAGACATCAGAAGAGAGAAGCTGCCGTTGGCCAACCCAGAAAAAATTACATCAAGGCAAGAGCCTTAGCACTATCCACCCATCAATGTGATCCCAATTAGCAGGAACAGCTGCTGCTTCAGGATGAGGAGTTGGGCTCAAAACGGCGTAATGGACTCCAGTTTGGTTTGTTTTATCCCGTCTAAAACTTACACATGCTTTTTAAAAAGTCATTTACGGTACACACACAGTTTTTGTGTATTAAGTAAGCTTATTATGGGAACCTCTTTAACTCAGCAAATGCAAGCGTAACATCTATTCCTTGCTGTGTGCCAGGACGTCCAAGGGCATTGCTGCAACAGAGCAAAGAGAGCTTGGAAGAGAACTGTGTGAGCCCGGGGAGATTGGGCGTGATTAGCCAGCATTGAAGGTTTGAGCCACATTTCTCTCAGGAAAGGATCAGATTGAATGGGTCTTCATCTTGTCTGCTACTCACTGCTCCCACCTCCGATGCTGTGAAGTCTCAACTCGCACTCTGCCTGCGCAGACCTGGAGAAGTCCTAAGTTCCCAGATTCTGGGATCCTAGATTTGGGACATCCAGCCTAAAGAGCTGCTCCCCTGCGTGGTGTCCACCTGAAGAAGACAAGGGAACAATGGCTCTGCCCTCTGGGCCACCAGCAACAGTACAAAGGACCCTGTGTCCTGTGTGGCGGAGATGCCCCTCTGACCCGGTGTGGTGGCCTTTGTGTGATGTCACTTTTCACCCGATACTCATTTTGGCTAAAGGAATGTGTTTGTAATGATGCTTTGTCATTAATATACTTTCACAGGATGTTCCTTTAGTTCTTTTTAACTTCAGGCTTTTTAAAATTACGTAGATCTTCTGGGGGCGCCTGGGTGGCTCAGTGGGTTAAAAGTGATCGGCTCTTGATATCGGCTCAGGTCATGACCTCACTGTCATGAGATTGAGCCCCATGTCAGGCTCCGAGCGCTGAGTGCACAGCCTGCTTGGGATTCTCTCTCTCCCTCTCTTTCTGCCCCTCCCCTGCTAACACACGCTCATGCTCTCTCAAATAAACATTTTAAAAAATGACACGTTTCTACATAGAGCTCCCTTCCATAGCAGCTCTAACCCTGCTTTTATCAATGCTCAGTCTTCTCTATCTTGATGACTTATTTCATATTCACTGTGCCCCAAGTGGAAAACTGGCCTCCATTTCCTCAGATCTGCACCTGTTGACTCGTGTATCAGCTAGTGGCCTCCCCATCCTTCCAGTCTTCCTTCCCTCCTTGAGATATAGGTCCTCTGCTTTGTCCCTCTTTGTTTCCTCATATCCGATCAGTCTCCAGCCCTGTGGCTTCTATCTTTTGATCAGGTGGAATGACATTTACCATTTACTGAGCCCTTCCTATGTGCCAGCCAGTCTGCTAAGCACTTTACGTATCCTAACTCTTCATCTCTTTTGTACGGATGTGGAAATGAGACTTTTCTTTTAAAGGAAAAGGACTGGGGCACTGGGTGGCTCAGTCGGTTAAGCATCCGACTTCGGCTCAGGTCATGATCTCGCAGTTCATGGGTTCGAGCTCCACGTCGGGCTCTGCTGACAGCTCGGAGGCTGGAGCCTGCTTCAGATTCTGTGTCTTCCTGTCTTTATTTCTGCCCTTCCCCCTGCTCATGCTCTGTTTTTCTCTGTCTCTCAAAAATAAATGTTACAAAATAAAGGAAAACTGATCCCAGGTTAGTGTTAGCGGCAGAGACAGGATTTAAGTGCCAGTTGAGTCCATGTATGTGGGTGCTGTGTACCTTTGAGACCTCTAGAAGCTCAGAATTCTGTAATACCTTTCACTTACAATGGTTGATTTCCACAAACTGAAATGAATACGTCCCAAGAAGGAAAGCACATCATGCAAAGCCATGTGAACGCTGTAAACTTGGGTGGATCTTTTAACCTTGAGGTTTGCATTACACAAGGAAAGCTGTCCATGTCCTATTTAGTTACGCTGGAAGATGTTCTGCAAATATCAGCTTTTAATTCTTATTTTAAAGAATGTATTCAGGCAGGAAGAAAGATCAAATGCGGTGGGCCTTTCAGAGTGGATAATTGTCTTAAGTGAGCAATTGCTTTCGAGGAAATTAGGCACCATTTTAAACTGCACAGATTTATCCTTGTTGAGGAAAATATGCATATTAAGATTTCAGGCATCGTAACTCAGACTAGTATGTAAGTAAGTAAAACAGTGCTGTAATTGGTTTGTACTATCTTGGAGGAATAGTTGGAGGCCTTGAGACTCACCTTCCTTCCCTGCCCCTGCCCCAGGAAGCTTGTGTCCGTGTGTCTATTTTCACGCCTATCGAAGGAGACAGAAGAGAGCAGTCCTTTCCCTTGGGGCTGCAGGCTTTCTTCTGCCCTGTGAAGTTAATGCACTCTATCACCTGCATCCCCGAGAGCCTCCTTCCTTAGACATCTCTATAGTGAATCCAGGTATGATTTGGGCACCGGGGAACATTGTAAACTTGTGGGTTTTTAAAAAAGTAACGTAAGTAATGTAAGGAAAAAAAAGAAGCCAATAATTCAGTAATTTGGATTCAATAATTTGGATCTCACCTTGCAAATCACTTCCTTTTGGAAGCCTTTATGACCCACTGGTCTGGAAGGTATTATTCCGTAGCATATCCAGTGACCCAGTCAAGGCACATCTTACACTCCATGGTTCCTGGCGCTTTTCTTGTCTGTAATCCTCCAGTATATAAGAAGCTCATAGAGAGTTTGTGTCTGTCCTCCTTAGTGTTCTGTCTTCACTGCCTGGCACTTGTCTGGCAGATAGAAGGAACAAGTAGCTGTTAGAACAAGAATAAGATAAGCATACCAGAGAGGTGAAAAACACCTGTAATCCCACCCATGGCGATTGTGGCAAATTCTGAAGAACAACTCAGTGGGGCTGAAGCATCACACAGATCAATTCTCACAGAGGAGCCCATTGGGAAAAAAGCATTCCTATCGACTGTGCAAGGAGAGAGACAGTCACTCCTCCAGAAAACCCTACCAACATGCCAGCTGCTGTAATGTGTAATTTTGGGGGGTGGGCATCCTGACTTCTAGAAAAAAAGTTGTAAAGGTGATAGGTAAAAAAACAGCAACACAGTAATAAAAGGATTGATTTCTGAAGAAAGATTAAAGAGCAGCTAAGATCCAAAGAAATCCAAAGAAAAATGGCATTCTTAGCTCGTACTATTCTTGTGATCAAGTTCTTTTTATGTGAACTTAATTCACTAGGGCTGTGAATGAAAAGTGAAATTACTAGATGTGTCTGCCCCTCGGAACTTTCTTGTCCCTTCCCAGTAGATCAGTGTACTGTTAAAGCACTCAGTGACCAAATCTGAGGCCCCACAGAATTTTGACGCCTTGGGTATAGGGGGCAGAATTCTGAACAGCCACCGTGACCCCAAAGGGCAGTTGTGCTCGCCCACTTCTGGGGCACTTTAGATTTAAAAAGGCCCCGGAAAGACTGTGTGATGAAGCATGTTTGCCTTTCATCCTTTACAAGAATATCACAAGACTCTGATAGTAAAGCTGCGTGAATTTCCCTGTGGCAGGGACCACAGACACTAGTACAGAAGTCCCACCAGCAGGAGTCCTACAGTGTAGAACAATAACCAGAGAATAATCAGAAATAATCAGAAATAAAAAGGCAAGGACGGTGAAGAGGGGCAAGAAGCCGTTCCTGCCTACGTGTGAGAGACCTGGTTCCAGAAAAAGCGTTCAAAACAGAGTGCAGAGGAGGAAACGGAGCAGTCTGGTTCACAAAGAGACCAACATGTTCGCATGAGGACTCAGAATTTAAATGTACCCTCTGGGTGGCTCAGTCGGTTGAGCACCTGACTCAGGGTTTCGGCTCAGGTCATGATCTCGCGGTTCGTGGGTTCAAGCCCCGCTGTTTGCGGGGCCTGCTTGGGATTCTCCCTCTCTTCCTCTCTCTCTGCCCTTCCCCAGCTCATTCTCCCTCTCTCTTAAAAACAAAAACACAAAAACTCTTTAAAATGTGCCCTCTTCCCATAAACCAAAACTTTATTAATATGTAATTCACATGCCATACAACTCACCAATCTAACGTCTGCAACTTGGGGTGCCTGGGTATCTCAGTTGGTTGCGCTTCTGACTTCAGCTCAGGTCATGATCTCATGGTTTGGGGTTCGAGCCCTCTGTTGGGCTCACTGCTGTCAGCCTATCAGCACACAGCCCACTTGGGATCCTCTGGCCCCCTCTCTCTGCCCCTCCCCTGCTTATAAATAAAAAAAAAAAAACATTAAAAAATGTTTTAAATAAAGTCTGCAATATAATGGTGGTTAATATTATTCAGAGGTGTACAACCTTCTCCACAATCAATTTTAGAACATTTTCATTGCCCCGAAAAGAAACTCCACCCCCAGAAAAGGTCACTCTCTCTCCATCCACAACCTCCCCAGCTCAAGGCAACCACTAACTATGAACATTCGTGTGTAAGATTTTGTATGGTAGAAGTTCAGTGATTGTATTCTTCTGCTGTATGACTTTGGTTTGGTACTCTCTTATATTTTCTCTTTGCTGAAGTTCTCACTGTGTTCATCCAGCCTTCTCCCAGGCTTGGTGAGCATGTTTATGACCATTACTTTGAACTTTTTGAATCAGGTAAATTACTTATTTCTGTTTCGTTAAGGTTTCTTTCTGAAGTTGTATCTTGTTCTTAATTACGTTTGGAACACATTCCTGTTTCCTCATTGTGCTTGACTCTTGTGTTCGTTTTTGTGTATTAGATGAACTGGCCATCTCTCTATCTTGAAGGAGTGGTCTTGTGTAGATGAACTTATTGTTGAAACTTGCCCTAGTTTTTGGTTGTCTCTTGAACCTTTATGATTGTCTAAGCAGCCTGATTTGTTCTGATGGGTCCCAGTTGGTGAGCAAATGCCAAGACCTGTGTGTTTCCGAGGGAGGGACCTCCGTCAGCACCTAGTTTCAGGTTGATTGGGAGCTGGTCCCTCAGGCAGCAGCTTTTAAGGTATGCAAATATATACAGACTTACAAGACCACAACTGTAAATCCTACTGGCCTCCAGACCAGGTGATCTGGAGGCGCCGTCTTGGTGACATTGCAAAAACTGGGGTTCCAGGCAAGTGTATAAGCTGTTTGCTGGATGGTACTACCAAGCCGTAGTGAGGCCAAGGGAGAGTGCATATATGGCATCCCCCAAGCCCACATTGCTTGGGAGCACTTCCATAGCCTCTGAATGTGTAGTAAACCTGAAGCCTGTCCCTTGGAGCAGTTCCAGGACAAGTAAATAGGCCTTTTTCACAGGAAGAATGGGGTGTGTTTCAGTCTGCTGTCTGTGCAGTGTCCTGGGAGCGGTCGCCTGCCAGGAACCATCTCTCCCATTGTTTCATGGTAGGGCCATGCGAACGGGGTGGGTGCAGGGGCGGGTGCTGGCCCGCAGGTTTTGGTACAACCGCTGGCCAGTCTTTTTTATTGCAGTCATTCTAGTGGGTGCGAAGTGATGTCTTGTGGCTTTGATTTGCATTTCTCTAATGGCAAACTATGTTGAGCATCTCCTCACTTGCATATTGACCATTTGAATATCTTCTTTGCAGAAATGTTTATTCAGAAACTTTGATCATTTATTAAGTGGGCTGCATTTTTATTATTAATTGTAAGAATTCTTTATATATTCTAGATACAAATCTCTTATCAGTCGATGATTTGTGAAAGGTTTTCTCCATTCAGTGGGTTGTCTTTTCTTGATGGTGTCCATTGAAGCACAAAAGCTTTTGATTTCTATGAATTCCAATTTGTCTATGTTTCCTATGTCATTTGTGCTTTTGGAGTCCTGTGGTCAGTGATTACAACTCACTGTAAGTTCAGATGATGTTAGCAGTTTTTAGTAATAAAATCTTTTTAAGTTAAGGCGTGTACATTTTTTGGACATAGTGCTTTGCACACTTAATAGACTCTGGTATAGTGTGAACGTAATTTTTACATGCACTGGGAAACCAAAACATTCACTTGACTCACTTTATTGTGATACTTGCTTTATTGGGGTGATCTGGAATCAAACCCACATATTTCTGAGGTATGCCTGTCATTGATTTTCAGAAATGGTTCTGACCTACTGTTCTGCCCCCAAGCGTAGGCTGGAGCTGAAGGTGAAACAGTGCTGGTCAGCGCTGTCTCATTCGGCCTGGCCAGGGACGCTGAGCGGTCTTAGACATTTTGCTCTAACTAAAATTAAAGACATTTTCAACTCTTTAAAACTTTGGTTATTGCATCCTCTTCTGAACTTCTTTTTGTTCACATGTAGTACAACATGCAGCCAGTAATGTTCTGGAGCTTTCTGTGCTTGGGAATTGCTTTGTCAGTTCTCGTTTTAAATGCATCGAGACATTTCCCGTTGCTTCTTTTCAGAGACTGCTCTCCCAACAAAATTGTTCTCTGTACTGCATTGCCTCTTATTTTTCTCCATCATATGATTTATTGTGGCTCTCAGCAGTGTGTCTGTTGCCTTATTCTTTCCACTGGACTGTCTGTAGTGTTTCCCCTCCTGTTGAACCCCAGTTCTAACCGTGCCCCAGTTATTTTCTTCAGCAAGAGAGAACATGGAAAAGTCCTGATTTCTGATATTTTTGTTGTATTTGTCACTTTTGAGTCGCCATTTTTGAGCCCTGCCAGCATCCTGGAGGGTTTTGTAGGATAGATACACACAGCCATTGCTCAAGTATCTTGTAATCTGATTCAACACCGGGCGGCCAGTGTAGACATAGACTTATTAATGGCATTGACAGAAGGTAGGTAGTTGAGTGTCACAGGGATGAGGCTGTTGGCTTCTAACAGCAGACCACTTTGTGCCCATTCCTAGGTTTAGGGATGAAAGAGGCAGCAGTCTGTGTTGCTGAGTGATGCTTTCACGCCTAGGGGTCCATCCTCCACTCAAAAGGGGAGACTAGTCTCCAGTGTTTTAGCCTTGCCAATATCCAAGAAAACAAGTCAGATTTCAACTCACTCTTGCCTAGCCATTAAAACTCCTCACTCCATGCTATAATCTCATTTTTGATAGGTAGCCTCATCAACCCGATTTCACAGACATTACAAGGCTCTAAACTCCAGGTTAAGGCCATAGCAGCCCAGTCCCTTCCACTGCATGGCATAGGGCAATATCAGGAAACAAGCAGAATGCCAGGTTCAAGTTCAAGATCACATGAAAACATTTGAGTCCTCTTTGAAATGTGTGTTGTTTTCTTAAATAAAATTTTGACTTGCTATAGTTTTTTTTTTTTTCCTTTTCAGTTTCATCTTATTTTTCCAAGGTGGGATAGTATGTCTTTTTAGAAATCATTTCACCTGGGACAACAGTACCTTCAGCCAGCCTGTCCTCAAGGAAGATCCTCTGGACATGGAACTGGTGGTCCGTGTTGATGGGGCATCCAGAAGGAAGCACTGCCCGGGGCTGGAGTTCAAACCCAGCCCCTGCCTCGCAATGCTCCCCTTTTAACCCCCCATCCCAACCAATTGGCAGCTGGCCCAAAGAGGCAATGTCTCCTCTCCCAGATGAGACATCCTGCCCTTCTCCTTGATGAGAGAATGGGGAGCTCCAACAGTTTTACATGGGACTCAAACGTCATCAACCACCATGAGACACAGTGTAAGTGAGGTAACACTGCAGTTTTACATTTCTCCTCACCCATTCGGTACAAGATTAATTTTAGGCTATGGGTCTGTGAACCAACCTGTCTGCTCTTTGGTTTCTGGTCCCCTTCCATTTAATAGTCCCATTTCAATCTGCCCTCTAGGAAGCAAAACAAAACAAAACAGTAAGTTTTAATGTTTACAAGGAACAAATGAATTCATATGTCAAAAGTCTATATGTGAGGTTAGTCATGATCGTGAGGTCTGGGTCAAACGACGCCCCTCCCCACCTCAATCCTTACTCCACAATAGACCACATGTGCAGAGAGAAGTGATTTGAACCTGATATAGCTTCCAGGTATAAGGAGTTTAAAGTTATCCATTACAACTAACTCTTAAAAAAAATTTTTTTTAAACGTTTATTCGTTTTTAAGAGACAGAAAGAAACAGAGCATGAGTGGAGGAAGTGCAGAGAGAGGAAGACAGAATTTGAAGCAGGCTCCAGGCTCTGAGCTGCCAGTACAGAGCCCAACGCGGGGTACGAACCCACAGACCACCGAAGTCAGACTCTTAACCAACTGAGCCACCCAGGCGCCCCGATTCCAACTGGCTCTTGAACTTTCAGATACTATATGCCCTCATTCTGTCCACTTGTACGACTGCCGTGTGAGAACTGAAAATCTTAACCTCACACTTCTGAATAAGATTCTCTGTACACTAAGCTGGTAGCAAGGCCTCTGGCAGAAAAGGCAAATTTGGGCTTTCCCCCAAAGCCTCTATTGTTATCAACTTGCATTCACCTCCAAGGTAACTGGGAAATAAAGGCATTGTTTTTTTCTGACTTGATATTTCAGGATGTTGAGCTCACTTTTGCTTCATTTTTTCTGGCAGACCTGAAGATCATTCCACAAGGTAGAACAACTCATTGGCCTGTTTGACTTGGCCCCAGGAGTGCTTCATACAGAGATTTCCTATGTGGAAGAATTCTGATAGAACTCCCTGGAGAAAACACCCATTTGAGTTGGCATATACTAGAGTCCCTGGAATCAGTTACTTAGTTACAATCCCTTAAAATTTGGAGGGATTTTGGAATTGCTGTTGTTTTCTTGGTAAATTACTGGATCATACTGGTGTCTTGGAATAAGGCAACACATTTTAAATGCAATTTTCCATAAACTGCAACTCAACTTCCCCAGCTCCTAGGGGATTTTCACTGGCCCAGACTCAGGAAGAATTTTCTTCTGTGGGATCCAAGACTTAAGAGACCAAACATTTCCTGAAGACTTTCCTCTGCTTTCTGACCTCTACCTACCTCCTCCCCCAAGACATACAAAGAAACGATTTCTTATCTGTGCAGGCATCCAGGAGTGCCCAGTGGGCCTAAGGTGCAGGATAGGGATTCTTTCTCTGCATTATGGCACCACGGAGTTGCCTGATAGCTTGAATATGTTAACCCGTTGCTTTATGACTGGAATTTTTACTTCCCACTCCTGGAGCTTTTTGAAGGAATTGATTTTGTACATGGTGTTCATTAATATTCTGGAAACCAACTCTATCATAAAATAGGAGTGATGGTTTAGGAGTAAAGGCAGCCAAGATCACTTAAATTATCAGACTCTGGCACCTCCAAAGGTTTTGAAACTCGTTAGTTCTGCTGCCTCTGCTCCACAGCTTGTTAAAACCTGACCTGGGTGTGTTGGGTTAGTGGTTTGGGGATAGAATTTTGGATCCATTATTAGGAGATGTGCTGGTGGGCACTCCCACTCACCCCTGCTGGTGGGCATGTAGCCTGTGGAGTGGCACACCAGGCCCTTTCCCTGCCACTGACCAATCCAGAGCCTCCAAAGTTCTGCAGGGACCTGGAAGGTCATGTTCTCCCACTTCACAAAGTTGCAAACGTCTTCGCCCATAATTGCAAAAGTCTTGTTTGAACTAGACTCTCTCTGCTCCTCCAGGGTAGGATCTTTGTTCCTCTCTGTCCTGGCGTCCTTACTGCCCTCTCCACCCCCGGGCCTGGTCTGGCCCCTGGCCAGTGGACGCTCTGTTAATATGAACTGGCACTGGTGGGGTGTTCCGGGCACTGCCAAGACAGGTCCTGGCACTTGTCACCAATTATCCCAATTCTCACCATCTTTTCTTCATCCCCGTCATCGGTGGACGCCTCTTGGAGATCCTGACCCCAAGTGCAGGATACGGCCCCCTTGCCATGCCTGCCCTCTCTCGGGAGATGCTCTCCCCCAACCCCACCCCGCCAAGCCCCTTCAAAGGGTGCGGTCCAGACCCCTGGAGTCCGAATCCCATCTGGGCTTGCGGAGGCACCGAGCGGAGCCGGGTGGCAGCGAGCAGGGCGTCCGGCCAGGGTGCCCAGCGCCGGGGCTGCCTGCAGGGTGGGGCCGCGCTCGCGGCCGCTCCCTGTCCGCGCCTTCCCCATCCCCAAAGACGACACCCCTCCTTCCGCCCGGCCCGCTCCCCACCCTCGCCGCGGCGCCGCCTCCCGCCGCCCTCCCGCGCTGGCCCCGAGCCTCGCAGGCAGCCAGCGAGCGAGGGGAGCGCTCTGGGATGGGACTTGGAGCAAGCGGCGAAGGAGGAGACAGCGGCCGCGGCTCCGGCTTCTTCCGCGGCTCCCACGAGCGACCCCCGAGGAGAACCGCGCCTCTCCGAGCGGCGAGGGGGCCGACGCCGAAGACCCGGGGGGCTGCGCCCGTCTCGCTGCCCAGGCGTCCGAGGCGGCAGCGGCTGCAGGTGAGCGGGGCGCTATTTCCCCGGGGCTCTGCACGGCCCCGCCGCCCCGAGGCGCAGACACGCCGACCGCAGACCGCCGAGCCGCAGAGCTCGGGCGCACGCGGGTGCTGCCCCGAGGCCTGCGCGCCCGCCTCGCCCCGGGCCCCTGCGGCTCCGCGCGGCCCCTCTGGCCAGGCGCCCCCTCCGGCCCGGGGCCCGTCGCCCGGACCCCGCTGGGCAGGCGCGAGCGGAGGGCGGCGCTGCCCGGACCCCCGGCGCGGGGAGAAGTCCGGCCACCTCGGCCGGGCGAGCGGGACGCGCTCCCCGCGCGGGGCGCACCGCGCGGCCGCCGGACCGCAGTGCCCCGTGGGGGCGCTGTCAGCCGCCGCGGGGACTCCGGACTTGGGCTCCAGCGACCCGGGGAAAGGGAGACTTGTTGAGCGGGCATCGGTGTGGTTCGTGTAATACTGGCAGGCCAGATGCAGTCGGATTCCTCCCCTCGGTCGGCTGGTATTTTAATGCCCTTCATCTGGATTTTGTTCTTGGTCCTCCCTCTTGTGTCTCTCCATTGTGGAGAAAGGAGGGAAAGGGGAGGGCATTTTGTGGTAGTTGCTAGAAACCCCGAGGACAATTTGGGGAGGGGGGACCCTCTCTCTTTAAGGTCTCCAGGGCTGGATGCGCAGGAAGCAACCTCCTCGGGAACAGACCCTCACCCTGAACTAACCCAATTGACAAAGTTCCAAATTGTCAGAAAGCAGGGAGCCGGGATGCTTCTGCACCAAGCGCATTGAACCTGCCTTCCAGGAGATGGGAGGCTGTAGGGCTGACGACCAAGGGCATGGAGTCTGGGATTAGCCTGCCTAAGTTCACACTATGGCTGTGAAGCTCACAGGTTAGTAACCTTAGACTTACCCAGCTACGCTATGCCTCAGTTTCCTCATCTGTCTAATGGGGATGATAATACCTACAGGGCTGTGAGGATTAAAGTCCTTAGAACAGTTCCAGGCACAACCTAAAGTGAGTTTCACCACCTCTCTTTCCAGAAAAAGCAAGCCGTTCCTATGACCAGTCACCTCCTCCTCAACTCAGGAAGATAGCCTCTCCACAGATACATGAAGGTGGCAGATAATCCACATGTATTTAACTGGAGTTTTCCATTCAGGAGTCACTCCTACATAGTTCTCCCTGCCTGCTTTCCAAGGGACAGGTTCATAAAACCATGTCAAGATCCCAAAATGGGCTTATGGCCTGCCCCAAACAGTCCAGCATGGCTCAATAACCCCCCAAGGGCTTCTGAGCACAGCAGGGTGATTGATGTTCTCAAGGATGACCCTCAGACCTGAGTTCCTTGCTGTGGTAATGGCCTCTCCATCCACTGGGCTGCCCGAGCCAGGAAAATCAGCCCAGTCCTCAGCATCTCCTTCTCTGTTTTCTCCTAGATCTGCTCAGTCACCAGGTCCTATGAATTCCCTCTTGGCCCCTGAAGCTTGGTCCCTTAGAATCCCCTGTTGAGAATGCGGGTATCTGTGGCTCTTCACTACCTGTCCAAACTTTTATTCCTGACGGTAGGATTCAGCCCCAGGCCCCCCAGTTGCCAGGACTCTTATAAACCAGAGCTCCACGGTTCCTTGCTCCTAGCATCCAGGCCCAGGCAAGCCGGAGCCACTGTGGCCTGGGCTCACGCTCTGGGGGTGCCATAGCAGGATCCACCTCTGAGATCTCCTGAGCTGGTTGTCATGCCCTAAGCTCTTACCAACAAACACCATGTATCTCTCTGTTCCGCAAGAGGTATTTGGAGTGAAGCCCAAGATTTACAGAAAAGGAAATGGATGATTGAGCCTTGAAAAATCCAAAAGAAATAAGAGGGTCTTTGGAGGTTCTAGAAGGAAATCCCACAGTTTCCTAGAAACAGCTCTGGCTGGTGCCTAGGAGAAGGCAAGGGATGAGGCAGAGGTGTGTCTGGAGAAAGAGGCAGAGACAGGCTCAGGCCTCAGGAAAAGCAGACCGAAGAGGGTGTGATGGATGTAAACGCCGGCGGGCACCGGTGTTGGGCGTGCAGCTGGGCAGGCAGTGACAGAGGACATGCTAAGACTCGGGGATGAGTGGTTGGGTTTAAGACCAGTCAAGGGGGTGAGGGAGCCTCTGGTGCTTTCCCCAGGACTCGCTGTCCTCTGGCCTGCAGCACCCGTGTTCAAGAGAGCCCTTACCTGGGACTCCCCACCTTAAGGGAAGCTCAGGAGGGCTGCCTTGTTTAGCATTCATGTGAGAATAGGTCAGGAGGGTCAGGGGAAGAGGGAGGCTGAAGCCCCATACAGAGCGGAGCCTGTCATCACTGTTGCTAGTAAATAGTGCCAGACAGGCCTTTCCAAGGAACCAGTTGCCACTTGGAGCTCCAGACTGTGAGGTCATCTTTGAAGCCTGCCATGTGGCTCGGCAGACAGCCACGACTGCCTTACCTGGCAGGACCCTGAGACTCAGGACTCAGGACTCGGGACTCTCAGGACTCAGAGGGAAAGGCAGGGCTGGGCTTGATTCCGGAGGTCTCGGCTGTTGTCAGAAATGGGTTGTCGTGACGATGACAGTGATGACAGGTAGTGCGGGTACAACCCACAGCACACCGATCTTGGCACCTGAAGAAGCTGAGTTCCAGTCTCAGCCCCATGTGTGTGTTTGTATATGTGTTGGGGCGGTGGGGTGGGGTGGGGAGAGGGAGCTGCTTGGAGTCGTTGAGGTTGGCACTGTAACACAGAGCCGGGTCATGGGGCTTTGAGTGCCACAAAGCAGGGAGGCAGCACAATTATTTTTTCGTGAATGTGTAACCAGCGTTCTACTTAATTAGTAGAACGTTTTCAGCACTCCAGAACCCCCCGGCATGCCTCCTTCTGTGCACTGACGCCTATCCTGATTCCTATGATAGAGATGAGTTTTGTCCTTTTTGAATTCTATCTTGTTCAATATTATGTTTGTAAATTTACTATGTTAATGCATGAAGTGGGAATTCATTCTTTTCTCTTGCTGTGTAATATCCACACTCTGCCACAGTGTGTCTGTTCTACTGTTAAGGGTCATTTGCATTCTTTCCATTCACAGTTCCTTTTGAAAGGGAGTGACCACCTACCCATGTGTCAGTTGTCATAAACTCAATCCAACCAGCAAAGAGACATTGTATGAGGTTATGGGACTGGATGAAGGGTTAATGAGAGAGAGAAAGAGAGAGAGAAAGAGTGTGTGTGTGTGTGTGTGTGTGTGTGTGTGTGTACTGGTGGGGTAGGTGGGGGGAGTAGTTGAGGTTAGCATTTACAACATAGGGCCAGATAACAGGGCTTTGAATGCTAAGCTAAGAAATCTAGATTTTATCCTATTGGTATGTGGAAATCTCAGGCAATTTTTTAGCAAGAGCATGCTAAGCATGATATTGTGTTGGGAAGATTGAATTCAGCAGTGGCGCTAGATGGAGTCAATAGGAGAGGCTTGGAAACAGTTTGTTAATTAGGAGTATGATCAATTCCAAGTTACAGAAAAAACTGAAATAACAGTGGCTTAAAGGAGGAAGTTTATTTCTGTCTTGCGTTCTAGAAGCCTGGAGGCGGTGAGTTCAAAGTGAGAGTAAAGTCAGGGACCCACACTCCTGCGCTTCATTATTTTCACCATGCAGCACGGCTTCCGTTTCCGTGGTGGGTCAGGGTTCAAAATGAGTGCTAGGTATCTAGCCGGGATGTTCTCATTCCAGCCAGCAGGAAGGAAAAAGGAAAGGAGGTCATTCCCTCATCCCTCCTTAAGGAGTCTTTTCAGAAGTTGTACGTACCATATCCACTGGAATCCACTGGCCAGCAGGCAGTCACGTAGGCAAGAAGCAAGGACTAGGCTGGGGCGCCTGGGTGGCGCAGTCGGTTGAGCGACCGACTTCAGCCAGGTCACGATCTCGCGGTCCGTGAGTTCGAGCCCCGCATCGGGCTCTGGGCTGATGGCTCAGAGCCTGGAGCCTGTTTCCGATTCTGTGTCTCCCTCTCTCTCTGCCCCTCCCCTGTTCATGCTCTGTCTCTCTCTGTCCCAAAAATAAATTAAAAAAAAAAAAAAAAAAAAAAAAAAAAAAAAAAAAAAAGAAGCAAGGACTAGGAGCTGTGGTCTTTGTTCCAGCCCATCACGTGTCCAGTTAAAAGTGGGGTTTCTATTACTAAGGAAGGAGAGGAAGGAAGATACTGGGGGATAATTGGCAGTGTCTGCCAAGACCTTTGTGGTCTCTCTGATGGGAATAAGGTCTGCAACCTTGGTATGGACTGGAGAGGGAAGAAGACATGTGGGACATCACTGAGAAAAAATGGAAGGACTTGGTGCTTGAGTGCATGAAAGGGAAAAAAGATATGGAAGGAATATATATATATATATATATATATATATGTATGACCATATATACCATAAGATATATAAGATATATAAGATATATGGTATATATATCTTAAAAAAGATATGGAAGGAATATATATATATATATATATATATGACCATATATACCATAAGATGAAGAGAGTTCCCCCCCCCCAAAAATGATTCCTTGTTTAAAAATGTTTATTTCTGAGGGGGGAGGGGTAGCGAGAGAGGGGGGACAGAGGATCTGAAGCAGGCTCCATGCTGACAGCAGAGAGCCTGATGTGGGGCTCAAACCCATGAGTCGTGAGATCATGACCTGAGCTGAAGTTGGACGCTCAACCGATTAAGCCACCCAGGCACCCCCCAAAAATTATTCCTCAGGAAAGAAGAACTTGCCCTATATTTGAGTCCTTGCAAAGTGTCTCAAGGTACAAGGAATCTATCAAATATTTTGAACAAACCGTTGTTTGGGGAATACACATAAGTTCAAAATGTCTTCAGTCAGTGTGCTGGTTTGAGTTCATGTAGAAGTCAATTGACCAAAACAATAAAAAAAGCAACTCAGATTTTGTAATTATTCTTGAGAGCACAGTTTCACAATTGCAAGGATTGGATGATGCTGGATATAATCCTTTTTTTTTTTTAATTTTTTTTTTCAACGTTTATTTATTTTTGGGACAGAGAGAGACAGAGCATGAACGGGGGAGGGGCAGAGAGAGAGGGAGACACAGAATTGGAAACAGGCTCCAGGCTCTGAGCCATCAGCCCAGAGCCTGACGCGGGGCTCGAACTCACGGACCGCTAGATTGTGGCCTGGCTGAAGTCGGATGCTTAACCGACTGCGCCACCCAGGCGCCCCTGGATATAATCCTTTAAACAGCAACACAACGAATGAGCAATTTGCAGAGATGGTAAATTTATGCCTCTGGAACATACACGGTCCTCATGGTATATGAGTGGGAATTGCTGGCCTGAGACAAAACTTCCAGTGACAGCATCCTATATGGATTTGGAAAGTGCTGGATCTCAGACAACTTAGACACAAGTGAAGATGTTAGAAGACTCAAAAAGTATCTTTAGTGGTGACAAAATATTGATGTTAGGCAAGCATTTGAAAACATTGTCTTAGGAAACAAGACAAAACATTGTTCTATGAAACATTTTTTAATGTTTTATTTTTATTTTTGAGAAAGAGAGAGAGAGAGAGAGACAGAGCAGGGGAGGGGCAGAGGGAGAGGGAGACACAGAATCCGAAGCAGGCTCCAGGCTCTGAGCTGTCAGTCTAGAGCCCGACGGGGGGCTCAAGCTCACAAACTTCAAGATCCTGACCTGAGCCAAAGTTGGATGCTTAACTGACTGAGCCACCCAGGTGCCCCTATGAAACATTTTTAATGAAAAGAGCATTATTTGTAAAGTGATGTATTATTTTGTAATTTAAAATGTTTTGAATATGCGTTTGTGACTAAATTGATACATGAGTTGTTATAACTAGATATTTGATATTTTATCTATATCTTTAAAAAATTATATATTTAACTTTTCTCACCCAGTCTCTTCCCGGAGCTTCAGAACTGCTCTTTCTGCCTGGCGTCCTTCACCCAGACAGAGAAACTTGGCTGAGAAATTTGAGGGAGGGGATCCTCCCATCATAAGAGATAGCCATTGGAGTCACCTGTAGTTAGGCAAATGTAGTATGTATACGAAGACATGAGTTGGGGCATGGCACTTGTCAGCTACAGAACTAAGGCCAGTTTGAGTCAACATTTATCGATCTTTCATTCATCAATAAATGTGCTTATTCAACATTTGTCTATTTTCAAAAAATGTATTTATAAAATTCGGCACCCAGCATGTGGGTGATACAGCGATGACAATGTATGGTCCCAGGGAACAGCTCACAGACCAGGCTGGGAGACAGATATGGCAGCAAGAAAACTCAAGTGCTGGGCAGACAACAAACCCATTGTCAGGGGTGTATAGGAAAGTCGATCTTCATTGGGAAAATTGAGAACATGTTAGAGAGTGGGTGACACAATGAGCTGAGCCTCAAGGAATGAATGCAATTTTGACTAACGTAGAGCTTCCAGGCCAAGGGACCAGCATGGACGGAGGCACTCAGCTATGACAAGAATCTCAGTTCTTCAGGCCCCAGTGGGAGGTCCGGGGTGGCTGTGGGATTGCCATTGTTGGAGGGGTGGGCGGCAGTCAGTCCAGGAGAGCCTTGACTATTAATGTGATGCAGTAAGGCCATAGATGGGTTCTGAACAGAGGAGGGACAGGACCAGTGGGTGAAAGACGCCAGGCAGAAAGAGCAGTTCTGAAGCTCCGGGAAGAGTCCGGGAGAGAAAAGGAGAGCACGGAGCCTTGCTGTGGCAATAGGACAGTCAGGAGGGTGGGACGGGGAGAGGTGGGAAACCAGGGTTTGCCCACTTGTGAATGTGATGGTGACACGAGGAAGACATGGAGGCTGGCTCCAAGTTTCCTGGCTGGTGGCTGAGCACATGGGCTACCCGGACCGTGAAAGGGCTTGAGTGGAAGAAGATGAGTTTGAACTTTGGAAAGGCTGAGCTGACAAGCAGGCCTTTTTCACTGGGTGAAAAAATCACAGACAGGCAATGTCAGGGCGACCTGAAGGCAAAGGGCAGTCTAACATTTAAAGCCACGTGCAAGCCATGGCCTTGAGTCTGAGCAGTGGTTGGGTTCCGATGGCCAGACAGGCAGGAAGGAGGTGGGGATTCCGGTCTCAGGTGGAAGATGAGCCTCGGATCTTGCTGTGGCTCCAGTCCTGGGGGACTCTGTGAACACAGAGAGTGGTTAGCGTGCTGACAGGGGAGGCCTTTGAGGAGCAAAACAATAGAATCCGAGGTCCAAGAATTGTCAACATTAGGGAGGCTATTCCAAATCTTTTTTCTAACAAGTAGGCTGCCTGCCTGAGAGATGGCAGGGATAGGCTTTGTCACTTAGCTAAGCTCTCAGGCCTTGGAGCGTATCTTCCCATCTGTGAATCCTAGTGTCCCATTCATAAAATTGGAAACTCATCCACCTCGCAGAATGATTGTAGGGGTTAAATGAGATGACAGTATACAAAATGGCCAGTTCACGGTGTGGCCCTTCCCCCTTTCTCTTCTTGTCCAGAAGGCAGAGTTGGTAGGAGGTCATATCCAGCCTTAGGATCGCAGGGTTGTACTGGCCTGTGGTCCCGTTTAGGTTGAGAAACACTGTTTCCAGGTCACGCCTCTCATTTTATGGCTAATTAATTAAAGCCCAGAAAGGTGAGTCACCTAACTGAGGTCACACAGGGTATTGTAATAGGGCCAGGCCTCTCCTCTTAGGGCCCATAGTACATCCTGTTGGCTCTGATGCAATTCTACTCGCCTGACCATTTACTTGGAATAGTGATGCCTAGAAGAACCCAGAGTTAGAACAATCTCCTCTCTCTCTTCCCCATCCCCTTGCTAAAGCTAAATGAAAAGATTCATTGTCCCACGGAGAGGAGAAAAATTGTTCAAACAAAAGTCAAAGCTGATGTATTTATTTAAAAAATATTCTTTCCATGACCCTAAATGCTTCATGGAATCTTTTCAGATTGAATTAACCTCTGTTTCCCAGCACAACAATCCTCCTATGCCCATACATGAAGGGACTGTTTCTCAAGCATCAGTCCATTTTCCAGCTAGAACTGGCTTCTGTTCTTCAAATACTAGCAGCTGTAAGTGTCCAGCTGAGAAACATTATGAATATGGTTCCATGCACTGATTTATTTTTGCTTGTTTCACTGCCATTGCATTTCTTTTTTTTTTTTTTTTTTTTACATTTTATTTATTTTTTGATAAAGAGAAACAGAGCATGAGCGGGGGAGGGGCAGAGAGAGAGGGAGACACAGAATCCCAAGCAGGCTCCAGGCTCTAAGCTGTCAGCACAGAGCCCGACAGGGGGCTCGAGCTCACAAACCATGAGATCATGACCTGAGCCGAAGCCGGATGCTCAACCAACTGAGCCACCCAGGCGCCCCCACTGCCATTGCATTTCATTTTTAACTTGAGAGTGAGAGAGAGAGAGAGAGAGAGAGAGAGAGAGAGAGAGAGAGAGAGAATCCCAAGCAGACTCCATGCTCAGCATAGAGCCCAACACAGGGCTCGATCCCACAACCCTTGGATTGTGACCTGAGCTAAAATCAAGAGTCAGATGCTCAACCGACTGAGCCACCCAGGCACCCCTCACTGCCATTGCATTTTTTAAAAAATCTGTCTTGCCTATATTGTCATTACTGGTTTTGTGTCGACATGCATCCAGTATTCTTTCCCCTATTCACTTTAGTTTCTTTTAAACAGCTTTTTTGAAATATAACTTCATGCGATAAAATTCATCACTTTTAAGTGGACAGTTTGATGAATCGGACAAATGCATAAAGCCATGTAACCTCCACCATAATCATGCTATTAACCACTTCTGTCACCCCCCAAACTTCCCTCATGCCCCTTTGTAGCTGATCTTTTGCCACCCACAGGCCCTTGGAACCACCGATCTGCTTTCTGTCATACAATGTTGCTCTTTATTGAATGTTACATAAATAGAACCATTCAGTATATAATTTTTTTGTATCTGCCTGCTTTCACTCAGCATAATTATTTTAAGATTCATCCAGTACCTCATCACTTTAATTGCCAAGTAGTATTCCACTGTATGGATACACCACAGTTTATTTATCCATTTGCTATTATGTGGACATTTGGGTTGTCTCCAGTTTTTAGCTTTGATAAATAACGTTTCTGGGAGCATCTGAGTGGAAGTCTTTATGTAGCTGTGTTTTCATATCTTTTTGGTAAATTCCAAAGATTGGGGCTGCTGGTAGGGAGGTGAAACATCTCGGTCTCCCCAGGACTGAGGAGTTTTCTGGGATGCAGGACTTTCAGTGCTAAACCATGGACAATTATGGGCAAACCAAGACAATTGGTCATCCTGTGCTATGCCATTTGGCAAGTGTGTTTTAAACTTTAAGAGAAACTGGAAATTTGTTTTCCAAAGTGGCTGCGCCATTTTGTATTCTTACCAGCAATATATTAGGGTTTTAGTGTCTTCATATCTTCACCAGTACTTGGTTATATGAGTCTTTTTAATTTTAGTTTTTCTAGTGGACTTGTCATGGAATCTCAGTCTTTTTTTTTTTTTTAATGTTTATTTATTTTTGAGATAGAGAGAGACAGAACACATGTGGGGGAGAGGCAGAGAGAGGGAGACACAGAATCCCAAACAGGCTCCAGGCTCTGAGCTGTCTGCACAGAGCCTGATGTGGGGCTCAAACCCACAAACCGTGAGATTATGACCTGAGCCGAAGTTGGACCCTTAACTGACTGAGCCACCCAGGTGCTCTGTAAGTCTGTTTTTTTTCCTTCTGTTTTATTTATTTATTATTTATTATTCATGTTTTATTTATTTTTTAAACTTATATCCAAGTTAGTTAGCATATAGTGCAACAATGATTTCAGGAGTAGATTCCTTCGTGCCCCTTCCCCATTTAGCCCACTGCCGCTCCCCCCCCCCTCCTCCAGTAACCCTATTTGTTCTCCATATTTAAGAGTCTTATGTTTTGTCTCCCTCCCTGTTTTTATATTATTTTTGCTTCCCTTCCCTTATGTTCATCTGTTTTGTATCTTAAAGTCCTCATATGAGTGAAGTCAGATGATATTTGTCTTTCTCCTACTGACTAATTTCGCTTAGCACAATGCCTCTAGTTCCATCCACGTAGTTGTGAGTGGTCGTCAGTCTGGTTTTAATTTGCATTTTTCTAATGACTAAGAATGTTGAACATCTTTTCATACAGTTATTTGTCATTAGAAAATCATCTTTGCTGATGTGACCACTCAAATATTTCACATCTTTGCAGGTGGGTTGTTTGTCTTTTTCTTACTGAGTTATTAGAATTTCTTATTGAGTTATAAGAGCTTATATAGTCTGGCTATCAGTAATAGATCAGATATGTTGTGCAAATCTTTTCTACCAGCCTGTGACTTGCCATGCTATTGCATTGTAAGAATGGAAAGGTTTAAATTCTTTCAGATACTAGCATGTATTTTTAAGTTATATATTTTTGTGTCCTTTTATTATAATAGTCATAAAAAAACACAGAGGTTAATTTCATGTTCATTAAATGGCTTAATATGACAACATGAATAACTTGTACTTTATATTAATTGTTTTGATTGCATAATGATAACAAGTAGCTAACCTTACTGAGCACTTACTGTGTGCCACTCAGTGTTCTGTGTGCTTTATATATATGGACTGATTTGATCAATGTAGCAACCAGCTCTATTTGTTATCTCCAGTTTAAAGATGAGGAAACTGAGGAACAGTGTTGTCTGCTCAGTGTTAGACAGCTAGAAGTACTTAGTGCTGTTTATTTTATTTTGTTATTATTATTTTTTTAATGTTTATTTATTTTTGAGAGAGAGAGCGTGAGCAGGGGAGGGATAGAGAGAGAGGGAGACACAGAATCCAAAGCAGGCTCCAGACTCTGAGCTGTCAGCACAGAGCCTGACACAGGGCTTGAGCCCACGGACCATGATGAGATCATGACCTGAGCCGAAGTCGGACGCTTATCCGACTGAGCCACCCACGTGCCCCTTGTGCTGTTTATTTTATTTCCTTTTTAATTTTTTTTTTTAATGTAGGCTCCATGCCCAACTTGGGGCTTGAACTCATGACTCTGAGATCAAGAGTCATGTGCTCTACTGACTGAGCCAGCCGGACACCCCAAGTTCTACTGATTTTTAACTCCCTACCCTTCACCTACTCTTAGTGCCTTTTGGTTAATAATGGGGACCTGAAAACACAAACACTTCTTGAAATCAGCAGTAAACCTGACCATGTGAAATGGTATTGTTTTCTTGAAAATGATAATTATTCACCACATCTTGTTCTAAATGTTTGGATTTGAGTGCAAATATGTCAGGTTGGAAGTGGGCTTTGAGAACTTGTTGTATATATTTTGAAATAAATGAAGGTGGACTTGTATTTGGTCAGTTTGGAGGAAGAAGAGAACATTAACATAATAAATCACATATAAATAACACACTAATAATGTCATATAAAATATGATAAGTATCCAGGAACCTTGAAAGTAAATAGTAGGTTTAAGACCAGAGAAAGAGGCAAAATCTAGGTTTTTTTCCTTTTCTCAGAAGGAATCCTACAGTTAAAGTTATGACAAGGGAGGGGCACCTGGGTGGCTCAGTCGGTTGAGTGTCCGACTTTGGCTCAGGTCATGATCTCACAATTTGTGGGTCTGAGCCCCGCATCGGGCTCTGTGCAGACAGCTCAGAGCCTGGAGCCTGGAGCCTGCTTTGAATTCTGTGTCTCCCTCTCTCTCTGCCCCTTCCCTACTCATGCTCTGTCTCTCTCTGTCTCTCAAAAATAAATAAACATTGAAAAAAAATTTTTTTAAGTTATGAAAAGGGACCAATCTAGTAAAGAGTTTAATTTATTTAAAAAGTTGGGGGTAGTAGTTATCAGTAATAAGCCAGTATTCTCTGAAGCTTCACTGCTTTATCAGCTGTATAACCTTGGGCAAATTACTTAACTTCTCTGAGTTACTGTAAGAATTAATGACTTAATACATTTAAAGCATTTGGCCCAGTGCCTGGCAAATAGTAAGCACTGAATAAACATTTGCTATTTTTAAAATAAATTTAATGCGTAGTGAAAAGTGAGCTAGCTCTATACAGCAAGTGTGAAAAAATGTGGACTTTGAAGGTTCACAGGCTTGGGTTTATCTCCAGGTCAGTTCCTGAAAGCAATTCACTAAATTACTGGGTTTTTTTTTTTGTTTTTTTTTTTTAAGTTTTGGGAAATGGTCCTTGCCCTGGTCCTGCCCTCTTCCTGCCTCTGACGAGAAGATAGCTATGCCTTTTCATGAATTGACTTCTGGGGACTTGACTTGCAGCTAATTGAGTTTTCTGTTAATCAGAGAATTGGTAATTGGCCTTCTTACCCTGGGTTTGAATCTCTGCTTGCCACTTACTTTAGCTGCATGACCTTGATCAAATCACTGAGCTTCTCTGAGCCTCAGTTTCCTCATCTCCAAAAAGCAGAAGTAATAATCCTGATTTCTGCAAGATAGGTGTGAGAATTAAATGAAGTCAGTTGGGTGAAATCGCCAAGCACAAGATGAGGACTTAGTAAAGATTTTACATGCAGATGATGTTACTGAATTATTGTTCCTCCTTAAATATTCCCTCCTCCCCACCTAATTTATATAAATTAATAAATTGCTATGATACTTACTCTACACATAGAAAATGGGAGGATAAATTTAAACCTAGTTCCAGGACGCTGCCTTCTCCATGAGGTTTTTCCAGGCTGAACAGTCTTGACATCATTCACCATGTGGCCAAGTACCTTTCTCATCTCGTGTGAAGCACTGAGATTGGCCATCCTGTGAAAACCTGGTTGTGACCCTCTCACTGTCCTGCTTAGAATCCTTCTAAGCCTTTATGCCAGCTGGCCTCCAGCACCAATACAGAAAATGGGTAAAGGCAGTGCTATTTTGGTAGAGACAGTGCCCCTCTGGTTTGAAGGACCCCTTGCTCCTGTGGATACCTGAAACTCAACTCAGGGCTAAAATTCCTTATGCATCTGAGAGCTTCATGCTTAAATTGGGTTTGATCCTATTCTTCTCTGGTCCCCCAGGCCCTTTGCTCCTTTGCTTGTCCCCACCTCTCCATGGGTGCCAGGCACTATTCTCAATGCTTTAGTTATGTGTATCAACTCACTCAATTAACTAGTATTACCGCATCTTCGCATAAAGCTTGGGAGGTTAAGTAGCTTGCCCAAGGTCATACACAGTTAGTGAGCATCAGAGTCAAGGCATAAAGCCAGGAAGTTCTATGCCAGAGTCCAAGCCTTTAAGCACTACACCATGCTGCCTCAACAGATGTGTGTGGGAGGCAGGGAGGCTAGGAAGCTCACTCTGCAATGCTACATGAGGCCAGCCATATATGATTTCCTTGGGAAATTTATATATATTAATTTGTGCCATCCACTGTTATTAGACTGAAGGAATAATGTTACTTGTAATGTTCAGATATAATTTTTCCTTTTTCTTAAAATTTTTTTAGTTTATTTGAGAGAGAGAGAAAGAGAGAAAGCGTGTGTGTGCCCGTGTGAGTGAGGGAGGGACAGAGAGAGAAGGAGAGAGAGAATCCCAAGCAGGCTCTGAGCTGCCCAGTGTCTGACGTGGGGCTCAATCCCATGAACCATGAGATCGTGACCTGAACCAAACCAAGAGGTGGATGCCTAACAGACTAAGCCACTCAGGCACCCCTAGTTTTTCCTTTTTCAAATCCAAGATATAGAATGTGATTATAAATAATTGATAATAAACTTAATTGAGGAGAAACTTCAGTATATATATGTATTTTTCCCCTCAAGTTTTCCATTCGGTCTTACAGATACAAAAGTGATGAAAAATTTTAGTATGCATGCCGTCAGAGTATCCAAGGACCTACTAATGGAAGTTGCTAGAGTTCTTAAGGATCAAACACATAAATGGCATTGTTAAAAGTTTATTTATTTATTTTGAAAGAGCAAGAGCGGGGGAGGGACAGAGAGAGAGGGAGAGAGAGAGAATCCCAAGCAGGCTCCACACTGTCAGCGCAGAGCCCGACTCGGGGCTCAGTCTTACAAACCATGAGATCATGACCTAAGCTGAAATCAAGAGTCGGATGCTTAACTGACTGAGCCACCCAGGCGCTCCCACAAATGGCATTTTATTTTTTTTATTTTTTTATTTTAAAAATTTTTAATGCTTATTTATTTTTGAGACAGAGAAGAGCATGAGGGGTAGGGTCAGAGAGAGAGGGAGACACAGACTCTGAAACAGGCTCCAGGCTCTGAGCTGTCAGCACAGAGCATGATGCGGGGCTTGAACTCACAGACCGTGAGATCATGACCTGAGCTGAAGTCGGAAGCTCAACTGACTGAGCCACCTAGGCGCCCCACGAATGGCATTTTAAAGACAAGTGGCATGTCTGACACTGAAAAGGTGAAACAGCGGGTCTATAGCACCTAGAATTCAAGGATATCTGGAAATCTCACCCTGCTCTCTCCTCTTCTTGTGTTTGTCACAGCCTTGCCCCTCTTCCTCTTCTTGAAGATGGAGAAGATGCTGGTGGGCTGCTTTCTGCTGATCCTCGGACAGATCCTCCTTCTCCTCCCTGTTGAGGCCAGGGAGCGGCCTCCCTCGAGGTCCGTGTCCAGAGGGAGACACGCTCGGACTCACCCCCAGACGGCCCTCCTGGGTGAGTGTCGATGCCTCTGTCGCTGAAGCAGGAGGGAAGAGGTAGTTGAGGGCAGATGTCCAGGCTAGGAGGTGGACACACGTCAGTCGGGAAGCTCCTCCCTGGGACTCCTGTTGGGTGTGTGGGGAGGGGTGGGGAGCAGATCTCATAGGCAACGGGTGCATGGGGTTTTCCAAATGAAATCGCACCCTTCTATTTCAAGGCCTTTCGTTTAATCTCAGGTTCACGACTTTTCTCCAATACACAAGGAAAAGATCTGAAAAGGTCCTGGTGTACTTATCTGGACAGGGGTGTGATAGGAGTTTTTTATTGGATCTGTTCAGCTTATCTGCATGGCAGCATGGGGAAAAGAGCAGGCCGGCTTGTGGGAGGTGGGAGCGGCCACAGAAGAGAGGTGAGGGCACTGTGAGCCAGATCAAGATATTAAGAATAGAAAATGTCGGGCTTCTGTTGCGGACATGTTTTCTTCAGGTGAATCTTCCTCTTTCTCCAAGAGAAGGTAAAGGTCATGAAAACACATAGATATGGATAAATGGACCTGGTTGTAAACACGGGCTCTGGAAAGCCCAGGGTGTGGAAGCAATAGGAAGGTTGGCCAGTGGAAAGGGAATGGGTTTTGGCATAGACCTGGGTTCAAGTCCTGGCTCTGGTTACTTACCACATGTGTATATTTAGCCAGTGTTGTCTCTCTGAGGTTCAGTTTCCTCATCCATAGAATGGGAATATTAATGCTGACCTCGGAATATTTTTGTGAGGAGAAAATAAGGTAATACATGTAAATTGTAGGTATGCCATGAATGGTAGTTTAACCACAACTGTCATTTTATGAAGTCGTTCTCTGAAACTGTGTTTTATAGCTTGTGGGCCAGCTGACAGAATCGGACTCCCTACGAAGTCCATTGAGAGAACTACCCTATTGCCTGGTAGCCTCAGCATTCAAAATTATAATTAGAGACCAGGGGGAACCCCAAAAAACTTTGTTTTGAGAGGTTGGAATCCTCACTCATGTTAACTGAATGATGGCCCCCTGATTCTGGGCCTTCCATGTCTTTAGTCTTTTAAGAATCTCCATCTCCATAGTGACTGAAACGTAAGACTTTTGCAAAAATGGCAAGGACTGGAGGATGTTTACTACACTGAAGGGCTTTTTAAAAACAATTTCAAGGTGACAAATATGCCTGTCCATCTGTCTATCTATCTATCTAGATATCTATATCTAGATATCCATATATCCATATATCTATAGCTATACACACACTCACACACACACACACACACGGAGGAAGAGAGAGAGAGAGTGGAAAATGCCTGGCCCCTAGATCACCAGCAGTTAGGTTTCTGACGGGGCTTTCAGTATGAGCCACCACACACTTAGCTGGAAAAGCATCTTCCTCTCAGCCCTAAATACCTCCTCCCCCTCCCCAGCCACACACACACTGGGTCTTCCCTAGTTGTCAGCACTCACTGTCCTCTCCTTCACCCCAAGTTCAGGCTCTGACGTAGAAACCCCTTGTATTCTGACACAAGAGACGGCGTCCTGTTTTGCCAAAGGCATCAACCCCACATCCAGTTTTGCCTCCTGTTTCTCGTTTTGCCAGAGAATGCGCCAGGGACACGGAGGAAGATGGAGCATGGCACATGTCCCCCCCCCAGAGAGTGGCCAATGGCTACTCCCGGATGCTCCAGAGGGCTGCTTGACTCGTGAACGTGGTTCAGTGAGAGTCATGAAGCCGGAAGGGCAAACACCACAACTTTGGCCTGGGTCCTCGTGTGTTACCTGCTTTTGGTCTCCTTTGACAGGGAACGAAGATACAGAAGCCACATTCGTTGTAGTCCTTGCGCTGGTCATGTGACCTTCTCTTCATTCTTAAAATATGATGTCTGACATTTAAAAAAAATTTTTTTTTAATTTTACTTATTTATTTTTGGGAGAGAGAGAGAGAGCATGAGCAAGGGAGGGGCAGACAGGGAGACACAGAATCCGAAACAGGCTCCAGGCCCTGAGCTGTCAGCACAGAACCTGACGTGGGGCTCAAACCCACAAACCGTGAGATCATGACCTGAGCCCAAGTCGGTCGCTTATCCGACTGAGCCACCCAGGCGCCCCATACGGTGTCTGACATTTTACGGGCGTTTGCTTTTCTCGACTTTTTGTTTTTTATGTTCTAAACATTGCCCAGGCACATTTCACTTCTGTGGCAAATCATTTTGGCTGTAGTTATGGTATGCACTACATGCTGTATTTCACTAGCTGCTTACTTGCAAGGGTGGTCTGTGCAAGTTTAACAGAGAAACAGAATTGTTTCCTAGGGTAATTCTTCATTTGGGCTTTCTGATTTTTTTAAAGAGAAGATTATATTTTATGTCTAAATTCAAGTCAGGGTTCCAGTAACAGCTTGAGCCAATTAAAAAAAAAAAAAATGCAGTATTTATCTGCCCCTCCTATGCATGTTTCCAGGCTGCTCAGGTGGTGATCAGTGGTGATGTGTGACCACGTAGGCTCCTCCCGTACTTCATTCATCCATCTGGGGTTTCTGCTACTTGGCAGATGGGGGGGCTTTAGAAAGAACAACTGCCATTAGGAAGTAGTGGGGCAGACAGACATGTAATAAACACTTAAAAATAAACACTTAAAAAATATTTTACTTAGTTAATTCATTAATTAAAAAAAAATAAACCCCCGACATAACCCATAACATAAAATACTAGTATAAAAAAATGACATTTTCTAAATTAAAAAAAATAGTGAGAAGAACAGCACTGTTCTACGTTTTTATAAACCAATTTAATGTCTGGCTTTTAAAACAAATTTTAATATTTATTTATTTTTGAGAGAGAGAGAAAAAGCATTCACAGGGGAGGGGCAGAGAGAGAGGGAGACGCAGAGTCTGAAGCAGGCTCCAGGCTCGGAGCTGTCAGCACAGAGCCCAATGTGGGGCTTGAACCCATGAGCAGTGAGATCATGATCTGAGCCGAAGTTGGATGCTTAACTGACTGAGCCACCCAAGCACACCTAATGTCTGGCTTAATCAAAGGCAGCTGGATTCTCACCTCATCTAGTCTGTCATGAAATGTTGTTTTGGTTGGACTACATGAAGAAAACATGGCCTCACACAGATTTGTAGTCTGACAAAGGAAAAGCATTCTTTTTTTTTTTTTTTAATATAATTTATTGTCAAATTGGCTAACATACAGTGTGTAAAGTGTGCTCTTGATTTCTGGGGTAGATTCCCATGGTTCATCGCCTACATACAACACTCAGTGCTCATCCCAACCATCCCTTCTCAATGCCCATCACCCATTTTCCCCTCTCCTCCATTCCCCCATCAACCCTCAGATTGTTCTCTGTATTCAAGAGTTTCTTATGGTTTGCCTCCCTATTTTTCCCCTTTCCCTTTCCCCATGGTCTTCTGTTAAGTTTCTCAAGATCCACGCATGAGTGAAAACATGATACCTGTCTTTCTCCGACCGACTTATTTCACTCAGCACAATACCTTCTAGTTTCGTCCATGTTAGGAAAAGCATTCTAATAGCCTTTTCAGATAATCGTGGATATTCTTCTTTGATATGACACCAAAACTTGACAAATGATGGTTTCTTAAAGGTTAGTGGCAGAACCTAAAACCACATCAGTAAACTTTTTGCACTCTATATAATCGTGAGAGAATAAGAATATAAAAGGCAAACATTAGTGCTATTATGGATATAGTTCTGACCTCATGGACCCTTTGAAGTGCTCTCAGGGACCCTTACGGGTCCCCAGACCACACTTTGCAAACAGCTGGTTCAGGGCTGCATTCCTAGTGAAGGTGGGGATCCTCCCTGAGGATCTGAGCGGGCAGGGGGGAGGAGTGAGGCCGGAGCGTGGAGGTGGGACCTGGTCAGGCACTGGAGACTGCCATGCTTGTGAGGTGGGTGGTCTGAGCTGGAGACAGCCTGGGGGAGGGAACCAAATCACTTAGGGCAGGGGTGGGAATGCCTGGGAGACTTTAACACGGCAACAATGGTGATCACTGCTGACTCCCTGTCCGTTCACTGTGCCATCTGGACAGTCTCAGTCCTCATGGGCTGTGGCAAAGGGCAGGGAGAGCCTATACTTGCAGAGGCCACCAGAAAATGACAGAACGCATTCTCTAGCCCAAAGTCCCCTCCAGGCAACAATGCCAGCAGGTGGAATTGGAGCTGCAGGATGGGCCGTACCCAGAGAATAAGCCGGCAGAAGCCTCCAGAATCTTCCCCTCTGTACTCCTCCTTTATCAGTGGCCCACATCCCCTCCCAAACTCCTCACCTCCTCCTTAGGCCCCCTTCAAGGAGGGGCTAACCAGAGGTCATGTTGCCTCCACCCGAACTACCTCTGTCTTGCATGTGCACATTTTTTCTCTTTATTACTTGGGGGATGGGGGTGGGCCTGTCGCCAGGACAGCCACTGGATTCATATCACCCTTTTTGGAAACCTTAACCCACTGTACTCTTGACTGTCCTTATGCCTAGAGCAAGAGTACACAAACTGTCTACACTTCTGCCAGCTGGCTCTCCCTCTTTTGTCTTTTACAAGGTCTTGTTGACACGTGCATTCTTTTCTCAGTTTACCAATGTAGTCCATTTTATTTCTGCTAACTGACCTCGAAACATTTTCCTTTCCTTGTGATAGATTCCCCTTCACATCAGTAGTACACACGGAATTCACGTTTATGTTTTTTTTTTTTTAATTTTTGTTTTAACGTTTATTTATTTTTGAGACAGAGAGAGACAGAGATGAACGGGGGAGGGTCAGAGAGAGGGAGACACAGAATCTGAAACAGGCTCCGGGCTCTGAGCTGTCAGCACAGAGCCCGACGCGGGACTCGAACTCACGGACCGCGAGATCGTGACCTGGCTGAAGTCGGACGCTTAACCGACTGCGCCACCCAGGCGCCCCTCACGTTTATGTTTTAAGAGAGAGTGTTTCAAGTGGGAGGCAGAGATTCTAAAGGAGGCTAGCCCCATAGTACAGTTAACAGGTGGTGGGAGCTGAACCACCACTCCCCCAGCGAACGCACACATGTGCACACACACGCACACGCTCTGCTAGGGAAAATTCCAGGGGTCAGAGGTGTTCAGGGATACAGGCTACAGAATTCAGTGAAATTTAACAACAGTTAACTTACCAGTTAAAAATAAAGCTAATGAAGACAGTCTAAGAACTCATAGCATACAGCCCCAAGTTCTGTTCCTTGGAAATCACAGTGCTTATAAGGGACTTACTTCCATCTTTGCACACATTTCCAATTAAATCTGACATCAAAATATTAGTAAAAATGCAATGTGTTTCATATAAGGACCCGAAACCTTCTAAATTAGCCCCATGACCGAAGGAATTGGCTGGCCAAGAGAATTAAGTGTAAGAATGTCCTACTCTCTGTTGCCAATGGCAGTTTTTGCCTACGTTGATAATTATTCACATTTTCAAGTGTTGGCTGCCAGTAAATGAATTTCCACATCCTAAAACAATCCTCCTAATTGACAAGTGTTGGCACTCCCGGTGAGGGAGGAAAAGCACATGCCAGAGGCCATCAGAGCTTTTGGCTCCTCAAGTGACAGACCCATTGAGGCCACAAATCCTACATGCCCTGAAGCCACCTTATCACGATTTGAACTTGTGTCTCATTCCCTGTGCTTTCAGGGGCTTTGTACACTCTCTTTCTTCTACCTGGAATATCTTCCCTTAGCGGAGGCCTGTGCATCAGCCGGGGCCAGCTCTTCCCTCTCCCAACCAGGTGGGACCCTCTTGGCCTCAGCCACAGACACCGCAGGTCCTCTCCCAAGGTGTCAACCCCATCTGCCTTGTATTTCTGGGGGTAATAGTGGCACCCACTCAAGATGGATTCCTATTCTAGTTATTTTTCTACTTGTTTTTACCACTAGACTACAAACCTTTGAAGGTAAAGACTGTTTCTCACGTCTCACAGCACCTCTGGAGGCTACTCTCATTTACTGAGCCCCTGCTGTGAGTTGGGACCTGCTAGCTCATTTAATCCGAGAGAAAAGAGATAAAACACTGCAAGGTGGTTACTGGCTTATCTCATTTGCAGAAGAGGAGGCCCAGGCTCAGAGATGTTAAGCGATTTGGCAAACTTGTCAAGGCTTCTGCAAACCCAGAAAGAAAAGGTGCCCACTGCCACCCCTCTTAGGGAGAAGATGCGCGGCTCAGGGGAAGATGTGTGTTTGAACAAAGAAGAGGGCACCTCACCCTCGAGCTTGCTCGCTGACCAGGAGTTTTTGAGCAGGCCATGAAATGCCCATCCGCATTTGGAGGTGCTGCTGCTTCTGCCGGTTACCCCGAGGTCTGCGGACCTCAAGGCCTGGCACTGGTCCGTCCTGTCCTCGGGAAAGCTCAGTGCTTGTTGATCGACTGAGAGGATGAGATGCACAGATGGCTGATTTCATCCCCGTTTGGATGCTTCTGGTCTTGGTTCCACTTCTACTTAGCAAGTGACACTGGGCATGTCGCTGTGTCCTGCAGTCTGTTCATCTACAAAGGGAGGTGGTTGAAGTCCGTGATCTTCATGTCTCATCTAAGGTGTGATGACATCACTGATTCCGGGCCTCCCAGACGCTCCTTCTCTGGCTCTTGTGGTGAAACGCCCACGTCGATCCTTGGCTTTCTTCCACTTTCTCCAGGTGGGAGAGCCAAGACGGAGCCATATTCTGGAGACTGAGGGGGCAGAAGTTTGGAGACAGAAGAGGTGGGGCAGTAGAATCAGGTAGGAGGGTGGGAGAGGGATGAAACAGCAGTATTAGGCAGAGGGGTGGGATAGAGTAGTAGGGTCAGGCAGAGAGGTAGAGGGGACAGTAGGATTGAGCTGGGAGCAGAGGTGGGGAGGTAGGATCAGGCAGGGGTGTTGGGGGCAATAGGAGCAGGCAAGGGGGTTGGGTGAGGCAGTGAGATCAGGCAGGGGGTGGGGGGTGGGGGCAGTGAGATCAGGCAGGGGGTGGGGGATGGGGGCAGTGAGATCAGGCAGGGGGTGGGGGATGGGGGCAGTGAGATCAGGCAGGGATGGGGGATGGGGGCAGTGAGATCAGGCAGGGATGGGGGATGGGGGCAGTGAGATCAGGCAGGGGGTGGGGGATGGGGGCAGTGAGATCAGGCAGGGATGGGGGATGGGGGCAGTGAGATCAGGCAGGGATGGGGGATGGGGGCAGTGAGATCAGGCAGGGGGTGGGGGATGGGGGCAGTGAGATCAGGTAGGGGGTGGGGGATGGGGGCAGTGAGATCAGGCAGGGATGGGGGATGGGGGCAGTGAGATCAGGCAGGGATGGGGGATGGGGGCAGTGAGATCAGGCAGGGGGTGGGGGATGGGGGCAGTGAGATCAGGCAGGGGGTGGGGGATGGGGGCAGTGAGATCAGGTAGTGGGTGGGGGATGGGGGCAGTGAGATCAGGCAGGGATGGGGGATGGGGGCAGTGAGATCAGGCAGGGATGGGGGATGGGGGCAGTGAGATCAGGCAGGGGGTGGGGGATGGGGGCAGTGAGATCAGGCAGGGGGTGGGGGATGGGGGCAGTGAGATCAGGCAGGGATGGGGGATGGGGGCAGTGAGATCAGGCAGGGATGGGGGATGGGGGCAGTGAGATCAGGCAGGGGGTGGGGGATGGGGGCAGTGAGATCAGGCAGGGGGTGGGGGATGGGGGCAGTGAGATCAGGTAGGGGGTGGGGGATGGGGGCAGTGAGATCAGGCAGGGATGGGGGATGGGGGCAGTGAGATCAGGCAGGGATGGGGGATGGGGGCAGTGAGATCAGGCAGGGGGTGGGGGATGGGGGCAGTGAGATCAGGCAGGGGGTGGGGGATGGGGGCAGTGAGATCAGGCAGGGATGGGGGATGGGGGCAGTGAGATCAGGCAGGGATGGGGGATGGGGGCAGTGGATCAGGCAGGGGGTGGGGGATGGGGGCAGTGAGATCAGGTAGGGGGTGGGGGATGGGGGCAGTGAGATCAGGCAGTAGGATCAGGCAAGGGGGTAAGGGGGCACTGGGATCAGGCAGCAGAACAGTGGTTCTGAAACTTTATTGCACATCAGAAGCTCCTGAAAGGCTTGTTAGAACACAGACTACTGGTCCCTGAGCTCAGAGTATTTGATTCAGTAGGTCTGAGTTGGGCGCATTTCTGGAGATCTCCATTTGAGAACCACTGTAGAACAGAAATCTAGAAGGTGGGGTGGGGTGGGGGGATGGGCAGGAGGCAAAGATCTTAAGGAGGAGATGCTGTGGGGCATGAGCCAGAAACATTGCGGGATGAGTAACGTCTGCTAAGAAACTGCAGTTGGAGAAAATAAACTGTGGGCTGGGCCCACCCCTTCTGAAGCTTTGAAAATAAGCTGCTGGCGATTTTCTACCCCGGGGTGGGGAGATGGCAAAGGTGGGCCCCCAGCCTGCATTGGGAGCCGGCCTCTTACAGCAGAGTGAGTAGCACACATCTGAACCATCAAGTGGCTGGTGTGTGTCTTTGTCATCAGAACTAATTACACTGAAGGTTAATGCGTAGAGCTAATCAAATTGTTTTAACTATAGCAAAGGCTTTTCAAAAATAAAATCCTTTGAAGTAAAATCACACCCCCCTCTTCAGCCCTCCACAGCATCCTCTGCTTTACAACTGCAGCTGGAAACAAGGATTCAGTGGAGGGGCTGTCATGGCTGCTGCTCAGCCCAGAGGCATAAAATGCATCGCTTGGGGCGCCTGGGTGATTCAGTCGGACTTAAGCCTCCGACTTCGGCTCAGGTCACGATCTCACGGTTTGTGAGTTCCAGCCCCACGTCAGGCTCCGTGCTGACAGCTCAGAGCCCAGAGCCTGCTTCAGATTCTGTGTCTCCCTCGCTCTCTGCCCCTCCTCCTCTCGCACTCTGTCTCTCTCTACCAAAAATGAATAAACGTTTAAAAAAAGATCTTTAAATGCATCTCTTCATGCCTCTGCTCTGTTTTATATATAAACTAATGACTCTGTTATCATTCGTGTTTAATAAACTGCATAAACTGAATTCCTCATTCCTATCTTGTAATTAACATTGGAAGAATTTTTTTTTTTTAAGCATAGTATGTGACTTCCAATAAGCTACAAAGTTAAAAGCTTTCCTAGCCAATGGGGAAAACAATGATTTTTTTTTCCCTCCTACAGATTCTCTCTCTCTCCTTCTTTCTTCCTTTCTCTTCTCTTAGATTCTTTATCCCCTTCTTCTTCCATAACTCTCCTTTATCTCTCCCTCTTAAATCTTTCCCACCCTCCCTCATTTCCTTCTTCAGTTCCAGGATGTTCTATTCTCAGCTTGCCCATCTGTTTGGCAGCTGCAGTGTGCGTGCCTGGGGATCACGGTGGGGGACATCCCTCTCTGTGACTGACATAGCCACTCTTCTTTTTTCTTTGATGGCTTGTCCTCTTGGAAAGGCAAGCCATACAGTCTTACCCCTCTGGCCAATCACGTCCCAGGTCTCCCTCACTGACGATAATAAAGTAATGATAATGAGGTCTATCTTTTTTTGGGTGGGGGGGGTCATCTACTATGTGTCAGGCACTGTACTAGGTAGTTCCCAGTTTATTCTGCATGGTATTATTATTCCCACTTTACAGATGAAGACATTGAAACTTACAGAGGCTAAATGGCTTGCTCAAAGTCATGTAACCATTGAGCGGCAGATGTAGAATATGAGAATACAATTTACCTTTCCCTCTGCTCAAACCCTTTTCTGCAACCCTGCCTTTTCTCTTTTATCCAACCGAATTGGACTCATCTTTCAGGACTCACTGGAAGCATTCCCAGTCTTTTAGGTTGGCATTTAATACCCCAACAATGCATTCCCCCAGCATGCCATATGTCTCAGCACAGCACTTACAGCCTGTACAGCGATTGCCTGCTTCATTGTCTATGTTGTATTGGCAGTGATTAGTAACGTGCCAGGAACACAACAGGCACTCGGTAGATACCTAGAGAAGAGTAAATGAACTAACAAATGAGCAAAGAGGCATTTTTAGAGAGGAGCCACAGGGCTGGTGAAGGTTTCTGAAGCTAGGGCATGTGGAAAACATTTGAAAGACCTGAGAAAGTTTAGCTTGAACAAATAGAAGATGTAGAAGGGATCTCTGAAGGCTGTTATGGATGAGTCCAGACTTGTTATTAAGACCTTGAAGAGGAGATGCAGAACCAAACACTTGTGCTTTCAAGGACACAGATTTTTCTTTCATATGAACTTTTGTAGCCACCAGATTATTCCAGGAAGGAAACAACTTGCCTCCTCAGGCTTCAGGGATGTTGGAAGCCTTGGGTGTAGAAGCTTAAATAAACCTCTCCTCGGCAAACCCTCACATTCCAAGATTCTATGGAGTTGCCTGTGGAATTAGGAAATGAACTGGAAGATAAGGACTTTCTTCCCTATTCAAAAAAAAAAAAAAGCTAAATATTTGCTTTCCAAGAACAATCTGCCTTAGGAGCCTTTCCAAGCACATAGTTTAAACAAGGGAGAAACTGAGAAATTTTTAGTGACTGGCAACATATAATTTGTTGAATCCCTGAGTTTCACTTCTGGCAATGGTAACTGAATGAATGAAAAGAATGATTACAGGTTAATTGTGTTCGCTTTTTTGGTTAATTCATGGAGGGCTTGTAGTCAGTTATTAGGACTAGACCTTTAGTACACTTGGCTTAGTAGCTGACATATAGCAGGTGTTTTTAACATAAGTGGGATACTTCGCTTTTTTATGTGCTAAATTTTATCTTCTTCATTTCAGTTCCTCATTTTTGAGTCATATCTTTTTCCTTCTTAATGTAGCAATTTAGAGTCATTTGCATATTTGATAACATGCTTTATATATCTTCATGTCCCCACTGAAAATATTAAAAGAATGTTTTATATTCTTTTGAAATGATTATAAACAATAATCATCTTTACTTAAAAAAATTCACACTTAAATATTTAATGACCACTAGGTACTGAAAATAGCAAGAGGAGCTGTTTCAAAAAGTTGCCTTGAATGATCAACCTATAAACATTTCATATATTCTGGAGAGGAAATATTATGGAGACTTGAGTTGTGTATTAGTTTGTTAGGTCTGCCATAACAAAGTCCCATACACTGGGTGGCTTAAATGCCAGACATTTATTTTCTCACCTTTCTGGAGGCAAGAAGTCCAAGATCAAGGTTGGCAAGGTGTCGGTTTTTTCTAAGGCTTCCTTCCTAGGCTTGCAGCTAGCTGCCATTTCCCGGTGTCCTCACCTGCTCTTCCCTCTGTACCTGTCTACACCTACATTTCCTCTTCTTTTTTTTTTTTTCATTTTTATTTTTTATTTTAGAGAGAGAGAACAGGCACACTCGAGCAGGGAAGAAGGGCAGAGGGGGAGAGAATCCCAAGTAGCCTCCACGCTCAACGCCAAGCCTGACTTGGGGTTCGATTCTGCAAACTGCGAGATCATAAGCCAAAATCAAGAGTCAGATGCTTAATTGACTGAGCCACCCAGGTGCCCCCAAATTTCCTCTTCTTATAAGGATGCCAGTCGTATTAGATTAGAGCCCAGCCTAAGACCTCACTTTAATTACCTCTTTAAAGATCCCATCTCCGAATACAGTGACATTCTGAGGTACTAGGGTTAAGACTTCAACTAGTGAATTGGGGGGGACGCAGTTCAGCTCACAGCCAGTTGCTTTGCTTTTCACTTTCATTTGTGGAGGACAGCATGTCTTCTCTGACATGTTCCTTTGATAAAACTGTTACTGAGTTACACCGGAGAAGCACACTCAAAGACTTCAGAGATGTGGATATTTCTGAGTCCTTAAAGCGGGTTGGACAAACGTGGTGGGTTGGACAGCCAACGTCCTAGGGCTGCAGATGGGAAATGAATGCAGCATAGCCAGGATGGGAAGCCAAGTCCGAATAAGATTTTTCAAAAGCCAAGAATTAGAACCACTAGCTCAGAAAAGCCTTCTTTCAATATATCCAGAATAGGCTGATTTACAGGGGAAGATGAAAGGAGGGCAACATGTGTATTTTGGCTGCTCGGAGGATGGTGGGGCTGGGAAGGGAGGAGGAGGGAGAAGTTATCATAAGGCTGCAGCCAGCCAAGGAGTGAGAACATCAAAGAGGAGGCTGATGGCCAGATGTACAAAGAGCTGATGCAGGGGAAGGGTCTGGGGGGAGAAACAAGAGGAATGTAGGCATCTGACGACATGGGTTCAGAGCCAGGAGGGGCCTTCAGAAAGGCACGATGGGTGACGTGCACTGTGGGGGATTTTGCCTTGAGAAACCTGGGGAGAATGAGCCTCAGGGGCCTTTAAAGTCAGGTTGGACCATAACATAAACTGGAGGAATCTCGTCCAGAGGGCTCAGACCTGGCAAAGGCTGCTAGAAGCTGCTTTCCATCTCTAGCTCTTAATTCCCCAGCCTGACATCAGGACTTGTTCCAGTCTACGGGATCCATTGACTGAATGAATATGTCCTGAGAATCCCCACATTACAAGCTATGTCAGGCCAAGTGAAAGATGCAGAATCCTTAAAAGTTTGGGACTCATTGCTGGGGTAGCCAGGGAAGTGTTCCCTTCTCCTAGAGGTACCATTTGTCCATAATGTGCTCAGATGCCTGTCTCCCTGTGGCTGTCCTGTGTGATTGTCCCATCTACTGAAGGAAGCAGGCTCCTCCACTCTTCTAGTCCAGTCAAACTTGAATTTGTCTCCAAAATGCAGAGGAATAGGAAAGCCATTGATTTTACCTAGTTATGTTTCTGTACCCAAATCATTTAGTTCTAATATGTTATTTTTTGTTTCATGATTTGCCTCAGTTTTATCACCTATTCCATTTGTTAAACAGGTGTGCATTGAGTATCTATAGTGTGCCAGGATGGCGTGGTTTTGGATGCCGATGATACTGCAGAGTCAAGCGGGTCTACCTGTCATGCTTTAGGGTCGCATGGGTCTTTGGGAGGGAATTCATATAGGATCCATGAGAGAAGAAGTCCTCAAGAGCTAGTAGAATGTACTCGTAAGCCATCCGGGGTGGTGCCTTCTGTAGAGAGGATATATTTCATAACAAATTCAATTTCTTTAACAGTCATAGTCTGTTTGGGTTTTATATTTCTTCTTGAGTCTATTTTGATAATTGGTGTTTTCCTTAATTCATCTCTATTTTCAAATCTATTGGCATACATTATAGGTCATAACACTATCTTTTAATATGGAGCATGGTACTCTTTAACAAAAGTGCTCAGTGTTTTGTTCCCATAGTTCACAAAGCTCACACCAAAATTCTGAAGGAATATTGAGACTGGAGGATGGTGTGCAGGGGGTGGGGTCGGGGGGAAGATGTCTCTATTGACTCTTAGGTTTCCCTGATAACACCTAGCACTTATAAGAGGGCTTTACAGTTTTGGAAAGCACCTTTTGCTTGCCTTCTCTCTCTTTCCCTCACATACCCCTTGAGAGGCTTGAGATTTTACCACAGTTCCCAGCTACAGATAAGGACAAATCTGGTCAGAGATATTAACTTATTTATGACATGTAGATGAAGCTGAAGTCACTCGTAGATCATGCCAGTTTACCTAGAAGAGAGTTTAGAGATCATGTAGTTGACAGGTGTTTAATGGGTGGGCAGGTGGGGCATGGACCACCACAGAGCCTTTGGATAGACTTCAATGGGTCCCTACTTGGGATGGGGAAAAAAATTACATGCTTTCTCACTAACCTCTTAACTGCAATTGAGCATTTCCTTCTATTATGATTGTAAAACCACAAACCACAGGAATAGTAGCATTACTGTATCACCAACAGAGACCACAGATATTTTCATGACACATTATAGTTGTCAGAGATAATTCAAAATACGGTTGATATGAATTGCTACTTTGAGATATATGAGTTAGTGGGCCCACCTTTTGTCCTTGTTATTTAATGTTTTTAAAGTACATTTGTATGGATAAAGGACCTGAATGTGAGACAGGAAACCATCAAAACCCTAGAGGAGAAAGCAGGAAAAGACCTCTCTGACCTCAGCCGTAGCAATCTCTTACTCGACACATCCCCAAAGGCAAGGGAATTAAAAGCAAAAATGAACTACTGGGACCTTATGAAGATAAAAAGCTTCTGCACAACAAAGGAAACAACCAACAAAACTAAAAGGCAACCAACGGAATGGGAAAAGATATTTGCAAATGACATATCGGACAAAGGGCTAGTATCCAAAATCTATAAAGAGCTCACCAAACTCCACACCCGAAAAACAAATAACCCAGTGAAGAAATGGGCAGAAAACATGAATAGACACTTCTCTAAAGAAGACATCCGGATGGCCAACAGGCACATGAAAAGATGCTCAACGTCGCTGCTCATCAGGGAAATACAAATCAAAACCACACTCAGGTATCACCTCACGCCAGTCAGAGTGGCCAAAATGAACAAATCAGGAGACTATAGATGCTGGAGAGGATGTGGAGAAACGGGAACCCTCTTGCACTGTTGGTGGGAATACAAACTGGTGCAGCCACTCTGGAAAGCAGTGTGGAGGTTCCTCAGAAAAGTAAAAATAGACCTACCCTATGACCCAGCAATAGCACTGCTAGGAATTTACCCAAGGGATACAGGAGTGCTGATGCATAGGGGCACTTGTACCCCAATGTTTATAGCAGCACTCTCAACAATAGCCAAATTGTGGAAAGAGCCTAAATGTCCATCAACTGATGAATGGATAAAGAAATTGTGGTTTATATACACAATGGAATACTACGTGGCAATGAGAAAGAATGAAATATGGCCCTTTGTAGCAACGTGGATGGAGCTGGAGAGTGTGATGCTAAGTGAAATAAGCCATACAGAGAAAGCCAGATACCATATGTTTTCACTCTTAGGGGGATCTTGAGAAACTTAACAGGAACCCATGGGGGAGGGGAAGGAAGAAAAAAAAAAAAAAAAAAAGGAGGTTAGAGTGGGAGAGAGCCAAAGCATAAGAGACTCTTAAAAACTGAGAACAAACTGAGGGTTGATGGGGGGTGGGAGGGAGGGGAGGGTGGGTGATGTGTATTGAGGAGGGCACCTTTTGGGATGAGCACTGGGTGTTGTGTGGAAACCAATTTGACAATAAACTTCATATATTGGGAAAAAAAAGAAAAAAAATGTCAATAGCAATAGTACCCTATTAAGTGCACCATATAAATAAATATTTCTGATTTAAAAAAAGTACATTTGTTACTATATCTCCAGCTTTTATTTATTTATTTTTATTTTTTTTTAATATATGAAATTTATTGTCAAATTGGTTTCCATATAACACCCAGTGCTCATCCCAAAAGGTGCCCTCCTCAATACACATCACCCACCCTTTTCTCCCTCCCACCCCCCATCAATCCTCAGTTTGTTCTCAGTTTTTAAGAGTCTCTTATGCTTTGGCTCTCTCCCACTTTAACCTCTTTTTTTTTTTTCCTTCCCCTCCCCCATGGGTTCCTGTTAAGTTTCTCAAGATCCCCCTAAGAGTGAAAACATATGGTATCTGGCTTTCTCTGTATGGCTTATTTCACTTAGCATCACACTCTCCAGCTCCATCCACGTTGCTACAAAGGGCCATATTTCATTCTTTCTCATTGCCACGTAGTATTCCATTGTGTATATAAACCACAATTTCTTTATCCATTCATCAGTTGATGGACATTTAGGCTCTTTCCACAATTTGGCTATTGTTGAGAGTGCTGCTATGAACATTGGGGTACAAGTGCCCCTATGCATCAGCACTCCTGTATCCCTTGGGTAAATTCCTAACAGTGCTATTGCTGGGTCATAGGGTAGGTCTATTTTTACTTTTCTGAGGAACCTCCACACTGCTTTCCAGAGTGGCTGCACCAGTTTGTATTCCCACCAACAGTGCAAGAGGGTTCCCGTTTCTCCACATCCTCTCCAGCATCTATAGTCTCCTGATTTGTTCATTTTGGCCACTCTGACTGGCGTGAGGTGATACCTGAGTGTGGTTTTGATTTGTATTTCCCTGATGAGCAGTGACGTTGAGCATCTTTTCATGTGCCTGTTGGCCATCCGGATGTCTTCTTTAGAGAAGTGTCTATTCATGTTTTCTGCCCATTTCTTCACTGGGTTATTTGTTTTTCGGGTGTGGAGTTTGGTGAGCTCTTTATAGATTTTGGATACTAGCCCTTTGTCCGATATGTCATTTGCAAATATCTTTTCCCATTCCGTTGGTTGCCTTTTAGTTTTGTTGGTTGTTTCCTTTGTTGTGCAGAAGCTTTTTATCTTCATAAGGTCCCAGTAGTTCATTTTTGCTTTTAATTCCCTTGCCTTTGGGGATGTGTCGAGTAAGAGATTGCTACGGCTGAGGTCAGAGAGGTCTTTTCCTGCTTTCTCCTCTAAGGTTTTGATGGTTTCCTGTCTCACATTCAGGTGCTTTATCCATTTTGAGTTTATTTTTGTGAATGGTGTGAGAAAGTGGTCTAGTTTCAACCTTCTGCATGTTGCTGTCCAGTTCTCCCAGCACCATTTGTTAAAGAGACTGTCTTTTTTCCATTGGATGTTCTTTCCTGCTTTGTCAAAGATGAGTTGGCCATATGTTTGTGGGTCTAGTTCTGGGGTTTCTATTCTATTCCATTGGTCTATGTGTCTGTTTTTGTGCCAATCTCCAGCTTTTAAAATATCTTGATAACTGTAGTTCAAATACTTGACCTCTTTCTTAGCCGTTGCATTTATTCATCCGTTTGTTTATTGTGGTAATAGGTATATATAAGATTAAACATCTTAAACCATTTTGAAGTGTACAATTCAGTGAGTATATTCCCATTGTTATGCAACCAGCATCACTGTCCAGAACTTTTCATCATCCCAATCAGAAAGTACCCATTAAGAAGTGACTCCCTTTCCCAAGTGACTTCTTTTTTACTTCCTGTCTCTGTGAACTTGCTTATTCTAGATGCCTCATATAAATGGAGTGATATAATTTTCATGCTTTTGTGTCTGACTTTTTTCACTAAGTATAATGTTTTTAAGTTCATCCGTGTTGTAGCATGTATCCAAACATTTTGATGGCTCAATAGTATTCCATTATATATATAGATAGATAGGTATCCATTATACATATATCTATCTATAGATATAGATATAGATATAGATATAGATATAGATACCCATTTTGTTTATCCATTCGTCTGTTGATGGACGTGGGTTGTTTCTACCTTTTGGTTACTATGAGTAATGCTGCTATGATCATTGGCATGCGAGTATCCATTTGAGCTTCTGCTTTCAATTTTTCTTGGATATATACCAAGGATGACATTGCTGAGAAATATGGTAATTCTCTGTTTAACTTTTTGAAGAACTGCCAAACTGTATTCCACAGTGGCTGCACCATTTTACATTCCCACCAGCAATGCACAAGGGTTCCAAGTTTTCTGTATTTTTACCAACGCTTGGTATACTGCGTTTTTTAAATAGTAGCCATCCTAGTGGGTGTTGCATTTTATGTTAGGCATTTAACAAGTTTATTCCGAGAAGGGATCATGGGCTTCACCAGACTGCCATGGAAGTTCTTGGTACAAATAAAGGTTAAGAACTAGGATGAGGGAACCAAAGCCCAGAGATGAAGTGATTCACCGGCAGCACCTATGACTTAAGACCAAGTCTCCCAGGGCTCAGGGGAGCTCTTTTCTCCTCCTGCCATATGGTCTCTTCTCATGTAGATATTTGCCCCAGCCAGTGGTCAGACTGAGTCAGGGCTGGAACCAAGCCATAAACCAACCAGCCACTGAAGCTGAGGCCAGCCCCAGACACAGGCGAGACAGACATAATCCCTGAATGCGAATCGCTGTAACCTAAAACTACCACACACAACCACAGCAACTAAATTTTTATTCACTCAACAAACATTGAGTACCTTGTGTGAGATCAAATTCCATGTTCAGTTGGAGTGTCTAAGGGGCATCCAAAGGGACATCCCTTGGAGATGCTCAACTGCTAGTTTGGTTTACAGGTTAAAGCTCAGGAGGGAGAAATAACCCTGCCTATGTTTCCTTTAAATACAGAATGGTGTCCTGAACTGTCACTCCTGGATCAGGAGCCTCTAGCTCTGCAAAGACAGCCTAAGATGGCTTCCTTTTTCCTGATAATCTCCTTGTGCCATTTTCTTATGAGCTTGCAGTCAACTGTGGCTCTTGAATCTTCCCACACCTGCCACCACTCTTGTCAGTTGGTGTTAAAAATAACAGTAGCTAACTTTTATTAAATGTGAATTCTGGCTTTCCACTGTGGGACCATGAATAAGTAACAAAACCACCCTAACCTCCAGTTGTCTCACTTGTAAAATGGGGATGATAAGAAGTGGGAATGACCATGCAGACAAAGGGCTAGCATGGAGACTGGCACAGAGGAAACATTCAGTAAATGCTCATTGCTGCTATTGTCAATTTTAAAATTTATTATTAAAAAAAACTTTGTGCATTGCAAAATGGAATTAACAGATCCCACTCTACGGTCACATCTTTAAATCTAGGAATTAGGTCTTTTCATCTCTGGGTCTAAGGCATCTGGCCTAGTAGCCTCCCACTAAACGTGTACTGAATGAATGAATGAATGAATGAATGTATGAATGAGAGATGACATTTATTAATATTATTAGTATTACTAATTTGTATTTATTTATTTGAGCATCTACTGACATATAAAATAGCATTTTTAACCATTTTAAACCTTAAATCAGATATTGGTCTTAGAGAAGAATCTCTATTGAATTGACTACATGAGTATTTTAGAAAATATGCATACTTAGCAAAATAGTCCAATAAATTTTATTTTTTCAAATGGCAAAATTTGTGCCATCAGATCCATCCCTTCATACATAGAATACATTTTTATTGAGCAGCTATTCTGTAGCAAGCTCGGTATCAGTAGTGAATTCTCTGGGTAGTAGGTAAATTGCAGTTGGCTTAAGCTAACAGTGGTTTTATGAAAAGAGATTTAAATATCTCACAAGAAGTTTGGAGGTCAGTGATTCCCAGCTGGTGGCAGCAGCTCTGTTTTGTCATTGAGGCCAGAGTTCTTTCTAGCTTTTAGGTGTGTTGTCCCAGGAGATTGGCTTTCCTTCCTTGGGCTTTTGCCTTGTAGTCACAAGGCGATTGCCATAGCTCCAAACATCACTTTTTTGCATGGTCATGGTCAAGTCAGGAAGAGAATAAAGAGGACTTTTACCTTCCTCAGTTCATTCCTTTTGTCAGAGACCAGAACCTTTTCTGGAAATTTCAATAGAGTTTCCCTTACTCCTCACTGGCTCAAACTGGATTGAATGCCCACTCCAACGACCTAGTCTGGAGAGTAAGATAACCATGACTGGCTTGGTTCAGTAAAGAATCCTTCCTGGTGGGGTGGGGTCTGCCCTCATGGAGCTCATGGGCACCTCTTTTCTGCTTGAAATCTTAGGCAAGGGAGTAGGAAGGGGTCAGGGAGAGGAATGAATTTTAAGTCATCAACTTCTAGTGTTGTCCACTCTACTGTGGTAAGCCATTTTCTTGAAAGCACACAAAATGGAAGGAAGGAAGTAGTAATTAAGGTGACAGATGAGAGAGAGCACAAGAAAAAAAAATTACCCAAATTGTTGGTGCATGTTAAAAAAAACTATAAAAGAATGTCAAAGCCTTAAATTTTATTACTGTTTTTTTTTTTGCAAATTTAAGGCTTGTATGATAAATGGAAATGTATTAAATGCAATTTAAATGTGTTTAATGCAATTTAAAACTTGTATAGTAAATGCTTTATGAATTTTTCTAGGAATCTTGAAACACAGCTGGCTGAAATCCATACATATTGTCCGTATCCTATAGCATGCCGAGATTGATCCTATAACTTCCGTTCTCTGGTACTGGTTTTGCCTCAAGAGCTAGAGTAAATGTGCATCTCCAACCTTTAAACACTTTTTAAAACATTTTTTGTTATGGAAGTAATATATGCTTATTTTTGCCCTTGTTATCTATTGGATTCTTAGAGGTTCTCTCATGCAAGAGTAGATTTAATCTTGTTTCTGTAGAAGTTTAGAAATATAAATATCCAGGCATGCTGCTTCGAGTCTTTTTTTCCAGGAATAACCTTTGAGAGGTGAGAAGAAAGTTGTAAGAAACCTTCTTCAAGTCACGGTCTGATGCTGTTTTCTCGTGTCACAGGACCCCAGATATGTGCCTGTTCCTTCATTCATCTAACAAATAGCTGTTGAGTCACTTAGTGATGGGGGTGTTGGGAACACTGCTGGGAACAAAATAGGCAAAAATCCTTGATCTCATGGATCATGTATTCTAATAGAAGAAACAGACAATCAAAAATAAATAAGTAAAATATATATGAGAGAAGTTGATAAATGCTATGGAGAAAAATAAAGCCAGAAAGAGGGTTAGGAGTGCTAGCTGGGATGGGGGTGGGGAATTTTAGATCATGAAAGGGAAGGCTTCACTGAGAGGGGGCGCTTTCTACACGCCCCCAAAGGTGGGGGGGGGGGTGGCAAGTCACTGAATCCAGAATGTTCAGGCTGAGGGAACAGCAGGTAAAACCATGCCTGAAGTGTTTAGAAATAGCAATGCCAGTGTAGTGTGGCTTCGAGAAGTAACATGTGGGCCTTTGGGAGCCATGGTTAGGACTTTGGCTTTTCCCTCAGACAGATGGGAACCGTAGAAGGGTTTTAAACAAAGGAGTGAGGTGATTTCCCTTGTGTTTAAAGAGTCACTCTGGCTGCTGGATTGAGAACGGTCTGTAGAGGGGCAAAGGCAAATGCCAGTTGGGAAGTTAATGCTATCATCCAGGTGAGGGATGTTGGTGGAGGTGATCATCTCTGGAGTGTAATGAAGAACTAAGAATTATTTTATTCTGTGGCAAGTTTCCCAAAACCTTCTTGCACAGTGCCAGTTGCTGGGAATTTATGGATACAGCCGGTAGGGTATCCTACAGTTATAACTAGGGAACATTCATGTCATATAAAGTCATGCAGCTCGCACCCTTGTCTAGTTGTGTGTGGAAGTTTGTCGTTTCTTGTAGGTTAATCCTGAAGAGTATGAGTTCTAGACTCAGTTTCCCGGATTTGAATCCTGGCTCGACCACTCACTACCAGTGTGACCTTACTCTAAACTCTCTGTGTCTCAGTTTCCCACCTGTTAAATGCGGACAACAGGTTGTTGCAAAAAGTGAGGAGTTAATACATGTACAACATTTAGCATTGTGTTGATAGATAACCATTGCTCAGTAAACATTAGCTATCATTGTAGATATGGATATAACCATTTATAAAGGTCAAGGAACAGCCCTACCTAACTTAATTTCTTTCACACTGTGGTGTACTAGAACTGGAAAGGAACTGAGACATCATTTAGTCCAACCCTAGCGATCAAAGTGGCATGCCCCACCCCCCTCCCCAAAAGAAGGAGGTTATGTAGCTAATGTGGCAGAGTAGGGATCAGAACATGGACCACTGGACTCCCAGTCTGCTGTTTTTTGTGCTATGCCATATTGCCTCCCTATAGCCTTCAATATAATACCAGGTGGGGATAATAATAATCATAATAACCACAATAAGTGATTTTTTTTGACTCTCACTTTGTGCCAGGCACCATTCTACATGTTTTACACACATTCACTTACTTAATCCTCATGACAACCCTATGAGGTAGGTACAGTCATTGTCCCCATCTTACAGAAGAGGAGACTGAAGTTAGAGCAAGTAACTTGCCCAGGATGGGGAATGTGTGTTAGGTGGGGCACATGGGTGGCCTGAGAGTCAGGAGGCTGCCCTACCATTACACCGCATGATCTACATTTGCTGCTTGTAAAATAGGGACAGTGAATCCTGTCTTGAAGGTCCCTTTCGGTCTTAAAGTTTGCACATCCTAAATACTTTGTGATTATCAGGTCGGTAACAAATACCACTTTAGTTCATTAAACATGCTGTCTTATTAGCTGATCTTCATTTTAATGATCAGCTGCAAGAAAGACTATTTGTAGAACAGCCTAGAAACCAAAGTCACCAAGGCTGTGAGGGATGCTTGAAATGTTATTTCTGGCTTCCATGGCAACCCCAACATAGGGCGTTAAGCTTAATGGAGTCAAGTACAGCAGCTGGAGCCGAGCACTCACCCAAGCGCTATGAGTGACGAGGAAGCAAATAGCAGGCTCAGTAGTTGTCCTTTTGTGTAACCCACGGTCTCGGTATATTTTAGGGAGTGGAGACCTACGCCAAGATGAGTAAGGATGGAGGAAATGAAGCATCGTATCAAAGTGGAGAGAGGACAGTTTCCAAATGAGTTGGAGAATGAGAACGATCTAAGTGCCTGGGGGAGTCACTGTGGCGAGAAGGGTGGGGGAGGCGTGCAGAGGTTTCAGGGAAGGGAGGAGAGTTGGCCCCACTTTCACAAAGCTTGGAGGCACTAGGCCTTCAGGTGAGCTTTGTGAAGAGGACTGAACATGCCCAGTAGTATTTTTGTTTGTTTGTTTCAGTGTGTTTGGAGCTCTCAGTAGGAACCCACTGCGGATGAGCGTGGTGGCAAAATGCAGATATGTTGAGGAGTTGAGGGGACCACCAGGACCAATGCGGGAAACAAAGCTCTCTAGGTATTGTAAGCAGAAAGGGATTTCAGGGGCGCCTGGGTGGCTCAGTCGGTTAAGCATCCGACTCTAGGTTTTGCCTCAGGTCATGATGTCACGGTTTCATGAGTTCGAGCCCCACATCGGGCTGTGCGCTGATGGTGTGAAGCCTGCTTGGGATTCTCTCTCTCTCTCTCTCTCTCTCTGCCCCTCCCCTACTCACGCTGTCTCTGTCTCTCTCAAAATAAATAAATAAACTTAAAAAAAATAAAGGGATTTCATACTGGGAATGAGGTACTTACATAATTGTTGGAAAGACTGGAGAAGTGGGAATTGGGTCCGTCACACAAGAATTCATTGCTGGGATCAGAATGCTCCTGTCACCATAACTGCATCCAAGAAGCTGATGAGCAGATACTAGAACACCAAGCCTGTCTTTCTACAACCTTTCTTGCCCGCAGAAACAGACTCCACCTTGCTTCCTCCTTTGTGAGGACATCTAATTGGTGGTACCTGTTACCCAGAGCCCTAGCTGCCCCGGGGTCTGGGAAGTATGGCTCTTGTCGTTCTTGCTTCTGCACTATTGGAAGATTCCTGAAAGAGGTAGCACTTCGTGCTGAGTGCCAACTGACGTTCCATCAGTGGTGATTTCAGGTGACATCTGAACTAACTGGGGCGAGCAACAGAGGTACAGGAGTGGGACACGGAAGAGAGAGGCGTTGGGAGAGTCCGGTTGCCGACCTAAGCTGTCTGCTCCACCCCTGAAAGTCCTTCAGGCAGACTCGCTCCAGGGTTAGATACCAACGGGGCAGAAACTCAACTCCTAAAGATGAGGGAACTGTCTTAAAATTCTCTCTGGTGCCTTCTCCATTAGTTTATACATAGAAGATATTAATTTACATCTGACACCAGGCTGGGGTCTTGAAGGGAAAGCAAGGGGTGGGAGGGTGGGCTTGGAGAGACTGGTTCTGGGTTGGGCCAGGGATGGAGAAGAGTGATGTCTGGGCTGAGTCAGGAGCCCCTAGAATGTCCCCTAAAGGAGGATGGCACACAGTGGTTCCCTGTTGGCTCCTTAGCGAAGTCCAAACTTCTTCTTTTTTTTTTTAAGCAACTCGATGCCCGATGTGGGACTTAAACTCATGACCCTGAGATCAAGAGTCATATGCTGTGCTGACTGAGCCAGCCAGGCACCCAGTAAAGTCCAAACTTCTTAATAGGAGGTGCACGCAGCCCTCCCTACCTGGCCCTGTCATCCTCCATGGTGCCCTTCAAGACCCAGCCATACCACACCCCCTGTGGTTATCCATGCACGTGAGCCCCCTACCCTGTTCCGACCTCCAGGCCTTTGCTCACACTGACCCTTTGCCTAAAGTGCCCACCCCGACTCTGCCTGACCAACACCTGCTCGTCCTCTACTAATAGAATAATATTACAAAATAATGTAGTACCCATCAGCTTCTCCAGCATCTCCCTTTCTGCCATCTTGGGATCAGTGCTCTCCTCCAGGCTCTAGTTGCTTGTGTTTTTCATAAATCTTATGAATCTGTCTTTCTTTAAAAGGTTGTCAGCTCCTCCCAGGCTGAGATTTGTTCTCATACTGTATCCTCAACACCTAGCACAAAGAGGGGGATTCTATAATGTTTGCATAACTCAGCCAAACCAGAATGATGAGAGAAGTGTCTCCAAAGACCCATTTTGCCTTTGCCAGCAAAGGGCTGTGGAAACCACTCTCCCTTCCCTCTGTGTGTGCCTGCGCCCTCCCCTTGCAGGGAAAGGGGTGCAAGACTCCGCCTCAGGGCCTCTATCCCCTTCCTCCTGGCTGTTATCTGTTCGGCCTGACCCTGCACCGCTATTCCCGGGCCTCTCTGCTCTGCTCCCGAGTTCCATTTGCCAAACTCCCAGAAAGCAGATGAGGCAATTGCTCAATTTATTAAGTTAAAACGCTCCTGTGGGTTAAATGCCCACTGCTTTTTTAAAGCCGCCTACGCTGTTTTTCACTTTGCAGAGAGAAGAAATCACCTAACTGTTTCTCAGTACTTTCTGTGCTATCTCGTGGGGGGACGGGCGGGTTTTGAGGGTGTGTATGTGTGTGTGTGTAGGTTACGATGTTAAGATATGAGTCATTTCTCAATTTGGGAAAGGAAGAAAGACAGCGAGAGGGATTTTGATAGAGAATACCAAACTCACTCTGCACCTATTCAGTCACCTCGGTGAGTTTAAAAACCATCGATTATTTTAGGACTTCTTTATATTTTTCTTTATCGATTGGGAGAAAGCCTGTTTGTAAGACAAACTCAGAGAAGATGTGAGGGGCAATTTTTTTTTTTTTTTTTTTTTTTTTTTTTTTTTTTTTAGTGAAACTTTAACAAACTGCTTTACCTTGCAAGGAAATTCATTCAGTTCATTGGAAACTGTTTTCTCCAGGGCTAAACCGGGGCAGCTTTCTCTTTGGCTCCTTCGCAAAGAAAATTGTCCAGGGTTCTGGAAACCACAGTTGTTGAACCTCATATGATGTCTTTTCTTTCAGCTCATGTAACAGCTACTAGAGGAGACTGGTGTGATGTGGCATGTTTTTTCTTTCTTTCTTTTCCTTTTTTTTTTTTTTTTTCTTTTCCATTTTGCTGGCTCGTTGGTACACACTCCCTGAGGGCCTGAGAGAGCTGTGTTCCTAAAGGAATTTATGACAATCAGCAGGGACGACTGAAATTTGAGCTGGTGTCGATCCAGAATCCCTCACTGCTACCCAAAGATGCAAGTTCATGCACCAGAACCTTCTTTAAAAAAGAACAACAACAGCAAAATCTCATTGTGACATTGGAGAGTATATTTTGCACAAAAGCTTCCCAGTGTGCATCTCCACAGCCAGATAGCACCCATCACCCATCCCTCCCAGTGTACTCGTCTCCGTCTGCTCTGCAGACGTTCTCCCTGGTAATAGCCGGGGAAGGTAGACACGGAACAAACGTGGCCGTAGTGAAATTCCAGCTGCTGCCCGGGACCTTTGGTTCAGCTTGTGGGTGTTGGAAAGACCTTAACAGAATAAGGATTGACGTTCTGACCGTATCTCCGGTGTTCTTGAGAGAAGCACTTGGTATGTGGTGGCTCGACTTTTTACCCAGCTCATTGGAACAAGCAGGTCTGTGATAAAGAACACAAGGGGCCCCTGGGCGGCTCAGTCGGTTAAGCCTCCGACTTTGGCTCAGGTCATGATCTCGTGGTTCGTGGGTTCGAGCCCCACGTTGGGCTCTGTGCCGACAGCTCAGAGCCTGGAGCCTGCTTCGGATTCTGTGTCTCCCTCTCTCTCTGCCCCTCTCCTGCTCTCTCTCTCTTTCTCTCTCTCTCTGTCAAAAATAAATACATGTTAAAAAAAAAGGAGAAGAAGAACACACAGAGCAGAGAAAAAAACGGGAGGGGCTCTGGCAGGATGGGGGCTTGGCCAGCCACAACATCCCTTCCCTCAGCCCTCTTCCATCTTCTTTCCTCCCCAACCAGGCATTCAAAGCAGGACGAATGGGAGCCAAGGGGGGAGTCCGTGGAAATCAACTCCATCTGGCTGTACTTGTTACTCTTCTCTTCAGTAGTTGGCCAAGAGGTAGAGCACGTATTTGCTCTATATTTTTGCTGTTTGTGCCTCCTTGTTCAGAATTACAGTCTCTAGCGACTCTTCTTTATGGTCAAGGGACGGGCTGTTCTGGCTGAGCCTATGCCATGATTAGGATGACCAGATAATGATTCACCTTACCCTGCGTCATTCCACAGGCTTCTGTATGCTTGTCTCACCGAACCCCTGGACTGTAAGCCCCCGGAGGCCAGGGACTGCATCTTCTACCCGTCAACACCAACAACTCCAGCACTGTATTTTGCCCATAGTGCCTTCAGTTCTCTCCCCTCTGTCTACCAGCCCCGAGCCAGAGGGTGGTGAAACACAGATGAATAAAGCCCAGTGGTGACCCCAGAGGTCTGTCTTGCTGTTTTGTGGGTTTGCAGGCCAGTAAGTCTGGTATTTGTGGGATGACATCATGGCACATTGTCGCGAATGGTGCTTAGTGTCGGCACTGCCTGGTGAGGCACAAGGCACTTTTTGGACGTGGATGCGTGCAGCAGGTGAATCCCTGGGGCTAAGGCACAGTGGTGCCCCCCACCGCAAGGCACTGGCCCAGGGTAGAGAGTGAAGAAGACATGTGCCCTGGGGGAGTGTGTCTTGAGTTGAGCTTTAACTCCCGGGGCTCATCCAGTCTCTGCTTCCAGTCCTCCCCAGATTTCATCGAGGAAAAAATGTGTTAATTGGCAACCAGGAGTTGCAGTTAGGTAAGGCTCTTCTCGGGACATTTTCCTGTTCATAGGAGACTCTTTACATCACTTCACGTACTGGGAAGTAGGGGCTAACAATGCAGGTCTTAGCATCAGACTGGCGTGGGTTTGAAATCCTTATCCCACCACCACTCTTTTGCCCCATGCCAGTGGACTTGTTATTCAGACTCTAAGGGCCAGCACTGGGGGCAATAATGGTGCCTGCCTTATTTATTTTCTGAACCTAGTTGAAAGCCAGGACATAGCTGACACGTACAAGATCCAACATCAGAAGAGAACATGGGAAAATCCAGGATGTATGGTTGCCATACTAACAAGGTCTCTCTTGGTCTTGGAAAGGGCTCCCTTGATACTGTCTTCTCCTCTGGACTCTTGGCTCAGTGGTACATGATCTTTCTGGCTCACATACCCCTTGGGATGGAGCCCTCAGATTTGTCTCAAGAATCAACGGAAAGAATTACAAGTGCAGATTCCCGGGCACTAGCCCCAGAGAGTCAGATTCACTGCCTAGGGTGAATTCACTGACTAGGTCTAGGGTGCTGCCTGGAGCTCGGCATTTTAAATACACACCCCAGGTGTTTATTCTTTTTTAAGTTTATTTATTTATTTTGAGGGGGGAGAGAGAGAGAGAGAGAGAGAGAGAGAGAGAGAGAGAGAGAGAGAATAACAAGTAGGCTCCACCTTGTCAATGCAGAGCCTGAAGCAGGGCTAGAACCCCTGAACCATGAGATCATGACCTGAGCCAAAGTCTAGAGTCAGATGCTTAACTGACTGAGCCACCCAGAGGCCCCACACCCCAGGTGTTTCTGATGTCATCAAGACATTGAGGTTACTGCTGTGGGGGTTCTTTCTTATATCTCCACTGAGTGCTCCCAGTGCTCCCAGTTCCTGGAGGAGTATCTGCACCTTCTCTCTTCCCTGTCCTTCCACCCCTCCCAGTCATACATGTGCATCAAAAAGATGATGGAGCATCATACCTGGAACTATGTGGATACCAGGGATTCATAGAAGATACCGCATGTGGCTGGGTAGCTCCATGCGTGAGATGCTGGTGGGAACACGTCCAAGCAGAGGTAATTGGGGGAGGTACCCGAGGACTCAGAGGAAGGCCTAATTTAGGCTGGTGGGGTGGGAGCATCAAAGAAAGGTTTTCAGGGGCGCCTGGGTGGCGCAGTCGGTTAAGCGTCCGACTTCAGCCAGGTCATGATCTCGCGGCCCATGAGTTCGAGCCCCGCGTCGGGCTCTGGGCTGATGGCTCAGAGCCTGGAGCCTGTTTCCGATTCTGTGTCTCCCTCTCTCTCTGCCCCTCCCCCGTTCATGCTCTGTCTCTCTCTGTCCCAAAAATAAATAAACGTTGAAAAAAAAATTTTAAAAAAAGAAAGGTTTTCAGAAATAGGTGCCCACAGAGTTGAGTCTTAAGCTGAGGAGGCAGCCTAGAGAGTATGTAGGAAACTACAGACTAATATTGTCAGGGGATAAGGTATAGGGTAGGGAGGGCTGGGCCAAAGCCTTCATTAGTTCATTCTCCCATGAACATGATTATTTTTTAAAGTTTATTTGTTTAGTTTGAGAGAGAGAGAGAGCAGGGGAGGGACAGAGAGAGAGAGAGGGAGAGAAAGAATCCCAAGCAGGCTCCGTGCTGTCAGTGTGGAGCCTGATGTGGGGCTTGACCCCATGGACTGTGAGATCATGACCTGAACTGAAATCAAGAATCAGACGCTCAACCGATTGAACCATCCAGGCACCTCTCCCATGAACATGATTGATCATGCTGTCAGTGACCCTTAGGTGGTGGCTTTGGAAGAAAGTGCTTTGATGAAAGAGTATCCTGAGAATTTACAGCTGCCAGGTTTAGCTGTTGTGATTCTGATCAATGAAACTCACCAAAATATTCGTTTATAGGGAAGTTCTGCTGTAAAGAGAAGAGTAAGTTCCATTTGCGGGAGAGTCTCTCTATTCTCTCAGGCCAGGAAAGCCATTGATGAGAAGGTTGGGGTGGTGGGGAGGGGGGGGTGGCGCCTGGGTGGCTCAGTTGGTTAGGCGTCCGACTTCAGCTCAGGTCATGATCTTGCAGTTCGTGAGTTCAAGCCCTGCGTGGGGCTCTGTGCTGACAGCTCAGAGCCTGGAGCCTGCTTTGGATCCTGTGTCTTCCTCTCTCTCTGCCCCTCCCCCACTTGCACTCTGTCTCCCTCTCTCTCTCAGAAATAAATAAACATTAAAAAAAAAAAGAAGAAGAAGAAGGTTGGGACATTATGGTTGGGTGGGATCTAAGGGCCCAATTGCAAAGGGTCTGGTTGGCAAATCGGTTTCATTCCCCAAGCCCCCTCCAGACACCAGGTGGAGGGAACTCAGGGTGCCAAGCCGGGAGCTGTGATGTGGCAGAACTTTGATTCTGAGCCTGCGATTGATTAGGGGTCTCACAGGTGCCAGGTCGGGAAGCTGGGGGGATGGAGTGCAAAGCTTGGGATTTGCCATCCTGGCTTGAGATTTTATCACATGACTGGCTGACAGGCAGATGTTCTTTCCCTATGGTTTATACCCTTGGGTTTTTGAGCCCTACGTGCAGGGCTTACCATTTATACCAATTAGATTTCATCTTGTTAGTTTTGACTCATCATCCCAGCACTCAGAAGTCCCTTCTGGTCCTGACTCCGTAGTTTGGCTTACTCGCAGTTGCTCCCGGCATCATGTGTGGTGGTGTTGAGAGACCCGTGAGTGCCCCAGCATTTGGAAAAATGTTTGGAAAATCTTACCAAGTGGGGAATGATTTGCTAATGAGTCCAAAGTATGTTTTAGATGCCATCAAGAAGCCCAGGGTGTTTCCCTAATAGAATATAATCAAGTCTTCAGGATGTTCCCCAGGGATTCTTTAGGAGGTTGTGAGTAGAGCATAATGGGTTCACAGAGGGCCGTAGCTCATCAACATTTTCTGTCAGATGTCTGGCAGGGGTTATACAGCAGCTGGCGACTGACTCATAAGGGAATTGGAGACGGAGGGACTTGACCGTGGGCTTTGCAGCCCTAGCCAAGGAGCACGTGCCCCAATCAAGTGCCCTAAATACAGGGGAGTTGCAGGTTAAGTCACTTTGGGGGCATAGGATAAAAAATAGTCTAAACTGCCTCTGAAATATCCATGAAATCACCTGTAAGTCCCAAGAACTAGTCACAGTCTGGAGGAGGCACAAGGTGACAGAGCCACACGAGGTGGCCTCAGGGGCCATGTCTCAGGCATCTGTGGACATGTACTCATTGAGCATGACACTGGGTAGGGTTGTGGTGCTGTGTTACATGGTAGTCTTTTTTTTTTTTTTTTTTAATTAATATTTGAGAGAGAGAGAATCCCAAGCAGGCTCCGCATCGTCAGTGTGGAGCCCGATGCGGGGCTTGAACTCACTAACCGTGAGATCATGACCTGAGCCGAAGTCGGACACTCAACTGACTGAGACACTCAGGCACCCCACATGGTAGGCTTTTCTCTCGGTCTGTCTGTCTCTCCAGCTGTCTTTCTTTAACCAGCCCATATACCACAGTTCACATAAACCAAACGCTTATGGGACGCAGTTTCCCTCAGCCCTCCATCACCCACATCCGTCCTGCAGTTTCCCCGGGCCTTGCTCCTACTGATCTCTCAACAAGCACTTGTCAGATGAATGAGAATGGAAATGACCAGCAGCCGGATTTACTGGGCTACTGCTATTCAGGGAGGCAAGCATCTGTTTTATCATTTTATTCAATTTTTAAAAAGACAAACAGGCATGTAGCAGAGAGAAGGCCTTGGCAGGAGGCAGGCAAGTTTGAGCCATAGCTTCCAGGCTGTGATTCCAGGGAAGGAAGGGCCAGTGCAGTCCTGGTGTATCTTGAGTATGCTGAGGGTGACAGGTCTAAAAGAATAAAATCCTTCCTGAGTATTGCTTGGCGGTTAAGAGCGTGGGGTACAGAGGCAGACAAAATGGGTTCAGATCCTGGCTCCCCTCCTTCCTAAATACGAGGCCCTGAGCTAGTTATCTGGCCCTTCTAGGCTCATTGTCATCACCTGTAAAATGGGATAGTAACAGCACCTACTCCCTAAGGTGTTCATGAAGAACAAAGAAGCCAACAACTGGAAAGTATTCAGAACAAGGCCCAGTACTCATTAAGTGCTCAATAAACAGTAGCTATAAATTATTACTATATTCTTCTGAGTTTCACAACATCCCTGGCAGGTATTATTGTCACCATTTCACAGAAGAGAGTGAGGGTCAGAGAGGGTAAGGAGAGGCGCAAGACCACATGGACAGAAGGTGGCAGAGGCTGGACTTACACTCAGGTCATAGGACTGTCTGTTGTATCACTAAGCATTTCAGAGTTCCTTTTCAGTCTCCGGATGAAATTATTTTACCCTTATTATAGATACATATTTTCCTTCCTCAAACATGCTTTGATCTTCCCAGGCAGATGGCACCAAATATTTACTGTACAATTACATGGCCGTGATTGAATTTAGCCAGAGCAAGGGAGGCTGATTAGTCAGGGGTCTGCAACCCTGAGGAGAGGAAATCCTTCCAAGGTTGCAACTGTAATCCCGCTGGGGTAGAAATGTTGCTTAAAATTGTCCTGGCTCAGGTTAAGGGTAAGAGGCACTTGTTTCCCCAACTTTGGGGGCTTTGAAGACAAGCTGACTGTACTGAAGTGCTGGTGACAAGGCCCAGACTGTCACTTTGTGGTTCAAGGGTTGACATTTTATGATGTGCCCAAAGACCCTCATCCAGTGCTGTTGAAAGTCTGTCATGAGGGGCCAGAAGGAAGATTGCACGCTCTTCTCCCAGGCTAGGGACACAGGGATGTCATTTATCAGAACCTGTATGTGAAGGGAACACACAGAGGAGAGTCTAGAAACACCTCTTAGCAGTCCCCACGTGGAAAAGCTGTGGGGTTCTTCACAGCAAATATTTCAGAATGTCCCCAGCATCTACAAAGCTCATATTGTAATTCCAGCTGTATTGAGAATTTCCAAGGTGTCCACCATGAGGTAGAGGAAGAGCCATTAGTATAGTTCCAGGTCTGACCCTAACGAGCCATAAGGCCTCACAGAGGTGGAATCACATTTCTAAGCCTCAGTTTCCCCTTCTGTAAAGTGAGTGATTTGGACTTTATTTCGATCCCTCCAGCTCTAAGAGTTTATTAGTCTATGAGTCTATGAACCAAAGTTCCAAATTGGCTATGCTTCCTCATAAAATGGCAAGATTTGGGTCTAGAATCTATGTCTCTATTAGCAGAATCTACACTTGCTCTAGACCTTCCTGACTTTGTGGTTTTCATCCACCTCCTTGAACTGACTGCTGTGGCTCAATCCCTTTCACCTGAAACCTTGCTCCACCACCCAGAATTCCATTTAACTCTGCAAATGTTGACCGAAGACTTACTCGGTTCCCACCTGCGTGGTTAGGCAGATGAATGCCACTGTTTCCCACTTGGGGGAATTCACAGTGAGATGGTGAGGTCCAGACTTGCCAGAACTTCGTTTCTCCAGAGATCCCTCTAGTACCTAAACTAGGGGTTCTCAAAGTGTGGTCCCTGGGCCAGCAGCATCAGTTTTGCCTGGGAACTGCAGATTTTCAGGTGTCACTCTAGATCTACAGAATCAGAAATTCTGGAGGTGTGGCCCACCGATCTTAGTTTTGAACAATCCTTGAGGTGATTGGGAGGCATCTCAAGTTTGAGAACCACCGGACTGGCCTTCTCAGGGACAAGCTGAAAGACTGTGGTCCTCAGCCCCTAAGGGACGTGAGGAGTTCTCCTGAGGAGCACTCGGTCACTCGGGCTGCCAGGACTGGCTTTCAGCTCACAGCCACAGCTCCCTTGGCACCTCCCACAATATTTCGAACCTTTGTGGTGTTTTTGTAAATGCCCAGGCGTTGTGGAAACTACACATTTGTTTTGACGGGAGCTAATCCAGTTTAGCACATAATTCCCCATGGAACTTCCAGGCTTCCCTTTAAATTGACTCTGATGCTTGATGGGATGTTGACACCATGACTAAGACCCACAGCAAAGATCCCAACCCCAGAGGACCTCCTGCTTCCAAAAATCTCCCGAGGAAGAGTTCTCAGGAAGCCAGTCTGCTGTCTCCTCTCTCCCTCCCAAGAAGGCTTTCCTTAATGTCTTCCTCCATGGCAGGGTCTGAGCCTGGTTGCAGTTCTCCTCAGCAGGCGGAGGTCACTGGATCACATTCTCCCTGCAGTGAGTTCAGACATCAAGGGTGGGGTGCGGGTGGCTTCTGGAGAGGGGCCAGCCTGGGTCCTGGCCCTTGTCTTGTGTCCTGGGACCTGCAGGTCTGTCGTCCACGGCTCCAACCCAGGGCTGTATGCTAGACCATCGGCACCTTTGTGAAAATTACAAGAGGCACCCCTTCCAGCTGCTTCTCGGGGTGGACACAGCCCCTGGGGTTCAAGATTTCAGCCCCTTGCCTCATAGGGCAGGTGCCTGTGTGCAGGAACAGCAGCCTTCTCCCCAGCCTGGGCCCGGCAGGAGACAAATGGGGGGCGGTGTGGGCAGATAAGGGGGTTCCCACACACAGGACCCAAGGCTACGCTCTTCACCAGCGTCAGTTCCTTGAATTCTAGCTACCACCTAATGCTGTGGGTGTTGGTATTGTCTCCATATAGGTTTTTTTTCTGTATTAAAAGGGATTTTCAAACTTTCAGTGCCTCCATTTTCTTGTGTATCCAAATGGATATGACACTAGTCTTTCCCCTTAAGAGCTTGTTCTGAAAATCAAATGAGACCATAGAGAAGAATGCACTCTGGAAAATAGATTTTAAAACATCCCACAAACGTCAGGTTTTATATTGATCTTTCTCCCAGAGTCCTTGAAGGCAGTTTCTGGGGCCTCTGGTTTGAGAAACGCATTTTGAATTCACACAGTCCCGGCTTTATGTGTGGGTGCAGCACAAGGTTGGTCTCCTGCCAGGAGGCTGTGGTTTGGGGGTGCTTCCTCGCCCCCAGATCGGAAGACTTGTGAGGCCACGCGGTGGACGAGGTGTGTGTGCAGGCGCTCGGGGCGAGTCACAGCCTGGCAAGCCGGCCTGGACAGGATGACCTCATGGGCCTTTCCCACTTTTCATCTCGATGACTGGGTTCACTGTTTCATATTTGGCTTTCTCTCTCTTTCTTGCAGCTGTGGTGATTGGGATTTAGGGCAAGTATTTGGGATCCCTTTTCTAATCCCTGTCAAATCTGGATTTAGCTACAGAGTCCGGGAAGGGGAGGAGGCACCCCCCTTTGGCTGGAGGCAGTAGCTCAGAACATCGGAGAAATTCTTCCACCCTCCGAGGGAGGAGGCCTCTCATCTCATCCCCTATCAGCCTCTTCCCAGGATGTGATGAGTTTCACCCACAGACTCAAACCTCTTCTAGCCTCCTTGTTTGGGGGTTTCTGGAACAAGTATGGTGGGGGTGAGGGAGAGACTTAACATTTGCCTTTTTCCCATTAACTGTGTCCTTTGTCTCTCGGTCAGTCCCTTCTCCAGCTTCAGCACCTGCTCCCCTCGTTGAGGTGGAGGCCCCCTCTCAACCAGTGCGGCAATGGTTGGCATCAACCACCTTGCAAACCACTGCCACCCTCGTTGGCTTGTTATTATGTAACCTCCCTACAGTTGAGCTGAGTTTCGTGGTGTGATGCTAATATACTGTGCTCATCACCGGTGGCATCAGGTGCACATTTCCCAGGCCTTTCGTAGCTGGCTCGGGGTTACCCTCCAACTCCGTTCCTCTCTGCACCTCCTAGCAGCCCTTCACCGCTCACTCCATTTCCACCACCCTCGTGCCATCGTAGGCTTCTGCTCACGTGTCTGCCTCCATGTGTTCCTTCTCTGGATGCGAACGCCGCGTGAGACCAGTTCACGTCCTATCTCCTTGACCCCAGCCCCCTAACATCTCCGTTCTCTGAACATCTAGTGTCGGCACCGCATAATTATTCTTTCATTTGTTCCGTTAGTTAAGTTCCCGAGGTGGATCGTAAGCTCCTTGACGGTGGTCCCATCCTAGGCTTATTGCATATTCCCTGCAGTATCCAGCCAGGCTTATGTGGCATGCAGTAAATAATAAAATCATTTCGGCCCCGCTCAGGTGTGTGCCCACCTAAAAACTGTATTGATGGCTTTCTAGAAACTGAAGTGTCCGTTTATCTTGCAAAAATAAATAGTATCTTTGTAGCCAATACTCACGATCACACAGTCATGCACATTTTTTTACCCTTACAGCTTCCCCGGGCGGGGAAGAAAAGCCCGTGGAGATTGGAGGTCTGGAAGGTGACCCCCAGCCCTAGGATTTCCAACAACAGCCAGGCTGCCCTGGGCCTTAGCACTCTTCTAATGGATCTGACCTCTCCTCTTTCCCCAGAGAGCTCCTGTGAGAATAAGCGGGCAGACCTGGTCTTCATCATCGACAGCTCCCGCAGCGTCAACACCCACGACTATGCAAAAGTCAAGGAGTTCATCGTGGACATCTTGCAATTCTTGGACATTGGCCCTGACGTCACCCGAGTGGGCTTGCTGCAGTATGGCAGCACCGTCAAGAACGAGTTCTCCCTCAAGACCTTCAAGAGGAAGTCTGAAGTGGAGCGTGCGGTCAAGAGGATGAGGCACCTGTCCACGGGCACCATGACGGGGCTGGCCATCCAGTATGCCCTGAATATCGCATTCTCAGAAGCAGAGGGGGCCCGGCCTCTGAAGGAGAATGTGCTACGGGTCATAATGATCGTGACCGATGGGAGGCCGCAGGACTCCGTGGCCGAGGTGGCTGCAAAGGCACGGGACACGGGCATCCTGATCTTTGCCATTGGTGTGGGCCAGGTGGACCTCAACACACTGAAGGCCATCGGGAGCGAGCCCCATGAGGACCACGTCTTCCTGGTGGCCAACTTCAGCCAGATGGAGTCGCTGACCTCGGTGTTCCAGAACAAGTTGTGCAGTAAGTCCTGCTCCTCTGGGGTTCTTCCAGGGGGAATCATGAGGATTCCTTTTTTCATCTCCCCGTGTTGTTTCTGTGCTACCTTGTCCCAGGTACTGTGTTGGCAAGGGGTGTTCAGCAAAGGCCAGGATAGACATGGCATTCTCCTGGGGTTACACTCTGGCCAAGGAGACAGATAGTGAGGCTGTAATGATGCAGATAAGTAAGTAACTGCAGTTGTAACAGTATCATAGAGGAAGAATTCAGGGCAGGACCCAACCTAGACCAGGGTGCCCAGGGAGAATCCTCTGGGGAAGGGACGTTTGAACTCAGACAGCAGAATGAGTACAAGTAGATGGGCAAAGCTTTTCTCCAACACATTGGACTGCCCTGGCGTTCCTTAAGCTAGAATTCATGAGTTGGAGTAGACATGGGGACGGGAGGGCAAAAAAATTCCACAATGTCTCCTTGGATGGGGCCGAATACCAAGCATTATTGCCCCATGGTGGTGCTAGTGGTGGAGATTTTCTCTTCGAAGAGGCCCAGTGCACGGGGAGGGCTGAGATTTGGTCCCCTCCTTCTGTAAGGGGGATACCTACCCACATCCTTGAGCTGCCTTCTGCTTCAGGGGTCCTCTGCCCTCTCTTGCTTTCTGACCCTCCTCTCCACAAGGCTTCTCTCTCCCTTCCTTGCCAGCCTGTGCTCAGTTACCTGCGCCCAGGGCTCCTGCCTCAGCTTTCCGCAGCAGGTCCACTTGCCCTCTCCCCAGTTTCCTGCTTCTGCAGCTGGCTGCTTGTCCTTTCTTCCTCCAGGGGGGCAGGGGCTCAGGGGGCCACCCAGCCTCCTCTCTAGTCCTTGGAAACTGGAGACGTGCCTCCTGACCTGGTAAACAGTATCCGGTGTTACCCTTATCCATCTGTCCCTGTCCCCTCCAACTGTCACACTTTTTTGATGGGAAAGCAAAAGGAAAAAACCTATTTGGAAATAACTAGTGTTCCAAAGTATGAGTATGTGTGGAGAATGAGCTTAGGACCAGACTCATCTCCAGCTCCCCAAGAGCGGGGGCTCTGAGGACTCTTTTCTCAGACTCTTACACAGCCTTGGGACCCCCACTCCTCCCGCTGAAGCCTCAGGGAGGAAAGATGGTGTGTTTTGATGTGTTGTTTTTTTTTTAATCCCCTGCTGAGAACTAACCTCAAAAAGCAGAGACTCCATTGTTTCTTGACTCTCAAGTCAAAAGATGTACTTAAAAAAATCAATGCCATGAAGGAAAAAAGAACCTTTTTCTCTGCAATGTCTCTTGGAGAGTTTTCAAAAGTGCAGTTTGGCCTGGCACGCAGAAGGGCCGTGTCAATGGGGTGCCATGGCCCAGGTTGCCCGGTAAAACTTCAACCAGTAGAACGCGCTGCAAACATTTTAAGGTTTATGACTTTAAATGACTTCTGCAGAATTTATGTTCCCCTTTTCCTGGAAATATTAAAAAAGAAATTGGTTCCGTGACAGTATTGATGGGTTTATTCATTTGTCTTGGAAAATGTCAATGGAGTTTTTTATAAGCGCTCTGGATTTATCAGGAAATGGAAAGGCGATATGAGGCTAAGGATGTGGACTTGTGTGAATAAGGACCTTTTCTGTGTACTTTATGGTCAGGCAGCAAAATTAAAAGGCAGTTTGGATCCTCCGCCCCGCACTTTGTTGTAATCTGGAAGCTTATAAGAAAATATTGGGATTGTGCCATTCGTTCGTTGGTGTGGCCCAAGAACCCAGCCCCCCTGCCTGCCCGGAGGAGACCAGTTTCTCTCCCACCACGTGGCAGGGTTCTGCTGAGCAGACCTGCCAACCGTCTTGACAGGTTGAGGAGGTCCTGAGGCCTCTTTATCAACTGTGCAGTAAAGATTTCAATAACTAATATTTATAAAGCACTTACTCTTCTGTTTTTATATTTGATCCTCACAAAAATCTGGGGGAGGCAACACAATACCATCCCTCCCCCCTTCACACCTTAGTAACTGCTTATGTGAATTCCCCGAGAACATATAGCCAGCAGGTAGTGGGTTCTCCTTCCGAAGCTCTTGCTCATTTCACTCCTCTGCACACCAGGGGTTATAGATTCCTCTTTTAAGGTAAACCATTTTCTGGTGGCCACCTCCACAGTCCAGCCATGCTGAGTAAACCGACTTTGAGGTTGACATTCACCCCAGAATTTATAGGAAATTGTAGGGTAGGGGAAGAGCAGACTTGAGTCTCAATGTCCCCACCTGCCACCTATATGATACTTAGCAAATCCGCTTGTCCTGGGCTAGGTACTTTCCATATGTTCTTCATTTAATACTTACAATAAGCTTATGAGGCAGATGCTATTATTATTCTCATCTTACAGAAGTGGAAACTGAGGCTTAGAAAGGATAAGCAACTTCAGATAGCAGGATCAGAGATTCAGTTTGCAGTTTCTCTGGCCCAAGCTCTTACCCTACCCTCCACGTGCCAGGACTGAGGGTTCCAGGCTGGTAGAAAGATGCTCTCATCACAGAGAAGTGGGATGTTGGGTCTCCAAAATGTGCACCTCAGAGGCCTTGGAGAGGCACCAGGGACTGAGGGAACTCTGGTCAGAGAATACCTGGGTCTCCCTAGGAGCTTCTAGAGAGCTTTAAAAAGGAGATAATAATATTAATAATCATTGCCATTTATTTATTTATTTACTTATTTAAAAATTTTTAACTGTTTTATTTATTTTTGAGAGGGGCGGGGGGGAGAATGCGTGGGGGAGGGGCAGAGAGAGAGGGAGACAGAATCCAAAGCAGACTCCAGGCTCTAAGCTGTCAGCACAGAGCCCAATGCGGGGCTGGAACTTATGAACCATGAGATCGTGACCTGAGCCGAAGTCAGACGCTTAACCAACTGAACCACCCAGGTGCCCCTAATCATTACCATTTATTGACATTAATATGTTCATGCACTGTTTTGAGCTATTAGCCTATATTAATTCATTTTACTCACACAAGAAACCTATGAAGTAGGTACTTTTACAATTCTCATTTTACAGAAGGGAAAACTAAGACCCAGAGAAGTTCAATGATTTATCCAAGGTCACACAGCACTGTGGTAGCATTGAGATGTGAGCCCAGGCATTCTGGCTCAGTGTCCACATCTTGACCATTAGGTGCTACAAAAACTTGAAAGATGAATAGGAATTTCCTGGCTAACTGAGGGGAGTGCGGTGGGCGACAGCAGTAAGCCAGGAAAGGAAAGATATTTTCACTTGATTGTTCCATTTCATTAAAACAACAGTAACAGCAGCAGCAGCAGCAGCAGCAGCAAAGAACTAGTCCAGATTCTCTCTTAGTTTTATAACCTGATCAAGAGACACGACCCACGTTTGAAAAATGCTGACGAAGGGGTAGGCAGGAAAGTGGAGGCCATGGTGCAACTAGGGACAAGATTTCAGAGGGAAGAAGGGCTGGGGCTCCTGTGCTTCGAGCAGAGCTGACAAGCTCTGCTTATCTGAGGATCGGGTCGGAGGAGACAGGCAGTCTTCCAGTGTGGTCAGAGCCGGTCCTTCATTGTCAAACTAGGAAGAGATTAGGCTCTGGAGCCAGACTGCCCTTGAGTGGGAGACCTGGCTCTGGCTGTCACTGCCTGTGTGGACATGAACTTGGGCACAGCAGCGGCTTTTATCTGCCGGCGGTGAATTCCCACACCAGCCACAGCAAGGCGGAGGCCGCTGAGGTTCCATTCTCAGGCCACCCCTGAGGGCACCAGGGAAACTTGGAGACCAGGTAGCCTGTGAATTGAGGCCCTGTCTACAAGACGACCAAAACCTACACATCCTGGGCTCTGCCATTTTTGCCACCCAGGGAGAGAGGACATGAATTTAGGCGATGAAAAATGCAGGTCTATCCTGAGCTTTCTGATGACTCATTGTAACCTGGGCGGGGCTGATTTTAAGTAACCTCTTGCTACCTGTTGTATCAGCCAAGCCGGGTATTTGGAGCCTAGAGGCTGGCAGTTTCTACCCTAACAGCCCCACCCCGCCTAGGCCAGGCACAAATTAAGGCTCTAATAGTGTTCCTAAGACACACCTTTCATCCACCAGCCTGGGCGAAGTCTACACTTTTTATTACAGCCCTTTAGGGCTCTGCTGTTAAGCGGGAGGCCAGATGGATTTCAACAAACGCTGACTCTACGTACCCAGTAATTGTTTCTTTCTAGACCCCCAGTCAGCCCTACCATTCCTTCGATCATTTATGCATCTGTTAATAGGCATTTATGCACATTCATATCTCCTAGTTAAAAAAAAAAAAAAATCCAGTCCTGGGTGGCTCAGTCGGTTAAGCGTCCAACTTTGGCTCAGGTCATGATCTCATGGTCTGTGGGTTTGAGCCCTGCGTTGGACTTTGTGCTGACAGCTCAGAGCCTGGAGCCTGCTTTGGATTCTGTGTCTCCCTCTCTCTCTGCCCTCCCCCACTCACACTCTGTCTCTCTCTCTGCCTCTCAAAAATAAATAAACATTAAAAAAAATTTTTTTATATCCAGTCTTGCCAGTGACCTAGTCTGCTGATGAGTGATTGCTTCCCCAGAACACAAGGCCTTGACCCAGTTACAACCTACCAGGCCTTCTGAGAAATGCGTCCACTGCTGGCCAGTGGAGGAGGCAGGACAGTCACCACAGAGGCCGGTCCCACAGGATGGCAGGGGTGGGAGGACCCCATTGCTTTTGGGAACACCAATCACTCATCCGTAAAATTTTACACACGGAAAATTTTTACTTTATCTTAGTAAAATATTTGAGATTCTTTTGCTTGAAAGTAACCGAAATTCAATTTGAACTAGCTTTTAAGGGGGAGGGGCCGTATCATATTACCCCGTGGAAATAAGTGGAAGAGTAACGAATGACAGTCCCACTTTCTCTCCACCTTCTCCTTCTGCCTCCCGTTCCTCTCTGTTCCATGGGCAGAAAGCATGCACCCTGTCAGCCCCCGACAGGTACCTGCCCTTGGTTTAAGCCTCTCTTCCCTCAGTTCTAGCTCCTGGATGCCAGGAAAGGACTCTGATGGTCACACCCTGTGCTGGTCAGTGGCATCCAGGAGCGGGGCTGCCTCATACCAACACATGGGCAGCTCCTACAGGTCCCACGCATTTGAAGTGAGAAGGAAGGGCAGTTTGTAGAAAAGATGGCGTGGGGGGTGGTGCTACCCAGACAAAATAATAAGTGTCTGTACTAAGGGTCCCTAGACACCATTCATGACTTTATTCTACAGGTAAAGAAACAGGTCTAAAAGGGCTACCCAACTTACCTGAACTTCCCTCCCTTGACCAAGGCAGAGCAGAACTGGAATCCAAGTCTTCTGGCTTCTTATCTGGTACGCTTTCCATTATACCAAATCACAGTCTCCTGGTTCTAATTCTTTTACGGCACATGGCCAAAACAAGACTCTTTTAATTTCCCCATTTGACAGCTGAAGGAAGTGGAGTTTAAGGAAATTAAGTAATTCCTACAAAGTCATAATAAGTTGTGAAGCTGAGCATTCAGGCAGTCTGCTTCTAGAAGCCGCCCTCTTCAACACTGTGCTGCCTGCTGCCCAACAGCTATTTCCTCTGCCTCACATCTCCTGCCCCCTTGTATTGTCTGCCAGGGTCCAGATGAGAAGATGGGCACCGGTCATCACCTGGGCCTCACACCAGTGGATAACTGGTGTGTGGCTGGTTTCCAAACTTGAGACTTCCTTCATTACAGAGAGGGACACACCGAAAGTTCTTCAGGAATGCTCCCCGCCCCCCGCCATGCCTGTGGGTAGTTGGGCTCCAGCAGTCCAGGAAAGAAAGAGAACAGTGCACAGCAAATGCATTTTAACAACAGGATAATGATTTTCCACTCATAAGGCTGTCAAAACTTAACCATTTTGATAATCCCGAGCACTGAGGTTTTTTACTCTCATGCATTGCTGGTGTGAACCAGCTTGCAAGGCAATTAGGCCACGTCTCTTCAAACTAGGATCCAGTCCTAGCAAAACCACCGCACTTGTGCTCAAGGAGATGTATCTGAGAATATGCATCCCAGCGTCAATGCAAGTGAAAATCTGGGAACTGTGCAAATGACGGCTGATGGGGAAATGGCTAAATACAATGAGGAAGAATCATAGGACCGATAGATAAAGCAATTGAAGGGAATAAAACAGATCTAACATATTTGATCAGATCTGAGATATACAGTCAATTCTCATTATTCTCAGTGATTATGTTCTATGAAGTCCTAGTGGATGCTGAATTTGCAAATACTGAACCACGACTCCTGGGGGAGATAGGGAGTTAGGTTCCTACAAGCCTCTAGTCTCCACATTTTTGTTAACTGATCAATACATAAACTGTTCTATGTGTCTAGAGGCACCTTATGTGATACACATGTTGATTCATTAACACTGAGCTCACAGCCAGCAGCACTGTTGTTGAAGCCAGAGCCCGAAGTGTATCTAGCGCACTTTCACCTGTAAGGCGCCTGCTGCCTGCTTGCACCCAGAAGCACTAGACGCACGCGTCACATCAGGAAACGCTAGCACTTCGGCATTCTGCTTGGGGCCGTGTTAAACAGCAAAATCACCCACAAAAAAAAGCCCAAAAATCAAAAAACGAGGCACCAAATAGACCTCAAAAAGGACAGTTGTGTACTGTCTGAGAACTGAAACAAGGAGGCCACCTCAGCTGGCAGTGCGCACATCAGGCGACTCAAATTTTTCATGACTGAGCCTGTCTGTGTTGATTTCACTGTGAGGATCGATTTCAGGGTTACAAATACATTTTAGTGAGTAGGCGAGTTCACAAATATGGAATCTGTGAATAATGGGGATCACCTGTTTGCAGCTTCACATCTTAACGTCTTTCACATTGGGGTGCATCTTAGATTCCCTGTCGATAGTATATACATCAGTACAGATAGAATCTGCAGTTAGTGTTGAGTGAAAATCCAAGGTGACGACCACTACGTGTAGGATGAGCTCCCACATATAAAATAAGACAATAAACCACCACGCTTCCCATTGCTACATGCGGCTGTGTATGGAGCAGTCCCTGGGACACGGTTCTAAGTATTTTACCATCTTAATTATTTTAACCCTCACAAGGCTCTTATGAGGTAGGAGCTATTTTTATCCCCATTTTTTGAGGGGGCTGCAAAGGGAGAGGGGGAGAGAGAATCTTAAGCAGGCTCCATACTCAGTGTGGAGCCCCACATGGGGCTCGATGTGGGGCTCGATCTCATGACCATGAAATAGTGACCTGAGCCAAAATCAAGAGTCAAACGCTCAACTGACTGGGCCATCCAGGTGCCTCTTATCCCCATTTTATATAAAATGGTTAAGAAAATTGTCCATGGTCACAGAAACATATTTTTTCACACCAAAGTAAAACTGATTGATAGGATTTAACTACTAACTTTCCAAACATTGTTTGTATCTTTTTTAAAAGTTTATTTATTTATTTATTTATTTATTTTTATTCTTTAAGTGTAACTTATTGTCACATTGCCTTTCATACAACACCCAACAAGTGTTGGGTGCCATCCCAACAAGTGCCCTCCTCAATGCCCATCACCCACTTTCCCCTCTCCCCCAACCCCCATCAACCCTTAGTTTGTCCTCCTATGGTTTGCCTCCCTCCCTCTCTGTAACTATTTTTTCCCCTTTCCCTTCCCCCACGGTCTTCTGTTAAGTTTCTCAAGATCCACATACAAGTGAAAACATACGATATCTGTCTTTCTCTGACTGACTTATTTCACTTAGCATAATACCCTCCAGTTCCATCAACTAACGAACGGATAAGTTTATTTATTTTGAGAGAAAGAGAGCGAGCACGTGCGTGTGTGTGCGAGCAAGGGAGGGGCAGAGAGAGAGGGAGAGAAAGAGAATCTCAAGCAGGCTCTGAACTATCAGTGCAGAGCCCGACAGAACCCGTCTCAAGGTTCATACCCCCAAAACCCTGAGATCATGACCTGAGCCGACATCAAGGGTGGGACGCTTAACCGACTGAGCCACCCAAGTGTCCCCATTATTTGTATCTTAACAGGAGTTAAAACACAGACTATCATAAACTCACAACAATCAATCTTAATTGTATTGTTAAAAATTTTTGAAGTTTTACTGCCCTACTTTATTTATTTCCCACTGTATTTCTTACTTAGAAGTAACCAGACATATATGTTAAGATACACCATCAGTTTCACCAGTAGCTCCGTTTTCCTAAGCACGGGATTAATGAGATTGTTCTTAGCTTTTGAAAGCCTCTTTCATTTGGCCTTCATAAAAATGTATTTCTACATATGGACATCTTTTTTGTTTATGAGAACACTTGCATAACTTGTACTCTGTTTATAATGATGCTTGTTAATTTTAAATATGTTCAAGTTGAATTATATTGAATAAAATAATAAATTAAGATGTAAAAAAAAGAGAGAGAGAGAATTTTTATGAGCTCCAGACAGACTTATGCAAGAATTGGTATATCTGAAAGCTGAGGTACTTCAGATACTAAATTCAGTAATATTTTAAATTGACAGAAAGATTAAGGAAACATGGAACTTAGGAATGAATTTTTTACTCCAAAATATGTGTATAATACTTTCGCATATTAAAAGATTGCTCTTGGGATTTACGGCCCCAAAAAATTGTTGACTCTTACCATATCCTCATTTAATAGCTTTTCTTACAACCCCATTGCTGCCTACTGAAAATCCACATGTTAGCCAAAGCCCCCTCTGGTATCAGCAAACTTTCTGATTCCCCAATTGAGTATTATTAATTGAACCATGACATTTCTCTTTTTTGTAGATCATTTTTGACCTATTTTAGTGGATATCAGCAATTTCATATGGCACCTTAGCATCATTTCCCTTTAACCTTCTGTGGCCCGTTATAGATTCCTGGTGGCATTTATCTAGAACTGACTAGTCCAATGAGAGGCTCTGAATCCCCTGGAGGGTAGGGACTGCAACTTGTTTTCCTTTGGGTCCTGCTTTCTCCTTCACAGAAGGTTCTGGGTGAATGTGGGTGGATGAAGTCAGAGAAGGCGTCATCATTGCCTTAACTTGCTGTGTCTTCCCTTACAGTGGTCCACATGTGCAGCATCCTGGAGCATAACTGTGCCCACTTCTGCATCAATACCCCGGGCTCATACGTCTGCAGATGCAGACAAGGATACATCCTCAACTCGGACCAGACTACTTGCAGAAGTAAGATTGCTTTGCTGGTATATCTGCACTGTCCTCCTCTGCCCTCTGCTCTCTCCTAGGGCCTATTTAATTCATATGTGGCTCCTCGCTTAACCTAGTCATCATCTCCTTAAGGAAAGAAAGGAGGTTTTATAACTCGTGTATTTTGTGTCGACCTCCATCCTCCACCCCGCCATCATAGTGCTTGGACCAGAGCCAGCACAGCACATAGTAGGCCAGCAGGAGGAGTTTGGAAGACTGTTGGAGGCATCTCCTTAGAAACAGCCTTTTTGAATTCATGAGCTGGTGTCTTTTTCTTCCAACCTGTTCTTTAGGGGGAACCACTGGAGAGCCTTTTCATCCACTGTCTCTGAACTGTACCCTGAGGAATTGTTTCTGTATTTTATTCTCTTCTCTGAAGCATTGACTTAGGATGAGTTATTAACATTGGCTGGGAACGATTATTCCAGTTCTGTTTTAGAGGTGTGCAGTGATCTCGTAGCAGGGATCTAGTAGACCTATAAAGTCTCCTAAATGAAAAAAAAAAAAAAAAAAAAAAGGTCAAACAGATTAAAAGTGCGGAGAGAACTCAGATTCTCTTTTTTTTTTTTTTTTTGGCCAAGCTCCCAAACTAGACAACATACTGACATTTGAACCAGCAAGAGGTAATCTGCCTCTTAGAGGAGAGAATTCCCTACACACTGAGTGTGGTGCCTACATATGTATGTTTTTAAGTTGCAAGTAAAGCCACTGTGTTAGCCCATAGACAACCAGGCTACCAAACCAGGCTTATTCAAGATATGAGGAAGACTGGCGGGGGGACCTTGCTCCTGGCAGCCGAGGCGCCATGTGGTTCGAGATTCTGCCCGGGATCGGTGTCATGGCCGTGTGCTTGGTCATCCCCGGCATAGCCACTGCACACATCCACAGGTTCTGTAACGGGGGCAAGGAAAAAGGGGTTGCCTTTATTATCCATATCATTGGAGTTTGATGCAAAGAGCTAAGCGCATCTCTGGAGTTAATCGTTACCATGTGTCAAAGGGTTTGGAGAATATTGATTAAAGAAGCCTTTTCCCGACTGATGAAGAATAACTCAGTTATGTTCATCTGCCCTTTCTGGAAGGTTATGCAGTGTATCAATGTAGTACATAATAAAAACAAAACAAGACAAAACAACAACAACAACAACAAAAAGATGTGAGGAAGACCGGCCCACACGGAGGCAAATAAAACTCAGCTAATCTGACACACAGTTCATGCAACACATAATTGTTATTATACCTCATGGTAAGCAATTAAGCATTAATGGAAAGCATCTGCACAAATGGCTGTAATTAGTATCACATATATAGAGCCAAACCACATTTTCCTGTTTTCTTCCCACTTCATTTTAGGGGTTGTAAATAGCTGGATAGAAGCCTCCTGCCCCCCAAGGTTAGGGAACATCTGCTTGACTCCTCCAGTTCTGTGGCCTCTGGAAACACAAAGCTTCCCGGTGCTATGTGTTCCTGGGCTCCTCCCAGACCTCAGGGTCCCAGATTTTTGAGTGCAGCCTGAATCATCCTGATCTTCTGCTTGAACCTCTGACCTTTCTTGAGTTTCCACAACAAAAATTGCTCACACCCACTGCTCATGGGTTTAATAGAATTCTCTGGGAAAATGGGGGAGCCCTGGCAAGGTCACCTCACACACTGCTCAGCAAACAACCTAAACATCTTTTTTAGACATCCCCCGACCCTCTTCAAGAGCTCCGCCCGCCCCCTCTCCCAGCCTCTTCGGGAGCTCCCCTCTGCAAGGTGTTGCTCTGAAGAATGCTCAGCCTTTCGCCACCTCGCTTACTCCCGTCATGCCCTTCCCTTCTTAGGAACACAAGAAAGTCCTCCCCTTGTCTTCTGCCTCAATGGCCTGCTGCAATCCAGGCATCTGCTGACATCCATTTTCCATGGGCTGGCTTAGTCAAGTCAGAGGAATTTGGGGACTAGCAAATAAAGAATAAAAAGTCCTCCCCCTAGTGTCATGAGCCAGGCCTTGCCTGGTCCCACCTCAAGCCTGGAGACCCCTAGGCTCTCCCCAGTGTTGATCTGTCCTGGGATCCCCACTATAGGAGGAGGGCTGTGGGTGCAAAGAGCATGAAGCAGAAACTGCCTGGGCTTCAGACAGACAGGAGCAAGGCGGCCCGGGTCAGAGGTTCTCAGGTTCCAGTAACTAAGAGCCACTCAGGAAGCTGACCCCCGGGGTCTCACCCCCAGAGATTCAGAGTCAACAGGTTTAGGGTGGGGCGCAGGAGAATGCATTTTCAGTGAACTTCTGACATGGATTGCTGCCACACTCTTGAGATCCACTGGCATCAGCAACGGGGGGACTGGAGGAAAGGGCCGGAGTTAAGGGAGAAGAGAAGGAGCTGGAGCCAGGGGTCTGCTGTCCCATCTGACCCAGCCCTCCAGTCACCCGGAAGCAGTTAACCTCCCTTCACTGTCAGCACCAGACTTAGCTGAGTAGGTACAGTCATAAAGAGAAATTATCTCTCTCCCTGCCCCCCCCCTTCTTTCTCTTTCTCAAAGATAATCACTCTTGTTTGCATGTCTGAAATTCTATCTGGGCCAGTGGTATAGTCCACAGACTTCAATTTCAGTCTTGACATTCATGCTGTGCCTGTCTCACGCCGAGCTGATTATTTAAATTCCTTGACTCCACTTCCACAGCCATACAATGGGAAGGGTGGTGACAAATTCATACCTGTCTCATCAATAAATCCCTGTCAGCCTGTGGTTTGGGTCTGCTGGACAGTTGAAAGTTGTGCCAAGGGAAGGCAGGGCCATACCCCGACTTCTGTTTATGAATGGCTGGCGGGGACCTGCCCCTACCAACATTGAGAGAAGCCAGTGGGCATGGAGAAGAATAAGACACAGTTCTTTCCATTTTTGAGCATGTAAGATGTGCCAGGGAGCATGCAAACTACTGGGGAAAAAAATAGTGAATAAAACAGCAGTGTTCCTGCTCACTTTCTTGCATGGGAGTAATTCAAATAAACAACCAAGGTAATTGCAACCAAAAGCAATTGTGTCCCACTCCCAGCTCAGTGTGAGAGGTCAGGTCTAACTATAGCCACTGCACTTACTAAGTGCTCACCATGTTCCAGGAGCTCTCCTGGTGCTTTATATGTGTTATCTCATTTAATTCTGACAATAAGCTCTTAAAGTAGGTTTTATCATCTCATTTTACAGAGAAGGAAAATAAGGTACTCCCCTCAAAACTTTAGACAGTTTACTCAAGGTCATATGGCTAGTACTATGACCAAACCAGAATCGAAACCCTGTTATGTAGGAGTCCATATTATTAGCTCTGAACCACCATTTGATACTGTCCCATGATCCTTGAGGGCCCCCAGATGGCAGTAGGGCAATCCTGCAACCAGAGAAATTCCTCCAGACCCAGGTTCACAGGCTCGCTGATCCCCAGGGAGACTCAACTAATTCAACAGGACTAACAATCAAATGATTGTCGTTCCCCAAGTCCACTGCTGTGACACTGTCACTATACAGAATGATCTGAGAGGACCTCTTAGGCAGTTGCCTTCGGACGCGCGCACACACACACACACACACACATGCCCCCATAGCCACCATTTTTTATTCGTACTTGTTTGTGTGAAGAGAGGAGGCAGACACAACTAATTCAGAGATCCTTCCGGTGGAAATGGGTCCTGGCTGTCAGACTTTGAGCTCCCTCTCCCACATAACCCAAGAATTCTGTTCCCTCCTGGTGATGGCACATGTTCACCCACTACCTGGGATACCAGGTTGTTGCAAAGCACCTCCATCCCACCTCCAGACAGTGTGGACTAATGCTTGAGCTAAAATCCTACTCTCTGTGATTCTCACCTTTGATCCTATTCTGCCAGCTAAAGCTATATACCAGAAAGTATATTTCCTTTTCTAAATAAAGAGAAAACCCTTTGATTATTGAAGAGTGTCATCCCCCCCACCTCTCATTAATTTTCTCTTTTTCGGGGGAAGCATAAACACACCTTTAAGTAACTGGGTTTGGGATCTCTTTGTGGTCCAAATTATCCTCTTCCGGACACTACTTGGTCAGTGTCTCAAAATGTGCTCTTCCATTAAAAGACTAGACCAAGCATATTAAATAAATATTGCCTTCAAAGTTCTGCCCATCTGAGCAATTTGGAAGGTACTGGTAGTCAACGTCGTGGATTCTTCTGTCCTCCAAAATGTCTTTCCCATCTAATACCTCTGTATGAGATATATGGAAAAGTGCTTAGCAGAGTGCGTAGCCATAAGGCTCAAGAGAAGTTTATGTCCTTTGCTTTCCCCTTTAAAAAAAAAAATGGGGGAAAAACCCTCATGAAGTATGCCTGTCTTCACGTGTCTGTTTCCCACCATTCCCCTCCTCTTGAATTCCTTTTCCACTAGTAGGAAAGAACTTTATCTTCTTTCCTTTTCTTTATTTATGTTTTTAAATAAGGAATTTTCCCTCCCTTCTCGAATATTTAATCTATCTGGAAAAATATTGAAAACACAACATTTAGAAATTTTCACTTGGCCAAAAAATGTAAACTGTCTTATCCAGCCTTTTTTTCTCTCTCTCTCAAGAACCATATCAAATTCATTTTATTGCTTTCAGTCTTCAGATATGTTTCTGACATTATTTTTTCCAAGCTATGCAAGTGACTTAATAGTGTTTATTTTAAAGTTTAACCAAGGGGCATGATCCAGAAAAACAATCATATTATTGAAAAGAGAAAAAATTATAACCAACATCCTTCATGGATTCAGATGCAAAGATTCTTGAAGACTTAGCAAATGGAATCCATATTTATATACTGTAATCAAGACCAAATGAGGTTTATCCAAAGAATGCAAGTTTGCTTTAACGTTCAAAAAGCAATCAATATAATTCATCATATTTAAAAATGAAAAAGTTTAAAAATGAAAATATTTAAAAATGAAAACATATATAATCATTTCAGTAGATGCAGACAAAGTGTTGGACAATATCCAACACTCATTCTGACAAAAACTCTCAGCAAACTAGCAATAAAAGGGAAATTTCTCAACCTAATAAAGGGTATCTATGAAAAAACCTATCATAAATATATCATAAGAGTGAAAGACTAAATGCTTTCCTCCTGAGAGAAGGAGTAAGAGTATATTCATTCTCACCACTTCTCCTCAACACTGTACTGGGGGTCCTAACTGATATCATAATGAAATAAAAAGAAATTAGAGGGGCGCCTGGGTGGCTCAGTCGGTTGAGCGTCCGACTTCGGCTCAGGTCACGATCTCACGGTCCGTGAGTTCGAGCCCCGCGTCAGGCTCTGGGTTGATGGCTCAGAGCCTGGAGCCTGCTTCCGATTCTGTGTCTCCCTCTCTCTCTGCCCCTCCCCCGTTCATGCTCTGTCTCTCTCTGTCCCAAAAATAAATAAACGTTAAAAAAAAAGTTAAAAAAAAAAAGAAATTAGAAAGTCATACAGAAAAAAGTAAAACTGTCTTTATTCACAGGCTATGTGCTTGCTTATGTAGAGAGCTGGTGGAATCTTCAAAAAGCTACTAAAATTAACAAATGAACTTAGCAAGGTTGCAAGATACAAGTCAAGATACCAAATTATTTGATTGTGTTTTTACATACTGGCAACAAAAGTCAGAAACTGGAAATATGTAAATTAGGGATAAAGTTTACAAAATTGTGCATGATCTGTACACTGAAAAGTACAAAAGATTTCCACAATAAATTGAAGAAGACCTAAATAAATGGAGAGATATACTGTATGATGGAATGGAAGACTTAATATGGCTCAGATGTCAATTCTTTCCAAATTGATCTATAGATTCAAAGCAATCCTTATCAAAATCCTAGCAGACTTTTTAAGATGGAAACTGACTATCTGACTCCTATATATATATATATATATATATATATATATACATGAACATGCAAAAGAACTATCATAGTCAAATACAGTCTATTCTTACTGTTCATTATTATGTTTTATAAGTCTCTGTGAACATTGAACTAATGATTACTAGATCATTGTTCCTAGAAGAAATACAGGCTTAGGTTCTTGTGAGCTTCTGGTCACAGCATTTCATCAGTGAATACATAACCTTGTTTTGTGTGTGCCTCTATTTTATTATTATTTTTGGAAATGTTTTATTTGTGTGTGTGTGTGTGAGAGAGAGAGAGAGAGAGAGAGAGAGAGAGAGAGAGAGAACAAGTGGGGGAGGGGCAGAGAGAGAAGGGACAAAGGATCTGAAGCAGGCTCTGTGGTGACAGCAGTCAGCCTGATGTGGGGTCAAACCTCAAGAACCTCAAGATCATGACCTGAGCTGAAGTTCAATGCTTAACCCACTGAGCCACCCAGGCACCCCTGTGTGCCTCTTTTGAAGACTCCTTATTGAGTATATATTACTGATTGGTTAACATTGAACTCACAGCTGACAGCACTATTACTCATGCCTTAATGGAGATCATCTAATATACATGTTTTCTTCACAAGGCATATCACAGCTTCTTGCATTTAGGAACACTGGACAGCATTTCAGCACTATACCTGAGGGCCATTTTAAACAGTGAAATCACCAACAAAAAGCACAAAAGGCAAAAAACATGGCACTAAATAGAACACAAAAAGAAAGCTTGTGTGTAGTATGAGAGCTAAAACAAGAAGGCAGAGCATTGCCTTTTTTGACCTTAACTGGGAACATATGCATCAGGTAGCTAGAATTTTTACCATTCTGTGCACATACATCAATGGTCATGAAAATGCTGCAAATACTGATTTGTGTTACAAGTAAATTTTAGAAAGTATATTAATTAGCAAATATGGAATCTGCAAATAATGGGATCAATGAAAACTCTAAAAAAAAATAAAGTTGGGGGCTTAAATTACCTGATTTCAAGACTAATTATAAAGTAATAATGAACAAAACAGTATGTATAGGTGACATCAATGGACCAGAATACAGTTCAGGAATAGACCCATACACATATGGTGAAATGATTTTTGATAAAAGTGCCAAAGCAATTCATGAGGAAAGAATAATGTCATCAACAAATAGTGCTATAACAATTGGATTGTCATGTGTGAAAAAATGGACCTCATCCCTTACCTCACATCATGTATAAAAATTAATTCAAAATTGATTTTAAATCTAAATGTAAGAAGGGAAGCAATTAAATGTCTACATGAAAATGTAGGAAAAAGTTTTTTGATGACCCAGGGTTTGGCAAGGATCTTTTAAATAGGATATAACACAAAAAAACTCAATAAATTGCACTTCATCAAAATAAAAACATTTACTTTTCAAAATACGCTACTACCAAAATGAAAAGGTGAACGAACCATAGACTGAGATAAAATATTTGCAAAACGTATATCCAACAAAAGACCTTAGAATATATAAAGAATTCTTAGAACTCAATATTAGGGAAATAACCCAGTCAAAATGGGCAAAAGATTTGAACAGACACTAGCCAGAGAAGATAGATGGATGGCAAAGAAGCCTGTGAAGACATATTCAACATTATCAGTCATTAGAGAAATGCAAATTAAAACCACAGTGACCCGCCACCACGCTTCCACTAGATTGGATAAATTTTGAAATACTGACCCTAAAGTATGTGTTGGCAAAGTTGGCAACAGGAACCGTCATTGTTCCTGGCAGGAATGTAAAATGGTTCATCTGCTTTGGAAAACAGTTTAACAGTTTTCTACAAAGCTAAATATGTACCTACAATATGACCCAGGCATTCAATTCTTAGGTATTTACTGAGAATAAATTAACGTTTATGTCTAAACAAAGATTTGAACACAAATGGTCACAGCAGCTTTATTTGTAAGAGTCCCAAACTGGAAACAACTCAAATGTCCATCAGTGGGTGAATGGATAACAAATTGTGATATATGCATACAATGTAATGCGACTAGGCAATGAACAGAGTGACGGTTGACACATGCAGCAAGCTAGATGAATTTCAAAATAACCATGTTGCATGAAATAAACCAAACAAAAAAAGAGTACACACTGTATGATTCCATTTATAGAAAATTTTAGAAAATGGCAACTAATCTATGTGACAGAGAGTAGATTAGTGCTTGCCTGGGACCAAGGGCAGGGGGGCAGGGAACAGGTAGAGGGATTACCAAGTGGCCTGAGGAAACTTTGGGGATCTGGGGGTAATGGATATGTTCATTATCTTGATTATGATGATGATATGTTGACATGTCAAATTTATCAAATTGCATACTCTAAATTTATGCAGTTTATTGTATGTCATTTATGATTCAATGAAGCTAATATATATATAGAGAGAGAAAGTCAGAACAAGGCGGTTTTGGAAGGTGAGTGGTGCTGAGACAAAGCCTGCAAGACAAGAGATTGGAGAGAGAATCATGGAACAATCAGGGGAGGCGTTGTGGAGGAGGGGGTTTTTCTAACAATGCCGGGCTTGTTGTCTTGAGGGTTCTAACTAGACCAGACGGCCTGTCTGGAAGGGTTTGTTTGGGGCATTGGTGGCGAATGAGGGAAGGAATGTAAGCTGGAACCAATTATGGAGCAATTCGATTCCCAGCAGCGGTCTTTGGTGGGTAGGGGCACTGAGCACAGGGTGTCAGGGGTAAAACTACCTTGTAGTAAATTGAGTCTAGCAGTAATATATGTGTGGGATTCAAATTAGGTACCGAGTGGGTGGGGAAGTACCATCCATCCATCCACCCCATGTCCATTCACTCATTCATTTATTCATCCAATACTTATTGGTTCCTTCTAGGGGCCAGGCACTCTTACGCGGTGGTGGGAAGAAAATGAGTGTTTCTCTTATATGTCTGAGACCCAAGAAACACTCAGATCTTGCTTTCCCTTGTGCTCCACACGTGTGGAGCAGAAGGTGAAAGATGCCATCATTTTACAATTCTAATCAGCTCGGTCAGTTCAGTGCACGCTTCCTTATGCCCGCAGAATTAATGAGAAGACCATAGCAATAGTTCCCACACCAGGGAGGAGTTTATGACATAGCGAGGGGATAAGGGGTGTGGGATGGTCGCACGATTTAGAATGACAGATCACTTCAGAGAAGAAACCTGGCTTTGAGGGAAAACTAGTGAATCTGGGAAGGAGCCCACACAAGTGGTTGGATGCAGCTGGAGAGAGGGGTTAGAGTTCAAGGAAAAAGCCCTGGCTGGATGTGCTTGGTAGTAGCAACTGACCCTGAGAATGGATAAAATCTTGGAGGGAGAGAGAGAGAGCGTGGAAAGGGAAGGTCAGGGTCTGAGCTTCGGGGCAGCCCACAAGGAGAGCAAGGAGCCAGAGTGGAGGAGCAAGCAGGCTGCGCCCACAAACAGCCAGCCCGCAGCTTCTGAACAAATGGCCTGCCTGGCCCCAGGCTCTGCTAGGACCGCCCTGAGCAGAAGAGGAGGACTGCTGAGCAGAGGGCGTGCGGTCACGGAGCTTCCTCTCCGCCCTGGCTGCTGGGCCCCGGAACTCGGAGAGGGTCCCGTGCAGTCTGCTCGCCCTCTGGCTGGGCCAGGCTACAGGGTTAAAAAACAAAGAAGAAGAAGAAAAGAAAGGAATCTGGGGTGAGTAGCGTTCTCATGGGAGAATTGAGTTGACTGCATGTGAGCAGAGAGCCGGCCATTGGGAAAGGATGACCACACATCAGGGGAAAGCGAGTTTGAAGCTCATAGAGCTGCTTTTCTGCTTTCCTCTTTTCTCAAGCACCTGGAAAAGTGGTTCTCAGAGTGGCCCCCCAGACAGCAGCTCAGCTTTGCAGGGAAACTGGTTAGAAATGCAAACTCCCAGGCCTGACCCTAGTGCTACCAAATCAGGGATTCTGGGGTGGGACCTAGGAATGTGTGTTTCGGGGGCACCTAGGTGGCTCAGTCCATTCATCGTCCAACTCTTGATTTCGGCTCAGGTCATGATCTCATGGTTCGTGGGTTCGAGCCCCGCATTGGGCTCCCTGCTGACAGTGCAGAGCCTGCTTGGGATTCTCTCTCTCTCTCAAAATAAATAAATAAACTTAAAACACACATTCCTTTTTTTTTTTTTTTTTTTTTTTTAACAAGCCCTCCGGGAAATTCTGATGTAAGCTCAAGTTTAAAAACCACTGACCTACGCAGTTTGAACTAAATCTCTCCCTGAGAGGCTGCACTCAGTAAGGAATTTATATTAAGAACGTGATGATGTGACAGCCGTTTGGAAATTGCAAAGTGCTCTATAAGAATAGGGCATTACTTGTGCATGTTTATTTATTTTGATCAACCTCATTCGGTCAGATTTACTTACGTGTTAAGGCTTTATTTGGGGGGATATCCCTTTAAGAGAATGAAAATTCTGTGAGTGAATAGGAGGACTGATTGAAAAATAATTCAGCTCTTGGGGAGAGAAGGATTCGAGGCACAGCTGGGGTTTGCCCAAAAGGACAGGTTTGTTTTTCTCAGTGACATTGGGTTTGTTTTGTTTCTTCCAGCGTAGAAGCACAAGGCTGATGACTCACATTTACTGTTGAAAGTCTTAAAATCCAAACTGCAGCTGTCAAAATAAGATTAGTGCTTTCAGGCACCATGAAAGAAGGGGGATGGTCCTTGAAACACAGGCTTCGGTTTGTGGAGTCTTAACTCTGGAAGGGCTTCAGATTGGTGCAGGCAGAACCCCATTGTTTCCCACTTGAGTGAAGTAACAGCCCTAATAATACATTTCTCTTCTCTCTTGCTGCGAAAGATAACTTCTGATTTCTACATCTCAGGCTAAATAACAGCAGGAGCTGTTTGAAAAGTGGAACGTGCCTTTAAAGGTGTTCATTTTGCTTTAGCTCCAAACTAGCTTAAACTGTCGTCGGTGTGAACAGCATGCAGTGTGGCTTGTCTCAAACTCTGAAAAGCCAGTAAAAACCCTTTGATTTCGCCTGGCATGATGTCAGCCACAGCAGCCACAGTCTTTGTCCCGTGCTTCTCGTCCAGTGTAACCAGATGGGAGGTTTTCCAAGTTCTCCAGCCAAGGCACAGCGCCAGGGTTTCGAGAGCACAAACTAAGGAAGGCACTTAAATCTAGGGTGCGTGCGTGCCTCGGGGCAAACACGAGGGTTGGATTTGAGCACAACTGTGGGGCTCTTACTTATCAAACCCTCAGTGATTTATCTCACCTGGGAAGACTGAGCAGCTGAAGTTAGCATCGCTCCCTGTAATTCCCAAGGAACTAAAAGAAGCAAGTAAATTCTGTCAGCCCTGTGCTAATGATCGCCTTCTGGTAAGGCATTGCTTGCGTTTGGTGAGATCTTTTGTTATAAAATTCACAATTGTCTACTTTGCCGTATCAGATCAATTCAGCAGAGAGTTCACAAACCACAGCTTAGTCAAAGATACGTTGACATTATTTAAAGAAATCTGAATCTATGTCTGGGTGTGGAATTTTCACAGGCACCCATAAAGTGACACTATATTGCAGTTGTGATGTAGGCAAAATTCTCAGTGAGACCACCTTCTGGCCACACAATATAAAACAGAAGCTCCCTTCTTTCCACACGCCCTACTCCCTTTTCCTGCTAATTTTGTTTGGCAGCACTTAAGAGATCTAACATACGGTTTTACCTGTTTATTTTATGTCTGGCCTCTATCAGTGGTGTGCTGGCAGATGTTTAACAACCAGATCTGCAGGGGGAAAATGCTCTGGTTTCTGATGTTCACTGACTCCTGTGGTGTAAATACTGACACCGTGGCCGATTTCAAGCCGCCTGCCTGGCCTTGCTGACTACAGAGTAGGGGAGAGGTTGGCACTATCTGTCATGGGGGTTAGTGGGAGCTGGCCCCCTACACACCACTGGCTCCCCATTTGAATATTGGCTCCGTGGGCACAGAGATCAACTGATAGATTTTTTACCTCTTTTATTCACTGTTATTTTCCCAGTACTTTGAACAGTTTGACAAATGGATGAATCAATGCAATCATTCAGATATTTTTTTAGTTTGTATTTATTTAAAAATTTTTTTAATGTTTATTTATTTTTGAGAGAGAGACAGATCTTTAACAGGGGAGAGGCAGAGAGAGAGGGAGACACGGAATCCGTAGCAAGCTCAACGCTCTGAGGTGTCAGCACAGCCCAGTGCAGGGTTCGAACCCATGAACAGTGGGATGGTGACCTGAGCTGAAGTCTGACGCTCAACCGACTGAGCCACCCAGGCGCCCCTCAAATATATTTTTAAAAATTGACCATCTGCCAGACACCGTGCTAGATATTTGAGCTGGAGGGCTGAGCAAAGTAAGCCCTGCCCTCAGACGGTAGAGAAAATAGGATTCAATAATCATTGTAAGTGGAGTGTTAAATTGTGGTTGTGGAGATCATGAGGGAGAACTTGACCTCTAATGGGGAGCAGTCAAATAAGAGCCACCTGAGTACTCCAGGCTGGTGGCGGTCAAGTCCAATCAACAGATGTCCACTATGCACCTGCTGTGTGAAATGCATGGTATTATACAGGCATCTGGAGGAACTCCCAGGCTAATCCTGTCCCTCTCGGAGTTTTCAGCTGAGGTAAGATTGATGAGGGAGAAATGCCTGACAACCCCATGCTTATGTAGCACGGACATGGGTTCATTCTCTCATTCGTAAGTCTTTACCGAGCCAGGCACCGTGCTAGGTACAGGGATGCAGCAGATAACAAGGCCGCCAGTTCCTTAGCTGTCGTGAGTGACCACACTGGCATCTGCAGCTGGGGGCTGGCTCCCAGATGTCACTGCACTCTGGGCCCCCTTCTGGTATGGGAACACCTCTGTCTGAGGACAGGGAGAGGTAGAGGCTCAGGAGGAATTTTGTTCCCATGATACTCATCCTGCCAGGATCCCGTTTCTGATGGAAGAGAGTATTTTTAGGACTCTAGGAGCATCCCTGTTGGGAGGCAGGGAGTGTGGGCCCTTGTCACTCTTCTTTCAGCAGATGAACACTTACGGAGCACCAAGCACACGTGCTAGGACAGTGGGCAAGGCTCTGGGAAATCAGTGAGTCAGATCAGCTCACATTCCAGCGGGGCAGGCAGACGTGATCAGGTCCTTCCAATACCATTGGATAAATGCGTAAGCGCTGAAGTGGCTCCCAGAGGAAGGAGCCTTTAAGCCCAGCCAACCTGGAGAAGGCTTCTTAAAGGAGGCGACATTTGACTGAAGTCATGAGCCATGATGGGGGTCGCCAGGTAGAGAAGGCTTGGAAGGATCATGGGAACTCTGAATTCAGGGCTTCTCCCATCCCTCATGGTTTTATTACCCTTCAGTGAAACCCTCCGGCTGTGAGAAAAAGAAGCACTGTTTTTCAAAAGCATCAGGAGTCATTCAAAAATATCTGTGTTTGTTTCAAATGGAAGTGACCACTGCCAGAAAAACAATGTTGTTTTGTCAGAGCCTAGTCTGCATGTATTCCTTTGTCTTTATTGAATTAAGTTAATCCCTCAAAGATTTCCCTGGGGACGGTGCAGATCACCAGTGGCCATAAATCCCCAACATTATAAAAACATTATGAAAGTACAATACACACGAAGCCAACTGGCAAGCTTGCTCTTTGTGGGGCCGGACTTCTGGAATGTGAGTGATAAGCCTCCTGTTCCTACCACACTCCGTGCCCGCACGTAGTGTCTGCGATTCTGTCAGCCACTTTGGAGAGGGAACCAAGGACAGCGGTAATTCTGAGATTGGTTTAAAAGAGGAAACTCAGCCTCACAGTCTCCGTTAATAAAGGGGGGAGACTGGCCCTGGGTCTGGGCACCTTCCACTTGGATGATTGTAAGGGACTTTGTATCCAGTTCGATGACACTCAACCCGGCTGCACGCTGCAGTTATTTGGGGAGCTTTCGCCAACCCTGCTGCCTGCATTCCACCCTGGCCAGTCTGGTTTAAGGAGCGGGGTGCCCTGGGCAGCAGGGTTTTCTAAAGGTCCCCAGGTGGTTCTGATGGGTAGCCAAGGTCGGACGCTGCTGCTCCTGTAGACTGGATCTTGCAGTTATTCACAGGCCGTTCTGTGGGTGTCCCAGCCCTGTCCCAAAAGGAATATGCATTGCCTCTCTACCTACCCTCTGGGGAGAGGTCTTTGGAAAAAAAGATGGTTGCTTCAAGCTCCTGGTTCCTTGCTTTCAAAATGCTGCTTTCAGAGGGGTTCTTTTGTAGCATGTTGGGTTTTTTTTTTTTTCATTATTATAAAAGCTCCTGTTAGAAACTCTTGTTAGAAAACTTGAAAGCAGACCATTATAAGAGCCTAAAAATCACCTGTACTCCCACTATTCCTTTGTAACCGCTATTAGGTGGGGTTCCTGCTAGATACCAAAGGAGGCAAAGCAGCAGCTAGAGCAGAGAAGGGAGACCCAGGTGAAGAAGCGCATGCCCCCTCACTTTAGAGAGGGACTTGGGATTTGGGGGGTAGGTTGTTCCAGTGTGTTGGGGTGACATTTTCCAATCATGAGGCTTTTGTGCAGGCACTGTCTCATCCCCACTAGGGAGCTTAGAGTCTAGCAAGGGCAACAGTAAATACACGGCTACTTAAATGCCTATGCAATTAACATTGTGATACATGCCAAGGGGAAGAGTGCAGGCCTGCACTGACAGCCGATAGGGGAGGCAGAAAACTCTGGCCCTGAAGAACAAGCGAAGGTCCTCATATCAGGAGGTTAATTTTTCCATCCGTGTGCAGACAGACCAGAGCTATTTCTGCATGGAATTAAAAAACAAACAAACAAGCAAACAAAAAAAAACCTACTGCTGTTCCCAAACAAAGCAGTGATTTTATTTAACAGCTAGAAGTCCTCTAAGTTTCCCAGAGCCGAAGAAGCTGCCAGATCCCTCCTCCTAAAGGACAACCCAGGTGGCATTGCCCTCTCTCTCTTTTGATGGATTTTACCCTGACTGGTCCCCATCACCTGCTTAATCGGCTTGGACTTCTCAGCCTACCTTCCAGCCCTCTGCCATCTGGTGTCAGTTGTCCTTCTGATCCCCCCTCCTGCTACTTCCCTTGGAATTCTCAGCATGGGATTTAGCTACCACAACTGTCCTACTTTGCTCATTTCTGCACATTCACTCACACTGGTCCCTCGGCCCATAGTACCTTTCCCGTTTTCCATTCTCTCGCCTATACCTGCCAGCCTTTTCCAGTCTACCCTTGACGATGGGGCTAGTTTATTCTACCTCAGGACCTTTGCATTTGCCGTTCTTTCAGTCAGAAATGCTCTTCCCAGAGCTTCATGTTACCCTTAGAATACAAGCTGGGTGACAGCAGGAACTCCTTCCTCTGTTTGGTTCACCACTGTATCCCCAGGGCCTGGGACACTGTAGGTGCTTCATTTATTGATAAATGAAGAGTATCGGGTGATTCAGATTTTTCTTAGGTCTCTAGCTTAGGCTTGTAACTTAACTGTAGGTTTTATCATTCTTTAATGATTCACTATGATTTTTACATGAGCTGAAGTTTTTTCTGGTTATTGGTGTTTTTCTTCTATCTAAATCCAATGGAACTCTCGATTGGAGTTCCCAATTGGAAGTCTAAGGTAAAATATACTGGTAATAGAAGAATTTGCATCTATAATTTTCTTCATCTACTTTATTGATTTGAGAATGAAAATACTTCTTTTTAGCACTTGAAAGCCCGAGTCCTTATTTGTGGAATATTAGGCATAAGCCTTTTTTTTAATGTTAAGAAGCAGATTTTATTTAAAAAAATTACTTAATGCATTTAATAGAGGTGATGAATCAATCAGCTTTTATCTTTTTATCAATTTTATATATTTATCTAAAAGCATAATAAATAATACAACTCAGTGACACAGGTGATTACATTGAAGTGTAGCCATTGGATTGATTCAGGGATCAATCAGGCTTTCTAGTTAATTGAGTTTTTATTGTAGCTTTCATAGTGATAACTTTTAACCAGAGAAAACCTTTTTTAATATATTCAATTTCTTTAATGCTCTTTGATTTTCTCCAACTTTAATGGTAAAGTCACTGGAAGAGCTAGTTAAGAAACCAAGGCATTCTCCTAGCTGAGAAGTAATGTTTATCGGGTCAGCCTGTTTGTGCAAAGGAGAGACTGAGTCAGTGATGGATTGAAAATGCCTTGAACCTTTTCATCCTCTGATATACTTTTAGTTTCATTGCAGCAAATGCATTCCTGTGAGTGCATTCTTACATTGCATTTGTGTGAAACCCCAGGGCTCAGCACTTTGTGGACGCATAATAAATACTTGACCGACGTAGGCTCACTAATAACCATACATCCATTTATCCCTAGTAATCTTTGTTACCTCTACCTAACCTCCTTTGGCTTCGCCTTTTCCTCGTGTGTTGCTGGCGTGAATAAATGAAGCTCAAGGAGGATTTCCAAAGATTGTTCTGGTAGACAAATGGAATGAGGAGAAGTACGTCCAAAAAGACAGATGTAGAATTGGGACCTGCCATTTTTTGGGTGGAGTGACAGGTCTTCCCACTGTGCTCTCTCTCAGCTTCCCCATCTGCAAAATGTCAAAGACAGTGCAGATTATCTCCTGTAAACCTGTGGGACTGTGATTACAAAGCATTTCGTTCTCGAAGAACAGGAGTGGTACTTGGTGCTGACCGGTACAGATGCCTGCTCATGATAACTTCTAGTTCTCGGGAACCATCGGAATGCTTCAGAGCACTTTCATGAACATGAGGAAAAGACAGACCTGATGTTAATTCGAAATTATTCGATGCATTTAATAGAGGTGAATGATTCCAACTTTGAAAGATCTGTTTTTATTTACACATAAAAATCCACCGAAATGTTAATCGTGGTTGCCTCTGGATGGTAGGATTACAGTTATTCAATACGTTAAAGGGTATTCCGAAGGTTATTTTAACAAGTGCTTGTTGTCTGGCCACGCGCGGAGGGTGGAGGGTCACGGAGGTGTCTTCTGACGGTGTGACTTTGCCCCAGTCCAGGATCTCTGTGCGGCAGAGGACCACGGCTGTGAGCAGCTCTGCGTGAATGTGCTGGGCTCCTTTGTCTGCCAGTGTTACAGCGGCTTCATGCTGGCCGAGGACGGGAAGAGATGTGTGGGTGAGTATTCGTCTGCCTCGTTCCATGAGGCAGGGCAAGTTGAGCACCGTGAGGAGGGAAAGGGAGCCCCCCAGGGACCCAGCTGCTCTCTTTTGAGTTTCAACAAAGTGCTCAGGTGTCTGGCCCAGTTTTGGTCAGAATGCGAACTCTGAAGACTTCATTTAGGGCTGCAGCTGGCATTTTCTCCTACTGGGTCCTCAGCAAAAGGCATATTTATGGTAATCTACGTAAATAGAATTGTCCCTTTATATACTACATCGCTTGAAAAGGACTGGGCTGGTCTTCAGCCAATGCGGAGGCTGTTTGGGATGGCCTGACTTCAGGACAGCTCATGTGTTGCACACTCACTTGCCGGTGGGCGAGCTTGCTGAGTGGCCCCTCAGGGACGTAGGCAGCCTTCCTCCTAAGTATAGATCTGCAGTTCGGTGACAGTCCCAAGTGGCCGCTAGGTGTAAAGCCCAGCTGTATGCAGGAAGACACCATTGTCAGAGGCAAGGAACAGTGGCCTCAAATGCGGACCCCAGGGAAGAAGTTTCAGGGGCAGTGCTTAGAATTTCAGGCACCAACTTGCCATCGGGTGAGTGACTTCCCACTTGAGCAACTCCACATTGTGTGACCTGGTGGGAGGTAGGAAAGGTGGGGTGGCATCTGATTTCTTCAGTGAAGGGTGATGGTTCTCCTCAGCACCTGGAGAGCGGGCCAGCACATCCCTCACGCCTCCGACCAGTGGGTCTGCAACACACCTGAAACTCGCATGGTCTCTTTCGTCCTTCCTCCAACAAACAGTGCCCGGCAAACAGTAGGTGTTCCATTAACTGAACTCAGTACTTAGGAGGCAAAAAATCTGGAGGCAAAGGAAGGGAAAGGGCTCGACTCACACCAGACCTGGAACCTGCATTTTTCTGACTCTAAATCCTGCGTTTTCTCTTCTGCCCACACCCCATGGTTTTCAGGGGCCTGTATGTCTTCCTTCCCATAGTGAATGATTATTATTTTGCACATAGAATTGACATTTTCCAGCACACTTTGATACTTAGCTAAGGATGTGGAAGGAAAAAGCAACAAAGCAAAAACATGGGTGTCCTGTTCTTCGCAGGTGAGGATAGAATGGGTTTGCTTGCTTGTTTGTACACACTGATGGGAATGAAAACTCCACTCGTCACAGATGGAATTGGTCTCCGAAGCGGTTCTGTTTATTTTTTTCTTTTTTCTTTTCATTTTTTTAAAATGTTTATTTATTTTTGACAGAGAGAGAGACAGAGCACGAGCAGGGGAGGGACAGAGAGACAGGGAGACACAGAACCCGAAGCAGGCTTCAGGCTCTGAGCTGTCAGCACAGAGCCCGATGCGGGGCTCGAACTCATAGATCACAAGATCATGACCTGAGCCAAAGTCGGACGCTCAACCGACTGAGCCACCCAGGCGCCCCTGGTTATTTTTTTCTTAATCTGCTGGTGGGGACAGCGATAGGTGGCAAGGCACCACATCCACTAGCACGGGCAACAAAGAAGCTGACATGTAAACACCAACTCTTACTATTTTTGCTTCATTCATTTGTATTCTGCAAGCAACATACTTTCGTTGAGGATGAGGATTAAACACATGAGAAAATCCCTGCTAATCGTTTGTTGTATTATCTGCTGGACTTTCCCGCATACAAATATCTAATTCAAAACATTTTGTTAATGTTTAACAAAATGAAGTCATACTATTTATTTTGTTTAGCCTATATTTTTTCCCTCACCAGTTGTTAAATGGGTAGAACTTCGGATGCTATTGGGTCAGAAGGAAATCAGGCCATTGGGAATAAGGCCAGGGGATAAGCTTCAGGAAAAGGGGTGAGGGTGACTGCTTAATTAGGTGAGGGAAGGAGCAGGGAAGGCCCAGAACATGTGTGAGTGATGGGGTGGAGGCGGCAGGGGGGCGGGCAGTAGGGGCCATGGCTGGGGCAGGAGGCCTGCCCTGGCCCTTGGGAAACTGGAGGGTGGTGAGGAACCCAGTTTTCTGAGTATTGCCAAATAATTGCCTAATCATCCCTGTGTATTAGAGGACCTTTGTGTCTCTAAGGGTTTTGCTGTAACTTTGGGGGTTTGACATTTGCTGAAGAGCAACAAGCATGAGAGTAGATGCTATGGTTGCCAGGGAGCTGTTGTGGACTGTGTTTATCAGAGATGGGCATTTCTCTGCTGCTGAGTGTATGTAGAATGCCTTTCCTTGGGGGGGCATCAAGGCAGAAGAGTGGGAAAATGGGGAGAGACTGTGTGTGATCCAGGAGTCATCCACCAGATATTCCTGTCATCCTCCTCCCCAACCAAGCACCTGTTGGGGGCTGGGAGTGAGATGATTACGTGCTGGTGGGCCATTGTTGCCAGTTTCCTTGGTTAGGGATATGTTACAAATTTTCAGAAGGTCAAGTGCTTCTGATGGGTTTATGCTGAGTGCATAACAAGTGGTGATGGTAATAGAGGCTACAGAAGGTCAGAGAAGAGGGTCGTTATGACGGCTAGCGTGGGGGGACATCTGGGCAATGCAGGAAGGGTAGCCATTGGACAAGTGTCCAGGGCAAGGGGAGATATTGAGGGCAGTAATGGTGTGGGGACAGCAGTGGTCATTGGGAGGGGCAGGCCTTGCTCCTGGGAGCTGGTGGAGGAGGGGGAGACTGTCACAGAAATGCCACACTGAAAGCTTAACAGGCAACCTGACCTGAAGACATCAGTCTGAAGGGGCTTGTCAAAGATGAAGACCCCGGGTGTCAGACTTAGACAGGAAATTTAGGGAAGCAAAGGCTGGTAAGGACTATGGAAGCATTCCATCAGCTGCTAGTTTGGGTGGCCCGTATGTAGATGGGAACGTTTAAGAATATGGGGACCATAAATCCCAGTTAATCCAGGACGATCCCAGTTTATGCCTTGTTGGCTCAATTCTCAATAGCCCTCCCTTTCACTTTCAAAGGGGTTCTATTTTGGGTGATAAATGATAGGATCACCCTAGTTAAGACCAGTCTGACTTAAACAATGGAAGAGACCAGCTCTGCTGAAGCAGAGAATTCCTACAGGTGTGAAGTAGAAGATGAAGATACCAGGTGGAACCATAGTGTTCAGGGCTTTGAAAATCAGGCTGAAGAGTCTGGGCTTCATCTCTGGAAAGGAGACACTGACGGGTTTCTAATTGGGAATGGCAAATGCAAAGCCTCATTTTAGGAAACTTAATCTCCTTGTGGTGCACTGCAGGATAGATTCCAGAAGGAAGATGGTGAGGGATGGAAAGACCAGTTAGGAGACTCTGGCAGCCTTCAGGGGAGAGGTGACAAGGGCCGGAGTTTGAGTGGTGACTGAAGAAATGGAGAGGGAAGGAGTAGAGATGAAGAGAGGCTGTAAATAAAGGGGAGGAGGAAAAGTCAAAAGTGCTTTCACTTGAGTTTGAGCTTCCATGACTCTGAAAGAGAATGAGTAGTTTTAGACCAGGTGAGTATGAAGTTGTGGTGGGACCCCGACAAGGATGTGTCAAGAGGGAGAAGAAAGGAGCACCATGTGAAGAGAGATGGGTAGAGCCATCGATGTAGCCGGGAAGCAGCTCAGTCCATTTCTTTCTGAATTTTAATTTCTACTTATTTTTTACTTTAAACATTTATTTGTGTGTGTGTGTGTGTGTGTTGTGTGTTGTGAGCCCAGGTCTTACTGGGCTCAAACCCCAGTTCTGCTGCTGGCTGGGCATGGGTCATTGCATTTCTGAGCCTCGGTTTTCTCACCCATATCGTAGAGTAATGATACCTACATCATAGTGTTTTGCGGGATTAAATAAGGTAACGAGTAAAGTCTCTCATACACGCGAGACAGTTATTACTATGATAGCATATATCATCATCATCATCTTCATTTCCTGGCCGTCATGAAGTATGGAGTGAGGAGAGAGTGAAGGCCTGAACTTTGCTGGCCTGAGCCACATGTAGGGAACAGGGGGGACAAGTAGGGCAGGAAAAATATCCCTGAAGGAACAGCCTAAGGTTGGGGGCAGGGGTGGGAGTGGGAGAGGTGGGTAAGAAAATCAAAAGTCATGGGATAAGATGAGAAAGAGAATTTCTAGGCCACGGCAATATTAATGTCATGCTGCAGCGAGGCCAAAGGGAACAGAACTTAGGGGAAAAGCCGTTGAGTTGAGTCACTGGTTCATCTCAGCAAATATTTCCTAACTCTCTGCCAGGCCCTCTTCTGGGCGTTAGGGACACAAAGATGACCAGGAGCCCATTGATGATGATCAAGAGGGGCGGGATAAAGGGCAGATTTCAGGAGAAGGGGTAGGTGGTAAGACAGTGGGGGTAGTAAGCCTAAACTATTTATTTAAAGATGTGCTAGAAATTCACCACATCCAGCTACGGGTGAATGGATGCAATTGTTTTCGGTTTCAGCATCTTCAAAGCTGAGGTTCTAGTACTTTGACTCATCCCAGAAGTATGACTATGACCTGCATGAAAATTCAATTCGTAGCCAGACTCAGGACTTTTTAGGCAGCATTTCCACACTTTGGAGTTAGTAGAACATTAAATTCCAGTTAATGGGAAGTCCCATTTCCCTAACTGCTCATTTCACTCTGGACAGGACTGAATTTATTTCCACATTCAGGTGATTGAGAGTAGATTCCCAACTAAGGTCCTTTTTTGTATTGAGTTCCCTGTATTTGTAATCCATCAGCTACCACTAAAGCTGTGTTAATTTCCACCCAAAACAGCATTTTTCAGAGACCATTTATCTCTATCTTTAAGGGTGAATTTCCTGCTGTGCTTGTTTACCTCTGGTGTTTACTCACTGCCTTGTCTTTGGGGATAACTTTGGTCCTGTTTGCATCTTATCTGCCTAAACAGATTGTAAACCCTTGGGGATAGAAGTCAATGATCGTACTTTTCATCTTTCAGAGTAGACTTGCGGTATGTCTCAGTGCATTGACTGAGGCTGAGTGATTGATCACAATCTCAAGCACTCGTGTATTTAAAAAAAAAAATCTTGTCCCCTTGATTGATTTTTAAATTACAAAATCAATTTTTGCATATTAAAAAATTGTCGGAGTATAGATGTGTATAAAGTCAAAACCTGAAAGTCATTCCTCCCCACTTTTACTTTCTGGAAGTAATCACTGCTAAAAGCTTGGCTTCTCCTTTCTGCCTTTCTTCTAAGATGTCTTATGTATAGTATTTGCTTGTCGTCACCATCCAGGGTTTAGCATAATGCCTGATTGTATAGTAATTAATAAATGGTTGTGGAACAAATGAATGGCATTAAAGTATCCTATAACCCCCAAATTCAATGGTATCTGAATAAAGATGCAGGGCAATAAAAATATAATCTACATTTATTGAATGTTACTAAGTCATTGAAATACTTTATGTAGAATTGCAACAACCCTATGAAGTAGGTACTGTTGTTACCACATTTTGTAAATCTCTTAAGACCTGTCTCTGTTTGACTTTATCTGTAAATTGAGGATAACAATAATACCTATTTCAAAGGATTGTTGTGAGGGCTGAGTTAATATGTGTAAGGCATTGGGACAGTGCTGTGTTTGTTAATATTATTACTATCATTATATTGTCTGCTACATGGGCAACTGATAAACATTAGCTAAGTCTGAATTTCTATATCCTTTATAAATTTTTGTCTTATGAATGCTTGCATTTAATAATACGTCAGGCGTACGCCATTTGCAATGACACGAACAGAACTAGAGTGTATCATGCTAAGCGAAATAAGAGAAAGACAAATACCATATGATTTCACTAATATGCGGAATTTAAGAAACAAAATAGGTGAACATAGGGGAAGGGAAAGAAAAATAAAATAAGATAAAAACAGAGAGGGAAGCAAACCATAAGAGACTGTCTCTTTTTTTAAAGAATTTGTGCTTTTTTATTTTTATTTTTATTTTTTTTTAATTTTTTTTTTTAACATTTATTTATTTTTGAGACAGAGAGAGACAGAGCATGAACAGGGGAGGGTCAGAGAGAGGGAGACACAGAATGCGAAACAGGCTCCAGGCTCTGAGCTGTCAGCACAGAGCCCGACGCGGGGCTCGAACTCACAGCCCTCACGGACCGCGAGATCATGACCTGAGCTGAAGTCGGCCGCTTAACCGACTGAGCCACCCAGGCGCCCCTATTTTTATTTTTTTTAATGTTTATTTATTTTGGAGAGAGAGAGAGACAGGGTGTGAGCGGGAGAGGGGCAGAGAGAGAGACACACACACACACACAGAATCTGAAGCAGGCTCCAGGCTCTGACCTGTCAGCACAGAGCCTGATGCAGGGCTCGAACTCATGAACCATGACAAGATCGTGACCTGAGCCTAAGTCTGACGCTTAACCTACTGAGCCACCCAGGCGCCCCAAGAGACTCTAGAGGACAAACTGAGGGGCGATGGAGGGGTGTTGGGTAGGGGGATGAGCTAAATGGGTGATGGACATTAGGAGGCCACTTGTTGGGATGAGCCCTGGGTGATATATGTAAGTGATGAACCACTGAATTCTACTCCTAAAACCAATACTACACTATGTGTTAACTAACTTGAATGAAAATAAAATCTTGGAAGAAAAAGAAATCATCCTGAGGCCCATACTCAGAACTATGGTGGCACATAGCTTGGGGATTTAGCACAGCGTTACTGCTGCCTTCAGAGATATTTTTTTCCACTAGATTCTCCTCTACCAATTGCCCTCAGTAAGGAGGGGATTGTTGATAATTAAGTGGGAGACAAGTGTGGGAGGATCCATCTTTATATTGAAATGTCAGGTTCTTAGTTCATCAGGTAACTGCTCATGTTTGGAGCTTGACCTCCCCCATTTCAAGACATTAAGTATTGGATTTGTCCCTATACTGGTTTCCTAAGGCTTCTGTAACAAAACCACAGACCGAGTGGCTTTAACATTAGAGATTTCTTTTCTCACCGTTCTGGAGGCTAAGGTTCCAAAGTCAAGGTGTCAGCAGGCTTGTCTTTCTCCTTGGCTTGTAGAAGGCCACTCCCTTGCTGTCTCTGTATGTGGTCTTTCCTCTGTGAATATGCATACCTGGGTCCTCTGTGTGTCCATATCTCCTCCTCTTATAAGGACATCAGTCAGATTGGATTAGGGCCCACCCAAATGGCCTCATCCTAATCGAATCACTTCTTTAAAGATCCTATCTCCAAATACAGCCACAGCCTGACTGGGAACAGGACTTAAAGGTACAAATTTAGGGTGGAGAAGACAATTCAGCTCAGAATATTTCCCTGTTGTTATCAAAATGGATAAGAAACTTTCTCCAGGTTTCCAGATCCTGCAAGAGAAATCCAGTTGTGCCTGGTGGGAGAGGTTTTGTGAATCTGACTCTATATGTGTTATCTTCTGTTATACTCAGCAAGTCAACTGCTTCTCCAATTTCTCTAATGATGAACTTGGTTTTTCTTACTCTGTCATCAACAAGCTTTAAAGCCCAAATGCTCCTCTTTGAAATATCCTGTTTCTACTAATGCCATCCCCTTGCAGACTGATCCCCACTGAGGCAACATTGTAAATCAGAGACCATTGATCTTAGGCTTCATTACCTTGCACCAAAGTATCGTTTATCCTTGGACACAGCTGAGTGATTTTGCACATATTAGGCAGAGACTGAATGTGGCATGACTGGCTTCTAACCCTGAGATTTTAACACTTTGTGATCTGGAGGGTCCAATTCCCTACAGCCAGGGAATTACCCTTTCTGCTTATAAATGAGAGCATAGATATGTCAGGCAAATAACTGAGAAAGGATTTTATTGAAGGAGATGAGGACTTGGAACAACAGAAGCATTTCTGAGTTACACACATAGAGCACATCCATACATCTCCCTAAACTTGGCCTCTCTTATTACAAGTACAGTCTTGCAACCAAGGAAGTTATGCAAAGAACCCAAAATGTGTGGCAAAGGATGTCAGAGTTGAATGGACTGGATTTCTCTTGGTCTTAAAAAGCTTTTAGGTTCATGTGCCTGGAAGCAGGCTCCCCGACATGTAATGTTGTACTGATGGCCTCTGCTGCTATGCCCAGCAGCCTGGCAGTCAGCTAGAGAGTGGCCCTCAAATCAAGGTGGGATTTGACACCTTGGGGTTTTACAGTCCAGGGTCTTAAGACCCAGGAATGCTTAAATCCCGCCCTGCCAATCTCTCCTCACCCCTTCAGTTCCCCATATTACTGAGCACATAAAAAAACAAAACCAGCAAGAGAATCAAAGTCCAGGAGAAGCCTTCTTACTCTGTGAGATTGGGCCTGTGGTTGGCTGAGAGACGGAAGGTATTTTTCAAAGAGTGGAATCAGTAAAAACTGCATATCCAAACTTACCTTAACCTTTTTATTTTCATTTAAAACATAAATAGGCAAAGCCTCCAACCTGTCCTCAGTCTAATATGGGGCCAGCATACTCAGGAGTTCTTCTGAGGGACATAGATGGCTGGACTCAGAAATTACACTCGCATGGTACATAAAGAGGAAGTTTCAAGAGAGAGGGAGAATCTGAGCTCCTGCCTTCAGGTACAGAGACCAGCTCACTCCTCATTGTAGTATTGTCAATTTCCTGGAACTTGGAAGTCAGATCAACATCTCTTCTCTTTGGGGGGAACACTAAAATGTAGGTGGCCTGAGATGGCATGGGCTGACTGATGGCAGATACCCATATCAGAGGTTGGGAGATTCTTAAGATGAGGCCCAACACGTGGAGGCTGGAGGTGGGAAGTGCCTACTGCCAACACAGGTCAGTACGGGCCACTGCATGGCCCGCTTCTGTGACACAGACTCGGGCACGTGCCAGGTCTTGGTGTCCTTGATGTCTTTGTCCTCCGTTTCTACAATTCTTTGCTTAATAGGACAATGGTTCTTGAATGATGAGCTATTAACTTTTAGAAGGATTTGGTGCTATGGCAATGTTTATGCCTTGACTCAACTCCAGCCACTGGCTAACATCCCATGACATGCAGATCCTGTAACTATGTGAATGTCCTGTTCCCACAATGACTTGTGTATTAAACCCTCCATTATTAGGCTCTGTTAGAACTCTTTGGGGAGGTGAAGTCACAAAAATGATACTTTAGACAGAGAGTTAATGAAGCCTGGAAGCAAAGGAATAAACAAAACGCAGGTTATTACCCTTTAAAACTGTAGACTTTGGGGCGCCTGGGTGGCTCAGTCGGTTAAGCGTCTGACTTCAGGTCCTGATCTCACACTCCGTGAGTTCAAGCCCCGCGTCGGGCTCTGTGCTGACAGCTCAGAGCCTGGAGCCTGCTTCCGATTCTGTGTCTCCCTCTCTCTCTGCCCCTCCCCTGCTCATGCTCTGTCTCTCTCTGTCTCAAAAATAAATAAAAACATTTAAAAAAACTGTAGATTTTCCCTTTGCATCTTTTAAAAAATTTTAAGTTATTTATTTATTTTTAATATAATTTATTGTCAAATTGGTTTCCATAACATTTATTTATTTTTGAGAGACAGAGCATGAGCAGGGGAGGGGCAGAGAGAGAAGGAGTCACAGAATCCAAAGCAGGCTCCAGGCTCTGAGGTGTCAGCACAGAGCCCAATGTGGGGCTTGAACCCACGAACCGTGAGATCATGACCTGAACCAATGTCAGACACTCAACCCACTGAGCCACCCAGGCACCCCTACCCTTTGCATCTTTTGATCGCTGGGTTAAGTATGTTCTTGCCCTAGCAGCACAGGGTTTTGTTTTTCAAGTCACACATGTGTATTAATTGCAGATTCCATTTCCTTTTTATTATTTCCAAGTTTCTGATGTCAGAATATCCTAAAAGTGATAGAGGGAAATGTTTTTTAAAGGAGAAGCAAATCATCCATAATCCTACCACCTTGACACAGCTTTTATTTCTAATTCCCAGGCTTCAGACATGCCTTTGGAGCTCTGTTTTACCTGGGTGTCACCTCTGTAACTATTCAGTTTTGAGATCTGCTTTTTTCACCACATTTTGTCTGTCTTCCTATTTACAATTATGTTAGGATTATAATGCTAACAACTGCCTAATGCCCGAATCTCCTCCCACAAAACCCAGTGCACCTGTGCCCCTGACCCCCCACCCCGGCCCCGCCGTCAGTTTACAACCACTCCGCCCTCATGCCAGATCCCCCAAGTCAGCCTCAATCCTTCTTTCTTCCTCCTGGCTCGCCTCTATTCCGGCAGGACCCCCACTGGCCCCACCTCAACTCATACTTGGTGTATTAGCTTCCTAGGGCTGCCATCACAACGACCACAAACTGGGTGACTTACGCCAACAGAAATGTGGTACCTCCTCGTTCTGGGGCTAGAAGTTCAAAATTGAGGTGCTGGCAGGGCCATGTTCCCACTGGAACTTGTAGGGGAGAGTCCTTCCTTGTTTCTGGAGGTGGCTGTTGACCTTTGGTGTTCCTCAGCCTGCAGCCACATCCCTCCAGCCTCTGTCCTCACATGGTGGTCTCCCTGTATGTCTGTGTCTTCACGTGGCATTCTCCTCTTCCTATAAGGACACCAGTTGTATCGGATTAGGGCCCACCCATATGACCTCATCACAACTTGACTGTATCAGCAAAGACCCTATTTCCAAATAAGATCACATTCACAGGTACTGGGGGTAGGACTCCCGCGTTCTTTTGGGGGGACACGTTTAACCAGAACACCGTTCCCCTGTCTCCCCCCGCCCCCACCTCCGTCCTGCACCACCGTGGTTGAACCCTCCACCATTGCCCACTGGGATTATTGTGCTAGGCTTCTAACTGGTTTTCTACTGTCACATTTGCTCTCTATCATCTAGTCTCGATTCCTTTGTTCGGAACCTTCCAATGACTCCCTCCTCAATGAGCGTGAAAGCCAAAGTCCTCGTAGTGGCCTCAGTCCCTCCTGACGTGCACTCATTCTCCTCTCCCACCTGTCTCTGCTCCAGCCACCCTGGCCTCCCTGCTTGTCCTGCAGCATACCAGGCATAGTCCCACCTGGCAGCCTTTGCATTTGCTGTTTCTTTTGCTCAGGTGCTTACTCCCCATTATCTGCTTGGCTCAACCCTCAGACCCTCATTTAGGACTCTGCCCAACGGCCGCCTTCTTATGATGCCTTTCCTGACCACTTCGGTCACCCTCTACCATCCTTCTAGCCTCCCCATGGTAGCTGTGGCTTTTCCCCGCTTTATTTTTCCCCAGGATACTCTCTCCACCTTCTGCAAGCCTATCTTATTTACCTATTGTATTTTTTGGCCACCACCACCACTATCCAAGTGTAAGTTCCTTGAGGCCTGGAATTTTTATTTGTTTTGTTATTTGCTCTATCCTTAGCACCTAAAACAGGCCCAGGCCGGCAGTAAGGTGTTCAGGAAACATTTGTAGATTTTTTTTTTTAATTTGTTAGTAATTTTATTTTATTTTATTTTTTTCAATATATGAAGTTTATTGTCAAATTGGTTTCAACATTTGTAGATTTAATGACAAATAGGACAAGGCATTTTCTTATAAATTACTAAGCCATTTACCATTATTAAATGTCCATCTTATTTTCCAGATTTTTTTGTCACTGTAAATAATGCTGCTATAAATAGCTTATTTCATATGCTTAATTTCTCCCTTTTATCAGTTATTTCCTTGGGTCACATTTCCACAGTGAACACTGTCAAACGTCCTTCCAAGAGGATTTTTTGTCAATTTATAATGCCACCAGCCCTGACTCTGTTTCCATGTTGCCTTGCCACCATCGGGCTTTATCCCTTCTTTACTTTTGCAGTTTGATAGTTATTAGTGTCGTAGGCTTTGTGATTGTTTTGATTTGCATTTCTTAAGCTTTAAGAATTTTTTTTAAATCTTTATTTATTTTTGAGAGAGAGACTGAGCATGAGCGGGGGAGGGGCAGAGAGAGAGGGAGACACAGAATCCGAAACAGGCTCCAGGCTCCCAGCTGTCAGCACAGAGCCTGACTCAGGGCTCGAACTCATGAACTGTGAGATCATGACCTGAGCTGAAGTCGGATGCTCAACCAACTGAGCCACCCAGGCACCCTGCATTTCTTTAACTTTTAAATACAATTGGTCATGTGTTCTTTAGTTTATCTTCTTTATACCTGTATTTTTTTTTTATTTTTTAATGTTTATTTATTTTTGAGAGAGAGACAGAGCTCGAGTGAGGGAGGAGCAGAGAGAGAGGGAGACACAGAAGCAGAAGCAGGTTTCAAGCTCTGAGCTGTCAGCACAGAGCCCGATGCAGGGCTCGAATTCACCAACCGTGAGATCACAGCCTGAGCCGAAGTTGGACGCTCCACCGACTGAGCCACCCAGGCGCCCCGCTTTAGTTTATCTTCAGAAGTAAATTGCTGATCTAGACCCCTGATTATGTTTTGGGTGGTCGCAGGGGAGGTGCCTTGGAATCATATTTACTCATCCGCACTTCTTTGGGACAACCATCTTAATCCTCGTTGATATTTGTTATAAGTATGCTGTTATTTCCATTCCATCCTATTATTCCCTTTCCTGTCTGTGTGTCTCCTTCAACTCTGTGTTTTCATATTTACAGCTGTGGACTACTGTGCCTCGGAAAACCACGGATGCGAACACGAGTGTGTGAATGCTGATGGCTCCTACTTTTGCCGGTGCCCTAAAGGATTTGCTCTTAACCCAGATAAAAAAACATGTGCAAGTAAGTTACCTACAAAAAGAGTTTGTGTGTGTGTTTGACAGTTTTTGGCTCTCACGTTTTATTTACTTACTTACTGACTTACTTTTAATTCCCGTGTAGTTAACATAGTGTTACATTAGTTTCAGGTGCATAGCACAGTGATTCAACAACAAAAACTTTCTTTGCTGCTATTGCTGTGGGCACCGTGGCCGGGGAATTCTCCCAAGCATATCGTGGCACAAGATGATGTGCTGCGGAGTCTGATGACTTCTGCCCCATTCTTCCTCTGTCAGGCCTTTCGTCACTTGTCCTAGGACCGTAGTCCACCCTGTCTCAATATCACCCTTCAAGGCATTTGACAGAGGTGTCTTTCATTGGAGACCACACGTGGGAATGTTCTTCCAGCATCTGCTGAACGTGCTGACGATCAGACCATCTGACTTCATGCTGGCTCAGCCGGGCTGTGCCCATCAGTATTAACAGAGCTTAAAAAATACTTTCACTGAAGCTCTGTGGCTTGTGGGCTTCAGCTCTGCCTCCACGCGAGCATAAGAAAATCGCTGAGCCTGAAGGAGTTGAATGTGGTTGCTTCGGGGTGGGGGAGGGGCGGGTGGAGGGTGGTTTGCAGAGAACTGCTCATTCTTTTGTTTGATATATTTAGTTCTATTTGATTTTAACTACACGCATACAGGTCAGAATTCACTTGAGCTCCCAATATCTGACCATAAGAACTTACAAACTAAAGATGTTTTGCGAAAGGATTCCAAGAGCGTTCTTTTACATGTAAAGGTATGACAGAGCACTTAAGGGATTGTGTATGGGCGATCATCCTGTTGAGGGGTTCACTTGAGAGAAGGTTGTTTTTAAAGGATTAGGGCCCAGCATTTTTAGAAAGTGCAGCTGAATACCAGGTTAGTGTACGTTATCTCTGAAACATACATCAAGGAGAAAATAGGATTTCAATTCGTAAAAATTTCATGTACCCACCGCCTTTCCAAAACACATTGATTATGGAAAGCAGGATATATGTGGACAGTTTTTTAAAAAGCACCCCCACAAAACTCCTGAAACCTAAGCTTGCTCTTCAACCCTAAATATCAATAGCTTAGAAACGCCGGAGCTGGAGACAAGGGTGGAGCCTGGAATTGCAAGGAACACGGCCAGTCAAAATATGCATTTCAAGAGCCCTAACCATGTGCCAGTAACAATGGACAAGGTGAGGGCCTTCCTGGAGGAGGTGATATTTTGGCTGAATCTTGAAGGCGGAGCTGTCATTTATTCACCGGGCAAAGAAGGCTGAGACCAGGGTGGCCGGGAGGAGGAAAGATGTGCCAAGATACAAGCCAGACAGGCTCAGGCCCACACCTGGCACACGACTGGCATGCGGCTTATTGAGAGAAGAAGCGGGTGATGAGTGGCCTCCTCTGGTCCTGGTCTCCCTTCCCTTCTGAACATTCTGAACCGTAGATCAGCAACCCGGGCTGTGGTAACAGCTGGGAAGGTGGTTGCCAGGTTGACAGGTTGGTCTGTTCCTCAGAGGGGAGGCCATGTGCTGCCAAGGGCAGTCTCGGCCTCAGAGCAAATTCTAGCTCTTCTGCTTTTTCACTGGCTGGCCTTGGGCAATTGATTTGTGCTTCAGTTCCCTCAACTGTAATAGGGGATCATAATACTGCCTGCTTCATAGCGTTGTCTTGAAAACTAAATGGGGTAATCCATATAAACCATTTAGCAAATTGTCTGGTGCTGAGCAAGTTCTTTTAAGGCATGATACTGCCTTCAACGACTTTAAATTGGTATTTATTGAGCATATACCACATGCCTGAGCTAAGTTTAATAGTGCATAAAAAATTCAAGACTTGGCCCCAGGCTTCCACTGGGATGAGACCTGGAGGAAAACACGCGTCCTATCCAGTCTGCCTCCTGCCTCCTCAAAACTCCTTCTCTGCCTGAGAACCCCCGATTCCCACCCCCACCCCCAGTTCCCAGAGGCTTGCCATCACCCCATCCTGTGGCTCAGTATGTCTCCTATCCCAGAATCCCTGGGGACGCGGAGAATTACAGGCCCCAGGATGATGCAGGCAAGGAGACCCTCCAGTCAACACGGAAGCTCAGGCGCACTGGGAGAAGAGGTCTGGCTGGGAGGCAGGGGAGGACTGGTCCAGCTGGGGGGCCTCGCCAGTGAGGCACAGAGCCCAGCAATTCCAGCGTGTCTCTGGACCCTGTCGGAGTCGAGACTCAGAAGTAGGTAGGGCTGGGTACTCAGAGGGGTCTGGGTGGGCAGCATCCAGGAGATGTGTCCCCTAGAAAAAGGACCCCCTTCCTATCATGCTTGGGGGCAGGGTGAGAACCAGACCTGGAAAGGCTACTGCCAAGAGGAAGGAGGACCCCCCCCCCAGCTTTCTTGGAAAGCTGCGAGAGTGGGAAATAAAGTGAAGCTCAGCAGTAAGACTGGAGACCCTTGGGAGCACCCCACATCTGTGAGGGACAAGAACTGTGAAATAGGGGCCAGTTAAAAAGACAGAAACAGGATGGAGGTGGAAACTCAGAATCAAGACAGTCATCCTGTTAGTAATTAATGAGGCATCACATCAGCTTCTAGCCAAGTCGGCCTGGCTGCTGCTGTGGTGTTGAGAGGTTTTTTTAAAACATTTTTTCCACTTCTCGTAAACTTGCAAAAAAAATGAAATAAAACAAAAGATACTCAGTTCCTTAAATTTCATCTCTATTTTTAACCAAAAGTATATTTGAAGGCTAACCCAATTAGTAAGTGTAATTATTGTCTGAAAATGTAGACTGTCAATGTAATATACCAAATGTGATTAATTTATGATTAAACCAAAGTATATATAATAGAGCCTTATGTTCCTGAACAAAGAGTATAATTTAAAATATGTAAGTATTCAAAAAGCACCACTTAAAAAAATTTGTTTTTAATGTTTATTTATTTTTGAGAGAGGGTGAGCAGAGGAGGGGCAGAGAGAGAGGGAGACACAGAATCCAAAGCAGGCTCCAGGCCCTGAGCTGTCAGCACAGAGCCCGACGCGGGGCTCGAACTCACGGCCTGTGAGATCATGACCTGAGCCGAAGTCAGACGCTTAACCGACTGAGCCACCCAGGCGCCCCAAAAAAGCACCACTTTTATATCAGTTCTTTCCCTAAAGCAACCTATCCACGTCTATCTGAATATTTTGTAGAAAGGAGAAGAGTGGAAACATGCAGGTATGGTTACTTTGCAAAATATTGCCAAGACTTTTTTTCACTGTGGGGAAAATAGACGTAATATAAAATTTACCACTGTAACCATTTTAAAGTGTAGAGTTCAGTGACATGAAGAACATTCGTGTTGTTATGTGTTGTTATGCAACCATCACTGCCATCACTGTCAGAATTTCCTTCTTCTTTAAGGCTGAATAATATTCCATTGTATGTATACATCACATTTTGTTTACCCATTCATCTGTCAGTAGACACGTGGGTGGTTTCCACCTTTTGGCCCTAGTGAGTAATGATGCTATGAACATGAACGTACAAGTATCTGTTCAAATCCCTGCTTCCAAATTGCTAGATCATATTATGGCAAGACTTTTTAAGGTCTGATCTGAAACCACTACTACTGAGCCAGGCACGAGAACATTCTCAGATGTTCAGGGTCTTTTCCTGAGAAAGATAGAAGACTTCAGTCCACTGGACAGGGATTCATGTCTTTGGTATCAAGGAGACTGGGGGTTTCAAGTCTAATGCTTAATCATCTAATACCTGTTCTAGTGAGTAAAGGTAATTGTAGACATTTATAACATATAATAGCATGTTGCTATTTATTATTTACTGACTTTGAGATCATTATAGTCATTATTTTTTAGACTCCATCGATAACTTGGTTGGCATTTCCATCCTGTTTCAAGTAGGAATGCTTTGCATAGAGGAAAGTACTACATGAATATTTATACTTGCTTTAAAAGTGAAACCTGGAGGAAGGAAATAATTTTATACTGAATCCAAGGCATAAAATATAGAATGTATAGAATTTAGGTTTCATAGCCAACTTATGGTTAACCTACTGTAATATGCTACTTAGTTTTGTGAGATGAATTTTTGTACATGAATCAAAGATTCTCAATTGGAGAGGACCTGAAAGTTCAAACTAGTTCTAGCCCAACCACCCATCTCACAATATTCCCATCATGCTGTCATCCATCCTGCACTTAAATACTCCTACTGACAGGACACTCACTACACCCCATGCAGTGCATTCCATTTTGTGCAGCTCTGACTCTTAGAAAGTGGTTCATTAAACTGAGCTGAGAATGACTTCCTTGTACTTTGAAACTAAGAACAAATTAGGCTTCTTGTATTTTCTTGGTCATTAGGACTAAGTCATATCAGAATAACTTTATTTCGCTTAGTAGACTAGCTAGGCCTGGAAAATGTGGTAGGGACTATCTGTACTTTCACAGACATTGGACCGATTTGCTGATGAAGGCCCTATGCCTCATAGACCAGATGGAGGAACGTGTGCTGGATGAAAGAATAATTAATTGTTTGCATCTATAACTGGCTGAATGTCTGTACCCAGAAGATGTTAATTGCTGAGCTGAGATCCTCACGGAGGGAGGTTTTTTAAGCAGCCTGCCAAAAGAAGCCTGAAGAACTATATAAGAGCTGTCTTATATCCTTAGTGATCCCTTGTTGGTTCCTAGTGGGCGGTGTTTACATCTAAACCCTCCAAAACACTCCATTGAGAGTAGTACTGATAATTGAGGCACCTGGGTGGCTCAGTCAGTTGAGCATCCGACTTAAGCTCAGGTCATAATCTCACAGTTCATGAGTTCAAGCTCTGCATTGGGCTCGCTGCTGTCAGCATAGAGCCCACTTCAGATCCTCTGTACCGCACCCCCATCTTCTCTGCTCCTCCCCTACTCACACACGCTCTCTCTGTGTCTCTGTCTCTCTGTCTCTCTCTCTCAAAAATGAATAAATATTTATATGTAAAGAAGAGTGGTACTGATAACCGTTTATTCATTCAACAAATATTTGTCAAGCACCTACTATGTGCCAGATGCCATTGGAGACACTAAGCATGCAATGCTAAGTAAAACGAACCAAAAGACTTCTGTTTTTGGGGGGCAATAGCTTACATTCTGTTGGAGCAGAGTAGATGAGAACACAGGGCTCACGAGAAAGTGGAATCTGAACAAACACTTGAAAGAGGTGAGGGAAGGAGGAGACTTTTGAAGCAGGAGAAATACAACACCAGTGCAAAGGCCCTGAGGCAAGAACTGTGAGACTTGGCAATGATGAGGGACAATAAGGAAGTCCATATGACTAGAACAGAGTGAGACATAGTAATGTAGTATGGTCCACAGAGCATACAGCCTGTCCTCTCTATAGTCATAGGTTTGCTCCCCCAAATTCCAGTGATACCTGTGAGCTCATGGCCACTTCCCTATACTGAAAGCCTAAAATGGCTTTGTTTGGTGGCTGTATTTTATGTTTGGGTATAGACATAAGAAGCTATACACGTTGTCCCCAGCAATTTCCCCTGATTATTTTCTTCTCCATTACTGGGCACTTCCCACACTGTTCTTTTTTCTATTTTTTAATGCTATTTTCCATGGCAACTAGTTTCACAATTATGAATGTACATACTTGTTTTTAATACCTTTTCTGACTACAAAAGTAACATATACTTACTGTAGAAAACTAGATCATATAGAAATGAAGTTGTATAAAATGAAATGATCTGTCATCACCCAGAGATAACCATTGTTAATACTGACTTGCTACATTTCCCTCCAGCCTTTTTATGCACATGAATATATTTTTATAGAGTTGAGATCATACAGTATAACATTAAATCATGAGTATTTTCACATGTCATTTTAAACTTTATCAAAAACATTTTAATGTCTTCATGATAATCGTACGTATGTATCACAAAGTGTTCAATAATTTTTTTGGCTACTCTGATTGTATTGTGATAAATGTCCTCATATGTAAGTCTTTGCATTTTCTAATCATTTTCTTAGGAACAAAACACAAAAGGAAAGTTACTGAGTCAAAGTCTGTTAACAGTTTTAAGGCTTTTGATGTATATTGAAAGTTATTTCCAAAAAGTTTTACCAATGTATACTCTACTGTAAGCGTTTTGAGGAGGCGATTGAAAAAATTTTTGCTAACTTAAGAGAAAATTTTTTCTCACTGCTCTTTTTATTATCATGTCTAATTACCTTTCTTCATAAAATTAGGTAGTAATATATAGAGATAATTGACAAATACATGTTTTTTGGTGTTATTTGATTGATGAATAGTCTGTTCTAATTAAAATTAACTGAAGAAGAATTAGATCATATGAATAAAGGCCTCTGTTTATTAAAGAAATTGAACTTGTTCTTATAAACCTTCCCACAAAGAAAACACCAAGACTAGTTGGCTTAACTGGTGAATATAGGATGAAGAGCTAATATCAATACATAAATTCTTCCAGAAAACTGAAGAGGGAACATTTTTCAACTTATTCTATGAAGCCAGCGTTACCCTGATACAAAACCCAGGAAAATACATTACAAGAAAAGAAAACTACACATAAGTATCCCTCATAAAATTCGTGTAAAAGTTGTTTAAATATTTTTAGCAATCAAATCCCACAATATGTAAAAAGGATAATGCATCATGACCAAGTAAGATTTATCCCAGGAATCCAGAGTTGATTTAACATTCAAAACATGATCAATGTAACACACAATATTAACATACTAAAGAGCAGAAACCATAAAATCCAACTCAAAAGATACAGAAAGAGCATTGGACAAGACCTGACATTCAATTTTGATTAAAAAAAATTTTTTTAATCTTTATTTATTTTTGAGAGAGAGATAGAGAGAGAGGGGGAGGAACAGAGAGAGAGGGAGACACAGAATCCAAAGCAGGCTCCAGGCTCTGAGCTGTCTGCTAAGAGCGCCATGCAGGGCTCGAACTCACGAACTGCAAGATCATGACCTGAGCTGAAGTTGGACACTTAACCGATTGAGCCACCTAGGCACCCCTCAATTATGATTTTTAAAAGAAAAAAAAACCTTTCTGCAAATTAGGAATGATAAGAACTGCCTCCATCTGATGAGGTGCATCAGTGGAGAAATCATCAGGCAACACCATACTCAATGATGAAAGACTGAATGCTTTCCTTATAGGATCAGAAACAAAACAGGATGCCCACTTTCACCACCTCCTTTTAGTATTGTACTATAGGTTCTAGCCATTGTATTAGGGGTAAAAAAAAGAAGGGCGGGGGGAGAAATGAAATCTAGGTTGGAAAGGAAGAATTAAAGCATCTTTATTAACAGACAACAGGGTCATCTATGTAGAAACTTCAGTGGAGTCTACAAAAAGGGGCTATTAAGTGAGTTTAGCAACATTGCAGGATACAAGGTCTATATACAAAAAACAACTATTTTTTACATTTTTTTCAATGGAGAATCAAAAATTAAGATTAAAAAAACCATTTACCATAGCATCAAAAATATGTACCACCTATGGACAAATTTGACAAAAGATGTAAAAGACTTATACTACAAAAACTACAAAATATTGCTAAGGGAAATTAAAGAAGACTTAAATAAATAGATATATCACATTCATGGATCAGAAGGCTTAATACTGTTAGGCTGTCTGTCCTTTCCAAATCTATACATCAAAGCAATATCTATCACGATCCTAGTATGCTTTTTTGCAGAAACTGACAAGCTGATTCTAAAATATGTGTGAAACGCAAAGGATTAAAACAGCCAAATGGATTTTGAAAAAGATGCCCAAAGTTGGAGGACTTAAACTACTTGATTTTCAAAACTACATGTTTTTCCTTTTAAGGCTATTGTGCGCCTTTCTCTTACTCATTTTGTTTCCTCTGTTACAGGCTAGGAAATTCTTCATTATTAAAATTCTTCATTATTAACATGCTATCCATAGGTCACATATTCTGTAATATAGTAAAATCCTCATCAAAACAAAAATATTTCTTTTATGACCCCATCAGCTGCTAATTATTTCAGGCAGTTTTAAACAGTGTGTTTAATTCCATTATAGCAAAATAATCAGACCCTTCAATAGAAGTCTCTTTCCCTATCTAAAAATACTCATATAAGTAAAATCCCATTATAAAAAATTCCATGTAACCTTTCTTTTCTCTTGGTGTTTTGATTTAAATTAACGTGTACCTAGAGATCACAATCTCTGACTGTGCAACCTTGAGAAAATCTAAGTGCAAATGAGTCCCGTGATGTAACGAGGGCAGTGCTCTACACTGAGGATGTCTCTGTCATTTATTCCTTCTTTTTCCCAGGATCTGACTTTGTGTCCTATTGTTTGGCTCCGTGTCTGAGGGGTTTAAGTGGTCTGGAGTTCGACTTGGGGAAGATTTCCATTGTTTTAATTGCAGAAATTCCATAAAACTTTGAGCTAAGCTCCCTCTTCCCAGCTTGCGAGACAACAAACAACACTCAACCACGCTTTTATTTTAGTGGCTTTTAACGTGAACCCAGACAAGGAAAGCATCTTCACAGATTCACTTGCTGCATAAACATTTTGTAACGTGTTGAGAAAGTTCCCTCTGGGAGGCCATATCCCTAAACATGGAGATAGCCTCACTGAGAGATCCCTTCATAGCAGGACTGTTTGAGGTTACAGGAATTTACTATTTAGGGAAAATTAAGAATGAAATCCCCTTGGTTTTTCTCCGTGGTATTTATTATTTTGTTCACCATTCTTACGATTTTTCTCTTTCCAGAGATAGACTACTGTGCCTCACCTAATCATGGATGCCAGCACGAGTGTGTTAACACAGATCACTCCTATTCCTGCCGCTGCCTAAAAGGTTTTATCCTGAATCCAGATAAGAAAACCTGCAGAAGTAAGTTGCACTGGCTGTAGAAGGGCTTGTTCTGATAAATGCTCTGCTAATTTTCCTTTTCCTTGCAAAACTTCAGCAAGTATATGTGTACTCAGCATTTGTGCTCACTGATACTATACTGCCCTTTATTTTACCTTTTGTCACTCCCAGTTCTGTGATGGAGATGATTTTTAGAGATTGACTAGACTGAGTCTGCCTATGGGATTCACTGAGCAAAGTCGAGGCCCAAACCGAAGCCCTAACCTACATGAAATGAGGGCGCACACCCTCCCTCCTCCTTAGCCCCACAGCATGTATTTGGGACCTTGCGAAAGAAAAGCCTGGGCCCGGAGACAGGAGGTAAAAGGGATTCGTTTCTTCCGGTCCTACCAGATGAGACACTTGCTGGCCGCTAAGAGGGGAAAATTGCTGCTCTATCCTCTTTGACATAAAGGAAGGAAAAAAACAGGACTCTGGGGTATTTCCGCAGCGTTCGAGAGGTACATGGCGTCAGCAGGATGAAATTAATGATGTGCTGAGTGACTCAAATGCCTGTCGGCTGGCACATCAAGGGGGATCTAGAGCATGAGCCCCAAATGGGATCTCTTTACACTAGACTGTCCCTGAGAAACCACTAGAATGGGAAGTCCACAAGGACAAAGATTCTCCTGTTTTTCTCACTCTTGAATCCTCAACACCTCAAGGGTTTGGCACGTGAAAGTGCGACACAAGACGAATGAATGATTGAACGAGTGAGTAAATGGATCTCTCTGAGATTTATCATCCTGGAGAAATTGCAACTCTTATTTGAATTGCTCAGTCTTGTTAGAAAGATGGCCCTTTTGGGGCGCCTGGGTGACTCCGTTGGTTAAGTGTCTGACTTCGGCTCAGGTCACGATCTCGTGGTTCATGAGTTCGAGCCCCACATCGGGCTGTCTGCTGTCAGCACAGAGCCCACTTTGGATCCTCTGTCCCCCTCTGTCTCTGCTCCCCGCCCCCACCCCCACCATCTCGTATGCTCTCTCTATCTCTCTCTGAAAAATAAATAAACATTAAAAAGTAATTAAGAAAGATGGCCCTTTTAAGTCATACAGGTTGTGAACTTTTTAAAAGTATTTCCATAGTCAGTCCACACTTATGTACGCTGAATTGTTTGTGTTCTTCTGGCAGTGGTGTTTGTAGAACTTTCTGGAGCCTCCATTTAGGGGTGTATTTTCTTATGCGCTTCTTCACCACCTCTTCTTGGTGATATGTATGGCAGTGCTCTGCCTCAAAGCAGGACTGAATTTTCAAAAGTTTGACCATGTATTTCTTTTGAAAAAGCACTGTGGGCTATGTCACTGAATCCAGACAAGCCACATTCTGCTCCCAGCACGTGTGGACTTACCAACTCACTCTAATAAGTGTTTGACCTTGGATGGTGGTAGATGGTTGTAGACACCACGTTTCGAAACTGGTGCCTTACAAAAGGTAATCCCTGCTGCCTTGCCTCGATGCAAACCCTGGAACCATTTGAGCATGAAATGGGAATTTTAACCAATGGCATCATTCAACACACGAAAACAATGAAGTGGAATATTTTTCATTAGACCACACATGCATAACTATGGTGGAAAACCAACTTTTCTGGACTTGCCACGCCTCTCTGTGCTATTTACACCTTCTTCTAGGTCTAAGTGTGTTAGTGGCTGACTACACCCAGGGAAAATCAGTCGCAGGTGGACTCGTTTGTGGACCGAAAGCTCTTATGTGGGGAATAATTAGATCCGGTTCAACTCAGACACACACATTGTGGAGGAAAAGGGGAACAAGTTAGGCATGTGGCCATCAGGGCAGGGGAATATGCTTGAAAGTCTTCATCTCTTACCAGTCATCTAGGATTCCCTCGACCTCTGCCTCACATCCTGCCAGGAGAGGCACACGCACTAAGAGAGGGGTCCAAGGTGGTACATGCATGCATTGTTATCAAGAGGGCAGGGAAGTGGGGAACAGAAGGGCCAGTGGAGAGGCAGTGACCATTGGGAGCAGTTTGACCACCACAGACGGGCCTGTTCGCGGGTCGTGGCCCTCTCCACAGTCCCCGATGCTCCTTCATATATGTTGAGTAATTATAGCTCCATTTCCTCTTTAGCCAGGTGCCCTACTTTTTCATCCAAGAAAAATGGAATTTGTGTCTAAAACCCGATGTCCTCATCAGCCCTTCTCCCAGCATCCTGCCTCATCGTTACATTTTCCATTGTCTGCTGCAAACCCAGCCCTGGGCTCCTGAGGTCAGCCTCCTAGAGCTGCCCCTGACTTCATGTTTGCACTCAGTCGATTATGGCAGACAGCTGTTCACGGCAATGAGCACTCACTGTCTCTCTAGAGCATTACATGGAAGAGGGAAGCAAGAAATTAGATTTAAATCTGGAGTTTGTTATTAGGAGTTTGAGGATCTCAAGAGCATTACAGATCTCAAGCTCAGGGTACAGCCATTTACGTTTAATAGACAGTTGATGGATGTGGGCTATTTTCAAATCTAATAAGACATCTATTTTTCAGAGGAATTTGACGTTATCCAATTAAGGTGGAAAACACAGTTCAAGGCAGAATTCTACTGAAGAAAAGTCTCTCGGCCGGGATTTATTCTTCCTCCTCATCTGGGCACAATTTCTTTCTCTGGAAAGTAGTGTCATTGATTTAAGGCATAAATTATTAAGGCGGTGGTGCAAAGCACAGAAGCCAGGACTGGCCTGGCTGTCGAGGGGGGGCCCGAGGGTGGAATCATATGTGGGTGTGACCCGGGGAGCTAGGCTTCAGGATTGCTCATGCTGGGCACCATAGCTGGTTTTCCCTGGAGCTGGAGGCATCACACTCTGAAGAGACAGGATGGAGCTGGCAGGGCTGGTCTTAGCAGTGTCACTCACACTGGCTGTGTGGCCTTGAACAGGCTGCTTTTCTTCTCTGGACCTGGGTTTGCTAAACCAAAGGAACATGGCTTTAACGTTTTGTAGCCTAACCAATTTTTCTGAGACCTGCTAACTGTGCCACTCCATTGGCATTATAATTTACTGTCCAGGGTCACTAATCTTACATGTTTTGATGTCTTACCTTCTCAGTGAAGTCTCCAGCTTTTTACAAGTTGGCACGCATAACCTCTGTTTAAATTGTGTTGTCAGAGGGGCAGCTGGGTGGCTCAATCAACTAAGCCTCCAACTTCGGCTCAGGTCATAATTTCACAATTCATGGGTTTGAGCCCCACATCAGACTCTCTGCTGTCAGATCCTCTGTCTCTCTCTCTCTCTCTCTCTCTGCCCCTACCCCATGATTCTCTCCCTCTCTCTCAAAATAAATAAATAAACTTAAGAAAAATAAAATACAACTTTTTGTCTGACCGTTCTGCCAACTGACCTCTCATGGGGCTCACTGGACACTCTGGGCTTCACCAGATAAAGCTACCTGCAAGCCTGTCCCACATGTAGTACCATACATTTAGCGAGGAGACCAGACCAGACACGGGGCACATTGTAGGTGCTCCGTAAATACTAATTAAGTAACACGCACATAAAGAAATGTAACTCAAGCATGTAAAGAAAGCAGAGATCTGCAGTTACTTTGCCATAAGTAACCATGTGGAGTCAGTGTTGAATTGCTGTTTGCCAGATAGCTGAGCGAGAACATCTTTAAGAATCTAAATGTTTTTGGGGCGCCTGGGTGGCTTGGTCGGTTAAGCGTCTGACTTTGGCTCAGGTTCCTGAGTTCAAGCCCCGCGTTGGGCTCTGTGCTGACAGCTCAGAGCCTGGAGCCTGTTTCAGATTCTGTGTCTCCCTCTCTCTCTGCCCCTTCCCTGTTCATGCTCTGTCTCTCTCTGTCTCAAAAATAAATAAACGTGAAAAAAAAAATTAAAAAAAAAAGATTCTAAATGTTTTTCAGTTTAGGTATTTTGTAATATAAATCTTTCTTAAAGACAATGCTGGCTTTTATAAAATTGTGAGAAAATATATATAATATAAAAATGGCCATTCTGACCATTTTTAAAAAATGCTTATTTATTTAGTTTTGAGACTGTGTGTGAGTGCCAGTGGGGGAGGGGCAGAGAGAAAGGGAGAGAGAACCCCAAGGAGGCTCCGCGCTGTCAGCACAGAGCCCAGAGTGGGGTTCCATCTCACAAACCATGAGATCAGGACCTGAGCCGAAATCAAGAGCCGGTTGCCTAACCGACTGAGCCACCCAGGCACCCCTGACTATTCTAATACACTTCAGTGGCATTAAGTACATTCACATTCTCTTTTTTTTTTTTGTTTAATGTGTATTTATTTTTGACAGAGAGAGAGAGAGAGAGAGAGAGAGAGACAGAGCATGAGTGGGAGAGGGGCAGAGAGAGAGGGAGACACAGAATTTGAAGCAGGCTCCAGGCCCTGAGCTGTCAGCACACAGCCCGACCCGGGGCTCGAACTCACGGACCGTGAGATCATGACCCGGGCTGAAGTCAGACGCTCAACCGACTGAGCCACGCTGGCGCCCTAGTACATTCACATTCTTATACAACCATCATCCCCTTAAAGTCCAGAACTTTTGCATCTCCCCAAACTCAAACTCTGTACCCAAGAAACGACGACTCCCCGTTCCTGTCTGCCCCCAGCTCTTGGCAACCACCATTCTATTTTCTGTCTCTCTAAATTTGCCTGTTCTAGTTACCTCATATAAGTGGAATCATACAATATTTGTCCTTTTGTGTCTGACTTATTTTACTTAACATAATGTCTTCAGGCCTCCTCCATGATGTAGCGTATGTCAGAATTTCCTTCCTTTTTAAGGCTGAATTCAAGTCCCTGCTTTTGATTCTTTTCAGTAAATAGCCAGAGGAGGAATTGCTGGATCATATGGTAATTCTGTATTTAATTTTTTGAGGAAACTCCGTACTGTTTTCCATAGTGGCTGAATGCTGCCTTTTTAAAACTGGGTTTACTGAAAGTAACTTCACCCCTCTCTAAGGCGTTAACAAAAGGATTCCTGCAGACCCTCCCCTATGTGGCTCCAGACTGTAGCACCCTTTGTTCTCTCTCTCTCTCTCTCTCTCTCTCTCTCTCTCTCTCTCTCTCTCTCTTTTTTTGTCTGTTGGTATGTGGCCAGTGTTCTATTGACAGGCCCCTTTTCCTTCACTGAAGCCCCTAGTTTTGTGGCATTGTATTCTGCTCCACACAGGTAAGGTTGTTGACGAGTTCAGGGCTGATGAACTGAAACCACACACAGCTAATGATTTTCTGGCCCCCCTCATGCGGAAGGGATGAGTTACAGAAAGTTCCCAGGGGCCGATGACCATTGTGGTGGCATCTCTTCTCCCAGGCCATTCCCTGTGTGTGGTGAGGGTTCTCTCCGTGTGCTCAGTCTGCATCCACTTCTGCTCAAACTCTGTGCACGTGGCAAGTTCCATCTGCCGGTCGCCTGGGAGGGCACATCACGGACCCTTGAAGGGATGATTGCCAGGCTGGCTGAGATCAGTCACGATTCATGGCTGTGGGGTCAGGGCGCTAGTCCCAAGAAGACAGGGTAACGGTTGTTGGCAAGGCAACCCACAGGGTCTGCCACGTCCCTACAAGAAAGAACAACACAGTTAAACAGATCCGGCTCAGCCACAAGAGGGACGATTTCCTCCAGCACCAGTCTCCTAAAGGCCCCCCACAAGCTCATTTTATTTCCTTTTACAGTTCTCCATCTCCCCCATAACCTGCTCTTTGGGGGGAGGGGGTGTCTTGTGGTTTTAGCATTTTCTACCAGCAAATGAAATGCTAATTGGCTCCTGCCTATGATGACGCTCCCACCTGCTGGCAGAAACACAGTCTGGAGGGGGGTGAATGTCGCCATAGGAGGGGGGTGAATGTCGCCATAGGACGCAACTGCAGCAATCCGGGGGGCATCAGATGTGTCTTCAGCTGCTTGATATGGAGGCTGTCATGATCTCACCCCGAGCGAGGCTGAGCATTTGGACCCTTCTTAATGTAACTGCCGTGTCCTGCCTCTCCTAGAGAGTTAGATATCTTACACCATCAGTTTTTGTTTACTCTGCCTTGCGCTGTCCAATGTCATTGTCAGATATCATTGAAGACAGCGGTTCCCTACATGCTTTGAGCCCTAGTGATGAGGTTAACTCGAAGGAAAGCCCAGTTGGATTTTCCCAGGTTTTCCATCTTTCTCGGGAAGCGATGGGCTGGGATTTGGGGTCCTCAACCCATTTCACCAGCTCTTGGCCATCGTAGGGGAAAAAGACCCATGCTGGAGAATCTAGACTTCTGATCCCAGGTTCTGCTTCCAGCCAGCTCCCTGAGAGCAGGAGCTGTCTTCTCCATCCAATAGAACACCTTATTTACTGAATATTTGCTGCAAGGGGCTGACCCCACAGCCCTGGGGGAGGTCCAGAGCCTGCAGGAGGTCTGCCCTTTCTCTCTCTCCTCAGGAATCAACTATTGTGCACTGAACAAACCGGGCTGTGAGCATGAATGCATCAACACGGAGGAAGGCTACTCCTGCCGCTGCCGTCGGGGCTACAGCCTGGACCCCAACGGCAAGACTTGCAGCCGTGAGTGTGCCATGGCGGGGGTTCCAACGGGAGGGTGCGGTTCACATGCAGGCTCACTTCTGAAGCTGCTGGGTTTCCTGTGAGTCTGACGGTCCAACAGGCTTCGCCTTCCTCGCCTCAGTTTCATCATCCATAAAATGGGACTGTTCGTGCCACCTACCTCATAGGTTTGTTTGTGGGGATTAAAAGAATCAATACATATAAAACACTTAGAAAAGTGCTGCTACGGGGTGCCTGGATGGCTCAGTCAGTGAAGCATCCGACTTCGGCTCCGGTCATGATCTCGTGGCCCATGAGTTCGAGCCCCGCGTTGGGCTCTGTGCTGACCGCTCAGAGCATGGAGCCTGCTTCGGATTCTGTGTCTCCCCCTCTCTCTGCCCCCTCCTCGCTTATGCTCTCTCTCTGTCTCTCAAAATAAATAAGCGTTAAAAAATTTAAAAAAGAAATAAAGAAAAGTGCTGCTGAATATTAATAAACATTCAGTGAATATTAGCTAATGTTATTATTCGCTGTTGAGAGCACTGATTAAGTCAGACCCATCGGAATCTAAATCCAAGCTCTACTACATACTAGATGTGTGGCCCTGGGCAAGTTATTTAACTTTGCCAAGCTTTGATTTTCCCATCTGTTTTATTTATGTATTCATGTATTTATTTATATATTTAATATTATGTTTTTTTAATGCTTATTTATTTATTTTGAGAGAGAGCGCTAGTGCAGGGGAGGGGCAGAGAGAGAGGGAGAGGGAGAGAATTCCAAGTAGGTTCTGCATATCAGTGCAGAGCCCAGTTTGGGGCTCAAACTCATGAACCGCGAGTTCATGACCTGAGCTGAAACCAAGAGTCGGATGCTTAACTAACTGAGCCACCCAGGTGCCCCGATCTGTGAGGGTTTTTAAGGGGAATAGTCAGGACCGATTTAGGCTCTTAGCCTGTGCCTGGGCCAAGGAAAGCACAATGAAAGATAACCGTTCATTATTCCCACGGAGCCTGGGAGAGTGACCAGAGAGGCTCCGGGCTGGGACAAGAGGCCAAAAGAGACAGACTTCAGAAAGTCCATGGGCTACCACAGGGTTGATCTGAGGGCGGAGCTGGGAAATATGGGATTTTTGTTAAGCCTTTCTTAACTGTCTTGTGTAAGAGGCACAACAAACCCCCATTCGGTGATGTAAACGCACGGAAACTTGCAGGCTTTGCCAGCTGGCGGCTTCTGTCCTGTTTTATGAGGCACAGTCTCCACTGGTCCAGGCCAGCGGGGGCGGGGGCACACAAGCACTGCGGCCGATGCCTGGGACCCTGGTCTGCTGGGAGAGGGGCTCCGTGACATGGCCAGCGCAGAAGGGGCCCTTTGTGTGTGTGGCTTTCCACACGGCAGGCTTCACATCTGCTCCAGCTTTGGGGACAGAGATAGATTGTGAATGAGAACAGTGCAGCTGTTCAGCATTTGGACCTCAAACTGCCAGAAGGGGAAGTTTCACAGATGAAGTATTAGGGGCAGAGCAGTCCTGAGGAAAACTGGTTCCCCTTCAGTCGTTAGGGGGAACAAAGTACCTCGATTAGGCTTTCTAAGGACTGATCCCAGAGGTCAACTTTTGAACTAGAAAGTTGGCACTGCTATGCATTTGCCTCTGGAAGTCTCTGAGGTCTTATGAGAAGTGAGTGGGGAGCTGGAAGTCTTCCATTTGACAAGGACACACCCTGGTCAAGGTGGATCTGGGTACAGTCTGCCTTCTTTCGGGGATACAGGGTCTGCCAGCTGACAGCCCTGGCAAGCATCCCAGGACAGGCTGGGCATGACCTGGTTGAGTCCACATAGAGCCCCGGAGGCCATAGCCTCTCCTCCCTCCCAGCATGCCTTGAAGGAGCCTAGAGGAGCTCAGGGGGAGGGGGCCAGAAGTGATTGGGCTATACTTTCTCTCTGGGGATCTCATAAGAAAGACCACCTGGGGGCGCCTGGGTGGCTCAGTCCATTCAGTATCAGACTCTTGGTTTCGGCTCAGGTCACGATCTCACCATTCGTGGGTTTGAGCCCTGCATCAGGCTCTGTGCTGACAGCTTGGAGCCTGCTTGGGGTTCTCTCTCTCTCCCTCTCTCTCTGCACCTCCCCTGCTGTCTCACTCTCTCTCTCAAAATAAATAAACAATTAAAAAAAAAAGTTAAAGGAAAAAAGACCACCTAGTCAGCTTCAAGAAAGTGTAAACCAAGTGATCTCTTCCTAGGAGTTCCCAGAGAACCGTGGTATCCTGTTCCCCTTAAGGACTCAGGGAGCCCCGGGCCATAATGACAGCCAGCCCTTATGAGGTGCACACTCTGTGAGCACTTCCCAGGCACTCACTCACTTTATCCTCACAATAGACTTTTGAGGCATCTACATTCTTGTCCCTATTTAAAGACGGGGAAACTGTGGCACAAAAAGATTAAGTCACTTTCCCGCAGTCACACGACTGGTTAACGGTGGAACCAAGATGTGAATACGGGCTTCTGGCTCCTGAGGTCCTGCAAGCGTTTGCAGTAGGCACATCCACCAATGGAATGTTCCAGAAGGCACTAGCCCCAGGCCCTTCAGGAGTCCAAGAGGCCTACTTGATGGCCCTGCACAAGGTCGTCAGTGTCTCTCCAGTCCTTGGGTGTGCTTTTTCTCCATCAAGGAAATCTGGGAGGCAGCCTGCAGGGCCGTCTGTGGGAGCGGTTCGCCACAGCTGTGTGTTCACTGTCCCTCAGTGCTCGCTGCCCAGAGGGGCCAGCTGCACAGCGTTCAGGTGCCAGGATCGGCCACACATGCAGGCTGTGGCTTTGGTTTGTTTTCAGAATCTGGGTGTCCTGGGTATGGGGGATAAGAACACTTTTTCTGTGTCACTTCCAGAGAAAAATGAAACTATACAATGAGTTCTTTCCCAGCGATACTTAATAAGCATCCAGTCGGCGATTACTGTGTGCCAGCTACAGTTCTGAGGGCCTTACGTGTATCAACTCCTCTCCTTCTTGCCACATTCCTCTAAGAAAGCGCCCATCGTCACCCCCCTTCCTCCAGTCGGGAAATGGTGACCCAGAGGCCAAGCGACTGACTACCCAGCATCTCTTGGCGAGGAAGGGGTTGGTGCAGGTGGGATTTGAGCCCAGCTGCTTCGATGCCACAGCCTTCAGTCTTAAGCACCGTCAGCTGTGTGGCTTTGGGCAAGCAGCTCGGCCTTCCTGAGCCTCGCTTTCCTCCCCGAGATGGGGCTCACGCCTGCCCTTAGCCCTGAGGACTGCAGATTATGGTGCCAAGGCCCTGGCACAAAGTGCTGCTGGCTTTCACACCAGCACAGGAGTCACGCGCACTTGACTCTCTAAACCCAGACACGGGAAGGAAAACAAGCAAACAAGGCTGATTTTCCGGAGACCAGTTGCACCTGGTTGCACAAAACCCTCCAGCACTGCTCTTTGCGATGCCCTTGAAGTCAAAGGCCCCTATAGGCTCCCCTCTCCAGGGAGGTTTGTGTTAATGCCCCGGTGCTGGTGAGTGTTGTTCCATCAGGTTATTTTGTCTTTTCCCGTGTGGCAAACGCAGGAGTGGATCACTGCGCGGAGCAGGACCACGGCTGTGAGCAGCTGTGTCTAAACACCGAGGAGTCCTTCGTCTGCCAGTGCTCAGAAGGCTTCCTCATCAACGAGGACCTCAAGACCTGTTCCAGTGAGTCCCCCTCTATGCTTCTCTTACATGGAAAAGGTTTGCAACACGAGTGGAAAATCTGACCGCTGCAGAGGAGGGCGCCTCGTGGTCCTCTCCTTCTCTGCTCTGGGGAGATTGTGGGGGATGTCCCCTGGGGACCGCATGCCTTGGTGGAGTGGGTGGGGGGCGGATAAGCAAGACTGTGGTCACTTGACTCCCCTCATCAGTAGCTCAGAGGCTTACTGACCACCTCAGCTGGCTGTCTGGTTTTGCAGGGGCGGATTACTGCTTGCTGAGCAACCATGGCTGCGAATACTCCTGCGTCAACACGGACACATCCTTTGCCTGTCAGTGTCCCGAGGGACACGTGCTCCGCAGTGACGGGAAGACCTGTGCCAGTGAGTGCTCTGGGTCTGGTGACCAGCGGGACTTGCCACCGGCGGTCTGTGGGTGGAGCATGTGCCAGGCTGGGCTTCTCGGGCACTGAGTGTGGGTTAAAGGCCGCTCTCAGTGATTTGAGCCCCGGTGCCGCTCCCCCTGCCTGGGAGCTTCCTCGCCCTATGCCCCAGCACAGCTTTTTCCTACTTCTGCCGTCTGCTGCGGGACCTTTTCGAAGCTGGACAGGGCCCTATGTCTTGGCCTCGTCTTCTCTACCACAGTCTGGCAGAAAGTGGTAGCTGGCCTGCAATGCGCAATAATGATGATGATGTGGACCCCTTGTTCAAGGCTGAACTCATGCCGGGCACTGTGCTAAGCACACACAACCCCGAGTTCCAGCAATACTGTGGGATCCCCATCATGCGGTGAAACTGCAGCTCGGGTTAAGGAAGGAGCCTAAGGTCTTCCTTTTAGAGGGGTGGGTTCCACTCTGGTCTGTGTAACTCCAGAGTCAGTTCTGGGAGAAGGGGAGACTCCTGGGAAACCTTCCCTCTCCCATCTTCATAACCTAGTAGCAGATGGAGAAGTTGGCAGTGATGTTTCCTGGGTACATGTTTCCTTGCAGCTGGCCCCAACTCCTGTTCCATTAATTAAAAAAAAAAAAAAAAGCCTTTGGACCTCCCTCTCTCCTCACTCAAGAATCTTGTGCTTTCTGCCCTCCAATCCAAGCAGACTAAGGTAAAAATTTTAAAAATGGACACTTTGACAGAAGGTGTCAGCAATGGAGGAAAAGGACTATCATTTTCTTTCCCCATCCTGCTGGTCTTTCTGGTTACAGGGCTGGCCTCCCTAATTACTGATACAATTGTGGCCACAACCTGATGTATCTACCTTTTTCTATTGTCCATTCACATGGGCAGGTGGACTGATGCAGAGCTGGGTGTGCCCCTCCATGCAGACTGTGAGAAAACATTTCCCTAGTTTGAGGCAGATTCTTGAGTCTCGACAAATGGATTATCCATTTATGGCTAACGTGTGGCTGCCTGCCTGCCAGCTGCCTCCTGGACCGCTGCTGCAGCCAGCACGGAGAGGGTGTGGGCACTGGGGTGCAGAAGGAGGGTGGGTGCGTGGAATTGCATCGACATTTGACTGCATGCCGGAGCCAGCTGCGTGGGTTTTTTTATTGGTTTGCTTTAATTTTCCATCATCTTAGATTATCCATGCCCTTCCTTTGTCCCCTCCGCTCACTGTGATCATCACGGGCTCACTATAAACTGGCTGCAGGACTTCTAAGAAATTCTCACGGCCCTTCCCAACAAGCGCTGTCCCTTTTCCTTACAATCACATGCCCCCTTCCCCTCCTTACCCAGGTCCACCGCTGATTTATGGCACTGACCCTTTTAAATGTTGCGCGTTTTCCCTTTAATTGAAGTACAATCAGAAGTGAGTTTTGATGTGTATATATCTATGTACGGTTGTGACTGTATGAAAACTTGTGAGATGCTCAGATGGGTTAGAATTATCCTTTGGGAATGGTGGTACCTAAGAGACGGTGGTACCAGCAGCTGATACATAGGCGTTGAGCTATTCCCCTAATTGAAGGCTGTCTGTCTGCCCCGGGATGATTCAGTCTGGCTGCCCTGTCCTGTAATAATGGGCTCTGTTTTCAGTGTGGCCATAGTTAACTGGGGGCTACGTTTCCCAGCTCTGTGCCAGATGACAAAGAGCCTGATGACATGACTCCAACTTTTTGGAAAAGCCTGCTGAGCTGTGGAGCAGGGGGGCCTGCTGGGGGCCCGCCAGGCCTGGCTCACTGTATGAGGGTGTCCTTCGCCCTTCAGAAAGGCAGCCTCCACTTAGAGCCTTGATAGCAGATGGCCTGAAGAACCCAGAGCAGACCCAGGGTCCCAGGGCCCTGGAACTAAGTGGGCATTGTTACCCCCACACCCCTGGGCTCTCTGGCCTCTGGGATGAAACCCATCCTCCCTTCTTCCTGAACTTGGCCTCCAAGCCAAGATTCTCCCCAGGAGCCTTCCTTGCCTTGAGAGGTTGATGCACATACTAGGGGGTCAGGTGGGGAGGGTAATGGGGCAATGAGATAGTGTCTTCTATGAGCTGCAGCTGAGAGGCCTCTCCCACCCTCTAGCTCCTGGTGATTTCCCTGCAGTAGACCATTGGCAAGGGCATCCCAGCCTCAGGCAAGTCCACAGTCTGGATGTGCACGGAGCACCCAGCCCACTGCACCTCCAGCTGCCCTGTCTCCACGCAGCACAGCCTTCCCTTCCCACTCTTGCGGGTGGAAACCAGCCTGCGGATGATGTTCCCCACGGGAACTTTCTGCTGCCAGGCCCCACCGGGAGCTCCTCTTCTGCACCCCCTGCCAGCACAGCTGGCCTCTCCTACCCAGGACTCACCCTGTGGTATGGGACTCTTCGTACACATCTGAGAACTAATGTGGCAGAGTAGAAAGGATGCTCAACTGAAGAGCCCAAAGGCTGGGTTTGAACCTTGTTGCTTCCACCCTGGGCAAGAGAGTTGACCCTTTCTGGATCTGATCGCTCAACTGTCAACTTGGAATGCTTATTCCTGTTGCCATGTGGCACAGGGAGAGACAAAATTTGACGTGCTTTGGGAACTTGTAAATTGACATAAACCCCTAAGGTACCCTTGCTGTGGTCTTACCTCTCACTCTCACGGTTACGCTGCCCTGTACTGAGGACAAGACTGAGGCAGCGCCTTGCCCTGCGGCGTGGAGGTCTGCTTCCTAGGGCTGGGCCTGCTTCTGTGGGAGGGGTCCTAGAGATGGGCCACTCTGGGGAAGGTCAGACTCAGGAGCCCAAGGGCTACCCTAGGGCGGCCCTTGCTTCCTTGTGGCAAGGGGAGGGTGCTGGCGGGGATCTGGGCCAAAAGCTGCAGAGCACTGGGAATTCTAGTCCAGCCACCACAGGTAGGTCTGTGGAAGCCTTGTCAAGACCCGATACTCCCCGGCTTGACTTTGAAGGGAAGCAGCTCTGAGCAAAGGTAAATGGGGTGTTGTAATCTGCTCAGGCTGCTATAGCAAAGTACCATGGGTTGGGATTTTCTCACAGTTCAGGAGGCTGTAGGTCCAAGATCAAGGTGCCAGCGTGGTCAGGTTCTGGTAAGAACCCTCTTCTTGGCTTGTGGATGGCCGCCTTCTTGCTGTGTCTTCACATGGTGGTGGGTGAGGAGAGAATAAGCTCAAAGGGCACTAATCCCATCATGGGGTCTCCACCTCGGCTAAACCTAACTACTTCCCCAAAACCCCACCTCAAATGCCACCACACTGGGGGAGTAGGGCTTCAACATATGAATTTGGCAGGGAGGGTGGGGGAGGGGGGCACAATTCAGTCCATAGCAGGGAATGAGGGGAGAGGACCACCCTCACCCTCAATGTATTGTAAGTTCGATGGAGCAGAAGGAAGCTTAGAGGTCTTGCATTTCTTTTGTGGTAAAGAAGCAGAGGAAGGAAACTGGTGCCTCCAAGCTGGCCCTGAGGTTCAGTGGAAGAGTCAGGAATAGAACCTGGGTCCCCTGATTCAGGACCTCTTGCCCAGATTGAGATGCCCTGTAAAAGTAGTCTCACTTCAGCTATTTTTTTGGTTTGTCTCAGCAAAAGCCATTACAGAGTCAGCAAATGATTGGCTGCTCCTAGTTTTATTATAAAAAAATGCCAGAAAATGGTGTAATTCTATCTCCCGGGCCTCGTTACCCTCTTGGCAGGCCCCTGTGGCTCTCCTGCCTCTGGGGTGGGGTTGGTTCAACAACCTCCTACGTGGAACCGCAGACACAGGATTGCCATCTGTCATCACCGCAGAGGTGCGAGTCCCCGGAACACGTGACCTTATGATCGCTGTACCACAGACATCCGTGACTCATCGGATGTGGGATCCAGATGTGAGCGCTCAGCCCGCATCCGGACACAGGGCTGCTAGATGTGGGTCCTAAAAACCTAAAAACCTGTGCTTTGTCCCGAAATGTGTCATCATCCTGATCACAAATTGTAGATCTCATTCACGCTGAGGGTTTAATTACACGTGTGGACCTGCCTCCTGAAGGTTGAAAGGTAGAGGAGGCTGCTGTTGGAGGGAAAACGTTTTCTTCCCACATCCTGAGATTTCTCGAATGTCTTCTTGTCCATTTCCTATAAGTGATGGTTCCCAATAGAGTTTGTCCTCGCTCTCGTCTCTGGATTTGAGTCTGGGTACTTCTGTAAGCTCTTGATCTGTTTGTTCCCATTCTCCACGGGTGTTTACCCTGTACCGTCAGTGGGCTGGGCGCATCACGCTGGGTGCTGGGCTTCTCTGGGGTTGATGCCGGTTCAGTTTCTGCCCTGACAGAGTTTAAAGTTTTTTAGGGAAGAAAGATATTAGAAACCTCTCTCGTGATGTGGAAAGAAGAGGTACCACGGAAGCATGCGCCGGGGCGGGGGGGCGGGGGGGGCCTCAGCTAGTCTAGAGAAAGTTTCCGCAGAAAGAGATGTTTGACGGGCCATCTGGAGACTGAAGGAGAGAGCAAGCCAGAGATGGGGGGTATTATGCACCGAATGTTTGCATCCTCCTAAATTCATATGTTGAAATCTTAACCGCCAAAGGTCGATGATATTAGAAGGGGGGGCTTTGGGGGTGATGAGGCCCTAAGCATGGGAGGGCCTTCATGAATGGGATTAGCGCCCTAATAAACCAGATCTCACAGAGCCCCCCCAGCCCCTCCCACCATGTGAGGATATTAGGGGAAGTCTACAGCCTGGGAGAGAGTCCTCACGCAACCACACTGGGACCCTGATCTCAGACTTACAGCCTCCAGAACTGTGAGCTATAGATTTCTGCTGTTTCCCAGCCACCCAGTCTGTGGTGTTTTGGTTTAGCAGCTGGAACAGCCAAAGACAGAGGAGGAAGAGCATCCCAGGCACAGGAAACAGTGTGCAGAGGCCCAGGTGCAGAGAGTAAACTGGAGAAAGTTGAGTGTTTGGAGTACTGAGTACCGAGCATTGAGTGCCAGAGGGTGGCGGGTGAGAACCGGACCTGGAAGGATAGGAGGGGACAGATCACCGGCAGCGTTTAGACTTCCACTAAACTGTTTGGAGGCCTGGCCTCCCTTGAGAAAACTATTTTCTTTTGTCTTCTGCGAACCTCCCAGTCTGAGTAGACTCCACCGAGCCAGGATGACCACTGCATGTGCCACTGGAAACACGGGGGTGGTGGATTTGTGGTCTAATCACACCTTTGCCCCCAGCCCAGCTGACACGATTCACCTCTGCAGAGGGACCCTGGGAGAGTCACTTCCCCTCTCTGGTCATTGGCTTCCTCAACTGCAAAATAAAAGGCTGGACCTGTTTATCGCCCTGGCCCCTTCCGCCCAAAGATGAGGATAGTGCTCCAGAAACACCTGCTGAATGAATGATCTCCTTGCTGGGGTACCCACCGTTCTCCCAGGGCTGAAGGCACCCCATGGTCATGAGTCAGGGATGGTGGCTCACTTTGCCTGTTCAGAACCACTGGAGTCCTTTCCTATAGGGGAGTGTCTGGCTCTGGGCAGAAGCTGACTCCAAGCTGGTTTCCAGACTTGGTTGAATAGGAAGCAGCTAGAACCCAAGCTCAGGAAGGTGACTACAGCCCATCTTCGGCATTTTCTTTTTCTTTTTTAAAGTTTTATTCCTTTAGGTAATCTCTACACCCAACGTGGGGCTCCAACACCAGACCCCAAGATCAAGAGTTGGATGCTCCTCTGTCGGAACCAGCCGGGTGCCCCCCACATTTTGGCGTTTTCTAATTTACCACAAGTGGTTCCGTAATTTACGAGTGACCCAGAACATCCCTGACATGCAGAAACTGGGTGTCTTGTTGAGGAAATGTGAAGGGTACACTTTGCAAGGCTGGTGTAGGGGAGAGAGTGAGGCCCACCAGCATCCACCCTCCGCAGGGTTCTCGTTTAAAACATCTACACCTGGGGCTCCTGGAGGGCTCAGTCAGTTGGCCTTGGACTTCGGCTCAGGTCATGATCTCACAGTTCATCAGTTTGAGCCCCACGTCAAGCTCTGTGCTAACAGAGCAGAACCTGCTTGGGATTCTCTCTCTCCCTCTCTCTCTGCCCCCCCCCCCTCTCTCTCAAAAATAAGCAAACATTTAAAAAATTAAAATAAAATAAAATAAAACATCTACACTAAACCCCTGGGAGGAGGGTCTGGTTACCCTTGATTTTCAGAGTAGAAAACAGAAAATGTCTCCTGTTACTCACCGGGTATTTACAGGGCCTGTTGTGCGTCAGGCCTTGCGCTGGGCACTGGGAGATGGAGGGAAGGGCAGGTATGGTCTGTGGTCCCTTGATCAGAGCCCATGGGAACACAGTCCGATGAGGAGGCGGGCGAAAACCTAAACCAACATATGACTACCTGTTCAGTGACAGTGGTGACGTTACCAGAGAGGCAGATGCCTGCTGCTTGGAGGCCCTGTGTGGGGAGGTCCGGGAAGACCTCCAGAGATGGTGGGGGAGGAAGGAGAGGCAGATGGCCGTGCAGACCACAGTGGTGGGAGGGCCACTGAGGCACGCACTGAAAGATGGCGCTCAGAGCTGGGGAGGGCGGGCAAGATGAAGCTGAAGGGAAGGTCCTGGGAGCCTTGCCAAGGATCCTGTGTCTTTTCTGAAGATCCTCAGGGTCTCAGGCAGAAGGAGGGAGTGATGGGAGAAGATGCGCCTTTTAGAAAGAGGACTCAGGATGAGACCGGAGGGCGTAAAAGGTGTGTGGGAACTAGTAGATGATGCAGCGGCCCAAGAGGAAGACAGTGGTGCTTGGTTCGTGGTGGTCGAGGCGCAGAGTAATCTAGACACTTGAGAGGGTCTCTGAGCATAAGGTCTGAGTCTGCTGCCACATCCCACCCCTGGTAGTTCATTGGCATCATCTGTGGGGCTTTTAAAACAGCCAGGCATCCAGGAAGCGCCCTAGCCTCCCTGAAGCAGAGAGTATCTTACGCTGATGTAACGTCATTAGAAGACAATTTGGAAATGCTCTTACCTTTTAACTAGACATTTCTGCTTCTGGATATTTATCTTTCAGATATACCTTCACATTACATGTAAAACCATGTGCACAAGAATATCCACTGCAGTGAATTTCATAATGCTAGAAGACTAGGCACCACCTAAATGCCCATCCAATAAAACATTGATTAAATGAATTATGGTACGTGCTTTAAAAGTAATGAGGTAGGGGCACCTGAGTGAGCATCCGGCTCTTGATTTTGGTTCAGGTCATGATCCCAGGGTGGTGGGATCGAGCCCCACATCAGGCTCCACACTATGTGTGGAGCCTGCTTAGAATTTTCTCTCTCTCTCTCTCTCTCTCTCTCTCTCTCTCTCTTCCCACCACCTCCTGCCCCTCTCGCCCACTTACACTCTCTCTCTCAAAAATTTTTTTGTAATTTATTTTTTATTTTTTTATTTTTAAATATTTATTTTTGAGACAGAGACAGAGCATGAGCAGTGGATGGGTAGAGAGAGAGGGAAACACAGAATCTGAGACAGGCTCCAGGCTCCTTGCTGTCAACACAGAGCCCAATGCAGGGCTTGAACTCACAAACCGTGAGATCATGACCTGAGCTAAAGTAGGATGCTTAACCTACTGAGCCACCCGGGTGTCCCCCCACCCCCGCCCCAAGAATTTTTTAAAAAAGTAATGATGTAGACTATCAAAGGTGAGAGAAAGGCATGCTTTTCATTGTAAATGCTTTGTTTCCCATAAGAATTTTTATTTAAATTTTAACTTATTTTTAGAATAGATCAGTGGTTTACATGGTTGAAAAGCCAAAACAATACAAAAAGACATACACTAAGAAGGTTTGCTCCCCCTCTTGCCTTCCCATCCCATTCCCTACCTCCAGTTCCTATCCATACGTGGTGGTAGCCAGCCTCCAAGATGGCAGCCGGAGATCCCCATCTCCTGGGATTCACACACTTGTGTAGTCCCCTCCTTCACTGTTGGTCTGTGTGACCAATAGCATATGGAAAGAATGATGGCTTGTCACTTCTCAAATTAAGTTATAAAAGACACTGTGGCTGCTATAGTGAGTGTTCTCTCGTTTATTGGATCATTCGGTTTGGGGGAAGCCTTGTTGTAAGCTGCCCCGTGGAGAGGTCCACGTGCTGAGGAACTGAAGCCTCCAGCTAATAGCCAGTGAGAAACCTAATCCTGCCAATAAAGACGTGAGTGTGCTCAGAAGCACGTCCTATAGCTTCACTAGAGCCTTGAGATCACTGCAGCCCCAGCCAACAGCTTGACTGCAGGCTCATGAGAGGCCCTGAGTCAGAACTGCCCCGACAAGCCGCTCCTAGATTCTAGACCCCCAGAAACTATGTGAGATAAGAAATGTTATTTGTTTTAAGCTGCTAGGTTTTGGGTAACTTGTTCCATAGCGACAGATAGCTAATACACCATTTTCATTCGTTTGCTCTTTATGAAGATGTTTCTTTATGTGAGTAAAAGCCAATATGTTATTTCCTCCCTTTTCTTACACACACAAAAAATGGTATACTGTATATACCCCATTCTATGACTTTTTTTTCTTCACTCAACCATATGTTGGACATTTCATACCATTACATAGAGAACGTTCTCATTCTTTTTGCGGCTGCTTACTGAATATTTACTCAGCTAGTCCCATATTGCTGGGTGCTTGGGTTGCTTCCCCCTTGTCATTATTACAAACAGTGCTGCCTCAAACAACTTGAAAGTATATCCCTTCATATGGTACAAGGGTATCTGCAGGAGAGAATTCCAGAAGCAAAGTTGCTGGGTCAGAGGTACATTTTGTAACTTTGACAGATATTGCCAGACACCCCTCCTTAGGGGAAGTATGCCCTTTAATACATTTGCATTCTGAATCGTGTGTCTGTTTTGCCTTTAAAAAAATCTCTGCCGGTGATTCTGATGCTCCTGTGAGATGGAGAACTCACCACTGCTCTACGCTTAACTTATCAGATGCTCCGAAGGGGCAAGGAGGGAAAAGGTTAAAAACCCAAACTCTGCACATGCTTTAAAAGCATGCACCCAATAAGGTTTCAAACAGCTGCTAATAGGAATACCCAGGAGAACTCAGAAGCTGGGCCGGGAGCTCCTGTGATGGTCTATAGCCAAGGGTGACGTAGACAGTGGCTTTGGGCTCAGCAGGCTCCTGATAAAGGAAAGCAGCTCCCATCTGCCGGGGGCAGGTGCGGACCACCATGGCTCAGGTGGTATGTGGGAGGACTCGGCCACTCTTCTCAATGGCAGCCTGACATGAAGCTGAGAGGACAGGACAGGGCATGCGGGGGGAAGCTGCAGAAAGAAGAGGTGTGGTTGGTTGAGGGGGTGAGTATTTGTCTGGATTATGGCTTGACAAGGCTGGACTGAAAGAGTTATAGCTATTTTATTATGTTGGAAGATGGAGTATTCTTGATATAAATTTACGGTGGAAAAAAATGCTCACCTCCACAGCCAGCCAGCTGTCTGTATTATGGATCACTCAATTATATTTCCACTCAACACTATGTGAAGAACTACCCCAAGCCATCGGGGAGTGTTCTGCATTAATCAAGAGTCTAGATTGTGCTCAGAGAAGTAAGTCATTTTCAGAGCAAACGGGACAGCCCAGCTCTGCTTCGACTCTCTTCTGCAGTTATCATTTTAGTTACTGCAACATTTTCCCATCGGTCAAAGGTTCTGGCAGCACTTCCGCCCAAAGGAAGACACAGGCAAATTTCCCTCCATGTTTGAAAGCTCACTTTAGGAGACAGCAATGCAGTGTCGTTGGGGAAAACGTGCAATTTATTGTCAGAAGATTACATTTTGAGTCTTGGCGGTATCACTTAGTAGCAATTGACCTTGGCAAGCCATTAACCTTCCCAAACTTCGGCTCCCAGCTGGTAAGTGAGAATAACAACAGCTGCCTTCACTACCCCACAGGGTGCTTCTCAGGACTCCCCTCCGAAAAAGAAATACTGCAAAAATGGCTTAGAAATAAATGTGTGGTCCGTGACTGATTATAGCAGTGATTATGTACTTCAGAGCCTTTATTTAACCACGTCAGTGCCTCTCCATTGTAAAATTCTCCTCGATCTGAAATGATTGGCGTCGACTCTCGGAACTGGGTGTCGTTCTTATAAAAAGTCACTTCCCACATGTCCTCAGTGTCAGACTTCTCCAACGTCAGCTTGGTTTGCACAGATGCACTAACAGAAGCCACGCCAGCCCTGTGGATGGCAAAGCCATTCGTTCTGCTGTGTCCCACAAGCTCAGTGATCCGTGACTCTTCCATCACATCCATATGAACGAAGGTGGTCCCTTCATATCATCCCATCAGCAAAGCGTGTGGGCTCTACCTTCAGTAATCAGCCAACAGTCTGACCACGTGCCACCATCCTGGTCGGGGCCACCAGGCATATTGTGGGAAGTTTCTTTCAGCTTTCCGTCCTCCATCTTCGCCCACGCCGAGGGCTCCTTTTTTTTTTTTTTTTTTTTTTTAATTTTTTTTAATGTGTATTTATTTTTGAGACAGAGGGAGACAGAGCGCAAGTGGGGGGGGGGAGGCAGAGAGAGAGGGAAACACAGAATCCGAAGCGGGCTCCAGGCTCCGAGCTGTCAGCACAGAGCCCAATGCAGTGCTCGAACTCACAGACCACGAGATCATGACCCGAGCTGAAGTCGGGCGCTTCACCGACTGAGCCACCCAAGTGCCCCGGCTCCTTTTATAACAAAGCCACTCGTGTCCCTGCACTGCTTAAAATCTGCCAGTGCCCCTTTCTCACTCAGATCCCCCTGCTGCCTGCGAATCCCACATGGTCTGCCACTTCTGGCCTCACTGGCCTTGTCGCCTGCCAGGCTTGCGTTGCTGGGGTCACGCTAGTCTCTTTGCCTTTCTTAAAACATGCCACACACACTCCTACCTCTGCAGTTTGCAAATGCTGTTCTTTGCTGAGGGTGCGGTTCTCTCCAGGTACCACACACTCACTGGTCTCATCAGGGCTCTGCTGAGTGTCACTGTATCTGACTGCAGCGGGACTTCCAGCCCGGGCACCTTCTCACTCCCTTATCCTGCTTTTCTCCTTGGCGCTTTGCCCATCTGATACATAGATTTGTCTATCTGTCTCCCCCCTTCCCTTCCCACGCCTGCTGTCCAATATAAGCTTCTCAACAGCAGAAACTGTTTTATTCCTTTTGTTAAATCCCCAGAGCCTAGGGGGGTGCCTGAATGGGAGCAGGGGCTCAGGAAGTAGTTGATGACTGAATGGACAAGGGTGACACATACGTGCATACATGAGTAGATATGTAGATAAGTTCACGTTACAGTCATATATGATAGCCAGTGAAGTTTAACTTATTTTCTAGTATTTATAAGCCATTTATATCTCTCCTGTTATGAATGGTATTTCATGTCTTTTGTTCATTTTTCCTATGGAGACGATTTTGTCTTATTCACTATATATGAACAATTTTTGTTCGTAGACACGTTTTCTGTTTTGAAACATGCATTGTGGGATAAGACACTGCTTTAATTTAAGGTGTCTAAAATGTCTTTTAAGATTGAATAAGTCACTGATGTATGTATGAATCATTTCCTTCTTCTGTTTTTCTTATTCCAACTGGATTCTCAGAATTGGACCCCTGTGCTCTGGGCGACCATGGTTGTGAACATTCGTGTGTGAGCAGGGGAGACTCTTTTGTGTGCCAGTGCTTTGAAGGCTATATACTCCGGGAAGATGGGAAAACCTGCAAAAGTAAGTTTCTGCTGGAGTTGCCTCACATTCCTGTGTCTGTTCTCTGCATGAATTCCGCCTTCCTGATCTCTGTTTAAATCAGTTATCCCCCGGAGCCAATGCCACACGACTACTAAATGTAATGTGGGGCCCTGGATGGAATCAGAAAAAAGGTAAAAACTAAGGAAATGTAAACCAACCAGGGACTTTAGTTGGTATTTATGTATCAGTATTGGTCTGTTTATTGTAACAAATGTATCACACTAATGTAAGATGCCCACACTAATGGAACTGGATATGGGGTCTGTAGGAACTCTCTGGGCTATCTTCCCAGGTTCTCTAAATCTAAAACTGTTCTAAAAAATGAAGTCTGTTGAAAGAAAACAAACAAACACATGGACGAATGAAAAAAGTCAATGCTAGAGCTACAGGTGAAGTTGCTTATTTATACCCTGTGGGAAGAAGCAGTGATTTAGCAGTTATGCTCTAATAGGAAGACAGTCTGAAATCCAAGAAATCCCAAGATCATTTATTAGCTGGACAAGTTGCTTAACTTCTCTGAGCTTCTCTTTGCTTATCTTCTTTTTTTTAAGTTTATGTATTTATTTTTGAGGGAGAGACAGAGAGACAGACAGAGAATCCCAAATGGACTCCACGCTGTTAACACAGAGCTGGATGAAGGGCTCAGACTCATGAACTGTGAGATCCTGACCTGAGCCAAAATCAAGAGTTGGACGCCTGACTGAGCCACCCACGTGCCCCTGTTCATCTTTAATAATATTGTTATTGCTGGTAGCACGAATCTCTCACAGAGACTACCTTATGATGAGTCTATTCTTACATCCCAGAAAGCAAAGTCTCTTCGAGGGGCCATGATACGCCTCTGTTTAACCCAAAGGGGAGCGTGTAACTCTGAGCAAATGATTTTCATTCCTATCGGTCATTTTCTCCACAAGCTTCTCAAAGCACTTTACAAAGAGCAACTCGTGTTGATAGATTTGAAGAAAACGTAGGTAACTGGAATTATTACAGGAAACATAAGGCTCCAAGAGGTTAAGTGATTCTCTAAAGTCATGTGTCAGGGACAAAGCCAAAATTAGATTTCAATGCCACTAATCTAAATTGAGGTTTAATCTTCTAAGTAATCATGACATACCAAAGGTGTTTCCTTTTGATATCAGAAACTGCATCTGCAGAAAGCTGATGATTGAAAGAATTTAATGAGACACCGAAGTAGGTGCTGGTGAGTGGGGGGGGGGGGGGGGTGATACTGAGGAAGTTTGAAGAAGCTAAATTAGAGCCACTGAACTTCATCCTTAATTTTATCTTCCTCCCATGGACCACTGAGCTCAAGGAGCCCCGGGGTATGTGGTGGCCGAGGTGGATGGATCCTCCAAGGTGAAGCCTGGGGGAAATTTCTGTTAGCGAAATTGTTGTAACTTGCTGTGCTGTCCCCAGGGAAAGATGTCTGCCAAGCCGTAGACCATGGCTGCGAGCACGTTTGTGTGAACAGTGATGAGTCGTACATCTGCAAGTGCCGGGAGGGGTTCCGGCTTGCCGAGGACGGGAAACGCTGCAGAAGTAAGTGGCCTCAAGGTAGAGATGAACTTTTCCGTCTGTGGGACTTGGACAGTTACATAGCTTCATTTAATACTTCAATCTTCCTTTATAATCAATGTTACAATGACAAGTTCCTGCCTTGGGTGCTCTGAAAGTGTTTGTTGGGGAGCAGCCTTAATTCTTCAGGAATTTCTCGGTCAAGGTCCTGAGCTGTCAGGCTCTTGGCTTCTGTCCGTTTTCTCCCAGTTGCTGGCCCTTCCACAACCATTATGTGGATGCCCAGAGCCTCCCACAGAGCCTGGCTAATCATTGGACAGTTAGAATCTCTGCCAGCAATCACTATGAGGATCCAAGGATAATTACAGTGCTTTTTCTTCTTGGAAGACCTTATAAGTAAGGGTAGAGGGTGAGAGAGGGACTAAGGGATTTTCTGTGGGTTTTAGATATTTTTTTAATGTTTATTTTTGAGGTACAGAGCGAGACAGAGCATGAGTGGGGGAGGGGCAGAGAGAGAGGGAGACACAGAATCGGAAACAGGCTCCAGGCTCTGAGCTGTCAGCACAGAGCCTGACATGGGGCTTGAACTCACGGACCGTGAGATCATGACCTGAGCCAAAGTCAGACGCTCAACCGACTGAGCCACCCAGGCACCCAAAAAAAACCCTCTGTGGGTTTTATTTATCCATTTTCCTCTATCATTTTCTTCTGTATGTCACTTGGTACAGGTTGTGAGAGTTTACTTAGAAGGTGTATTAGGGCTTCCCCAAAGAAACAGAACCAATAGGATGTGTGTGTGTGTGTGTGTGTATGTGTGTGTGTGTGTGTGTACGCATATTTACAGAGAAAGAGGCAGATGGAGAAAGAGAGAAAATCTGATATCCAGGGTAGCAGACTGAAGACCTAGGAAGAACTGATGTTGCAGCTTTTATCCAAAGGCAGTCTGGAAGCAGAATTCCTTCTTCCTTGGGGTACAGGTGACAGGGATTCAGTATTCTTTCTCTCTCTCTTTTTTGTTAAAAACTATTTATTTTGAGAGAGAGAGTGTGTGAGAGAGCTGGGGAGGGGCAGACAGAGAGAGAGAGAGAGAGAGAGAGAGAGAGAGAGAGAGATTCTCAAGTAGGCTCCATGCTGTCAACACAAAGCCTGATGCGGGGCTCAAACTCACGAACCATGAGATCATGACCTGAGCTGAAACCAAGAGTTGGATGCTTAACCGACTGAGTCACCCAGGCTCCCCCAGTTTTCTGTCTTTTAAAGCCTCCAAATGGTTGCATGAGGCCAGCTCTATGGACCGTATTGTGCTTTACTCAAAGTCTAATGATTGACATGTTAATCTCATCTAAAAAATACCTTCACAGCAACATCTAGACTGGTGTTCGACCAAATAGCTGGGCACCATAGCCTAGACAAGGTGACAAATAAAATGAACCATCACAGCATCCAGAGAGAGACAGATGGAGACACATGCACCCAGTGGAGTGGGCATTAGGAGAGCACAGGGCAGGGATCTTTCTCCACTGTGAGATTCTGAGCTGCTAATCCCTATTTGGGGGACTTTTGAAGCTGTCTTGCTTTTGTGACACTATGCTCCAATGGGCAGGATGGCTCTGTTTTAGTTAAGACAAAATCAGTGCATTTGCTTTTGAAGTTGATTCGGGGGAATCTCCTCCCAGACTCCCTTGAGACCACTGGGGGCGTCCCACATGTCAGCAAAGCCGGGTTGAGTGGAGCCCACGTTCCTCATTCCTCCACTGGGAAGAGGGGCTTCTACCTTTACCAAGAGTTCTGTTGGAACGGCTGAGTCCGGGGATGCCCGTGGGACCCTGGCCTCCCTGCGCCCTCCTGTCTTGCCTTCACTCTGCACTGTGGGGACCACGTCCACGGCTCTGCTCCTTGTGTCTGCCCGAGCTGTTGGCTCATGATTTCGTTTCTGTAAACGCAGGCGTCCACACGGACACCATTTGTTCCTGCAGCGTGTTTTTTGCTCAGTAAGTTGAGCGGTTATACACTTGTACACCGGGCACGACGCCTACTTCTTGGAATTTGGTCACTAGGTCAGACACCCCCATTCCCACTTCTGGGGGGATCTGGAGTGACTAACCCTGTTCTACCGGAAGCTTTCTTTCTAGGGAGCTAACGACAGAAAAGAGCCACAGGCTTTCATGTGATGGGGGAGGAATGCACAGGGGACAGCCGTCTCAGCCATGCTCTCAACTTGCCCTGTTGACCTCGGGCAACTCCACGACATTTTCTGAGTTTCTTCATGTATACACAGCTCTAATTGTGCCTGATTTCCTCTCCTCACAGGACGTTGTGAAGCTTGAAGGGTGTGACTACTCTGAAATGTTTAAAGTACCTCACACATTAGAAATGCTCATTAATTAAGGCTGGGGTGTTTGGGATATCTACGGGGAAAAATCAGTAGCTTGGGAAAATCAAAACCCAAAGCAACTTCATATGATTCCAAAAACTAATAAGAAATACAGGACACCCGCTCACCCATCTTACCATTCAGGCTTGTGGGGGCTGGGGCTTTCTGAGAGGAAACTCCTCCCTTTCCACTCCCTGTCCTGAGTATTAAAACGAAGAAGGTCTAGGAATGCCTGGGTGGCTCAGTCGGTTGAGCGTCTGACTTCAGCTCAGGTCATGATCTCACGGCTCGTGGGTTCGAACCCCACGTCGGGCTCTGTGCTGACAGCTCAGGGCCTGGAGCCTGCTTTGGATTCTGTGTCTCCCTCTCTCTCTGCCCCTCCCCTGCTCATGCTCTCTCTCTGTCTCTCTCGAAAATAAATAATAAACACTAAAAAAAATCTTAATAAAAAAGGCTTAATTCTCCTTTATAATAAGGATGTGTTTTTTAAAAATGGATTCCTTCTGTGATCTGTCCTGACTTGACCATTCAGTCCGGCTCATTCCTGCATGGATGGGGTTTCTCAACTCTCTGCATTTCCCTCAGGGAAGGATATCTGCAAATCGACCTACCACGGCTGTGAACACATTTGTGTTAATCGTGGCAACTCCTACATCTGCAAATGCTCAGAGGGATTTGTTCTAGCTGAGGATGGAAGACGGTGCAAGAGTAAGTGATCTGAACTTGGATTTCTGCTTTAATTTGGTTTGGGAGCAATTGCTCTTTGGAGTATTTTCAGGAAACAAATCCCTCACCTCTCTGCTTGTCTCATAATAGAGCTTAACTAAAGCACCTGTGGAAAAACTTTTGGTTTTAGTTGACAGCAAGTTCACTATCAGCCAAAAGGCTAGAGCAATGTTAGGGTGAATAAGAATATCTGGAAACAAAGAGGTAAGACTTGTCTTCTGCTCTGTGCCAGGGAATGACATTCAGTTCTGGGCATTGCATTTTAGGAAGAGAGAGATAGAGCAAAGTTTAAACATTAAAAAACAAACAAACAAAAAACCAATAAAACAAAAACAAAAAAAACCCCTCCAAGGTAGCAGAAAAAAAATCTTAAGAAAATTATTTTATAATCTCAGAATAGAGAAGAAGACCTTTCTAAACACAACATAAAACATAAAAACCATTTTTAAAAAAGAGCTGATGTATAGTGATAGATTAAAGCTATGATACCTTTTTTTTCTTACCTATTACAGAGATCAGAAAGGTTGATGAGTCCTTATGTTGACAAAGGTCTAGTGTAATAGGCAGTCATAAAGTTATCAACTGGGTGTCTGAATTGGTACCAACATTTAGGAGGGCAGTTGGGCAATATTTTATTTTAATTTAAAGTTAGACAGTACAAGCTGGGGAGGGCCAGAGAGAGAGGGAGAGAGAGACTCCCAAGAAGGCTCCACACTGTTAGTGCAGAGCCCACAAAGCTGTGAGATCATGACCTGAGCTGAAACCAAGAGTCGGACACTTAACTGACTGAGCCACCCAGGGGCCTCTGGCAATATTTTAAAGGCAATTCCACTTCTATTTGTATTATGTAAATATAGAGATATATACACACACATACATATATACATATACATATACATATACATATACATATACATATACATATACCGTTTTGTAATGTTTGTTTGAATTCAGTTCCAGTATATGTATTATTTTTTAGGAAAACATATTTAAAGAAAATGATAGTGACAAGCAAGATTTAGAAACCATCACAGTGGCAATGTTCATTCAGTGTGATGTCAAGTGAAAAATGAAGGAAGAAACGGGATCTTTATAGAAAAAGACCTAAGGTACCATTCAAATGCCAAAGTGACAGTGACTTCATTCATGATCTATAACATACCCCCAGGGAAAGAAAGAACAGTGAAGAGAAACTACAGCCCAGAAGCAGGACAGAGACACTTTCAGGGAAGCCGTGTGATTAATTAGTTAAGATCATGAGCTTTGAGTCAGGCAGACCTGGACTTTGACCCTATTCTTAGTACTCGTGTGACCTTGGACAAATTATTTAACTTCTCTGAGTCTCCATTTCTTCAGCTATAATATGAGGATAATACCTCACAGAAATGTCATGAGAAATCAATGAGATCAGGTATTTGAAGGTTCTTAGCCCGGTGCTGGCACATACTAATTGCTTGACAAGTGGCAGCTCTTGTAATCATCAACCGCAGAGATGTCCAGAGATGGGGCTTCAATGGTGAAGTGATGACTTCTCCATCAGGAAAGGTGTTCAGGTCCGGGCTGAACTGGCTGCTGGGTAGGGATATTGTAAAGATGCAAGCAACAGGAGGGCTGCACGAGTGACTTTAACGGTCTTGTCCAACCCTGAAATTCTGGAACTCTGTGAAAATTATGTTCTGAAAGCAAATCACAGCTCCATTGCAGTCTCCTTGACTTAACTACCAAAAGAAAATGCTCAGCTGCAGTTGGAGTGACCGTCCTGCAAACGAGTAGCCAGCAAGGGAGCTATCATTCTTCCCAGGTCTGAAAGCAAAAATCTAGCACTTCTTGCCTTGTGCTCTTCCACTCTACCTAGTGTTCTTATTTCCTGGAGAAGCCTTCTGTGCCTCTGTGCATGGAGGCTGCAGGTACTGATTTTGTTCTGTTAAGAAGAGTGTGTGGGGGAGGGGAGAAAACAGACCTACTGCTGGAAAATTATTCCAGTCTTTTTGCAGTCTGCTAGAGAGCCCTGTGCATGCCTCCTGAGAGTCTTCCTTCCTTCCTTCCTTCCTTCCTTCCTTCCTTCCTTTTTTCTTCCTTCCTTCCTTCCCTTTCCTTTCCTTCCTTTCTTTTCTTTCTTTTTTTCTTCCTTCCTTTCGATTCAAGAATAGGCTATGAATGTAAATGAAGCTCTGAACTGTCCTTTCTTCTTTTACTAATAAGCAATCAATAAGTTAAATAATAGGGACAAGAACTTAATGGGAAAGGAGAACTCAATCCCCCAACACGCACACGCGCGCGCGCCCCCCCCCCCACACACACTGCATATTAATTGGGCCCATGCCCAGAAATATTTTGCTTTTGTGTGTCCGTGTTTATATTGTTTCTATTGTTGTGCTCTACTTTCAAATATTAGACAACTGCTTGATATATAAAAGAGAATGTTATATCACATACTGTAGACCGTTTGAAATGAGATCATTCATTCAGGATCTGTAAATTTGATTTATGCGGCCCTAAATAACAAAGTCTGTCCACGGCCAGATTGCTTTAGTAGTCACGTAGAGCTTTCCTGCCAACCGTCTGAGTTGCCTGAATAGCTTCCATATAGATCAAGAATTCACAGTGATGATTCATTTTTCAGCTTGAATAGGTCAGGAGGCTACTTATAGGTGTGCTCCCCAATGGGCACCACCTCTGTCATTTAATCTGCCAACAAACATTTATTGAACAACTGCTGCGTGCCAGGTGTGGGGGTACAGAAGTGAGACCAGAGGAGGAACTTGCAGACCAGAGAGATCGACACATCCTCAGGTAGCTAGTGTGCCGTGTGGACTGTACCAACTACCCTGGACTGTAAGCACTTTCATGTGGGGGATTTTGCCTTGGTCCCTCTTGCAATCCTGCCTGCTGCCTTGCGTGAAGCAGGTGCTCAAGAAGCCAATTTTCGTTGAATACATTAGCCGTTATTAGGAGTACACAGAGAGAGAGTAATACAAGCTGGGTTCCTAGGGAGAACTCCCTGGAAGAGATGATGGCTGAGCTGAATTTAAGGATTTCCTTCTCTGCCGTCTGTCAGAATGCCAGCACTGGGGTGATGTCACCCTCCTGGAGGGAAGTTATAGGAATCTTTTGGAAGCTGTCAGGCCCTACAGTACTCTAGACACAGTCCCTGCCAGACTTGGCTGTCAGTGACCCAGAGTACGGTGTGGACCTGATTCCCCTGACGATTTGTGCCTCTGTTGTGTGATTTTGCTTACGAAAAACACTCTTTTTATCAATTTAACAAGCCACATGAGAAGGCAGATGTGAAAATTATCATGGCTCCTGACTCCCACACCTTCCGCCTGCTTTTGGAGCAGGCTCTGCTTTTGTTCTTTCTGAAGAACAAAGGTAGTTCTCCAAAGTGGCTCAGCCTCCAACTGCAGCGTAGTTTTCTTCTACGTGACCCTTTAACTACCTCACCTTTCCTCTCCTTCCTGCAGGATGCACTGAAGGCCCAGTTGACCTGGTCTTCGTGATCGATGGATCCAAGAGCCTCGGAGAAGAGAATTTTGAGATTGTGAAGCAGTTTGTCACTGGCATTATAGATTCCTTGGTGATTTCCCCCAAAGCTGCTCGCGTGGGACTGCTCCAGTATTCCACGCAGGTCCGCACAGAGTTTACCCTGAGAAACTTCAGCTCGGCCAAAGACATGAAGAAAGCCGTGGCCCACATAAAATACATGGGCAAGGGCTCTATGACCGGGCTGGCCCTGAAACACATGTTTGAGAGAAGTTTTACCCAAGTAGAAGGGGCCAGACCTCTCTCCGCACGGGTGCCCAGAGTGGCCATCGTGTTCACAGATGGACGGGCTCAAGATGACGTCTCGGAATGGGCCAGTAAAGCCCAGGCCAACGGTAATAAGGGATGGAGGTGTGGCTTACATCACTTCAGGTTCGGGTTTCTTAAACTCACCGGGTGGTCAAAGGGTGGTGGGTGACAGGAGTGAGGGCCTCTGAGCACTGGGAGAGGCTTCGCGGCAAGTGCTCATTCACCTGTGCTGCACTGCCACCTAGAGGCTGTAAAGGGAGCCCGCGGGCGTCCAGGACTTGGGAGGCGGGCGTCTTGCGGGCTGTGCTGTTAGTCTAGACACCAAACACTCCTGAGTAGTCACCAACTGCGATTTCCCAGTGTGTGACCTCCAGGGGAGAGAAGCGAGTCTGCACGTGCTGTTTAACCGCAGATAGATATATGACCGTTTCCAAACACTGGTCTGGTGGCTTTAGAATCACCTCAAGAGTTCGGTAAAAATAGATTCCTGGTGGGAGGAACTTTTGCTGATACTTTTTTTTTTTTTTTTAAACCAGTGCTTCAGGTGAACTCTGAAAGCACAATAGCCTTCTGATAGCAAACACTCTTGTGTTTGTAGGAGGCAAAGGTTAGCTTCTGAGAAAATCAAAATGTTGGAAGAGATTACCACTCTAGGCTCTTATTCAGGCAAGCACAGCCATACAAGCACAGTGCCTAAGGTGGGGGAGACGGGGCTTGAGCTCACGTGAGTTGTGCAGAGATGTGAAGTATGGCAGAGGAATACGGCCTTCCGAAAAGGAAACCTGAAAGCTAGGATGGTCGGGAGAGGTAGCGTAAGGTGAAGTGACTGGATTCCTCGGGGAGATGAGGAAACTTGAGACTTTGCAGCAGTTTGCTTGAAAGCCACTTTCTTTAAGAACTTGTTGAGGGTACATTGCTTTAACAAGTCCTATAAGGGGGGAAAGGGTGTGCAGACCAGGCCTTCGCCTAAGACTTTACGGCGTGCCCTGACCAGGCACGGCACATAGGACGTGTGTGACTAATCTGAGTCCATGAACAAGGAGAGAAAGTACTAGCAATCCCGTTAGTGAACTCCATTCCTCCCCACAGAAAGGCTGGCTCACACTGACATTCAACGACGCTTTGTGAAGGAGGCCATTTTATTGGTATTGTACCTCCTCTTTCTATTGTCCAAGAATAGAACATTGACTCCTTTTCCTCTAGCCCAATAGAATAGTAGCCACAAAAAGTGTCCTGTTCTAAATCATCTGAGTGGACTGTGAAACTGGCTGCTCATACTCAGTTCCTCTGCTTCCAGACTAGCTTGCTAGAGCTCATGTCAAACCCATGAACCCCACTAGCCTGCATTTTTTAAGTTTATTTCTTTATTTTGAGAGAGAGAACAAGTGGGGGAAGGGGCAGAGAAAGGAGAGACAAAATCCCAAACAGCGCAGAGCCTGATGCGGGGCTCGAACTCATGAACTGTGAGATCCTGACGCCAGCTGAGATCAAGAGTTGGATGCTGAATCTGCCGCACGACCAGGTGCCCCACCTCTACCCTGCATTTTTAAAGCGCACACGGGGAAGCATCTTGTTTCCAAAGACAGTGGTTAGCCCTGTTATTTGTCCCATTAAGACCCATCTACCTTACTCTTTCCCCTACTTAAATTTCCACAAATCACCCAAAGACAGGTAAGTGGTAGGTGAAATTTGGTTCTAAAATCAACAAGATATGGGGCGCCTAGGTGGCTCAGTCAGTTAAGCATCAGACTTCATCTCAGGTCCTGATTTCATGGTTCGTGGGTTCAAGCCCCGCATCGGGCTCTGTGCTGACAGCTCAGAGCCTGGAGCCTGCTTCAGATTCTGCGTCTCCCTTTCTCTCTGCCCCTCCCCAGATCACGCTATGTCTCTCTCTCTCAAAAATAAACATTAAAAAAACTTTTTAACCAACAAGATTTACCTGAAGTGACATCCTCTGATGACTTTAATTATTCCTATGCATAGCTAATATAATCTTAAAATAGTAGTTCTCCTTTTTAGGGAGTTTGATCAGGTCACTGGGCTCCTGGACAAATATGTTGAACTCGCCTATTGACCTTATACAGACTTAGAACAAGACATAACTCTTTCCCCTTGGCTTAACGAGCCATTTTTATGTGTATTTAAAATTAAAAAATCTAGCCTAATGAATTAACCAGAGCAAGATATCAGTGCTAAAAAAATGTTGAAAATCAGGCAGAATTTAAGTTCTTACCATGTTTTACTTTCAAGTGAAGCACCTATGGAGGAAGGCAGTCTAGTGGTTTCTGTTGTTTAGAAAAGCTTTTGGAGCAATTTCATGTCCCTGTTGAAATCTAAGGTTGGTACTTGGGTTTGTTCTTTCTTTCACACTTTGGGGATTTCCACTGGTCTGCAGATTTCCCTTTTCAGTTTAGCACCCCTCATAAGGCTTTGTCCTTCCAAGAGATGTGAGTGGAGAGCAGCTTTCCCTGCCCCGCCCTCCCACCCCCTCCTTTAAGGATCCTGTCCTGTACCTTGGAGAAGTAGAATCTAGGTTAGAAGGTCATAAATTGACCTGTTTCTTAGAATTCTCCCCGAAGAGATTCCCATTTAGTAAGCCATAAGATAGTGCTTTTTTCTACTCTATCCCTAAGGCTAATTCAGGCAGAAGCTGAAGGTTTGTTAAATGACCTTGCCCTGAGGTGAGCAACAGGTTGGTGGTCTAGCTCCCAATTTCCCTTAGAGGTTTCACCTTCCTCCCTCTTGGAAACCCCTCATTGTTTTCCGTAGGGCCAAAACAGAAATGGTGGAGAAACAAAGGGAGGGGGACATGGACCCCTCAAGTCACACCACTTAATCCCCACCTGGCTCTGGGTGCCGTACAGACAACTTCCAGACCCCGGGAGCACAGCTCTAACTACCTTGTTCTTAATTTGCTCTGCAACTTAGGTATAACTATGTATGCTGTCGGGGTAGGAAAAGCTATTGAGGAAGAACTACAAGAGATTGCCTCTGAGCCCACGGACAAGCATCTCTTCTATGCCGAAGACTTCAGTACGATGGGAGAGATAAGTGAAAAACTAAAGAAAGGCATATGTGAAGGTACTATCGCTTACCTATAGGAGAGGTCCTCACATCACACAGGACGGCATGGACCCCTGAATGAGAAATTCTCAACCTCTTCCTTCAAAGTGCTTAAAAAAGTGCCTCCCTGGTGTTCAGGGCCAGTAATGCCTGGAAACACTAAGCACAAAAAGGGGAACGGGAGAGAGAGAGGACAAAAGGAACAGCTAGAATTGATGAGTGCTTGCTGCGTGCTGAGCAGTATGATAAATCTTTTGACACACCAGTATACTTAATCCCCAGAAAACCCCCACAGAAATGATCATTTAACTACGAAACAACCATTATACACATCAGAGAGCTGATGCACAATTTCAGGATATGCCTATGATGGAGTAGAAAGGGGTTCATATTTCAAATTTTTAAAGAATGCCTTCCTGCACGGAGCACTCCTATTTACAGAATGTAGATTCCGTTATGTCCAAGAGCTCCCTCTGCTTATCTCCACTGCACTCCTGGGCCAGGAAGCTTCTCTATAGCAGCTCTGCCCAGCTCCCCTACTTATGTCCCAGGTTCAGTCACCAGTAAAATCCCAAGCGAAATCATGTGTTTCACTCCTCTAAAGGAAAGAACAACGAGATGAAGGGGGACCCAGGGAGGAAAGGCCTTTCAAATTTCTTCTTTTGTTTTTTAATTTTTTTAGATGTTTATTTATTTTTGAGAGAGAGAAAGACAGAGTGTGAGTGGGGGAGGGGCAGAGAGAGAGGGAGACACAGAATCTGAAGCAGGCTCCAGGCTCTGAGCTGTCAGCACAGAGCCCGACACAGGGCTCGAACCCACGAACCATGAGTTCATGATCTGAGCCAAAGTCGGACGCTTAACCGACTGAGCCACTCAGGCACCCCAGGCCTTTCCAATTTCTGATGCGAGTAGATTTGATTTCACCTCTAGGCTTAGTTCAAACTGGAATGTTCAGTGGAGCCTTTGCCACTAGAGCTTAGTCCTTGGACAACTTTAAGTTTCTTCCCCACCCACCTTGTAGACATGACATTTTTGGAGGCATTCTTAAGGAAGATGCACTTGAGGGGTCCAGGTTTCTCTTACTAGAGAACACCCCCAGAGTGATCTTGGATTACCCTGGGAACCAATTGCTTCTTGAAACTGGCATCACCAAATAAAACCAAAATCCCTTGGGTTACAGCTGGTAGGTAAGGAGCTGGTCTGGGACCAGTTTCCTAAAGAGCACACATGCATGCAGACAGCTGTCACTCCTGTTGGTCATCTTTTTCCTCTCAGCTCTGGAAGACTCCGACGGAAGTCAGGACTCCCCAGCAGGGGAACTGCCAAAGAAGGCCCACCAGCCAACAGGTAAAATCCTAAAAAGCCAATAGGTAAATTTTAAAAAGCAGTGTTTCTAGAACCTTTGGTGGATGCTTCCACCCTCAGACAAAAGTTGTAAAGGAGTGAAAGTGAGTAAGATTTGAATTACGTTAACTATGGCTTTTTTCCCTTGGTCAGATAGGAAATATTTACTCTCCACTTTAAGCCCTATTTGGTAATAGCCTCTCTGCTGAGTCTTTTGCCACAGTATGTCCCCAAAGTAAAGCCGTGTACTACATGCTAGGAACATCAAGTACCTTACTGAGACAGCTGATGGCTGTCTTAGAACCACAACCGTGGTAAGCAGGTTTGACTTCAGTTTTGTTTCTCTTTACAGAATCTGAGCCAGTCACCATAAATATCCGAGACCTACTTTCCTGTTCTAATTTTGCAGTGCAACACCGATATCTGTTTGAAGAAGACAGTGTTTCACGGTCCACACAAAAGCTTTTCCATTCAACAAAATCTTCAGGTAATTCCAAATACAGTATTACTAGAAGGGAACGTGATACCAGCCTCTTAGCTTGCCAACAAACTCACCTGAGAGGAGGAAAAGTAAGGAGGGAGGAGGAACCAGGATAGAGGATAAGAGAACAGCTTAAGTGAAATGAGAACTCAAAAAAAATTAACTGAAAGAAACTGGGGCAGCCTTCCCTGCAGTCCACACGAAAGGCAGTGTTGGAAGTGTACACGACCCTTTCCTGGTATTTATTGGATTTGGCTGTGCGGAAAAAGTTGAACAGTTCCTTCATTTTGGTTTCTTCCGTATGCTGATTCAGTCCTATTATTATGCATCTGGGAAGCCTGGTGGGTTATAGAGGTGAGTGAACACTTTCCGTGTGCTTTCTCAGGAAGTCCTTTGGAAGAAAAACACGATCAATGCAAATGTGAAAACCTAATAATGTTCCAGAACCTTGCAAATGAAGAAGTGAGAAAGTTAACACAACGCTATATCCTTTTCTAGTATTATGCTTCTATGTGCAATGCAAAGAATCTTCCCAAACTTCACAAATACTATCTGTGGGTGTATATCAAATGAAGCTATTTCCATGAAGTCAAGAGTAGTGAACTCCCAGAAAGGCTTTTTTACTTAAGCAACCTGATAGGTGTTTGAGAGCCAAGGGCAAACCAAGCTTCGTGGCCAGGGTCAAGCACGTAGTTGCTATCTGCTGTTCTAGGGGTTTAGCAGGAAGGCCAGTCTGCCAGGAAAGTAAAAGTCTGCAAAGTAAAGAGAAAACAGACTGAAAATTTAACTGCCTCTCTGCTGGGAGGAAAAGGAAATGTACTGGGTCTGATGTGCATCAAAGGTACTGTAAGTACAGGCAAAGAATGTGGACTGAAGAGGTTTCAAACTCCATCTAAACTCCAGACCTTTCCTTTGGCCCCAAGCCATACTGCAGCCACAGTTGGTCAGTGTGTAGTTGCTAGAAGACTAGGGTTTTTTGTTTGTTTGTTTGGCAGCAGAGATCTTTTATATCAGCACTCTAAGATGAAACATGCTATCAAGGGAACAGCAGGGTCCAATGATTCATTAAACCAATTATTACAAATAAAAGGAATGCTTTGAGATAATGGAGAAATAAGGATTCAGTGTTTTTATACTGCCAGCTGCTCTGAACTTCAAATTACAGTAAGCTTACTAAAGCTGGCTGATGTCTATCTCCACATGCATCAATTAGCCTATAGGGAAATGGTTGAATCCTGAACTATCTCTGTGCCAATGGGTTGATATAATAAGGAACAGATGTAGCAATTCCCTTTCTGAAAGCTGGAAATATGCTCCCTCAAGTAAAACAACCTGACAGTGGTTAACGTGGGTGATGAATCCAGGCTCTCACTCTGTCACCAAGGGGATGGGTGGAGGGGATTAAGGAGCTTACGTGAAGACAAATGCTTGTTCTAATGCCCCTCTCCTCTGCCTTTTCCCACCCCACTTCTGAGGGTGTTTCAGAAGTGACTAAGGAAGTTACATATAAAAGAGCATAGGGGTCCCTGGGTGGCACAGTCGGTTAAGCGTCCATTTCGGCTCAGGTCATGATTTTGCTGTGCTTGAGTTGAGCCCCACATCGGGCTCTGTGCTGATAGCTCAGAGCCTGGAGCCTGCTTCTGATTCTGTGTCTCCTTCTCTCTCTGTCCCTCCCCTGTTCACATTCTCTCTCTCTCTCAAAAATAAACATTAGATTAAAAAAAAAAAGAGCATAGGTCTTAAGACTTCAAGGCTGGTACCTTTTCGCTGTATCTGGCATCATGGGTGAAAACTCCCTAATCTCTTTTCTTTCCTGACATTATTTACTAAGGCCTCATCCTTCTCTTCACATTCCCAACATTATCACTCTGGCTCCCAAAGGTGTGCTATGGCAAACTACTTTACAAGCACACAGATGTGAGTAGAATTAAACATTTTTCTAAAAGAATTTTAACTGAACTCTCTGGCTTTGATGTTAAAGAAACATTTAACCCGAAAGAGATTTATAGTGTTGATAGCATGTGTTAAATGAAAACCTTCAAGTCAGAGTTTAAAAATTCTTAACAGAGGGGCACCTGGGGGGCTCAGTTGGTTAAGCATCCAACATTGGCTCAGGTCATGATCTCATGGTCCATGGGTTTGAGCCCCGTGTTGGGCTCTGTGCTGTCAGTTAGAGCATGGAGCCTGCTTCGGATTCTGTGTCTCCCTCTCTCTTTGCCCCTCCCCCACTCATGCTCTGTCGCTCTCTAAAAATGAATGAACTTTAAAAAAATTAAAAAAAAAACTTAACAGAAGTGGAAAAATTTTTATTTTTCAGGACAAATTTTTATGTAGATAAATCAAGTTTGTATTTGAATGCAAATAAAAACAGGCAATTCAGATTCCTCTTCCTTAATTTGAGATTTACTAGAAGAAATGACACAGAGGATGGAAGCCCTGGAAAATCGCCTGAGATACAGATGAGGATTTGAAATGCTCTACATATTTGTACATCGTATCAAGGCTGACAGTGAAAGCAGTTCGGAGCCCCCAAAGCTCAGGCTGTTGTTACTTCTAGGTTGTCAAGTAAAACATAAGTAGTACTGAGAGAGCTGGTTTGCTATAGAACAAAGACAAAAAGTGTACACTAACTTGCATACATTTATTGAGAAAGAAAAATCCTTCAGAATCCTAAAATACGATTATCAAGTGAGAGCAAGTAAGCTATGCAAGATATTCTGTAACATACTGTGGACCTGATTTGCTTTTGCCTTGTCCTGCCTTAGTGTGTTGCAATCTCATTTGACTACAAAATAGTTTGCAGTCTGAATTCTGTAGAACACTGGCCATAGGAAAAGCTATTTTTTTGTTTTGGACTTTTACCTTGATATATGTATATGGATGTATGCATAAAATCATAGAACGTATGTACTTGAATTAACAAGTTGGGATTTTTTTTTTATACAGTATTAAAGTTCACCACTTCAGAGGATGGTATTCTGTGTAAATATTGCTAGTTTAACTTTAAACACAAGGTATGTGTATATGGGAAATGGTCAATATGCATTGAAAAAAAGTATTTGGGGCACCTGGGTGACTCAGTTGGTTAAGGGTCCGACTCTGGATTTCAGCTCCAGATCATGATCCCAGGGTCGTGGGATCAAGCCCCACGTCAGGCTCTGTGCTGCATGGACCCTGCTTAGGATTCTGTCTACCCGCCCCCCCCCTCCACACACTCTCCCTCTCTCTCAAAAAATATTTAAACTTGCTGGCAATCAGGAAAATGCAAGTTAAAACAAACAGCTTAGCAAAAATTAGTATGTATGACAAGGATGTAAAAAATGGAGCTCTTATACACTACTAGCGAGAATGCAAACAGGCATGCTCGTGCAAATGGACATTTTAGTGAAACTAAAAATGCCCACAACCCTGCACTCTAGCAACTGCACTTACCAGCATCTAACTAGAGGACTTTAGCACATACAGGCAAAGAAACCTGTACAGAATGTTACTCGAAGTTACAAATTAGAAATAACCTAATCATCATCACAAAGAGAACTGTCAAATTGTAGCACAGTCCATACCTCAGAACTACTCCATCTAAAAGGAATGTACTAAAAAAAATAAAAATAATTTAAAAATAAAAGGAATGTACTAGGGGCGCCTGGGTGGCTTATTAGGCTAAGCATCTGACTCTTGATCTCAGCTCAAGTCTTGATCTCAGGGTCATAAGTTGGAGCCCTGCATTGGGCTCCCACTGGGTGTGAAGCCTACTAAAAGAAAAAAATAAATCAGGGAACCCAGTGGCTCAGTCTGTTGAGCATCTGGCTCTTGGTTTCTGGTCATGATTGCATGATCTCACATCCCTGAGAAAAAAAGAAAGTTGGAATATAAGGGTCAAAGGAGACATCAAGTCTTTCAAAGCACTTAGAGCAGCAGGAAACAATACAGGTAACAACTTCATGAAGAAATGAAGACCCCCCAACATGACATCCTTCCCATGGAAGCTACTGTATTTGAGGCCAAATGATGCTTTTTATTTTTTTTTAAAAAAAATTTTTTTTTTTTTTTAACGTTTATTTATTTTTGGGACAGAGAGAGACAGAGCATGAATGGGGGAGGGGCAGAGAGAGAGGGAGACACAGAATTGGAAACAGGCTCCAGGCTCCGAGCCATCAGCCCAGAGCCTGACGCGGGGCTCGAACTCACGGACCGCGAGATCGTGACCTGGCTGAAGTCGGACGCTTAACCGACTGCGCCACCCAGGCGCCCCGAAATGATGCTTTTTAAATGAAACACCTTTAGTATGCTTGTTTAAATATTTTAAAATGAGTGTTTTCATCAGAATGTCCTCCCAAAAGGCAGTGTGGTAGAGTGAGAACATCTAAGCTTCAATCCTATCTGAAAATCACTGGAATTTAAGTATAAAAGTTGTGTGGTTCAAAGTATCAAACCTCAGTTTATATTTGTATTTGAGTCATCCAGTTGACCCTGAAAACAGGTTTTCATGAGGAAGTATTGATTTGGGTTGGCCTTACCTTCTGAGATACACTTCTAGTTCAGGCATTGCTTCCTTGGCACAGTTGTACTTCACTTTTTGTTGAGTCCCTGCTCCCCCTAGTGGCTCTAGACTGTACCTCCCCCTACTTCATTTTTAGCTATTGAATACATTTCATCATAAGGTTTTCAACTTTCTTCATATTGGGAAGGAACATGCCTTCATAAGAAAAAAAGGTCTCCAACCAATTCATCACATTTACATATTAATCCAAGATATTTAAGATTATCTAGAATCTGAAATACTTCCCCATTTTCCTTGTTTTGTTATTTGTACATATGTCTCAGGTGTTAAAAGTTTTGCATTCAGGTTTCATTATTTGTGTGACTTTTCCAGGCCTTGCTTTCTTCATCTGTCAAATGGGACTAACGGTACTATCTCAATGGATTGTCAAGAGGATTAAATGGCTTAACATGTACCCTACTTATGTTTTTATTCTTCAGCCTCCTAGAATTATCTGACACAAAGAAGGTAATTTAAGTATATGTTGAGCAAATGAATGCTTTGCTTACCTTACCCTGAGGAAAGTACTTTGGAAGATTCCTACTCCTAAATTACCTTTTGAAGCAAAGAGATAGGAATAGTAAATTATAGTAAATGTACAAGATGTTCAAGACCTACTATAAACAAGACAAAGATGAAATTCTGGCCTGGAAAGCCACAAGCATATCAATGAGAATTCAATGTTTAAACCCTAAAGTCATTACTCACCCTGTTTGAACTCCTAAGTGGTAACAGAGTTGAAAATGCAGAGTCTCTGTCCTCTAGGATCTTAGTTTAGAGACAAACAAATGTAGCTAATGTTATAAAAAAAGGTTCTATGGTAATTCAGAGGCACCCCATCTAGACTGGAAGAGGATGTTGGAGTAGGCCTGGAAACGGAGGGGAAGGAAACCAGATGCCTCTGCACACAGGGGGAGCATACATCTAAGGGGCAGCTGGAAGATTTGCAACAAAGCAAAGAGAATTTTCCATGAACCAGATCTTCCAGAAGGCCCAACTCATTGCAGCCATGGCCACCAGCCTCAAGTTTGTTTTCTTCTCTACGTACCTTTTGCCCCTGCCACCATACCACACCGATTACAATTTATACACTCCACAATGACCAACCTCTTCTTTCGGACATTTTTATCTCCAGACGTAACAACTCAGTACAAGTATGGAATAAATCCATTTGGCTGGAATTTCCCACAATCCCCTGCATAAGAGAGCTTCCTAGCCAAACACATTACTTTTATTATAATCGGAAAATTACATTTAAAAATGCCAACTTAGACCTTCCCAGATCTTCCTGACCAGTGGTATTTTCTCCAATTCTGGCAGCATTTTAATGGCACTTCATCACAGCTGTCCCAGGCCAGAATGGGTGAGATACATTTCCTATCTACTAGCTTTAAACTCGTTTTCTCTGAACTGTAAATTCCTTTCTTGCTTAAAACAAGGAGTGCACGAAAAGCACATATAAAGAAAAGGCAAAAGCCGAATGACCTTAGAGCATATTATCACTACCTAGAAGCCCCTAAAAATCACCAATTATTTCCTAAAAGCCATCGCTCCAAAATGCCTGCAGCCACAAGTCCTGCAACAGAATCCTTACAAAGAAATGGTACCCTGGTATTGGCAACAATGTATTCTTTCAGGTACACCCCTTAACTAAATTGTAACTGGTCAAACTGGAGGGAAAAATAATCCAAAAATAACCCAAGTAGCTGCAAGCTCAATTTGAAAGGCAAAATTTATCAAGTAGAAAATAAGCACCACAAACTTCCTTAACCAAGGGCAACCATTTTAAACTAAGGAACAGACTAATGGCATTAGAGACCAGCAGTAGTCTGACCAAGCAAGTCTTATCTGACAGATTTCAAACATTTTAAACCACCTTGGGGATACCAGTCTCTGGATGTGAAGATAGGAGCACTTAAGAACATTTACCAGGGGCACCTGGGTGTCTCAGTCGGTTAAGGGTCCAACTTCAGCTCAGGTCATGATCTCAACAGTTCGTGAGTTTGAGCCCTGCATCAGGCTCTGTCCTGGCAGCTCAGAGCCTGGAGCCTGCTTCAGATCCTGTGTCTCCCTCACTCTCTGCCCCTCCCTCACTCACTCTCTCTCAAAAATAAAACATTAAAAAAACATTAAAAATTTTTAGATTTTCATATCTCTGTGGCTGTTGGCCAGAAGATGCTACTTTGAAAACATGGGGTAACATTTGGGGGTGTCATTACAATATGGAAGAAACATGAATAAGAAATATCCTGCAGTATTCAGCCCTCCACAACAAAGAATTATCCCATTGAAATATGTCGGTAGTGCTCCCAAACTGAGAAATACTGAGTAACTGACGAACCAGTAAAACTAGTTGGTAACAGCTACTCTTCACATGGTATCCATAACATCAAATTCCAGACATAAACTAAAATTATGTAATGTTATCTTGAAAGAGACCCATTCCCCCTTCTATGAAACTGGGAATCTGACCCACCCATGGTTACCATAGCAATTAAAGCCTCAGGGGTGCCCGGTAGTTCAGTGGGTGAAATGTCAGGCTGCTCTGGTCACAATCTTGCAGTTCCTGAGATGGAGCCCCAAGGCGCTGGATTTCGGGCAGGTGGTGTGGCGCCTGCTTAAGATTCTCTGCCCCTCCCCCACTGGCATGCTCAGCTCCCAAAAGAAACAAAAAAAAAGTCTTGTGACATTCCAGAGCATATTGACGGCCTCATCAAGGTCTCACTCATCTACTACCCAGTTTTGGATCATCTGAAGTCCAAACGATATGATATGGTTACTTCTGACACTTTTGCAGCCTTAGAGCACAGCACTGCATACAGTATACCCCACCAGCAACATTTGACTCTGTAAGTCAAGATATATCTACAGTATTTTCCCCTAAATTAACTCCTGAGAATGTTCCAAGGGAAATGTGGGAAAAGGGTTCCAATGGACATACATGGAAGACGTAGTATGCAGCTTCCTAAAAATCTGAACACTAAACACTTCACAGTGCTATCTTCCAGGAATAAAATTATATAAAACAAATGTTGGGCAACTGGATTTAGCACTTATTGAAGGCCTGGGATTATTCTGAGGGGCTCTAAGTACATTTCTTCTACCTGAACCACTACACACCCTTTGGAAAAATCGTTCTTCATTAAAGTTCAATAGAACTTTTCTCAGAATGAAAACATTTCAGGTGAGGATATTTCATTAATCCTCTCTGCTACTCATTTGTAGATATACGCTGCCTAATGAATTGCAATTCTGGTTAAATTCTGGGTATTGATCTTTGCTGCCTCTCAAACATATTCAAATAAAAAATGCCAACAATATTCCAAGATTGGAATCTCTTAAAAATCTAGTATAGGAAAGGAACTCTGCACTCCCTTTATAAAAAGGAAAATGGCAACTGAGATGTACAGCTACTAACCCAAGTCTTGCCACCGTATCTAAGTGCCTCATCCTCTCAAATTCTATCTTCAGGAAAATGTATGGGAACAGAAAGATACAAAGAAAATAATGGAAATGAATACAGTTTTTAAAACAAGCTCTAGCCAATTTTATTAACGAAAAATTTTACGTGATTTACTTTTCACCAGTCTGTTCTGGCATGCTTCGAATGATATCAGAATCACCTGGAAAATAAGACATAACAGTTTTACAATTTGTTTAATGGCAACTGGTAATCATCACATCGGCAATGGTTATCTTCAAAAGTTGTTACACTAGATTTGCTGTCATTTCTCAAGGATGATCAGATACCTAGAGTCACAGACATTTTCCACGGATGCATCATGTAAGTCAGACTTGGTTTATCACCAGCATTGATAAAACCAGACCTAGGGAAAGAACTAAGTCTGGGGACACATGCATGGTCTTAATATAGCGAATGTTTAGCCTGCCCTGATTATTATAAAATCAGAACAGCGAGAATATTCGCAGTCTTTTATGAATTAATTAAAAACTCCTAAGTTCTAAAATATAACACGATCTGTATTTGTAGCCACTTCTTTTTCTCAACTGAATCTTTACCCATCTGTCCTTAGGCAGCCAGTAAGGATTCCTTTCTACTATTTCATTTGATCCCTCCTCCCCCCTTTATAATTTCACCTTTACCAAGGTCCTAAATTTTAAGGGCTTCAAACAATTTTCATAATCTCAAAGTAAAAAAACTTCATTTACACCAAGACCTATCATAACGTACTTATATCCGTTATCAATTTTCTGTGAAATAAAACTACAGGATATCCCTTGCCATATATCCATATTCTGAATATCTGAACTTAGTTAGCAAAGATATTTGTATACCAAAGAGTACTTGTAATTACATTATAAAGGGAAAATTCTTTTATGACTTAAAAAACATACCTGGATCAATAATAGCCAGTGTGCACACTCTGTAGTATTTCCCACACGCTGTGCCCAATTCAATATTATTGCCGCTATAGTGATGGACACCAGTTTTGGCCAACATAGCATAGTATTCTATTTCAGACTTCCTTTGGTAAACAAAAGACAAATAAATAAATGCCATACCAAATGACTGACAGATTAAATGTTACTATTTCCCTCAGAAGTTTTAACTTCCAACAGTCATCAAATCAATAATCACCCTAAAAAAAGTATCATATCCATTAGCCAATACAAACCATCCTTTCCTTTGGTCTTTTCTAAGAAATGGGACACCCAGCAAATATCTTCTGAATACCTATGTTTAAGACCATAACTATGCTTATGGAAAAGAGGGCAGGATGTGAAATAAAAATATTTACTTAGCATTTACTACACATCAGACACTTTACATAATCCCACAATAACCTCTTAAGTAAAACATACTCATTTTTTTTTTAACTAATAAAGACATCCAGGCACAGATCAGTAAGTGGAAGTTCCAGAATCCAAACCTGTGTTATGTTTCAAAGATAAACTATTTCTGGAGGTGCCCAGGTGGCTCAGTCAGTTAAGCGTTGGACTCTTGGTTTCAGCTCAGGTCATGACCTCAAGGTTTGTTGAGTTCAAGCCCTGTATTGGGCTCTGTGCTAACATCGCGGAGCCTGTTTTGGATTCTCCCTCTCTTTGCTTCCCCCCCCCCCCCCGCTAGTGCTCTCTCAAAAATAAATAAACTTTAAAAAATTATAAAAAAAAGATAAACCACTTTTATCACTCTCTGGTGCTCTGAATCCTAGATGGGGAATGATACTACTTACATAAAGTTAACATTTCTGCGTCAATTGAGTAGACAAACATTAATGGTTTTACAAATTAGAAGAGTCCTAACGGAACCTTGCCACTACTCAAAATATGGATCCACAGACCAGCAGTAGTGTGGGTGCTTGTTAAAACCGCCTAATGTCAGAGGCACCCGGGTGGCTCAAATGGTTAAGTGTCCACTGACTTTATTTCAGCTCAGGTCACGATCGATCTCATGGTTGGTGGCCCCTGGTAGGGCTCTGCACTGACAGTGGGGAGCCCGCTTGGGATTCTTGCTCTCCCTCTCTCTAGCCCATTTCCTGCTCCTGGGCACTCTCTCTCTCTCTCTCTCTCTCTCTCTCTCCAAATAAACATTTAAAAAATTTCAGGGGCACCTGGGTGGCTCAATCCATTAAGCGGCTGACTTTGGCTCAGGTCACAATCTCTCAGTTTGTGAGTTTGAGCCCTGCTTCGGGCTCTGTGCTGACAGCTCAGAGCCTGGAGCCTGCTTCAGATTCTGTGTGTGTGTGTCTCTCTCTCTCTGCCCCTCCCCCATTCTCACTTGGTCTCTCAAAAATAAACATTAAAAAAAAAATTAACAAAAAATGCATAATGTCAGGTCCCATCCCAAACCCATTAAATCAGAACTGCATTTAATAAGATTACCAGTAATTGTGTGCACATTCACGTTTGAGAAGCACTGATATAGAAGGTAAGCCTGAAGACCAAACCATGGGATGGGATGGAGGACAGAGCACTCCAGGCAAGCCAATTATGTATAGACACCCTATATAAAATGCCACGAGAAGGTTACGCATTACCACAGAAAAAACTCAATGCAGTGTAGCAGACTGATCACATTGCTTATATTCTGTACAGTCCAAGTCTCTTTAACTTATTTTCCATGCTAAGTTCAATTTCAAAACAGTGAAGTCAAGCAAAAACTTGGGGAACTAGGAACCTGTAGCTCCACAGACAGCCTGAGTTTTTCTTACCTTAGTTTTACTATACAGTAACAAGTTCAAAAAATGGGAATACTTTTTTAAAAAACTTATTTATTTTTGAGAGAGAGTGAGAGAGCAGGGGAGGGGCAGAGAGAAAGGGAAAAAATCCCAAGCTGGCTCCAAACTGTCAGCACAGAGCCCTATGCTGGGCTGGAACCACTAACCCACTAACCCTGAGATCATGACCTGAGCAAAATCAAGAGTGGACACTTAACTGATTAAACCACCCAGGCAGCCCCCAAAACGGAGTACTTTAAAAAAAATTTTTTTAATGTTTATTTATTTTTGAGAGAGAGAGAGACAGAGCATGAGCAGGGGAGGAGCAGAGAGAGAGGGGGAGACACAGAATCGGAAGCAGCTCCAGGCTCTGAGCTGTTAGCACAGAGCCCGATGCGGAGCTCACGAACCGCAAGACCACGACCTGAGCCGAAGCTGGACGCTCAACCGACTGAGCCACCCAGGCGCCCCAAAACGGAGTACTTTTTAAGAATGACCAAAAAGGCATGACACAAAATACATGGAAAAACAAATTTCTGTGCCTCCCTCAAAGTTTGACGTTCCATGGTTTTTCCCCTTCTTGCCACACTTCTCCAAAATATAAGCTTACAAAGAGAAAACATGATGGGGGGGGGGTGAGGTGGGGGGGGTTCAAGACCCAAACACCACAGAAGCATTCGTAAATTTTCTGCAGGTGCTCGCTCCTAAAACAAATTTTACATAAAGCCGAGTTAGTGCTACCCCGATTGCCCAAGCTTACACTCCTGGATATTCACTTCGATGAAAATGCAGTGGACGATACACACACTCAAGGTTCCTTGGATTGATTACCTCAAGGCTGGGCAGTTGTTGGCGAGGATGACCAGTTTCGCTTTGCCATGTCTGATCATTTTCAGAGTCTGCTTGTACCCCAACACGTACTTCCCACTTTTCATAACGAGTTGGAGCCTAGAGTTGATGGACTCCAGCGACTTTTTCTAAAAGGCAAACATTTAACACGGACCTGAAGGCCTTGTTTTTAACCATCTCAAAACAGAATCCAGCTTTTTGGAAGCTGACCCCTTTAAGAAAAACCTCCTAAGTCTAGGGTCCCAAGTCACTGAGAGGACCGCTCGGTTTCCTCTCGGGTCCCTCCAAGCCAGTGAGCATGCTGTCTCCCCGGTGTGCTCACATCGGCCCACCCCGGCCTAGACATTCCTCCACGTGAATCGGCTTCCGGCCCTGCCCCGCTTCACTCACCGTCTTCTTTGCGGCCACCATCTTCCTGCCTTAGGTGCGGGGCGGACCCAACCTAGAACGTACAAAGGACAGGACAGGTCGTTTAGGATCGGAACTCCAAAGAGCAACTCACTGAGCTGCCAGTGCGGCCCGCACCTCGGCCCCGCAGAGCCCACTCACGAGGCAACAGCCAAAATGGCCGAGAGAGAGAAAGGAAAGAGTTCCCACAATGCAAAGCTCTTCACTGCAAAGCCGGGACGCCGGAACCGGAAGTAAGTCACAAGCGGAAGGGGCAGGGCAAGAAGAGGAGGGCTGCTGCAGGTCGCTGTTAGTACAGCCAGTTAGAGTGGCGGTGGGGTTCTGTGCCTTCTCTTGCTGCGGGACTTAAAGCTGTGTCAGTGTGTTGCTCCCAGCTGCAGACTCGAGGAACGTCGAACGGGGCGGGAGTTAGAGAAGCCGACTGAGGGTGAGGCGGGAGGGGCGGTGAGAAGAGGCGGCTGGATTCACGGTCTTGCTGCCGCTGAACTCGTCTGTACCGAAGCCGCGGCTCGTGGGGAGACTCGAGGAAGACTTCGGTGCGCCTCCGCTCCCGGGTCTACCTTCCCGCGTCAGTTCCGCGCGGGCCGAAGCAGCTGTGTGCCCTCCCCTGTCTTCGCCCAAGTTGCCGGCCTCTCGGAGAACGGTGGCGCCCCCGCGCTGGCTTCCCCAAACTCACCTCTTAAGTGGCGGTGTTAGTGCGACCTTGTAAGTTCAGTTTGCAACAGAGAGCAATAAACAGGTCTAATTTAGAAATCTTTTTGTTGTGAACGTTGGACCTTGATATAAATGGCCAGTGAAGGATCATTCAAAATAGGAAGCACAGAGCTTCCAAAATGTACCAGCACCAAAAATGTAAAATCGGACCAATAGGTAAGCTGTCATTATGTGTCAACTTTTAGGAATCAGAAACAGTCACAGTTGCTCAAAGACATGTGAACAAGGATATTTTGGTATCATTTTTGATAGCAAAGGAAATCAGAAACATGCTCATTTTTTTTTTTGTTATTTTTTTCTTTAATGTTTATTTTTGAGAGAGAGAGACCGAGACCGAACACGAGCGGGGAAGGGGCAGAGAGAGAGAGGAAGACACAGAATCTGAAGCAGGCTCCAGGCTCTGAGCTGTCAGCACAGAGCCTGACTGTAGGCTCGAACCCACGGACTGCAAGATCATGACCTGAGCCGAAGTGGGATGCTTAACCGATTGAGCCCCCTGGGGCGCCCCAAATGCTCATCATTCTGTATGTGTGTATATATGTATAATATATAATGTATATATATAAACAAACCAATACATGTGTTTGTATATGCATACAAAATTCAAGTCTGGAAAGCTAATCATCAAAACTTACCACTGGATAAGATACGAGAAAAGTGGGTGGTGAGAGGACATTTTTTTACCTTAAATATTTCAGTACTACTTGAATTATTTCACAGCATGCATTATGTAAAGTTCCTTATTAATCATAAAGTGGTGATTTAAATAGATCTTGTGAAACATCAGTTATATCTGAAAACAATATTTCTCAAAGAATGGCTCCCAGATCACGTAATTCAGAATCACCTTGAATTCTGACTCTTGGACCCCACCCAGGTATGTGGAAGAAGTGTTTGGTGGGGCTTGGGAATCATTTTAATAAGCAGCCTCAGTGATTCTTATAAATACTAGAATTTGAGGAGTAAGGACCTAAAGAATGAGGGGCGCCGGACTGGCTCAGTAGGTAGAGCATATGACTCCTCTTGATCTTAGTGTCATGAGTTTGAGTCCCATGTTGTGGGTAAAGGTTACTTTTAAACACACACACACAACTGAAGAATGAGATGGGCAAGTTGTTTTTGAGGCATGCCTGCTTAGGTAAAGACATAAACTAAATTATGAAGCCTTGCACTTTTATACTGAGCCCTATATTTTCAAAGCTTTTTAATACTAACTTTCTCCCAAAGTAATCAGGATAGAGATCACCCCCATTTTAGAGATTAAATGATTAAAGTACTTGATATGACTTTCCTGGGGTACTTTTCATTATATGTTACCAAGTTTCTGGTCCTTACTATATATGTCCTCTCTATACTTTAAAGAAAGGCCTGGGGCGCCTGGGTGGCTCAGTCGGTTAAGCGTCCGACTTCAGCTCAGGTCACGATCTCGCGGTCAGTGAGTTTGAGCCCCGCATCGGGCTCTGGGCTGATGGCTCGGAGCCTGGAGCCTGCTTCGGATTCTGTGTCTCCCTCTCTCTCTGCCCCTCCCCCGTTCATGCTCTGTCTCTCTCTGTCCCAAAAATAAATAAATGTTAAAAAAAATTAAAAAAAAAAAAAAAAAAGAAAGGCCTTAGTTGCTTTCTTCCAGGGATCTTACTATTATTTTGAATTGGAAGACAGAGAAGCCCAAAACACTTATTTTATGTATGAAACATGACCACAAAATATTTGAGAATTCTTCCTAGGGGATCTTAATGGATTTTGCTGTTATCTCTATGGAGACAGATTTAGGTTCTTGGTTTTTGTTTCTCTTTTCCTTTTTTTTTTTTTTTTTTTGGTTTATTTTTGAGATAGAGTGCAAGTGGGGGAGGGACAGAGAGAGAGGGAGACACATCCGAAGTAGGCTCCAGGCTCTGAGCTGTCAGCACAGAGCAGAACAAGGGTATTGAACCCACGGACCATGAGATCATGAGCTGAGCCAAGTTGGACACTTCACCGACTGAGCCGCCAAGGCACCCCAGGTTCTAGGTTTTTCTATTTAATATCTGCATGACTTGGGGCAAATTGTCTAAAGGTTCTAAGCCTCAGTTTCTTCATCAGAAAACTAGAATAATATGTCTACTTCATAGTATTGTTGCGAGGATCACAATAAATGTAATGGTGTATAAAACATCTAGCATAGCCCATAGTACAGAATAAATGGGCAGTGAATATTAGTTCTCTTCCTCAATCCAACTCCTACTTCCCTAACCTCCCAACCTCCCCAGCACAGCCACCCCCCCATACCTAAAGTCATTCACAACATCATAAAACCTATGCACTAGGGGAAGAAACACTTGCAATACAAAAATGACAGTCAAATCTTTTGGCTCAAGAAGATTTTATAAAATTGTGGCGCCTGGGTGGCTCAGTTGGTTATATATCCAACTCTTGATGTCAGCTCAGGTCTTGATCCCAGGGTCATGGGATCCAACTCCACATTGGGGTCTGTGCTGATGGTGTGGAGTCTGCTTAAGATTCTCTCTGTCGGGGCACCTGGGTGGCTTAGTTGGTTAAGCATCCAGCTTCAGCTCAGGTCATGATCTCAAAGTTTGTGGGTTCATGCCCTGCATCGGGCTCTGTGCTGACAGTCTGGAGCCTGCTTGGGCTTCTCTCTCTCTCCTTCTCTCTGCTCCTGCCCTGTTTGTACTCTCTCTTTCTCTCAAATAAATAAATTTAAAAAGATTCTCTCTCTTTCCCTCTGTCCCTCTCACCCGCTCACTTGGTCTTTCTAAAATTAAAAAATTGTTAATTAAATTTCCCACCTTTGTATTTTATTAGAGCAGAAACTGGCAAACTTTTTCTATGGAGTCAAATAATAAATATTTTAGGCCTTTGAGGCCCTATGTTCTACGAGGCAACTACTCAGCTCTGCTGTTTCACAAAAGCAGCCATAAGCAATATATAATGGCCGTGTTCCAATAAAACTTTATTTACAGAATCAGGCAGCCGGCCAAATTTGGCCTGCAGGCCATACTTTGCTGACCCTTGTGTTAAAATATTACTCTTACTGTTATTAAAAATGGGTGCTTTAAGTCATGTCCTCATTCTAAAGAGATGTATGTTGAAGTATTTACAGATGAAGTGTCATGATTATCTGCAACTTATTTTTGAATTGCTAAAATAAATGTAAATAAAGTCCTAAAATAAATGAAGGTAGACAGTTGGGTAGAGCAAATGCAGCAAAGTGTTAACAATTGTTGAATTTAAAGTGGAGGGTATTTAGGTATTGGGTGTATTCAACTTTCTTGAGTTTGAAAATCATCATACTAAAAAGTTGGGAAATACATATGCTTTAAGAAAGGACTTTGCCATTAGATATTATTTTGTTTTTTTCTGGATGCCCATCTGTAGCATTTCAGAGTGATTTTGAAAAAATACCAACAGGTATATGTGACAGAATAGAATTAACACAAGGCTTTGGATTTCCATTCACCAAAATCGCTGCTCCAAGATTCTGAGAACTCTGCAGGCACCTGCATTCATTGTGCTTTTCGTTTATACTTGCTATGGGAATTAAAAGTGACAGGCTGCATTCCTGGTTAGAGCAAATACTAACAAGTTCATGTGATATTCATTGGTTCAGTACACTGGCCCATCCCCTTAAGCAGTTAAAACTATCATATTCATTATCATTGCTATTACTTAGTGTCCAGATTAGGAAGTGGCCCATTAATACAGGTGACCCTTGAACAACTCAGAGGTCAGAGGCACCGACCCCCCACATTTTCAAAAGCCCATTGTATAACTTTTGACTCCTAAAAAACTTAACTACTAATAGCCTCCTGTTGACCAGAAGAGCCTTATCAATAACATAAACAATCAGATAATGTATTTTTTATATTCTATGTATTATATACTATATACTTACAATAAAGTAAACGAGAAAAGAATATGTTCCTAAGAAAATCATAAGAGTAAATACATCACAGTTCTGTATTGGAAAAAAAAAAAATCCACATATAAGTGGACCCTTCCAGTTCAAATCAGTGTTGTTCAAGGGTCAGCTGTAATTTGGAACTCTATTTGTCTAACTCAACCTTCACATTCTTAAGTCACCCAGACATTAAACATGCTCAGAAATCTGGTGAGGGAGGGACAGTGAATCCAAGTGAAAAGATCCCGTAAACTGAATGAATGTTGGTGACCTTTTGACTAACTAAACACACATAGACCAATATAAGAATTCTGAACCATTAGAGGACAAAGGGGAATGAATGCTACCTATTCCTCTGCTCCCTTTCTGCCTCCACAATAATAAGGAATCCAAAATATTTCTTCTGTTCCCCTCTCTGTTCAGACTAGGAATGCTCCAGACTGCACTGGATTAAAAATAAGCCAGGGAAATGCTTTCTCCTTTTTTTTTTTTTTTTTTTTAACAATTTTTCCATCCAAGGAGCATAGGTTTTTTATATTCTTGGATACAAAGAACCCAGAATACTTCATTCACTATTTTACTATAGAGGGGTGACATTTTGGGAAAGTAGTGTCTATAAATGTCTTTGGATTATTTTATATTTCTTAGAGTCCATTTTTGAAATTTTAGTATAAATGGGGTTACTATGTTTCTACGTGTCCATAATAACATTTTACATATTCAGTAATTTGAAAAGCCTTCCATGTACATGTACTTTTATCCTTAATAAAGCTGTAATACACAGATTGACACTGATGTTTTTTGCTTTTAACTGGAACTTAATTAACTTAATACTATACATGATGTAACTATGTCATGCAGATCAGAAAATGTCACTGATTAGCTAATGGAGAAATAATAAATGCAAATTTGTGACATCAAAACATGAGTATGTCGAAGAAAAATGATAAAAGGACTCCTTGGAGGTGAAAAGACTTAGGAACTATGCTTTCAAGATACAACTCAATCAAGGTACTATTAGCATTTAAAATCGCAGTATCAGGTATGTTCAGGTATTATCAAGAATAAGACAGGACAGGTAATTGCTAAGAAGGAGAATAGTCATGGAGAGGGGGAGGTAGGGTAATCATTGTATATTAGTCTAGATACTTAAGTTGTGAGCAACAGAAACAAACTAGCTCAGTTAAGCATAAAAGGAAAATTATGTTGTAGTTTACCAAGTGAACAGGAAGCTTGGAGAGTAAGACCCAGATGTGTGCATACTGGTCATGGGAGAAGCAGTACCATTTATTAGTCACTGGTTCAGAACACTCTGCAAACCACAGGATAGCACTCCAACCTTCAAAGGGGTTTTATCTTGGTTGGTGCCATAAGGGAGTGTTTACTGTGCCCTTCCATCATCCTATGGGTTTAGCTGCTTCTGGCTATTGAGGTAGATGAGAAGACCAGTAAATCACATAGAAATTAACCTATTACATTACTTGTCTCATAGTAAAGTGAGTTATTTAATAAGATACACGGAATGTGTTGTCTTGGTGTGTAATGTCTTGATGATACCATCCACTAATGGATGGTGCTGCCAGGGGCCTGAAGTGCAGGAAAAGCAAACATAATCCACTGTCTATTAAAATAAAGATTTTCTAGTGCTTCAAAAGAGGTCTGATCACTCTTTCACAAGGTGGCTGATAGGTCCCTTCAAATTATAGGTGCCATTTTGGAGGCTTACACTTGGTTACTCTTACTGCTGCTGGCAAACTGGGCACTTACCCAGGGAAACCGTGTTAAGTGGAGGAACATGGTATTGAGCATATATATGGCTTCTCTCCCTGTTCTTAGAGCCATTTTATTCCTGAGTTCATTGAGCAAGACTTGAGGTGGCTCATGAGAAAGACTTTCTAACATCCACAGGACACCTGATTAGTATTACTCACCTGATTATAAAATGCTTCCTCTGAAGAAAAATGGAAGAGACCACAGCTTGGCTGACAAATTATCTTCAAGGAAAAGTAAGATACCCCAGTCAAAAAATAATTGATGGGGAAAGGAGGAAACTTAACTGGGCTCAGTAAGCATGAAAACATTAGGACTCAGAGAATTTCAAGTTAGTGTTCATATTTAACCAATCTTGGGGTACCTGGGTGGCTCAGTCGGTTGAGCATCCGACTCTCGAATTCAGGTCAGGTTATGATCTCATGGTTCGTGGGATCGAGCCCCGCATCAGACTCTGTGCTGACAGCACGGAACCTGCTTGGGATTCTCTCTGCCCCTCCTCCCCCTCTTTCAAAATAAATAAATAAATAAGCTCAAAACAAAATCTGTAAGTTATTGCAGCTCTTTTGAGGAAGAATGGAGTTTTGAAAAATTTCACTAGCTAAATAAAATTAAATGTGACTTTAACTTACAAAAGCGTCGGCTGAAGTGGGAACCTGCTCTGGACTGACTTGTGTCCCCTCCCTCCCCCATTCATACGTGGAATCCCTTACCCTCAATATGACTCAATGGGGAGGTAGGGTTTAGGAGGTAGTTAAGGTTAAATGAGGTCATAAGGGTGGGGCCCTAAACTGTTAGGGCTGTGGCCTCATAGGAGGAAGAAGATTCCACCCCAACCCCTATGTGAGGACACAGCGAGAAGGTTGCCACCTGCAAGCCAAAAGGAGTTCTCACCAGAAACCAAATTGGCCGGTACCTTGATAGACTTCCCAGGCTCCAGAACTGTGAGAAATAAGTATGTTATTTAAGCCACCCAGTTTATGGCATTTTGTTAGGACAGCCCAACCTAACAGCCTTTTGATAGCATTTATATAAGACATAAATATTCCCCCAAATTTTGGTCTATTCTGCCAGGTCCATTCACATACCTCTCCCCCTAAACTTCCTTTCACTAATCCTGTCAATTTACTCAGGGACTTGGAATCCAGCCAAATCCTTAGCCACTCTCAAAAGTACTTCTCTTGGGACATGGTAACCCTGGATAGAAGGCTAGAAGAGTCATAATATGTATTTGTAATGTTGTAAAGTGTACTTCCTCAAAGACACCCAGTCTCCTCCTCACTGGAAGGGATTTGTGAATTGATTGCTGGGGTGGCCTAGGCTTTGTTGGGCCTGCACTGCAGGAAGGAAAGAAAGAGGAGAAAAGTGAGAAGAGAAGGGAGCAGGAAGGGGAGGAGAAGGGGGGGTAGAGAAGGAAGGGAGGGAGACCTCTAAATACACTGTAGAGACCATAGCTGTGTACCCCTATGACCTGTGTAAGGAAATATGCCAAATTTCAGGCAATTTGAGCATCCAAATCAGTAATGATGGTGTTATGGTCTGAATCGTGTTCCCTCATTCATATGTTGAATTCCTAAACTTTATAATATGGCTCTTTTGGCGAAAGGCCCTTTAAAGAGGTAATTAAGGCAAAATGAGGTCATATGGGTGGGCCCTAATCCAACATGACTGGTATCCTTATAAGAAGGGGCAATTATAGGGTGCCTGGGTGGCTCAGTCAGTTAAGCATCCGACTTCGGCTCAGGTCATGATCTCACGGTCCGTGGGTTCGAGCCCCGTCGGGCTCTGTGCTGACAGCTCATAGCCTGGATCCTGCCTCAGATTCTGTGTCTCCCTCTCTCTCTGACCCTCCCCCATTCATGCTCTGTCTCTCTCTGTCTCAAAAATAAATAAACGTTAGAGGCGCCTGGGTGGCACAGTCGGTTAAGTGTCCGACTTCAGCCAGGTCACGATCTCACGGTCCGTGAGTTCGAGCCCCGCGTCAGGCTCTGGGCTGATGGCTCGGAGCCTGGAGCCTGTTTCAGATTCTGTGTCTCCCTCTCTCTCTGCCCCTCCCCCGTTCATGCTCTGTCTCTCTCTGTCCCAAAAATAAATAAACGTTGAAAATAAATAAATAAATAAACGTTAGAAAAAGAAAATCACCATTTGATAGCCATCATAGTAATAACTGATCCCAGCAGGAATATTAATGTATGCTAACAGTAGCAGATAAAAGTTTGATGAGATACAGGGTATTAGTCTTAAAGTCTTTCCCCATAAATTATGAAGAGTAAAATCGTAACTTTTTGGCGGCAAACCTGGCAAACACTACCCTAACTAATCAAAGTTAACATCACCAGCAAGGGGACATCATGTGCCTATGTTACAACATAACATCTTGTATTCCAGCCCAAACTGCATTGCCTGAAAACAGTCATAAGGAAACATCAGACAAATCCAAATTGAGAAATATTCTACAAAATAAATGGCCTGTTCTCTTAAAAAATGTCAAGGTCATGAAAGACAAAGCCTGGGAAACTACATCAGATTAAAGCAAACTAGGGGCACCTGGGTGACTCAGCCGTTAAGCGTCTGACTTCAGCTCAGTTCATGATCTCAGGGTTCATGGGTTCGAGCCCCACGTCGGCTCAGTGCTGACAGCTCAGGGCCTGGAGTCTGCTTCAGATTCTGTGTCTCCCTCTCTCCCTGCCCTTCCCCTGCTCACACTCTGTCTCTCTCTCTCAGAAATAAATAAACATTAAAGCAAACTAAAGAGGCATGACAACTAAATGTAATGTGTGGTCCTGGATTGGACAATTGGCCAATGTTGAATATGAGGTGGATTAAATAGTGTTAACAGCAAACTTCCTTGTGGTAACACAACTGCTGTTATGTAAGAACAGATCTGCCATCCAAAGCTGGTCTACCAATCAATAGCCACGGGCCACAATCGCCTCCTCCCCCCTCCCCAGCTATTTAGTGATGATTCGGATGAGCCCTCCCAGTCCTTCGTTCTCTCCGGGGCATCCTCCCTGTGCCTCTCTGAGTCTTTTTTCCTCTCCTCCTTGACCCCACCCTCCACCTCCTGCCAACCGGGCTCCCTGTTCCTGTCTTCTGCTTCCTCGTTCCCGCCTGCCCGGCCCCCTGGCCCCTTCCACCTCCCGGCGGCAACCTTCCCTCGCAGGTGCGCCCGGCACCCCGGCGCTCCGCTGTGCGCTTGCGCTCTGCACCCGCCAGAGCCGGGCCAGCCGCCGGAGAAGCTTCTGCGGCGCTGGTGCAGTTTGCGCGGGATCCGAGCTCCTGGCCGACGCTCGCGCCAGGCTGGGACAGGTGGCTGCGCTCACCCACAAGGCCGCCCTTCTGCCCGCGATGGGCTGCTCCAGCAGCGCCCTCAACAAGGCCGGGGACGGCAACAGGCTCCGCAGCGGTGAGCAGGGGACCCGGCTCCACCCTCGCCCGGGCCTCGGGGTCGCCTTGCTCCCTAGGGTTCCGAAAGGTGCGACCCGCCCGGCAGGGGGCGGGCTGCTCGCTGAGGACAGGAGTGGAACCCAGGGCAGAGCGCCCCTCCCTCCCGAACCCCGGAGCGCGGGTGCTGGAGCTGCGGCGTGGAGGTCCCGGTGCGCCCCAGCCGCGCGCGCTGCCGGACGCGGGAGGCCGAGGGCCGGGCCCGGGGTTATCCGCGGGGCGAGCGGGGAGGTGGCGTTAAACCCCTACCGCGCTTGGCCGGGGGTTCCCTTAAACAGATGAGTAATTTCCACCCCTTACAAGAAGTGCTATTTAATCTCCTAAAAGTACGAACTTTCAGATCATATAAAGCTGCAAATTCCCTGGGAACCATTAGTTTCTGGTCCTAAGGAGAAACGTGATCCCCGTTTTTCTACCAAGACCTTGCCCTTCCGTCAGCATTTCAGCATCAGAGATGGTAACGGATGCGGAGAGCACAGATGGACATTCACTCCATCAAGTAGGATCCTGCACTTTTGAAGAGGTCAGATACACTTCCCCTGCCCTTCGCTTCAGTGTTTTCTTGACGAATATGCGTGCCATATAAAGTGGTCATCACCGAAATTCAACAAATATATTTTGAGCGTCTATTATGAGATAGCCAAGTGCCTGGCTAGATGCTGGAGATACAAGTGACCCTACTTTTGAGGGTCAGGGATAGAAGAGACAGGCAATAAATTAAGTTAAACGAATGATTAAGATACGTTTCTCACCGTGGTAAATCCTGTGAAAAGAGTAAGCAGATTAATGAACTAGAGAATGGGTTTTATAAGCACTTCTTAGATTCTGAATGGCTGACATTTTGGATAAAGCTTCGAAGGTTAAGTAAATTCCTTCAAATTAGTTTGCAGTCATATTCAAGGCTAACTGTAGGGGAAAATTTGCACTCAAGTTCATTCTTTTCCACAGGTCTTCTTTTAGCATCTTGTGTTATTCCAACAACACAGAAATGACTTTCTCTCTGATTTTGTAGTAGCACAGGGTTTTCGTGAATGCTGTTTCAGAGTTGAGACACCGTGTCCTAGTTAGAAGTATGTTGCGTTGAATTCATTTTTGGGTGTGTGATAATTTATTTTTAATTTCAGTAGATAACAGAAAGCAATAAAAAGTTTAGAAATAAGCAAAGTAATTAAAGCCATGTTTAAGTGTGATTCCAAACCCTTTGTCTCTGACAATGCAAAGCGAAGAAATATCCATTCCTTGTGTACAATAGTTGCTGACCTTTCTCCTAAAGAAAAGAAAGCCTCTGTACCCCAAATATGCTCTCAAGAGGCCAGTGCAAAAAGTTAGTTAATTGATTAATTAGAGGCTAGTACAAGGAGAAATTTCTTTAATGTTTCATTTTATTTTATGAAGTCAGGTGGATTTTGCATCCTGCTCCATGATAAATCCTTGTTGGTTTCAATATGAAAAATTGAGGAAAATTGATGCTTCAGGAAAGGTACACCATATTTGGTTTTTCTCATCCCCCTCCATGGTCCCAGATATCCTAGGAGTAACATACTGATTTAAAAAGCAGAGAACTAAATCATCATAGATTTTTTTTTTTGATAAAAACATGACTGAGGGGAATGTTACTCTTAGGGAAGGGCAAAAGTATCCAATGGGGGAAAGGGTTTTTAATCCTCTCAAAAAATAATGAACAATGTTATTAAAAAAAAAAACTTTATCACCAGTATTAATAACTGTCTACATAAGTCACACCTTTTCATTTTTTATTCATGCTTTCATCATTGTTCTAAGTTTTCACAGATGTTGTTCTGAAAGAAACATTTAAACGCCTGACAACCAGGTTCAGTGCATTGAAAATTAATTAATACGCTACATAAACTGCTCAATGCACGTATTAAATCAGTCAACAGGTGCATTTTGCTTTTGATGCCCAATCACACAATACTCTCTTGTAATTGGATACTATTGTGTGTTCATCAGCATTTCAATGCTGATCCATGATCTTGGAGGCTCAATAAATAATTCATTCCTGTTTCTACAGCTCAAAACTTCTTTAAATCCTATATATAATCCTAAGTCTGTGGGTATGAGCTTTTAGATGAAAAAATCCAAGTTTATTAAATGTCCTGTATATGCATTTACTCACTGTACCCCTGGTGCCTAACAATATTTGGTGCATGGTTGTTGAATGAATTACTTCATTTAATCTTTAAGACAATACTATGACTAAGTATTATGATCATCTCCATTTCACACATAAGGAGCCCTGTGACCTTGGGCAAATTATCTACTCTTAAAAGTCAGAGCTGGGCTTTGAATTCAGGTACTCTGATTCCAGAGCTTGACTTCTTTCTCTTTAAACCACCTGTGATAACTAGATTTAAATCTGATTTATTTTATTTTTTAATGTTTTTTAATGTTTATTTATTTTTGAGAGAGAGAGAGAGAGAGAGAGAGAGAGAGAGAGAGAGAGAGACAGACAGCGTGTGAGCAGGGAAGGGGCAGAGAGAGAGGGAGACACAGAATCCAAAGCAGGCTCCAGGCTCCTAGCTGTCCTCACAGAGCCTGAAATGGGGCTTGAACTCACCAACAGTGAGGTCATGACCTGACGGAAGTCAGATACTTAACTGACTGACCCACCTGGGCACCCCGATTTAAATCTGATTTAAATTAAAGATCACTCTGGATCCCCATTAGAGGTGTGTTCATCCACTATGCAAACAACAAAAGAAATACAATAAAATGTAATAGAGCATTATAATTTAATAAATTTAATAATATAATCACAATGTTATAATCCCTAAATAAGATATGTATTGTAATATATTATACAGATGTGATATGTAACTTATAAATTTATTGGATATTAATATATAATATACATATTTTAATACATATTTTTTACCCCTAGATAAGTTGGTAAAATATGAAGCTTATATATATTACTTCCAACTATAAACTATAAATATTTGGGGGACATTTGTTTAACCCTAGAGTTTTTTTTAAATGTTTATTTATTTATTTTGAGAGAGAGAGAGCAGGGAAGGGGCAGAGAGAGAGGGAGGAAGAGAGAATCCCAAGCAGGCTCCATACTGCCAGCGCAGAGCCCAATGTGGGGCTCAAGCCCATGAACCATGAGATCATGACCTGAGCTGAACCCAAGAGCTGGACTCAGTCAATGGACTGAGCCACCCAGGTGCCCCTAACCTTAGATGTACATAGATGTAGAGAAACTACCAGTGTCCTCCCATAGAGGTACAGATAATCTTCCTATCACACCAGAGATTCTTTAAATTTACAGTACCAACCTTTAAAAAATTTTTTTAAATGTTTATTTACTTTTTGAGAGAGAGAGAAGGCATGCGGGAGGAGCAGACGGGGGGAGACAGAGGATCCAAAGTGGGCTCTGCGTTGACAGCAAATAGCCAGACGTAGCGCTTGAACTCATGAACCAGGAGATCATGACCTGTGCCAAAGTCGGATGCTTAATCGACTGAGCCACCTAGGCACCCATCACAATATCAACCTTAAAACCCTATGGGTTGATGTTAAAATATATGAACTAGCCTGTAAACTGGATTTGTGTTGACAGTTCTGCCCAACTTAATTTTCTGTAACTGGCTTAAGAACTGTTGTACATGATGCAGTATTAGCCTACAAGCAAAAGAATCATTAAATAATGGGTTGGAGTAGGTTACCTCTGAGATCTCTTATAGCTCTAAAATCCTATAGCATTAAAATATGAAGCTGTTTATTTTCTGGGCTTAAGTTTAAATCAGATAGCAGCTACTTGGTTAGGTTGCTGTTAGGCTGAATAGGAAAATCCATTCTACCGATCACACAGATGCATTTGTTCTGACCCACCAGACACCAGATGACTGACTAGGGAAAGAGGTGTGGAGGGATCAGACAAAGGTGGATAGTCAACTAACTACCCAGTGCTACTCAAAGTGTAGAGCAGGGCCTGGTACATGGTACACATAGATTTTTACTCAATGCCTTAAAATGTGCGAGGAAAGCGGCTTTTCTTTCCAGAAGGACTATTAGACAGATTGAGTGGAATTTCTTATGTTTGTGGAAGCAAATTCTAATTATTAGGGCAATATTCTGTTCACAATTGCTGTTCTTTTCAGAGCCCCGAGGATCTGATGGAATCTGAACACAAAGGTTTTGTTGATTTTACAGACTAATGGACCCACAGGTGTCTAGGTCTTTGTATCCGAACCTTCCTCCCTGCCAGCCTTCTGTGTACATGCACAATTATTGCTTTTCTCTTTCCTAATATAAATCGCCACCCGTTTCTGGCAGACTTTCTTCCTGAGATCTTACAGCTTAAGCACCAGCATTGACAAAGTAAATAGATGGTAATTATCGACAAATTCATTGCTAGGTTAATGTGTACATTTTCACTGACAGCTATAATCATTTGTTTATTCTCACCTGAACTCTTGCTAGCTGCTTGAAGTCCATGTTACCTAGGCAATAGAATGAGGCTTGAATTTCATGCTGTTATGTGAATTGTTCTTTGTTCTGTGGAGATACCTTCAGCCTTCAACCAATATTTTCACATAGTGACATTTCAGTCCTAAGCAGACATTTTTTCTTTGTAATTGAAGAATAAACATCAAGATTAAAACTCATTAAAAAAATTTTTTTAATGTTTATTTTTGAGAGAGAGAGAGAGACAGAGTGTGAGTGGGCAAGGGGTAGAAAGAGAGGGAGACACAGAATCCGAACCAGGCTCCAGGCTCTGAGCTGTCAGCACAGAGCCGGAAGCGTAGCTCGAACTCACGAACCATGAGATCATGACCTGAGCTGAAGTCAGACGCTTAACCAACTGAGCCACCCAGGTGCCCCAAAACTCATTTTAATGGACTTTCCTTGCATGCAGATGTTATATAATGGGGTTTCTTTCTTGAAAATGCTAAAAGTAGGAACCAAGTCTTGTATGTCTTTGTGTCCCCTCTAGAGCCTGGCACACAGAGGATGTTTGGCAAGTTTTTGTGGTAGGGTGGTTATTACATACAGCTAATTAAAATGGGACATAAGAATTGCATACATGGGGGCGCCTGGGTGGCTCAAAAGATTGGGCGTCCAGGCCTAGATTTTGGCTCAGGTCTGGATCTCACAGTTTATGGGTTCAAGCCCCATGTCAGGCTCTGCGCTGACAGTACAGAGCCTCCTTGGGATTCCCTGTCTCTCTCTGCTCTGCTCTTTCTCTCTCAAAAATAAATAAGTAAACTTTTTAACAAAGAGGGAATTGCTTGAGTGGTTCAAAAATTTGCAAACGGTTAAAAAATGCATGCTGTGAAAAGTATACCTCCGGTCCTGTTTGCACCAGCTACTTAGTTCCAGTCACACCCATGGGTAAATACTTTTATTAGGTGGGTTTTTTTTAATTTTTCTAAAGTTTCCTTATACATTGTAAATATTGTTTCCCTCTCTCATCTTCATTATAAAATGTATTATACCCACCGTTCTTCACCTTGTTCTTTTCACCTAACAAGACGGACATCTTTCTATCTTGATATACAGAGAACGTCTTTCTCCTTTTTTATCCTTGCTTAATAATCCATCGTGTGATTTGTTTAACCAGTCCCCTATTGATAGGCATTTGGTTTGCTTCCAATTTTTTCTAGTGCAAACAAGGCTGCAGTGAATTCCTTTATATATGCATCATTTTGAATGTGTTCAAGCACAGCTGTAGAACAATTTCCCAGAAGTGGCATTATTGGATTAAAGGGTATGTGCATTTATGATTTTGATGGATATCTGCCTAAATGCCTTCCATAAGACTTGTACCAGTTTACACTCTCCTCAACAGTATAGTACTCTCTCTCTCTCTCTGCCCCTCCCTTGCTCTCTCTCTCTCTCTCTCACACACACACACACACACACACTGTCTCTCAAAAATAAATAAACATTTAAAGAAAACTAAAAAATAAAAGGGGCGCCTGGGTGGCTTAGTCGGTTGAGCCTCCAATTTCGGCTCAGGTCATGATCTGGCTGTTCGTGAGTCTGAGCCCTACATCGGGCTCTGTGCTGACATCTCAGAGCCTGGAGCCCGCTTTGGATTCTGTGTCTCCTTCTCTGTCTCTGCCCCTCCCCTGCTCACACTCTTCTCTGTCTCTCTCTCTCAAGGTAACATTACAAAAAAAAATTTTTTTGAAACATTTCAGTAAGTTTCTTATAAAATTGAAGGACTTTCAAGATTAGTGCAGCCACATCAAAACATGGGTGTGGAGAAGTCAGGAGACAAGGCAGGAGCTCCACTTGGTTCCAGATACTTTGGACTGTGATCTCATTTAATCTCCACAAGAGCCTTCTGAAGCAAACATCTGTATCACCAAATGCAGCTAGGAAACTACAGCTTCATGAGGATAAATAGCTTGTCCGAGATCTCAGAGCTAGCAAGTGATAGGGCTGAAGCCCAGTGTGTGTGACTCAGAAGCCGCTACTCTTTTCACAGTCCAGTTCCATCTGGAGTCTAGTCCACTTCTGCGATAACTCATTGTATGGCCTTCCCTGTAGGAAAAACACAATCCATATTTGTTTGGTGGGTGGATGGGAGAATGGATGGATTGACAGAGATGGGGACTCAGGGGAATGAGAAGTCCTATTTAGAAAAGCACAGGGATTTCAACAACAGCCAAATGATGGAAAGAACCCAAATGTCCATCAACTGATGAATAGATAAAGAAGATGTGGTTTGTAGATACAATGGAATCCTGCTCAGCAATGAGAAAGAATTAAATCTTGCCATTTGCAACAATGTGGATGGAACTGGAGGGTATTATGCGAAGTGAAATACGCCAGTCAGAGAAAGACAGATATCATATGTTTTCACTCCTATGTGGATCTTGAGAAACTGAACAGAAGACGTTGGGGAAAGGGAAAGGAAAAAATAGTTTCAAACAGAGGGGGAGGCAAACCATAAGAGACTCTTAAATACAGAGAACAACTGAGGGTTGATGGCAGGGGTGGGGGAGAAGGGAAAATGGGTGATGGGCATTGAGGGGGGCACTTGCTAGGATGAGCACTGGCTGTTGTGTGTAAGCAATGAATCATGGGAATCTACTCTCAAAGCCAAGGGCACACTGTATACGCTGTATGGTTAGCTAACTTGACAGTAAATGATTTAAAAAATAAAAAAGAGGCAGAGGGAGAGTAGGAATCAGGACCCAGGTAATAACAGAAACTGGAAGGAAACATTGGTTGAGGTGGGCTTGGGAAGAGAACAGGTTGTGAAGAGGGTCTCCTAATCAGGCAGGAGAAGGTCAACACAGCAAAACAAAGCTTTATTGTGTTCTTTTAAATCATGTTCCTGTAAGGTTGCCACATGTCCCAGGTATTATCCACAGTTTCACTTCTGTGTTAATGTTTTATAACATTAAGTTTAAAATAAAAACCTAACACTTGTGGGGGGTTACTGAAAGGCTCACCAAAACTGATAAAAGCGTCAAACTTGGCCAGGCCTCAAAAGCTGGTGTGTTTAACTGCATGTAGTTCTAGGTAATTTTTTTTTAAGCAAAATACCAGAATATAGCTCTCCAGGTGAGTGTTAATGTCTGGGAAGTATCAAAATGACCTCAGAAGCTTCTTTACAGGGGTGCCTGGGTGGCTCAGTCGGTTAACCATCCAACTTCAGCTCAGGTCATGATCTCGCAGTTCATGGGTTCAAGCCCTGTATCAGGCTCTGTGCTGACAGCTCAGAGCCTGGAGCCTGCTTCGGATTCTGTGTCTCCCTCTCTTTCTGCCCCTCCCCCACTCATTCATTTTCTCTCTCTCTCTCTCAAAAATAAATAAACGTTAAAAACAAAAAGAAGCTTCTTTACGTTCCCAGGGATGTTGCTGTTGTTCACATTCTTTGAACCCCTCCTTGGGAGTTTACATCAGGTTCTGGAGTTCATTCTTTTGTATATATTCAAGGGTGTCAGAGGTTTGCCCTTTAAGGATTAAGATTGAAAAGAAAAACCACATTGTGTTAAACAGCTAAACACCCATGGGAATTACTTTATGAAGGTAAACGAAATAGGCCAGGCAATGCCAGTGTGCTCAGAAACAAGGAGTGGTCATTGGAAAAAGGCAAGGAAAAGAAAGGGCAGCCTGTGTTGTAGGGGCAACTTCAGCTGACATCACTTTCTTCCCCATGGAAGGGCCCAAGGATCTGTGGGTCCCCAGGATAACTGGGCTGGGCTGTGGTGACTGGGTGGCTGGAGTCCCACACCTAGGAGGGATGACCGTCTTTTCTCAAGACTACATACTCAACCGTTCCTTATGGCTGCTCCTGTGTCCTGGCTTCTCTAATGAGACAAAAGAACTCAAGACCCAATAACACGTTCTTCATTCATACTGAACACTGCTTGACATTCAAATCTGTATGGCTCTGAAAACTTGCTTGAGATGAGCACATTATATCAGGCTAGTTTAGATAAATGGAGTGTCCAAATGTAATTAAGTAGAAAAGTCAAGATGCAAGAAGATCAAGAAGCATCCGTAGACAGCAAAATGGCACCCTTGCCCTATCGATCTACTGTAGGGTCACCAAAACTCACATTTCATTTATTTTTTATTTTTTATTTAAAAAAATTTTTTTTTTCAACGTTTATTTATTTTTGGGACAGAGAGAGACAGAGCATGAACAGGCGAGGGGCAGAGAGAGAGGGAGACACAGAATCGGAAACAGGCTCCAGGCTCTGAGCCATCAGCCCAGAGCCCAATGTGGGGCTCGAACTCATGGACCGCGAGATCGTGACCTGGCTGAAGTCGGACGCTTAACCGACTGCGCCACCCAGGCGCCCCTCACATTTCATTTATAAACAATGTACTCTGTAGCCATGACACTGTAGAACACTGTAGAACATGACAAAGTGGACATCAAAATAGCACCAATTAACACCATCCAAGGTAGATATAAAATGAACATGACCTCATAAGCCAAAGACGGAAATGATTCATGTTCAAGAGGCCACTCAACAAGCCTTCTCTATGACCTGAACCCCTAGCCTTTCCTGGCTTCTTTGTAGCTGTTCCTTTTGCCTCGCCCCTAGGTCCCCCCTTTCCCAGACCCCCCTCTCTCAGTGATGGACCTGTCTCCTCTCCACTAAAAGAAGTGTCCTTGACATCCACTTCCTTGGATGTAGCATCAAACCAAGGTTTTTTTGTTTGTTTGTTTGTTTGTTTTTGACTATCAATTAATAGTCTGTTCCCCTTATCAGGATTTTCCCGTGTGGTGACAATACTTTCTCAAGCCTGTAATATATTTTTCCTTACACTGAGTGAAAATGTTTTCTTCAGAGGCTTGTCTTTAAAACTTCCTCTTAAAGGGTCCCTGCAAGATGAGAACATTCCACGCTTTACAGACCTCCCTGATTGATCTGTCATTGTTACGTTCTCAGCCTTGCCCACCTAAATGCTCCTCTAGTTCTGTTGATGGTGACAGAAATATATTTGTCCCTGTGTTGCATGTATCAGAGCCCCCCAGCCTGTGAGAATGAGTTTCAGTGTGCCAGCATTTCTCCCAGCCCTTAAGGCAGCTGGGCAGGGAGGGACCTTGCTGTTATTGAGAGTGATAAGGAACTCTTTCTCCTTTTCCCTTTAGTTGATTTTGGGGAGGGGGGCTATTCTTACCGTTTCCATTTTCCTAAGACTGATAGGAACCACATAGTTTCTTTTGGCTAATTTCCTTTTCCTTTGCAGTGGAGTAGTAGCCTCTATAGACTAGATGGTTATGAGAGGATTTGAACGTGTGAGTGTGTTTGTGTGTGTGTGTGTAAATTTCAACATATGGGAGACATATCAGCACACATATAGAGTGCTGATTAAGAATGTGGGTCTGGAGTTAGACTGGCTTCAAATCCTGGTTCATGATAACTTATTAGTGGTATAACTTTGAGCCACTCAATCTCCTTGTGCCTCAGTGACTTCATCTGTAAAACGGAATTAACAATAGTACCTATTTCATAGACTTGTTCTAAGGAATAAAATCAGTTAATACATACAAAGCACTTAGAGGTAGCCTAAATAGTGCTTAGAATAGGGATTGACAAACTTGCCTGCTGGCCAAATCCAGCCCACCACTTGTTTTCGTAAATGAAGTTTTATAGGAACACAATTATGTCTATTCATTTACATGTCATTTGACTGCTTTCTTACCATGGTGACAGAGTTGAGTAGTTGCAATAATGACCCCAATCCAGCAAAGCTGAAAACATTTACTGTCTGTCCCTTTACAGAAAAAAAAAAAAATTGCTGACCCCCACCTAGAATACTGCCTAGTAAGTCCTCAATAAAAATTGCCTGTCATTAACATCAATTTTAGTAAATCTCAATTTTTTTTGTATTGCTTTTCCAAGATCAAGTTTTGTTTTTTTCCTCAAGATCAAGTTCTAAATCCTGGAGTTTGTTGATTTCCTGACATTTTCGTTTTGGTAAATTTGTAAAAGGAAAGGAACTGTTAAAAATATTAAGTTAGTAATAAGGGCACCTGGGTGGCTCAGTCGGTTAAGTGTACAACTTCAGTTCAGGTCATGATCTCACAGTTTGTGGGTTCGAGCCCTGCGTCAGGCTCTGTGCTGACAGCTCAGAGCCTGGAGCCTGCTTCGGATTCTCCCTCTCTCTCTGCCCCTCCTCGGCTCATTCTCTATCTCTTTCTCTCTCTCAAAAATAAATAAACATTTGAAAAAAATCTTTAAAAAATTGTTTTTATTTTTTTTTTTTTCAACGTTTATTTATTTTTTTGGGACAGAGAGAGACAGAGCATGAACGGGGGAGGGGCAGAGAGAGAGGGAGACACAGAATTGGAAACAGGCTCCAGGCTCTGAGCCATCAGCCCAGAGCCTGACGCGGGGCTCAAACTCACAGACCGCGAGATCGTGACCTGGCTGAAGTCGGACGCTTAACCGACTGCGCCACCCAGGCGCCCCTAAAAAATTGTTTTTAAAAAAACTATTAAGTTAGTAGTAGCACAAGTGGTACAAAAATAGCAAAAAATCATAAAAGTGGAATGGGAATGATCCAAGTTTATGAAACGGTTTTTCTAAAGCTATCAGATGTTATATTGCTAGGTTACATGCTCTTGTACTTTTGCTGCTATATTAAAAAAAAAAAACTTTTATTTTAGAAAAGTTTTAGATTTACAGAAAATTCATGAAAGTAGTGCAGAGAGTTCTCATAGACCCCATACTCACTTTCCCTTATTACTAACATCTTGCATGAGTAGGGCAGGCTTGTCACAATGAATGAACCAATGCTGATACATTATTATTTTAAAAAATTGTTTTAAGGTTTTTATTTATTTTTGAGACAGAGAAACAGAGCACAAGTGGGGGAGGGGCAAAGAGAGAGAGAGAGAGACAGAATTTGAAACAGGCTTCAGGCTCTAAGCTGTCAGCACAGAACCCGATGCAGGGCTCGAACTCACAAACCATGAGATGGTGACCTGAGCTGAAGTTGGACACTTAACCGACTGAGCCACCCAGGCGCCCCACTGATACATTATTATTTACCAAAGTCCATGCTTTATTCAGATTTCCTCAGTTTTTCTCTAATGTCCTATTTCTGTTCTAGAGTCCCATTCAGGATTCCACACTACAGTTAGTTGTTGTGTTTCCTTAGGCCCCTCTTGACTGTGACAGTTTTTCAGACTTGTTTTCGATGACCTTGACAGTTTTGAGTACTGGTCAGGTATTTTGTAGACCATCCCTCAATTGGGATTTATCTGTTGCTTTTCTTATGATGCTCCTAGGCTTGTGGGTTTTGGGAGGAAGACCACAGAGGTAAAGTGCCCTTCACATCACATCATATCAAGGGTAAAAGTTCTCAGTGTGACTTATTACTGCCTCGTAAGCTTTTCTAAGATTCTGAAGCTTGAAGAAGGGCGAACGTAGATTTTTGTTTTATACTCTAGTCTTACTGAAATCTTATAGTTAAATTTTTAAAAACAAATTTTTTTAATGTTTATTTATCTTTGAGAGAGAGAGAGAGAGGGAGAGAGCAGGGGAGGAGCAGAAAGAGAGACACAGAATCTGAAGCAGGATCCATCCAGACTCTGAGTTGTCAGCACAGAGCCTGACCTGGGACTCAAATCCATGAACTGTGAGATCATGACCTGTGCTGAAGTCGGATGCTTAACCGACTTACCTTGTGGAGTTTTTAGGAAGATTGAGTGAGATAATCCACAAAAAGCTCTAGGCAAAATGCCTCAATAAACATCAGCCACAAGGCCTGTTCAGGTTGGTGAAGTGTCACAACTTATACCTATTAGAGACATGATCTTCACTTTCTCCCTCCTCGTCCTTGCTCATCGAGATGCCTTTGATTTCGTAGACTCGAATTTCTGCCCAAATGTTGGATCCCTGTGTGCCAGTAATGTCCATCAGTCAATGAAGCTGTCTTTTTTTAGTGGTGAATACTGTTGATAATTTCAAAAGTGATGTTTTCTGCAACAGCTTCTTTGAAGTAAGAGTCTATCTTCTAGGAGTCTAAAAGAAATAAAATGAAATTGGAAAATCTTTTCTGAAGGAGGTAACTATTTGTCATTACTTGGCTCTGTAGCTTTTAGATATCAGCCTTTCCCCTCTTCAGGCCCTACATCTCCATGTATGCTCATCAAGTGTTCCAGAAGTGTCTCTCCAACTACATGTTCTTGTTTCTTTATAGTTAAATTCCACATTAGGTTTACCTTCATATTTTATCAAATTTACTTTGTGGTGGTCAAAACTAAGTTTAAATGTATCAAACCAGGTAGTTCTATTAAAAAAGATGGCTTGTTCAGGGTGCCTGGTGGCTCAGTCAGTTAAGCATCGGACTTTAGCTCAGGTCACAATCTCACTGTTCATGGGTTCGAGCCCTGCATCAGGCTATGTTGACAAATCCTCTGTCTCTCTCTCCCTCTGTCCCTCTGTTGCTCACGTGCTCTCTCTCTCTCTCTCTCTCTCTCAAAAATAAATAAACATTAAAAAAAAAAGAAGCTTCATGGGTGCCTGGGTGGGGCTCAGTTGGTTAGGCATCCAACTCTTGATTTTGGCTCAGGTCATGATCTCATGGTTCGTGAGTTTGAGCCCCACGTTGGGCTCTGCACTGACAGCGCTGAGCCTGCTTGGGATTCTCTCTGCCCCTTCCCTGCCCATGCTCTTTCTCTCAAAATAAATAAATAAATAAATAACATTTAAAAAATTATTTTAAAAAATATGGATTTTCCGATTTTTATTTACCGTCTCTAGGATTTTTTTTGCCTGATGGTTTCACACTTCAGTTACATGGGGTATTGCTTAAGTTCATCTCTCTTCAACATGAATGCCCTGCCAACATCTACTGACTGACAGAACGTGCCCTTGGGGCTTAGCATTTGTGCCACGGCCCGCGAGGAAAGTGTTTTTACATACTTTAGTGAGGGAAGAGCACAGACACATCTAGAATAGCTCCACTAGTAGCTCCACAAATGTTTGTTGGATAAATGATAGGATGAAAGTGAGGAGAAAACAAAGAAAGAAAATGGGAAAGAAGATGAGTAGACTCTTCCCTTGGGGCTGACTCATGTGGCATCTGGGTTCCCAAAGCCCAAAAGCTGCAGGAACCTAGACATGGTGGCAGCAAGGGAAAATACCAGGGAACCCCCCCCCCTACCCCGACCCCACTATTCTCACTGATTCTCTAGAAAACCCAGCAGACAAACCAGTGAGGTCTCTGGGATGTCTGATGGGTCATAGCCATGGGATAGGAAATATTGACCTCAAGTTTTTCTCCTCGCTGGGTAGAAACTTTTCATTTCTGATTAGGGTAATGAACGGAGTTGAAAAGCTTCCATTGTAATGTGAATTTCAGGTATGTTAGCTCTAGTTCTAATCCCTTCTGTAATGTTGCCTAGTATTTAACTTCTTTGTGTGCCTATCACAACGGTGCCTACAACCAGGGTTCTGTTAGTTCAGCTGTCACAACAAATTTGTGCATGGATCAACTTACAGCAGAATCAAGAGAGATAATGAGCACCAAAGGATTAGGCCCAGAGCAGTGTATGATTTGATAAAATGTAGGGTTCAGAAAACAGACACATCTTTAAACAACTTTGGATGTGGAAACAATGCATCTCTCCACAATATTTATTATATAGTAATACAGATTAGGCACAGAATGTCTTCTGTGTGTGGACCAAAAAATCTCACTGCTTCAAGTTAAGAGTGCTAGAAGAAATGATGTAGTACCTTCTTCTACCTCAAGGAGGTATATCTGGGATTCACAAAACCACGCAGACAGAGCATGTGGAGATTCTTGGGTGAGAGGTAAGGCATAGGTACCAAGTCGTACTTAGTGAGGGAGGTAGCCATTATTTGAATCTCCATGCAGACAGTAAACTTTTTTTTTTTTCTGACAATAAACTTAAGGATGGCAGGGACCAGATCTTCCTTGTCAACCGCTGCAAACTGCTCAGCTCAGAAGAGGCATATTAGGCACTCGAATACTTGAATTCAGTGAATAAGTGAAATCAAAGCCAACAAACAGAATGAAAGAGATTTATTTATAAAAAGCTGCCGGTGGACTTTATTAATGCCAGTCAAGTCCTGCCTGACATTATGAATACTATCACATTATTGATCAATAATCACATTAAAAATTTTTTAAATGTTTTTATCTTATTTTTGAGACAGAGAGAGACAGAGCATGAGCAGGGGAGGGGCAGAGAGGGAGACACAGAATCCAAAGCAGGCTTCAGGCTCTGAGCTCTCAGCACAGAGCCTGACGTGGGGCTTGAACTCATGACCTGAGCTGAAGTCGGACGCCCAACTGACTAAGCCACCCAGACACCCCAATCAGTAATCACATTTTAAAACTTACCATGACGACACAATTCTGTAGGTCAAAATTGACAGTTTTGTAGTGTTTAGGGGACTATTTATCCAAGCTCTTTAATGTTGACGTTCATTCTTTCTGTTGCTCAGTTAGCTGTAATTTATTTGACAGGGGCCACCACTAGACCACACAGGACCTTTGTGAAATTAGAAAAAGATGCCCTCCCTGCCCCTGACACATGCAGCCTTGCAGCCTGCAGGTGCACAGAGGCTGGAGTTGAGCTCTCTCTCTCTCTCTCTTTCTTTCCCTCTCAGCAGAATGCCCTGTGCAGTGAGAAACCTGCACCTGCGTAGCTGTATCCTGCTCCCCCCAGTTTACTGAGTACCTTCTCACATCACACACCATATTGGGGAATATGCATATTATCACCTCAGTCAATTCTCCAAAGAGGCCTGAAAGGCAGCTCTCATATTCCCATTTTACAGATAAGGAAACTGAGGTCTAGAGAGGTTAGGAGCTTGTCTAGATTGCACAGTTGAATAAACGTTGAGATCAAGATTCACGTCCAACATCAGAACAGTCTGGAATGCACTGTTCCAGCTGAAGAGGAGGAAGGTCAAACAGATCCAAAAATCCTACTTCCCTCAGCGGCTGGGGATAAAAACATTCTGAAGGATATGCAGTCTGGTGCCTGAGAGGAAGTGTTTGTGGCAACTGTAGACTTCATTGCTGTATTCTCTGAGAGGCGGTTTGAAACTACCATTTATTTTCCAACCTTTTCAGTTTTTTACTTCGATCTCTTTTTTTCTGAATAAGCTTAGAGAAAGGTACCGAAACTAGAATGAATGAAATTACCTTACGTGTCTGTTTGCCCACCATAATGTCTTCCTTTCTAGGGCCATCAAGTGAGGTATGATACCGGTGGCGGCTAGCATGGACTGTCACTCAGTGGTGCCGGTCACTGTGCCGGTGCTTTCCACTAGCAATGTGATGCATGGAGTCCTCACAACGACTCTGCTGATACTGTTCCCATTTTACAGGTGGTGAAACTGAGGCACAAAAAAGGCTTAATCAGGCTAGTGAGTACAGGAGTCAGGACTCGAACCCCCCACATTATGGGTGTTGTCTTCAAGGTCATACGATCTCTGCCCTGCCTTTTAGAACAGATTGTGCTTTTCTCTCACATAGGAAAAGAGAACTTTGGGGCTATTAGGTAAGAACTATTACCTCCAGGGGCACGTGGGTGGCTCATTTGGTTAAGCGTCCAACTTCACCTCAGGTCATGATCTTACAGTTCATGGGTTCAAGCCCCATGTCAGGCTCTGGCTGACAGGTCAGAGCCTGGAGGCTGCTTTGGATTCTGACTCTCTCTCTCCCTCTCTCTGCCCCTCCCTTATTCTCTCTCTCTCTCTCTCAAAAATAAGTAAATAAACATTAAAAAACAAGGAGAAATAAAAAAAAAGACACTATTACCTCCAAAATACATTCCTTTCAAAATTCAAGCAGAATGCAGTTAATTAATATAAATACAAAATGAATGTGGTGTCACTAAACTTTTCTCTTTTATTTTTTTTTCTTGGTGATTATTTTATTTATTTTTAATTTTTTTCCTCAAGTTTTTATTTAAATTCCAGTTAGTTAACACAGAGTGCAATATTATAGTTTCAGGTGTAGAACTGAGTGATTCATCACTTTCATACAACACCCAGTGCTCATCACAAAACTGCCCTCCTTAGTACCCATCACCCATCTAGCCCATCCCCCATCCACCTTCCCTCCAGTAATCCTCAGTTTTGTTCTCTATAGTTAAGATTTGGTGATTAAAAAAAAAAAGTTTTGGTGATCATTTTATTTATTTATTTGTAAAAGTTTATTGACTTATTTTGAGAGAGAGAGAGAACAGGGGAGGGGCAGATAGAGAATCACAAGCAGGCTCTGTGCTGCCAGCATGGAGCCTGACGCAGAGCTCGAACTCACGAACCGCGAGATCATGACCTGAACCAAAACCAAGAGTCAGATGGCTTAACCAACTGAGCCACCCAGGTGCCCCAAGATTTGGTGATCATTTTTAAGACGTTTTATCTCCTTTGAGCTACCTTAGAAAAATATTAGAGACAGTGACATTCTTCTGTAATATTTCCCAGTTTGGCTGACTATTTTCAGGTTATATTATAAAAATATTATATGTCAAGGGCATTTGCCTACTTCAAGTATATCAATAAGATTAGGAAAAGTACCTAAGAATGAAAATTGATACTGTGATCATGGGCATAAATGTTCTAGTTATGGCAAAAATTGATAGAACACTTGAGTATTTGTGACACTATTCATGGAAAATAACTTTTTATAAAACTTTTGTTTTTGGAGAAGAAAACTTGACTTAGTCTGATAGCATAATATGTTTTTCAAAATATAGAATTGAGTGACTTTGGTTTGGGTGTGTTGACACATTCCCCCCCATGGCTTTCTGCTCTAGAAGAATGATGCCTTTAGAATGCACCCACAGCTGGCACAGTTGGATGAAAGTCGTTCATGTCATTTAACTGACAGTACTAATCACCGTAATAACTATTTTACCAGAAAATATAATTTGGCAGACATCTGTGATTAGTATACTAACACATTCCCTTGTTAATTTCCTTAGACAACCCTCACCAGAACATCCTTCGTGTGATCTGAATGAATCGTCTTGTCATAATGAATTATTTTGTAGGCCTGAGAAATCACTTTTATTAAGTTGCCTTAAGTGCTATTAATTTGAAAACCTTCTTCATGATGAAGCCTGAGGGAGAGGCGAAGGATAGCCCTTCTCCCTATTCTGACATATGACCCCTGGGGGGCCCACAGCCAGGGCCCTGAATCTCCCCACATCCTTCCCAAACTCTGCTTCTCCAAGCCTCAGCTTGAATTACTCTCCACCCAGGGCTTCCCACCCAGCCCCAGAGGCCGGGTGGGAAATGATTTAGTGTGAACACATGTATTAAGAAGAGAAACAATTGGCAGTGAGTTGAATTAATGACAACACATAAACTAAGGAAGTGAAGACAATGACAATTATTATTTCAGGGAAATACAAAAAGAAATTTACGCAAAGTAAGAGCTTACTGTTTGGCTCAGTTCTTCCTAGCAGACATACTCATTCTATGGACATGCACTTGAATGTTGATTTACCCAAATCACAACATGATTACTATGTTAAATGATTGCTGATATATAGTTGGTGAATTGAAAGGAAATGTTAGTGTGTAATGGGAGAGGGTGTGGCGATAGAGGTAAGGAGGAGAAGGAACCGAAGCCTTTATTTTCCATAGTGGGAGTTCACTGAAAAGCCCAAACTGAAAAATCATGAAGTAGCAATTTGCTTGGAGATATAGAAGAAAAATATCCCTTCAGACAGCTAAAAGAATTAAAATATTTGCCCCTAGGGAAGGGGAAATGGGAGAGGAGATCTGAGTCTTAGTTGTGCATTTTACATTAGATAAGCGATATTCAGTATAAATGTTTGCATATGTAACTGGGGTGAGGAGTAACTTAGGGAAAAAATATTAAAACAATTTTTTTTTACATTTATTTATTTTTGAGAGACAGAGAGAGACAGAGCACAAGTGGGGCAGGGGCAGAGAAAGAATGAGACAGAATCTGAAACAGGCTCCAGGCTCTGAGCTCTCGGCACAGACCAGACATGGGGCTCGAACCCACAAATCGTGAGATCATGACCTGAGCTGAAGTGGATGTTGAACCAGCAGAGCCACCCACGTGCCCCAGGGAAAAAAGATTTAAAAAGAGAAGAAAAGACAAACAATCTTTGGGGGGAAAAAAGGGTAGAAGTATATCATCTAGAGGTCCATTTTAACATGTTGGTTTATTTTCTCTCAGTGTTTTCACCATCTATTTGTGATTTACTTTTTCTTCCGCCCCCTTTCCCTTCCAATCATTGACATTGCTATACTCATACTATATGTGAAATTGGTAGCTAACTTACTGAGCACTTAAGTGCACGCAAGACCTTGTGCCAATACACATTTTATATGCATCATTTCATTTCATTAACCCAACTGTGCGTGCCAATATTTTAACTTATTATACCATAAATATATTTTTTAAGTTTTATATATTTATTTTGAGAGAAACAGAGATAGTGTGAGAAGGGGAGGGGCAGAGAGAGAGAAAGGGAGAGAGAGAATCCAAGCAGGCTCCATGCTGTCAGTGCTGAGCCACACGTGGGGCTCGAACCCACGAAACCACGAGATCGTGACCTGAGGTGAAACCAACAATTGGATGCTCAACCAACTGAGCCACCCAGGTGCCCCATAATATTCTTATATTAACATATCATCTTCATAACCATCTTTTTTCATGGTGCAGTAATATTCCATCCAGCAGAATATTTATCTTTTCCCCAACTTATTAGACTTTTAAGTTGTTTTTTAATTTTTGCTATTGTGAAGAATACTGAGATGATATATATATATATATCAAAAAATATATATTTTCCTGACATTTGTGCTTTTAGAATAAATTTCCAGAAGGAGGATTACTGGGTCAAAGAGTATAATCATGCTGCCAAGTTGCTTAGCTGTCTAGGGCACTTTTGTGTTCCTCCTTTAATGTTGATGCCTCGTGCAGCCTTGAGATGGGGGGAGAGAGAGATTCACTGCCATTTTACAGATGTGACAATTAGAAGCTAAGTTCCCAAGGTCACACAGCTGGGGGAAGAGCCAGAATTACAATGCATGGTTCCCAACTCTTTCTTGATTTCTGCCCCCCCGATGAAATGAAACACAGGTTGAACTGTCCCTGCCACTTTCCTTCCCAGACATCTTGATCTTTACCAAGTGGAGCTTCTCCGTCATGGGGCCCTTTCCTTCCACTGAGGCCCATTCTGCTTTGGGAAAAAGTAAGACCTCTGTAGCAGTCCAACACCACACACTGAAATCTTCTAAGGCTAAGGGTGAGAAGGAGAAAGAACATGAGAAAAAGCAAAGTGAAATGTGCTTATTGAGAATATGGGAAGGTGTCTAAGGAGCAAACAAGAAAATATTGTAGTTTTGGAGGACGTGTTAGAGCTGAACACAGTAAAGAAGTTTGACTTAGGGAATGTTTAGGTCATGGTATGGCCTCTCTTTACTCAACTATACACAGGACTCTCTCTCTCTCTTTTAAGTTTGTTTATTTATTGGGGGGGTGTGGAGAGGGCAGAGAGAGAGAGAGGGAGGGAGAGAGAGAATCCAAAGCAGGCTCCACACTGTCAGTGCAGAGCCAAATGCGGGACTCAGTCTCACGCACCCTGAGACCATGACCTGAGCAGAAATCAAGAGTTGGACTCTTCAAGAGTCGGACACTTAACCGATAGAGCTACCCAGGTGCCCCACCACCGGACTCTCTTAAATCTACTTCTTTTTTTTTTTTATGTTTATTTATTTTTGAGAGAGAGAGAGAGAGAGACAGAGCATGAGCAGGGGAGGGTCAGAGAGCGAGGGAGACACAGAATCTGAAGCAGGCTCCAGGCTCTGAGCTGTCAGCACAGAGCCCAACGTGGGGCTCAAACTCACAAATGGTGAGATCATGACCTGAGCCGAAGTGGGATGCTTAGCCGACTGAGCCACCCCGGCACCCCTTAAATCTACTACTTGATTGTGATATATTTTCTGAGGATAGAAACTAACCAAAAATTTGTATTTTTTCTTTTTCAAGTGAATATTCAAAAAGTAACTTTGCATATCTATTTTTCAACCATAGAAGAAAGCGAGTCCTGCTTTGCCCAACCCAAACCACATACTCCGGGAAAAGAATCATCTACTCTTTACGGCAAGGTACAAAAGGAAAGTCCTCCTCCGTTAGAGAAGCTCAAGATTTCAGCAGCGTCTACAGCTAATGGTGTTAAATCCCTCCGGGAACAGCCCCTGGCAGACGATACTACAGACCCACCAGGACCTACAGAAGACGGTCAGCCTTTAGAAGGACCCAGGGAATCTGAGCCACTTCAGCCGCATGTCAAAGATGATACTCCCGGAGCAGGAGAGAAGAATGACACGGAAGCAGTGACAGAGGCTCAGTCTTTAAAAGGAAATGCTGAGACTGAATCTGTAGGAAGAGATACCAAGTATCAGCCGTCAAGGATCACAGGAGAGAGGGACTCTCCTGGAGCCGTGGAAGGTACTGAGAATCCACAAACTGCCAGAGAGATGAAACCTCTAGGAACAGAGGAGAAAGTTCCTCCTCTGGAAGCAGCTAGAGAACCACAACCTCAAGAAGCAATGGGAAAGGGTGAACAGACCCAGCTCCCAAAAACAGTTCCCAAGGAGAATGAATCTCCAGAAGGATTGGAAGGGGGTCAGTTTGTGGAAATGGCTGGAGAGCAGAAACTTCAAGAGACATTGGGAAAAGATGAGCAATCCCAACTTCTAGAAACAATTCCCAAAGAGAGTGAATCTCCAGAAACATTGGAAGGAAGCCAGTTTGTGGAAACAGCTGGAGAGCGGCAACTTCAAGAAACAGTGATAAAAGATGAGCAATCCCAACTTCTAGAAACAATTCCCAAAGAGAATGAAACACCAGAAGTATTGGAGGAAAGTCAGTTTGTGGAAACAGCTGTAAACAATGATTTGCTCCATAAAACTCCTGAAGGTCTAGGAAACATGGAGCAGATTCAACCTGAAGGGATAGTTGGAAGCACGGAGCATCCAGTGGGAATTCTAGAAACAGGAGCTAATATGGAAACAGTCAGGAAAATTCACACTAATGAAGAGGACCAACACATTGAAGGTAAAAGTGATGTTGTCCGAAATTCAGGGTTGTTTAGATGTGCTACATAAGATATCATCCCTGGGGATCTCTATTTCAGGGGTTTGAACTTCATTTTACCCAAACCAAAAAGACTTCCATACCTGAAAAACAAGCTCTTAGCTTTCTAGCAAAAATTTTTGAAACCATAGTCCGTGTCTGAAATTTTTAACCTGGAGTTTCATTGTTGAATACACTTGGATGTTGAAGGCAACATGTTAAAATTTCTGAGTTTTTCCGAGTTCGCTTTTCATCAGGCCCCATGGAGGGTACAAGGATCCAAAGTAAAGGTGAATAGGTGGTTAGTGGGGGAATTAAGCTTCTCATGAAAGAATACCCACATAATGGATCTTAGACTATAGTTTTCATCTTTGCCAATCTTATCCTTAGAAAATTACTGTCAGTCTGCTTGTGTCCTCATATAGTCCTCTTGTCTTTCTGGGACGACTGGAGAAAATGTATTATGTCTTGGTAAAATGTGTTTTTAAAATGTACCTCACCAGCATAAAACAAAGGGTATCCATACTGTTCTTTATTAGAATTATAATTTAAAAATAACATTTCTTCTGGGACATGATTTACATTTTGGTAAATTTTAGCTTCATACTACAGTATAAGTAAATAAAGCACACATCTGTGTGTTTCTTGATTCATTTATTACCCCAGCAGTTTTTGAGTGCTAATCAAGTTGAGTGCTAATATGCCAAGTTCTAGGGGTACAGGAGATAGGCCCTGTCCTCAGGTGCTCATAGGCTAGCGGGAAGCAGGCAGAATGGAAACAAGTTACCACAATCTATCGAGGTAAGTGCTTTAATGAAGCTGTAGAAAAGTGCTCCAGGGAAAACAGGGGAGATGTACTTGTTGCACTAGGGTTAGCAAACTCAAGTCGTTAGGGCCTAGGATAATGACCGTGAGTGAAGCGAGGGGCACATGTTATGGCATGGGGAGCCCTGGGGACCGTGGTGAACAGGAGCACCGTCCTAGCAAAAGAGGCACCGCTTCTTGGCTCCATCCATGAGCATGGGGGTCAGTGTGGCCCATTCTGATTTCATAGGGAGACAGATTTGTATCTACAACGTCCAGACTTTTAAATATTTGCAATCTTTTTTTTTTAATCTCTTTTTTTTTTTAATTTTTTTTTCAACGTTTATTTATTTTTGGGACAGAGAGAGACAGAGCATGAACGGGGGGGGGGGGGGGGGCAGAGAGAGAGGGAGACACAGAATGGGAAACAGGCTCCAGGCTCTGAGCCATCAGCCCAGAGCCTGACGCGGGGCTCGAACTCACGGACCGCAAGATCGTGACCTGGCTGAAGTCGGACGCTTAACTGACTGCGCCACCCAGGCGCCCCTAATCTCTTTTTTTAATGTTTGTTTTTGAGAGAGAGAGAAAAAGAGACAGAGTACCAGCAAGGGAGGGGCAGAGAGAGAGAGGGAGACACAGAATCCAAAGCAGGCTCCAGGCTCTAAGCTGTCAGCACAGAGCCTGACATGGGGCTCAAACTCATGAACCATAAGATCATGACCTGAGCCAAAGTTAGATGCTTTACCCGACTGAGCCACCTAAATGTTTGCAGTCTTTAAATGTTTAACAATTGTTTTCTTTAAACACCATAATGGCCCTAGGTTTCTGGGCATGCCTAGACCACCTTTTCATTTAGATATAAATGGAACGTTTTTAAAACACTTTTTAAAAATGTTTATTTTTATTTGAGAGAGAGTGAGAACATGCACACAGAGGGGCAGAGAGAGAGAGACAGAGACAGAGACAGAATCTGAAGCAGGTTCCAGGCTCTGAGCTGTCAGCACAGAGCCTGATGTGGGGCTCCGACTCATGAGCCATTGAGATGATGACCTGAGCCGAAGTTGGACGCTTAACCAACTGAGCTACCCAGGCGCCCCTAAATGGAACTTTTCATTTATAGTATGTTCTGCTGTCATTTCTTGGGTAATTCTGTAGCCTGATTTTATGTAGGAGGATGCCAAGATAGGAGATGTTAAGTGACATCAGCCATTCAGAGGATCTGAGAGAATCAGGGCAATTGCCTTTCCTTTTTTTTTTTTTTCTCAAGGGTTACATTTTTAAAGATGTTTTATTTATTTTTGAGAGAGAGAGAGAGAGAAAGGGAGGGGCAGAGAGAGAGGGAGACACAGAATCTGAAGTAGGCTCCAGGCTCAGAGCTGTCAGCACAGAGCCCGACGCAGGGCTCAAACTCATGTGAGATCATGACCTGAGCTGAAGGTGCTAAACTCATGAACTGTGAGATCATGACCTGAGCTGAAGGTGCCCCAGGCCAGTTGCCTTTCTAGATACCATCAGAGAAATGTACTAATTTGACCTAAAGACCAGAAACTGCCCCACTGGAAGTCAGCTGTGAGGTGCTTTATTGTCAATGATAAATGAGAGTATCTTAATATCTCCTTTGGTTACTTTTCCAGGTGAGACAGGAGAAAAAGTTGAAACAGAGATGGAGGATGAGAAAGTAAGTGAAGGGACTGGAACAAAAGAAGAAGAAACAGGGGAAGCTGTGGACCTTTCAGCAGCCATGTAGATGGATGTGGTAGCAGAAAGATGAATAGGCAAAGGTGTTGTGATAGAAAATGTAGTGAAGTGTGTGACTTCGGATCTGATTGTGTCTATAAATGTCTATTTGTTTTATACAAGGAGTATGGTTATCATGTTCTTGATTACATTGTTCCATAAAACTGCTAAGCTGTAAACAGTTTTCTCAGGCACTTAGAATAGTTATACATTTAGAACTACAGTAGCCACGGCCAGTAAGGACTAGGGTATAGGATCACTGAAGAGTGTGAGGGTGTTTTCTTCACTGTGGCAACACGTCCATTCGGTTCAGAAAATGACACCCTAAAAAGAAAGTATAAACCTTAGGTGTAGGTGGCTGGAGAAAGGAGTTAAATTTTAGGGAGCATATGATAATCAAGTAACACAGTTATAATTACAACGGGATAAGAATGAACAACAACATCAGGGCAAACTATATCTAGTGGGGTTTTTTTTTTATTTCTTTTTTTTTTTTTTTCTGTTGCAGAATTTAAAGCTGGTAGGAACCTACTCACCTTAAGTCTGTCTACTACCATAGACTCTTATTTATGTCAAAGGAGTGCAGTCTCTGGTGCTGTTGCAAGATCAGGCATTTCCACACTGAAAGGCTACACGTTTTTCCAGGTGCCATTTTAAATCAGTTGTTGATTTTACACTTATGTGAAGGGTTTCATTGGTGTTATCCTTTTAACTGACATTAAAGGCATTTTAAACTTATTGACTTTCAAACGTATTTCAGAGACAACAGACAGCAAGAATTAAAACCTAGATTTGCTGCCTATGTGGAATTTATTCCCTGGGTCCTGTTTTGTTTTGTTTTTCAGATTGCTGTGGCTTAATGTTAGGCTTTCGAGGTAGAAAGGAGCTAAGAAATCAAGATTTAGAAAGCATTTACAATATTGCATTAATGTTAAAATGATGCACCATTGAAAGTTACTTTCCACGAATTCTTCCTAAGTTGCCAAGGGATTTTGGTAAAAGATTATACACGAATATAGTAATGACAATAGCAATCTTGTCTACCATTGGGGACCTGTGTTTATGTATATCAGAATAGAATTATATTCTGGAAACATTTTTGTCTCCTTTTCTTATTTGTAAATGTGTATTTTTAAGATAACTGCTCAGATGAATTAACTAGACTCTTTTATTTTTAATTTTTTTTTAAATTTAGTTAACATATCATGCAATATTGGTTTCAGGTTTAGAATTCAGCGATTCATCACTTACATACAGCACCCAGTGCTCATCACAAGTGACCTACTTACTACCCATCACCCACAGCCCATCTGCCACCCACCTCCCTCCATCAACCCTCAGTTTGTTCTCTGTTGTTAAAGTCTCTTGTGGTTTGTTTCCCTCTCTTCTTTCTCACCGCCCCCCCCCCCCCCGTTCATCTGTTTTGTTTCTTAAATTTCACATATGGGTGGAATCATATGGCATTTGTCTTTCTTGGATTTGACTTATTTCACTTAGCAAAATACATTCTAGCTCCATCCACATCATTGCAAATGGCAAGATTTCTTTCTTTTTGACGGCCGAGTAATATTCCATTGTATATAAATAATCTCTTCTTTATCCATTCATCAGTAGACTCTTTTACTTTGGCTTTTATATTAAAATGACTACTAAGATGACTTGTAATTAATTTCAAGAATATAGCATACAGGGAAGAATTATCTTTATTCTGATTTTAATAGTAGTTTATATTTCTGACTTTAAAGAGTTGAAGTAGACAACAAGAGGGAGTACTTGAGTAGATGATGTCCCCCTTTCTGCAAAGTAGCTCGATTGTGATTTTATTGAGACCAAGGGCTGTTTTGTGTATCTTTGATTCAGGCATTTATCTCCTTTCATGAAACATTATAGGCACTTGATAAATATTTGTCAAATCAATACATGAATAATAAATACCCATTTATGTTTAATTCATTAGAAAAGAATATATTTAAGATATCAATTTGTGTAGCACTAACATTTTCTTGAGGGCTGCTCAAACTCAGCAACGTGCTATATATTTGGTGTAGTTTTCTGAAAACAGCAAAATTTTGAGGTCAGGAAGTGTATAAATCAGAACTGATATAACATCTCTCAAGCTGACTTTTGTAATCCAAAGGTGTTTTTCCTGACCAAAAGGTATTTTTATACAGATATCTAGTAAGTAGAGAATGACAGAGCTCAGTGTAAAATATATCTGATCACCTTAAAAGGTGGAATTGTACTTTGTATCAAGTACTAAAATAGTAAGATTCATTTACTTAATAGACATAAAGGTCCATTCTCCGTTGTGTGAATTTTTTTTTTAATCATTAACATGTGTTAAAGAGACCTATTCAGAACTGATTCTTGAGAGAACTCTTTCTCAAAGGCACTATTATATAGTTGTAATATAAAAGTTTTCAAATTGTCTATTAATCCTACTTTTTCCACGAATTACTAAAATAATTTATTCTTAGAAAATTTTGGAAATTTGTATAAATTTCTGGTGCTTTTTATACTTTTGTCTTTGGCCTTTAGTGTGGTTATTAAGACATTTTTAGAAACCGTTCTTATTCTCTTAGATAATATTAGTAAATTTTTATTCAAAACCTATAAAGAAAATTAAAATGTTCCATAATATTTGAATATTCTAACATTGAAATATTTCTTCTAAATAATTATTTATTTTTAAAAATAAAATGAAAGTAATAAGTGCCTGTAGTAAAATTCAAATAATACGGAAAGCTATAAAATGGGCAGCGAAGTTCTTCCTCCCATATCTTTTAGTCCTTCTATGAAAAGATAATAAGGTTTCTTGCATATAGTTCCACAAAAAGGTAATGTACATGCCATGCTATATGCATAAACCAAAACATGAATGTATATTTTCATATCCACATTGTAAAACACAAATGAGAATTTACATAGGCTTTGTATTACGCAAAGTGCATGTGAAACCACAATTCTGTTCTTTCCCGTGTTTAAATGTTTCCCTTTTGCCTAAGACTGGTAGACAGCACAGCCAAGTGCTCTCTGCTTCTAAGTGCTCAGACTCTGAGAGATTATTAATTTTGCCCCAGATTCAAAATGCACAAGTTGGACAAAAGGCTTGAACTATTCATGATGAATTAATAGAGAAACTACCTTTGGGGCTAGATTCTCTCATCCTGGGGGGCTGTCTGGCCCCAGGATTGTAGCCCCGTTTGTGTTCTACTAAGATAATCTCAGTATTTTCTATACCTAACTGGGAAGGAAATGGTGAACAAATGATTTGTCTGCTGGCATTCCCAATAGGGATTGAACGTTTGCATTTACCAACAGAGGGTGCCAGTAGCAAAGCTAGGAAGTTCCCGGTCTGACTCAGGAACACTGGGCCAGAAGTGCTCTGTACCCAAAGTCTCCCGGGGAACCACAAGATAGGAGTGTGTGGTCAACCTGTGACTTTATTGCCTTTTCCATTTCGACTTTGGAGTAAGAGCTCCTAGCATAGCCTTGCGCAGTCAGAACACCCACATCCCTCCTAACAAATGCTTTGTCCCACACTTGGCCTTGAATTAAGAATGACTTTAAAAGGAAAATGTTTTTTCCCACACTTAACTAATCCGATAGTGTTGGGGAGTCATCACCAAATAACCTTGATAGGGTTTACATCTGTGCTCTCTTGGAAAATACAAAAGCTTGTTAGAGCACCTAATATCACAAACATCTCATTTTTTTTTTTAACATTTATTTATTTTTGAGGGAGAGAAACAGAGCACAAGTGGGGGAGGAGCAGAGAGAGAAGGAGACACAAAATCTGAAGCAGGCTCCAGGCTCTGAGCTGTCAGCACAGAGCCCGACACGGGGCTCGAACCTACAAACCGTGAGATCATGACCTGGGCCGGAGCCGGATGCTCAACCGACTGAGCCACCCAGGTGCCCCACAAACATCTCATTTTTATAAAGATAATTTGGCGACCTACCTGTGAATTGTTTCACAAATGTCAGCAGTGCGAACATCATAAAGCCACCCACATTTGGAAGGGAGGAGAGAATGACCCTCTTCTTTTTCTCTCCCCACACTGCACCAAATAGCAGGGCAGAGGTGTGTCTGAGAAGTTGAAAGTATTTGTTTACAAGATATCCTTTAACCTGAAACTTTGTCAGCTCTCCTCTTCCTCAGAGTTTATAAAGTTAACGAACATTTGGTTATAATACAAGGTTTTAATTGCAGGAACAGAATCCCAGAGAGCAGATGGCAGGTATGGAATTTCTGTGTTCAGTTCTTGTTACGGTCAACAAAAGCTAGGGGACTCCCCAGCATTACTAACCCATGTAGAATCAAATCGGAGGCCATTATTAGCTTTATTCAGTAATGCCACTCAGCGCATTTATTGGGCAATATTTGAGATACTGCAAGCTCACAACTGTATTGTTATTTTTGTGCCTAATGAAAGAAGTCTCCAGACATCAAAGCCAGCCTTTTACCCCTTTGGTTTCATAATGTGCTCTTATTGACATGAATAAACATGTTACTCCTACCCATTACTGGGGACGGAGATCAGTAAGCCTTACCAGTTTCTGGAAAGAGTTCTGAGAAACCAGTTAGGGATACTAATTTTTTTTTGACACTGAAGTATACTTGACAAACATTGGTTTGAAATCTGCCTCAGTTTTTTTCCTTGTAGAACATAAATGGCTTTCAAATTTTTCTTAATAAAAGTAACGGTAGCAAAATATCATTCGTCTGATTATATAAATTGATGAAAAAAGTAATGCATATTATATTGAGTTGATTTATATAACCGTTATTCCAAATACCTTTACAAAATTTTTTTTTAACGTTTATTTTTGAGAGAGAGAGAGACAGAGCGTGAGCGGGGGAGGGGCAGAGAGAGAGGGAGACACAGAATCCGAAGCAGGTTCCAGGCTCTCAGCTGTCAGCACAGAGCCTGGCACGGGGCTCCAACTCACAAACCGGGAGATCATGACCTGAAGTCAGAGGTTCAACCGACTGAGCCACCCAGGCGCCCCCAAATACTTTAAACAAAATTACTTGGGGCACCTGGGTGGCTCAGTCAGGTGAGTGTCTGACTTTCGCTCAGGTCATGATCTCGTGGTTCATGAGTTCAAGCCCCACATGGGACTCACTCCTGTGAGTGCAGAGCCCGCTTCAGATCCTCTGTCCCACTTCCTCTCTGCCCCTCCCCCGCTTGTGCTCTCTCAAAAATAAATAAACCATCTAAAAAATTACTCAATGACAAGAGCAGAGGCTTTCTATGGCAGCTGTACTGTGGTAGGGTGACTTCGGGTTGGCAAGAGTTCAGCCCCAGCACCAACTAGGAAGTCACAAGGTCCACAGGTGACTTTCTAACCATCACCACACTCATAGCAGTTCTGTGAGGGGACAGACAAGTAGTTTATTTCAATTACAGATATTTCTTCTTTAGTGGGTCAGTACGGATTTATTTCATGTTTTCCGGGTATCAGAGTTTTGTTTAAAAAGTGTTTTTGGCAAAAGTAACACTGGTATTGCCTAAGTATTTGAATGTGACACAATGATTATTTAGGTAATAATTGCAAGGAAAGATTTACTATGAAATAATCACTTTTTTCTTAGTATGAAATGAGTACATGTTCACAGTAGAAACTTCAGAGAATATAAACCTTAAAAGATGAAATCTAAATATTACACATAATTGGTCAAAAATCACGTTGATGTATATGAGGGGTTCTTCTTTTTCTTCAGTATTGGAATACAAAGTTAGCTAAGCTCAGCTATGGATAGAACTTTAAGTCTATTGAAGGGTTGAGTGCAGCATTTCCAGATTTTCCTCATTGGAATCTACTGGGGATAATAGGTTTTAGAGAATGTTCCAATAATAAATATGTGCTATGTTAGTAAATACTAATTAGTACTATATAGAGAGAAGCTATGCCCCTGTATGTTAGCACTTAGCTGGCCACAATTTATGATAAATACTTTTTTTGATATCTTAGGGAAAAACACTGAAACTTAATATTTTATTTAGAATTATTTTTAATACTAACTGCTAACCAAATGTTAAAGACTGTAAGCTCTTCAGAGGGCAGGGATGGTGCCCTACTGAGCCTAGTATAAATTTGGCACTCAAATATTTCTTGATGATCAATGCTGTTTAATTTTATATAATCTTGATGGTTTCCTCAGAACTGAATATAACTGGCTGTAGGGGAAAATGTGGCCAATTTTTTTAATAATTATTTTGTACTGCTGGTTCAATATTTACAATTTTGATTGAATATGTTATTAGAACTAATAAAGTGTTTGAAAATGTTTTGTGGTGTATTTTTTATCTGAAACAATTTTTTATTACAGAAACATACAAAATTACTTTTGGCTCTTTGTGTCCTTCAGAAAGAAAAGTATTCTTTAAATTACACCCTCTGTGAAAGGTAAGGAATTTGACAATAGCAGGGAAATATCTTTTTAGACATCTCATGATCATTTAGTGGTTGCACATTTCAAAAAGATTGCTATTTCTGTATGTTTGAAAGATGAACTTGAAATAAATGTTCCTTTTCACCTTTAACAAAATCTAGTGATTCTCTTAAAGTATGAAAAGAAGACTCAAAATCCCAACCCAGCCACTAACAAGTTAATTAACTTGGGTAGCAGCATTTTATTTCCAGCTTTTTCATTCTAGGGTTTGAATTGAAGCCATGACCTATTTATAATTATGCCCCTTAGACCCAGTCTGGCTTGTGTCTCTAATTTCCTGGCTACAGTGATTGGTTTAAGAATGGGCCCCTAATCTGAGCTGGACCAATCAGAGGCTTCTCTGGAACACTTGCCAGAGATACCAGGAAATGATGCCTTAATGATGGAGTTAGGACCTTGGTGGTCTGTGTGTCTGGGCCTGCAGCTACTTCCTCTAAGAGACAGGGGAGCCAGGAAGTTTTTGGTGTGTAGATGGGTAAATAAAGCCAGCTGTACTCTGGACTTCTCTGCTACACGAGTCTAAGAATTTCTTTTTTTCCACTTATACTAGTTTGAGTTGCGTTTCTGTCATTTACTAAGAAGAGTCTTGACATTAAAAGTAGAAAGATGTTTTATAAAAGAGGTGGAAAAAATATTAAATATAAGAGCAGAAATTAATTATAATAAAAAGATACAATAGAAAGGATCAAGAAAGCCCCCAAAATGATTCTGTAAAAAGGTTAGGAAAGTTGATAAACTCCTGGGCAAGACTGATCTAAAAAAAAAAAAAAAGGGGGTGCCTTTTCTAGAATGTCCTATAATTGGGATCGTGCTACGTACAGCCTCTTCAGATGGACTTCTTTCACTTAGCAACATGCATTTAAGTAAATGCTTATGCCTTTTAATGGCTTGACAGCTCATTTCTTTTTATTGCCAAATAATGGGAAGGCTTCTAGGATTATCATCATCATCATAGCTATGTGCCAGGCATTATTCTAAATGCTTTATACATATTAATTTATTTAATCCTTATAACTTTAAAGGTAGGTCCTACTAATATCCCCATTTTATAGATGAATCAGCGCCATTTTACAGAATAGACCAGAGATCTTAAATGACTTGCCCAAAGTTACAAAGCTTATAAATGGTGACCAGGATTTGAACTCAGGTAGTTTGGCTCTAGAGTACATGTCTTTAACCACTAAACTATACTGCTTCATGTAAAAGTGTCTAAAATAATTTTCAGTGCCCAATCTTATCAATTTACTCTGCCATACTCCCAAACTTGCCTACTTCAAGAGTTGTCATACTTTTAATAAATTTAGTCATTTAAATTGCAGAAACTTTTGCATCTAGCATGTTATTCCATACGATTAATAATTGTTAAATACTGGTAAATAGAGGTGGCCTTTTTGAGCCTTTGTTGTGTGTTAAACTCTGCAAAGTAATTTTTCATATTCATTATTTTATTTCATCCTAATGACATCCCTTTGAGAGGTGCAATTATGTCTCAGGAGACTGAGGCTCTAAGAGGTTAAATAACTAGCTGAAGGTCGTGTGACTAAGTGGTAGATGTGGGCCTAGAACCCCAATGGAATTACTCCAAAGTCTGTATAGATGCTCTAACAAGATTTTGTATACTTAAGAATGGTATGTGTACGTTTAAGAATGTTATGGCAGCCTTGCTGTAATATGATCATCTGGAAAACACAGAACTGTTTGGAGGAGGGGTTAAATCGCCTAAGGCATGTTCTCACAAAAGAACACTCTCTGACAGTTTAAAAAATGAGGTAGACATATACCTATGTATACGGAAGATCTTCAAGACAGAAGACAGCAATCTGAGAATAACACATAAAGTGCCACTTATGTAAACAAGTGGAAACCAAACTGGATGATCAAGTATGTAAAGAAAATGGTCTGCTGGTTATAGTGAAAACTCTTAGCAGTGGTTCTCTTTGGGGAGGTAAGTGGGATAGACAGTGAGTGAAGGGTACTTTTACTTTTTTAAAAAGTTTATTTATTTATTTTGAGAGAGAGAGAGCGCATGCATGTTCGTGAGCAGGGGTGGGGCAGAGAGAGAGGGAAAGAGAGAATCTCAAGCAGGCTCTGTGCTGGTGGCTCAATCCCACCAACTGTGGGATCACGACCTGAGCCAAAATCCAGAGTCAGACACTCAACTGAGCCACCCAGGTGCCCCTGGGTACTGCTTTTTAATCTATACACTTCTGTGTTGAATTTATTCTACAGCAAGGAAGTATTCATGTAGTACTCGTCTAAATTAAAAGACTTTAATGAATCAAACACAAAATAGTTATACACAGCCTGGTTACAACAGTGTAAACGTGCAGAAAGTCAGAAATAAATTTTGAGAAAAAAATAGTTGGAGTTTTAACTTCATGGTTCCCCCCACCTTTAGGTAAGTGCTTTAATGTATAAATTAAACTGTTAAAAAATAAGTGAACAGATCACACCAAGGAAAATCTGCATGTCTGTTTATTTCCATTAGAAAAATATTATCTATAAAAATTGTGGTCCACTCTCTTCCCCTTCACCTCTATCATTCAAACTTCAGTACTTTAATTTTACTCAAGTGAAAGCAGAGTTATACAGCTGACGTGAGAATTCAATATTTCACATCATTAAATTAATAGGCTTTAATTGAATTAGGTGTGCTTTTATTATTTATCAGGAATAGCAACCTCTCTCTCCTACATGTTATTTCCCTTTACTTTCATTTATTTGAGGAAGTATGGAATGCATGTTTTTTTCCCCACATCCAGTCATGAGTATGCATGTGATTTATAACACCAGTAACGGGAGTTGTCATCCAAACTTCAGTTCACACTCAATTCCCCTTATTATATGGTATTTCCATAGTGACTTCCAATGTTTTAGTCAATCATACACTTTCCAACGTCAACTGTAAAAATTAAGATGTTAATTTAAAAACATTATTGAGATTCCAGACTGAATAATGCCGGCCCTGCTTATAGCGACGCCATTGTGAGAGGTCCTTGGACAGCCACTGCTTCAATCTCCACACGGCTTCCCTGCAGGGAAAATAAGGAAACAACGTTTAGGTAATTTTTTTACAAATTAAGAGAGCTGTGCAATACCTACTAAAAACATATGCAACTAACAGCAATAGGGCGTTTTTAACATTAAGTTTCTCAAAGAAAGAAAGGATGAGGAGGCGTTCCCTGGGAACCTACCACAGGCCAGGCTCCCGAGCCGAACACGTCCATACGCATTAGCACATAGGATTCTCACTGCAGCTATATCAGACAGTGTTCTCTCCTCAGTCCAGAGAATGATATGCTGAAGCCTGGAGAGGTTATTCAACCTGTCCCAGGACACAGAGCTAAGTGGCAGAGGTTCAAACCCATGTCTTCTGATTCCAAGTTCAGAGCTCATTCTACTATACCCAATACCTTAATTAAGTTTGATGATACTGAGCATTCCGGTAACAGCCGATTAAAACAATAAAAAATACCACTCACAATTACAAGTGGAAGCCAGGAGGGGCTGCTTCTTTGTAGGCAGGAATACTGTGCTACTAAGAGCTTCTGATTAGGCTCGAATACCAAATTAGGAATGGTGAGAAAATATGTGAGCCACTGGTTTTGAGATTCTTTTTCTAATAGAAGGTCTATGTGTGGCCTTAATTTTTAATTTTCTTAATTTTTAAGACAACTTTTAAAAAGTTCTTAAGTTTCTTGGGGCATCTAGGTGGCTCAGTCTGTTAAGTGTCAGACTCTTGATTTCAGCTCAGCTCATGATCTCGAAGTTTGTGAGTCTAAGCCCTGCCTCAGGCTCTGTGCTGACAGCCCAGAGCCTGCTTGGGATTCTCTGTCTCCTCTCTCTCTCTGCCCCTCCCCAGCTTGTGCTCCCTCTCTCTCTCTCTCTCAAAAATTAATAAATTAAAAAAAATTCTTAAGTTTCTTAATTTTTTTCCTTGTACATATAATATTGGGTATTTCCTTTTAGTCTTTAAGATCCTGGAAACCAGAGGGGTGCCTGAATGGCTCAGTTGGTGGGGGATCTGACTTTGGCTCAAGTCATGATGTCACTACTCGTGAGTTTAAGCCCTGCGTTGGGCTCTATGCTGACAGCTCAGAGCCTGGAGCCTGCTTCGGATTCTGGGTCCCCCTCTCTCTCTACCCCTCCCCGGCTTGTGCTCTGTCTCTCTCTCTCTAAGGTAAATAAATAAAAAAAAAAAGATCCTGGAAAACAGATTATTTCTTTTTTTTCTTTTAAAAATTTCCTGCAAAAGTGCTTAGTTTGTTATATTCAGAAAACAATGTAGGCATTTAAAATTGTGTACATTAGCCATTTTAAAGTGTACTTACTTTGGGTAAAGCAGCAACCTGGTAAGCAGCTCTTGCAGGAAAACTGCTCTTAAAATCTAAATTTAAAAGAATTTCATTTTAGTTTTCGGACACTGTATTGTGACGGCACAATCAAGAATCTGGTAAGTGCTTCATAGATCTATTAGTGCTTAGATACAAGCAACACTGAAAAAAAAGAAGCTAACATTCATATTAGTTTGATAAAATATTTTGCCATAGGATTCCTATGACAGTGAATACTTTTAAAGATGTCTTCGCTTTCTGGGAAAAAGGAAAATATTCACATGCTTTGAGACTTTGATCTTGTTTGATATGAATAGGGTTTTATTTTTAAAGTGATACTTATGTGATATGAACTCATTTAAACATTCAAACAACCCTATAAAGTTTTATCCCCATTTTCCATATGAAGAAACCAAGGCATAAAACCATTAACTAATTAACCAGCTAAGGATTCTGAGAGCCAGAACAGAGATGGTGGCGAGGTCATATCACAGCACTAAAAAATACAATCTATGTGTTATTATTAGGAGGGCTTAAAAGCCTGAGAAGAGTGTATCAATATTAAGCTTTAGGAAAATGAATTTGTAAGACTGTAGTTATATTATTCTAGGGAATCCCATAGAAGTATCTTGGATCTTTTTCATGGGGGCACACTGTATGTTTCCAATCGGACAATTCTTTTAGGACAGGATCTATGGCCATTTCTTTAGCATCTCCTATCACTCTTAATTAATAATGGACAATCATTAAGGTTAATACACTCATTTCTCTTAAAATGGAATACAGTAATGAAGCCAAATTACTTACACTGTTTGTAGACTTCATTGACGGTGTTGAAGTCATTTATGTCAGCCAGCAAAACAGTTGTTTTTACCACTAAAAGATACATACATCGTTATTAGGTTTAGCTATTTGGTCTCACTCAAAATATTACTTAGAAAAACATATGGTTCTGCGACTGAATTGATTAAAATGGGCCTGAAATTAAAACAACTTTCAAAAGCAACCAAGATATGGCATGGCATATTATTGGATGCTCCATATTCTTCAAAAAGAGTTATCAAACAGAAATGTGAAGGAATCAAACAGGTATCAAACAAATGTGAAGGCATATCGAGTTGCTCACCGTTAGTGAAGTCACAGCCTGCAGCTTTCAGAATTTCACCCATGTTTGTAAGAGCCTATGAAGCAAGGCAAGAAAGACCTAAGGCACTGGATGGATGTTACATTAAAGCTTTATTTCAATTCAATTAATCAACTTTTACTAATATCTCCTTAAATAGCTTATGTTGCAGAAAAATCCTCCCGTTCTAGGAAATTCTACTCCTCCTAGCCCACCTCTATACAAGGGAATTGCTTCTTGGCTTTCCTGTAATGGAATGAATCTTTCTGAAATATAGTGAGACCTTGTCTCCTTTTGTGAGTAGAAAGACTGGACTGAAGTCTCTTCTTCAGTGCTAGAGGGTGCAAAGTTCTCAGCCAGTGTCCACTAAGCTCAAAGAGATAGCTTCTGGAGTTCTGAACTCTGTATTGCTTTGAGGGTAAATAAAAGCTAGTGAGCATTAAAACATGTTTCCTTTTAAAGCAATAATTGATTTTAAAGAGTTCTATCTTTTTCTCAAAAAACAGTATCAGTAAATTATGCATATGCTTGACACTGTGGCCTTTGGAAAAACATCAGTTTTTCACTCATTCCTTAATGTACAATTTTTTCAATTCATTATTCCTCTTTATTTTACTGGCACATTATAATATTTGATATTTTTATTTATTTTTTTCTTCTTTTTTTTGAATTGAGAGAGTATACACATGCATGTGGGGGAGGGGCAGAGGGAGGAGGAAGAGAGAGAGAGAGATAGAAAGAGAATTTTAACCAGGCTCCACGCTCAGTGTGGAGTCCGACGCAGGGCTCAATCTCATGATTGTAAGATCACGACCTGAGCTGAAACCAAGAGTCAGGTGCTTAACCGACTGAGACACCCGGGCACCCTGATATTTTTATTTAAAAAAAAAAGTCTTCTAAATAGGTAATACATAGATATGGCAAAAAAATTCAACAGCTATAAAAAAGCCATATACAGTGAAAAAATGTCTCCTACCCTTACTTCCTTCTTCCCCAGCTTCTTGTATATCCTTGAAGAGACAGTCAATGCTTACACCAGCATAAATGCACACCACTCGCACCCCCACGCACCTTCACACACACACACACAGATGGTAGCATATTGTGCAAAGCTGTTTTGCATCTCTGTTTTATTCTATCACCTAACAATTTATGTTGGGAGATTTTTCCACATTAATTTAGTTGTATGGAACTAGCATGATTTATTTCATTAGTTCCTTACGGATGGACATTTAGATTGTTTTCTATCTTTGGATATTATAAATGACTCAGTGAATGCATAAAATTATAATTTAATTCTATTTATTGGATCAGAATTATACTCCTCATTCTTATTTAAAAAAAACTTTTTTTTAAACGTTTATTTATTTTTGAGACAGAGAGAGACAGAGCATGAACAGGGGAGGGGCAGAGAGAGAGGGAGACACAGAATCTGAAACAGGCTCCAGGTTCTGAGCTGTCAGCACAGAGCCCGACACGGGGCTTGAACTCACGGCCAGTGAGATCATGACCTGAGCCGAAGTCAGACGCTTAACCGACCAAGCCACCCAGGCGCCCCTCCTCATTCTTATTTTAAAAGACACATATTGCACCTAATCTTTTTTTTTTTTTTTTAATGTTTATTTATTTTTGAGACAGAGAGAGACAGAGCATGAATGGGGGAGGGTCAGAGAGAGGGAGACACAGAATCTGAAACAAGCTCCAGGCTCTGAGCTGTCAGCACAGAGCCCGACGTGGGGCTCGAACTCACGGACCGCGAGATCATGATCTGAGCCGAAGTCGGCCGCTTAACTGACTGAGCCACCCAGGCACCCCTGCACATAATCTTTGATAGTTCTCTCTTACTAACAAATGTTGACTGTTACTTCTGTGGGTTTTTTTTTTTTTTTTTTTTTTTTGCAGCTAAGTGGCCCTGATAAGAAATTTCCCAATCCGTGTGAAAGTGGCAAGATGCTATCTGATTTCAATAATTTAATTGAGATTGAAGTAATTTTATTGAGAGAGCTGACATATAATATTGCATCAGTTTTAGGTATGTAATATGATGATTTGATATATGTATATACTATAAAATAATTACTGCAGTTTAGTGACTATCCAAACATTCAGGTTTGAAGTCACCCTTGGAAGGTAGACTTTTTTGTTGTTGTTAAATGATTCCTCAAAGTTTGGACTTTCTGCTGATATAAAACTGTCTTAAATCAATCAGTAAGTAACTTTAAAAGCATTTATCTGATAACCTCTATAAAAAATCAGCCAAATGGATTCTTAATACTTTCAGTATTAAAAAGCAATAAAGAAGGGAACTTCAAGTGTGAAAAATGACTTACTTGTTTGGCTTCCTCTGCCACCCCTCCTGGCACGAGCTGTCCACTTGCAGGGTCCATGCCTATCTGTCCTGAAATGTAAATGGTCCTGTCGACTAACACAGCCTGACTGCAATAAACGGAAATACAGTATGTATATAAAATATAAAACACAAAATTCAATGCTAAAAGATTTCTTTGCTAGGACACAAAAAGCACAAAATGTAAAATAAAAGAATAATAGGACTTCATTAAAATGAACACCTTTTGCTTTTTGAAAGAGATCTTTAAGAAAATGGAAACACAAGTCATAGATTGGGAGAAACTATTTGCAAAACATATATCTAACAAAGAACTTGTCCCCAGAATATATAAAGAACTCGTATAGCTCAGTAATATAAACAACCCAATAAAATATGGGCAAGTGATTTGAGCAGATATTTCATAAAAGAAGACATATGAAGAGCTAGGGAGTACATTAAAGATGCTCAACATTATTACTGATTAGAAAATGTAAAGCAAAACCTCACTAGATACCATTACACCCAATAAGATGTCACTGATAACAGTAAGGATTGGTGAGGATGTGAAGTGACCAGAATCCTGTAATATGTACCCCATTGGCGGGACTGCAAAAATAGTCCAGATGCTTTGGAAAATAGTTTGGCAAGTTTCTTAAAAACTTAAACATATACTTAATATACAACCCCAGCGATTTCTTTCTTAGGCAGCTACCGAAAAGAAAGGAAAATATATGTCCAAAGATTTCACATGACTGTTCAGAACAGCATTATTTATGATAGCAAAAAAGAAAAACAAAAAATAAACATCCACTGATAGATCCAACTAAAGACTACATATTATTTGATTCCACTTATATGAAATTCTAGAAGAGAAAGTATAACAGCAGAAAGTAGATTAGTGACTTCCTGGGGACAGTGGGGACTGACCACAAATGGGTATGAGGGAATTTTTGGGGGGTGATGGAAATGTGCTAAAACTTGACTGTGGTAGCAAATGCATGGCTCTAAGAATTTACCAAAACTCATGGAACTCTAAACTTAAAATGGGTGAACTTTAATGTAACTTACACCTCAACAGAACTGCAAGACAGTAACAACAAAAATGCAATGCCAAGAGCACTGCTAGAAAAGAAGTAGTTATTTTCGGACAAGACTCATTACTGCTTCTTGAAGTGTCAATTAAGGATCCACCTATGATGGGAACACTTTATTTCTGTAAAGTGCTTGTTTTTGGAAAAGGTTTGTTTTGTAATGAGGGTACTAAATTTCAGAATTAGGGTACGATCACAAGAAACAGAATAAGCCATGCTGAGACCTGAAAAAGAGTCAAACAGATCAACTTAAAAAAATGTGTTAGTTTTTGGATAAAGAAAACACCTCTGTTGTTTCTCTTTTTAATTGTGGTAAAAAAAAATACATATACATATATAAGATAAAATTTATCATTTTAACCATTTTTAGGTACACAATTCAGTGGCATTAAGTACCACCATTTTTAAAATCCTGATAAAGAAAACTTAGTATCAATTTAAATTTAGAAGTAAAATTTGTTTTATCATTTCCATGTTTATTTAGAAAGAGCATCTTCTCATTTCCAATGTTACATTTCTAATATTACATTCTCATTTCTAATCTTCGTTTCCCCTGATTTTCCCTGACCATAACTTTTCTCTTTATGATTTAAAATATAGTATGTATGTATATACTTATCTATCTATCTATCTATCTATCTATTTATGTAAGCTCTACACCAAATGTGGTATTGAATTCATAATGCTGAGATCAAGAGTCGCATGCTCTACTGACTGAGCCAGCCAGGCACCCCTATAATTCTTTTCTTAATAATTTTTTGAATAAGAGAACATTCACATGGATCAAAAATCTAGAAATACAAAGAATCTCAGTGAAAAATCTCCTCCTTTCTCTCCTTATCCTCCTCCTGCCCAGTTTCCAGCCCCTACAGATAACGAATGCTCTCCTTTACATATTTTTCCAAAGTTTCTTCACGCATATATGAGTAAAAATGAAATATATCTTCTCCCTGTTTATATAACATATGGTATACTAAATGCTCTTCTACATTTTGCTTTTTTCACTCAATGGTATATTGCAATCTTTCTATAACTATATGCAGAATGCATCCTTATTCTTTTAACAGCTGCATAGTATTTTATTGTTTGGACATACTTTACTAGTTACCATCAATTCCAATATATTTTAAAAATGTATTTATTGGGGCGCCTGGGTGGCGCAGTCGGTTAAGCGTCCGACTTCAGCCAGGTCACGATCTCGCGGTCCGGGAGTTCGAGCCCCGCGTCAGGCTCTGGGCTGATGGCTCAGAGCCTGGAGCCTGTTTCAGATTCTGTGTCTCCCTCTCTCTCTGCTCCTCCCCCGTTCATGCTCTGTCTCTCTCTGTCCCAAAAATAAATAAACGTTGAAAAAAAAAATTTAAAAAAAAAAGTATTTATTTACTTATTTAGAGACACAGAGAAAGATCGCAAGCATGGATGGGACAGAGAGAGAGAAGGAGAGAGAGAATCCCAAGCGGGTTCCGCACTGGTAGTATGGAGCATGATGAGGGGCTCGATCTAACGAACGGTGACATCATGAATTGAGCTGAAATCAAGAGTCCAACACTCAATCGACTGAACCACCTGGGCACCCCTTGATTCCAATATTTTGCTACTGTAAACAAAACTACACTGAAAACCGTATCACACACACACACACACACACACACACACACACACACACACTTTCCCTGGGGTAAGTACTAAGCCTTTCTTTCATCTGAACGTCAGAGGAGCCATTCTTATACCATGAGCAGGATCTTGTCTTATAGTATAACTAGTTCTGTTCTTATCCTATTTCTGGGGTATGCCAGACTGACTGTAAACCCCTTGAAGGCAGGAGCTGTGTCTTACTGTCTCCAGCTGTGCAGGGCCTAGGTGATTCCTTGCACTAGTGGGCACACAATAACTTCTTGTTCATGTTTTGCTCTCTAACCACTTACTAGCTTAAATGACTTTGGCTGTCAGTAAAGTATCTTTTTAGCAGGACCCACTGGCTTATTGTGTGGGCTTGGAGAGCGAAAGAGGGTAGATTTAAACTTGGTTAATAGGATTTAGAAAGTCTAGAAATTCTTCTCAACTATCTGGGCCATAATAGATAGCTATTCACCCTGGCCCAGAAACAGGTAACTATGGTGTTTGTTAATGTGTAAGCTTTCTTCAGGTTGAAAAGTATCATCAACTAACAAGGTTTTTATTAATTGTCCTGTGTAGAATTAGGCTACCTTAGGCCCTTTGCAAAGTAATTTTAACTTTCCCTATATTTGAAATATAGTTTAAGCCCATTTGCATTACCATTGGTCAAAAAATTTATTGGGGCGCCTGGGTGGCTCAGTCAGTTGGGCGTCCGACTTGGGCTCATGTCATGATCTCACAGTTTGTGAGTTCGAGCCCTGTGTCGAGCTCTGTATGGTAAGAGCTCAGAGCCTGGAGCCTGCTTCAGATTCTGTATTTCCCTCTCTCTCTGTCCCTCCCCACCACTTGTGCCCTGTGTGTGTCTCTCTCAAAAATAAACATAAAGCAAACAAAAAAAGTAAAAAATTTATGATAGTAAAAAGGAATTCATTTATTCTCAGAAAACTAACAGACCTCTAAGACTATTTGAGCTATGTGAATTATCGCTTATAGATCAGTGAAGAGATGTTCACAAAGATAATTAGCTAGTTAGCTCTTCCTGAGAATAAGAAACCTACTATCCACAGACAAGTCATTAGGTTTCCAGAACATTTAAGTGTATTGTTCTACTGCCAACTCAAAGGATAATAACACTTTCAAAAGAATCTTAGTAAGAATTCTCATTGTAATTGTAATGTATTGTAATCTATGCCACATGGACTATCGCTTCCAAATGTCATGACTATTTGGATAGTGCGCTAACAAAATGGAAAGCAATGCAATGTGATGTTGAAATCTCTCAAGGTTCTGTCCTGGGGTACTCCTGAAATGTGCTCAGCTGATTAGTGAATTGGTGACAACACCCCATCCATCACAATGCCAAGGATTGAAAGTTCAACACATTTGAATTCTTCCTAGAGAAGACCTGGAATTTTCAACAACTGTGCTCATAAAAACTCTATGCACAAAAATTTGTTTTCAAATGGTTCTTAAAACATGTCTAATTAACTTTATCAGGATATAACTAGTTACTTGGGAGTGTGGTTTTCTTCAAGATAAAATATTGAAAATTAGCACCATTTTTAGTGGCCTTATATGATCTCTAGATACAAAAGAGCATTAAGGGCACTATGTCCTGGGAAGTCTCCACACAGTGAGCTGGTTGATGTTTTTTCTCTCATCATACTGGTATATTAAATTTCCCTTCTTTTTTCTTGCAGCTCTATAAAGTCAACCAGCATATTACTGCCCTGCTTGTAACGTACACACTTGAGGAAGGTGTATGCTCCAGGCTCTATAATCACTTTGTCTGGTTAAGTGTTGATTTTGTTCTGAAGTAAAACCACCGGGTGATTGAGGAAGAACGATCCAGAGCAGAGGAGGAAAAAGATTGCTGATTTTTACTTTTATTGTAATACCCCCATAACTATCTTTAATGTCTTCTCCAAATAATTTTTCCTCTTAAAAGATCTCTGACCGGGGGCGCCTGGGTGGCTCAGTCAGTTAAGCGTCTGACTCTTGATTTTAGCTCAGGTCATGATCTCATGGTTTGTATGTTCAAGCCCCACGTTGGGCTCTGCGCTGACAATCTGGAGCCTGCTTGGGACTCTCTCTACCCCCCTACTCTCTGCCCCTCCCCCACTAGCATGTGCTCTCTTTCTCTCAAAATACATAGAAACATTAAAAAAAAAAAAGAAATCTGATCATGTCATTTCCTCTACAAAAACATTTGAATGCTCCTCAACGCATACAAAATAAAGTTTATACTCTTCAGTTTAGCACTGAAAATGATCATAGTCCAGACCTTGCTAAAAGCTAATTTTTAGCAAGAAGCAAAACAAAAATTTAGATTCAAAGTCCAACTCTGAACCTGTGTTTCCCAAAGTGTAGGTCATATACAAACACTGAATCACAGTAAGGAAATGATTCCCTTTTCAATTTTCTTTCAGTAATTCCATAGCAGGAGATAGCAAACTAAATGATGAAGATTGAGCTCTAGAGCTTGACTAAGTTCAAATTCTGTCATATCCCATCCTAGTGGGCATATTATTTAACCACAAGTAGATCAATTTCTTCACCCCAAAAACGAGTACTGTAATAATAACTGTGCACCTAAAGCACCTATAAGAGTGCTTTGTGCTGAGTGAACATCATTAAATGTTAGCGATTATGACATCAATCCTCTAATTATATGAAAGAAAAAATACCATTTTTAGGGGGAAAAAAATATTATCACTTTTTTTTCTCTTTTTTTAAAGTAGGCTTCATGCCCAGTGTAGAGCCCAATGTGGGGCTTGATCTCTGATCCTGAGATCAAGACCTGAGCTAAGACCAAGACTCAGATGCTTGGGGCACCTGGGTGACTCAGCTGATTGAGCACTGGATGCTTGTTTTTGGCTCAGGTCATGATCTCAAGATCAAAGGATCAAGCCCTGCGTCAGGCTGAGTGTGGAGCCTGCTTAAAGATTCTCTCCCCCTCTGCCCTCTCTGCATTGCCCTCATCCAGCTTGAGCTCTCCCTCTCTAAAAAAAAAAAAAAAAAAAAGCCCAACACTTAATCTACTGAGCTACCCAGGTGCCCTGAAATTTATCACTTTTTTTTTTAAGTTTATTTATTTTTGAGAGAGAGAAAGAGAGAGAGAGCATGAGCAAGGGAAGGGCAGATAGAGAAGGAGACAGAGAACCAAAGCGGGCTCTGAGCTGTCGGCCCAGAGCCCAACACGGTGCTTGAACCCATAGACCGCGAGATCATGACCTGACCTGAAGTCTGCCACTTAACCAACTGAGCCACCCAGGCGCCCCTGAAATTTATCACTTTTAACAGAGAGAGCAGTCTTAGGTTCTGAGCCAACTGTGGCAGCTTCCCAGAATTATGCTTTTTACTTATTTGAGCTTATTTTTTTTTTACTGTTACCTTCCTCAGGTTGTTTTCTATTTAGAGTACTGTTGTAAAGTTTCCTTTTTAAAGGTGTTAAAGTGAGCCCTCTTAAATAAAAGTGTTAAGTAAATTATGATATAGGTGGTACACAGATTTGGCAAATGGAAAAGAAAAAGAGTAAAAGTCGTAGTTGGATTACTAAAACTTCCTCCAAAAAATATGCCATGTATTCTTCCACCACTATGCCTCAAGTCATTCCCTCTATCTGGAATGAACTTCGCCCAATGACTTTCTGCTGAAGTTCTTAATAAAGTAATTTAAAAATCACTTTACAACAGTACTATATAAATGGCAAACCTAACCTTCAAAACCCAGCTCAAGGACCACCTGTCGCAGGAGTCCTCTTAAATCTTTCTCTTCCTCTGTCCCCAGTTACCAGCAATTTCTTTCTTCTCCTTTTTTTTTTTGCCATCCCTGCCCCCATGACTCCTTATTCCCACTGCACTTATTTCTAACCCTGCTATCATAATTATTGTTCTGCCACCTAGGAGTGCTATTTCTCATGGCACTGTGGTTTAGAGGACGGAGCTAGGGCTTGTTCAAATCCAGTTCTGCCACTTACGGACTGTCTGACCTCGGACACAGGTTTTTGTTTTTTTTTTTTATAAAATGAGGATGGGACTCAGAGAAGAAGGTGGTTGTCACAGTGGCCGCCATGCAGCATGCACTAAATGAAAATGTTTCCTTTTCTCTCCCCTACGTGTGTGAATGTCTTTCGCGCTGGATTGATTCTTACACATTTTTTGCATCCTCTGCTGTGCTTGACATAGGGTAGGTACTCAATACATGTATTATATCATAGTCCAAGTGGTTCAGTTGTAGAAGTTTTCCATCTGTGATTCTTTTAACCGTGATCAGATACTACATTTTTAAAAGGAAAAATGGGGAAAGGGTTACATGGTATACTTTATGAAGTATTTAAAGTAACAAAAATTATATTAGAGACAAAAAGTCTCCAAGAATGCATAGGATGAGATTTAATAGTTTTAAAGCTGAGACATTTTAAGAAAATACAGTTTTTTTTAAAAAGTAATTTAGAAACTTCTGGGTGGCTCAGTTGATTAAGCATCAGATTCTTGATTTCGGCTCAGGTCATAACCTTGAGGTTTGTGGGAATGAGCCCCACGCCGGGCTCTGCGCTATCAGCCTGGGATTCTCTCTTCTCTCTCTTTCTCTCAAAATAAATAAATAAACTTTAAAAAAAAAGCAATTAAATTTTTTATATTAACAGCACTTCTGACAAGTGGGAGTACATGTACACAGTGTAGACTTTCTGGCCAGTATATACACATTTAGCTAGAGCATGTCAGGGCAATCTTAGCAAATGATTTTCGTTGTGCTGTTTTTATTAGTGGGAAATAAGCATGGGCAACTAATTTATACACATCCCACTGCATTTCTCTTTGGGTTGTAAATATCAGTGTCTTAGGTAGATGAGCAGCGATTTTCTAAGCGTCTCTGTCAAAAAAATTCAGCTCTCCAGAGAGACACTCACATCTGTTCATGGGATTTATTCCTTTGAATTGAGAGGGTTAGACCAAACATTATACGAAGTGAAAGAAGTCAGTCACAAAGGACCACATATCGTAGGATTCCATTTACAGAAGTCCAGAACAGGCAAATCCACAGAAACTGAAAGTAAATTAGTGGTTGCCAGGGGTTAGCAGGAAAGAATGGGGAGTCACTGCTAATGGGTATGCGTTTTCTTTTGGAGGTGATTAACATATTCTGAAATTATGTAGTAGTGAGTATTTTGTGAGTATAATAAAAACAATAATGACAACAACAACAACACTGACTTGTACACTTTAAGGGGGTGAATTTTATGGGCATGTGAAGTATATCTGGATCAAATGGTTACAAACAAAAAAAAGTCCAAAAATAAAAAAAACTGACTACTTGGCAGGCAGAACTCTGTGGCCTCCAGGTCCGGGCAGAGTCCCAGGGAACACAAGCTCCTGTTGCCAGTGGGGCTCCCACTGGAAAGGGTATGTTAACCCCTTTCCCGGGTTCAGTTTCCCGGGTTCAGCGTGTTCGAGGAGGCTGGACCCGATGAAGGTCGAAGCCCGCTCCAGGTCTGACCCAGAGTTATTCCAACCTCGGATCCCCGACCCCACAAGCCCAGAGTCCATCCGCGCACCCGCCCGCGTGGTTACCTGTACGGACCGATGGCCCCTGGAGCTTTCGCAGTGCTGATCACCTTTCTGATTAAAGATGCCATAGCTAACCCTTTTACTTGCTGCCCCTCCAAGAGAGAAATGCTGCACACGGCCCCGGCTTGCGTCTCACGGGACTGACCAACCCAGGGCAGAATCCCCGAGGTAACTTGTTTCCCGGGCGGGGGGAGGGGGTTCGCTCCGCATTCTGGGAGTTGTAGTCTGTGCGAGGCTCCCGGCCACGTGGAGGCCACGGCCGCGCTGGCGCATGCGCCCTGCAGATCGCTTGCCGCACACGTCTCCACCGAGGGGAGTGTTGCAGAGTCTTGTCGTTCTGACCCGAGGAGCCCTGCCTGAAAGCCTTTGGCAGGTAGGTCGTGACGGGCTGGTGTCCCCCAGGGTCCGCGAGTTTGGGGGGAGTGTGCGTGGCGGTCCTCCGCCCGGCGCCCGCGCACCGTGCCGGCTTTCCTCCCGGTTTTCTTCCGCTCAGACCCCGCTGACCTCCTCTTCGTCCCTTGCAGCCTGCGCCTGGGCCCCGCTTTGGGGTCCCGCGCCTCCTACGGCCCCTGTGCTCGAGCCCCCTGCGTCGGTCATTTCCTCGCATTGTCCCACCCGACGGACGCCGTTCTGGGAATGGGCTTGCACCCCTATCCTGCTGACCACTCTAAGGAATGAGTTGGGTCGTTCAGGGGACCACGCTGAGATCTGGGCGTCGTCGTCCACCTAACGCCCCTCCCGTGTTCCCATTCACGGGTGCCTCTTCTAGCTTTACAGGTCTCCACGCATCCCCCTCACATCTGAAGTGAGAGCCCTGGTGACTGGGATCTGCTTTCAAAAAGGAAGATAGGCTGGTCTCTTGGCAGATAGTCATGCTGTGTCAGAAGGCGTGGTACTTGGCCAAATATTTCTTATTCTGTTCATAAATGTATTATAGGCACACTTCACTCCATTTATGCATGCACGTGTACACTGAGCAAATTTATGTTGAGCCCCACTTTGTGCAAGGCACTCTGCTAGGTGTGATCTGGAATATACTAATAATGGTCTCTTCCATCAATAGACTTTTTTTTTTTTTTCTTTTAAATTGGGTTTGTGGTGTTAATACCATTCATGGCTCCCCTAGAGATGCCCTGGTGATGAATCTCTGCTGTAGGTCAGGATCGCGATAGCATTTTGATATCATCAATCCACCTATAATAAATGAAGATTTATTTTACCGAAGAATCAAATTTTGAGTTACATGAATATTTATTTACTAAATGTTTTTTTTTATTTTTGCATGGAAGTTCCCTTTCCCTATACCAAATTTATTATTTTCTTTCCAGAAATGTCTAATGCAAAAGAAAGAAAACATGCTAAGAAAATGAGAAATCAGCCCACCAACGTGACTTTATCCTCTGGCTTCATGGCGGATAGAGGCACAAAGCACTATAATGGAGGTGGGAAATCTTTCCAAGCTCAAAAACAAGGTAAGATACACACGGTACTCCCTCCACTCTGTTTGGATCAAAATGCTTATGTTAGCTCTTTTTGATAGTTATTATTTTAATGGTTAAATGACCTGCACTTTTTAAAAAGAGATCAGTTGACCTTCATTATTCGCACATTTTGTTTTGCCCAGTCACCTAGTTGTTAAGTTTATTTGTAACCCCCAAATTAATACCCATGGTACTTTGGTGGTTATTCGTGGATTTGTGAGGAGAGGGAAAAAATTTGAGTCACCCCATGTGGGCATTCTCAGCTGAGGTTCCCAGCTACCTTGGTTCAGCTTTCTTACAGAGATGGCCAGAGGGTGGAGACTCTGATGGGCCAGTGTGGCATAATTCGGAAAGCCTCTGCTCTAGCTGGGGATTGAGTTCTAGTTGTGGGTGGCCTCAGACAGATCACTTAACACTTCTGAGCCTCTTTTTTCTAGTTGTAAAATAAGGGAAACAGAATCTACTAGGATGAGTTGTTTTTATGATTTGAGATCGCAATCCATGTGATGTGTATGTATGTATATATATGTATGTATGTGTGTATATATGTGTATCTATGTGTATATATGTATGTATATGTGTATGTATACTTGTGTACGTATATACATATATATATTTCTTGGAACAGTGGTTCAGTATTTGCTAATTCAGCGTTCATTGTGACTTTATAGAGCATAACTATTGGGAATGACAAGAATTGGGTGTATGTATCTTAGAACAGATATATTTCTACTTTAACAGTTATTATTAAATCACACTTCTTTATTTCCTAAAAGAAATAGTGTGTTTTATATACATTTAGCTTGTGTGCTGATTTTAGAACCTTATAAAGTGATATCAAGGTGTTAGTTGTTCATTGGGTAGCAATAGAAAATGCCAGTTTGGGAAGATAGCAAGCAGGTGAGTAAGAACTTTTGGGGGACACTTTAAAGAATAGTGTGCATTGGGTCTGGTGAAGTAAGTTTTAGACTCTTCTATTTGTAAGATTTAGATTTCAGATTCAACAGTTGATGCCCATCATGCCACATAAGCCTTAATGGGTCTTACCTCATTTAAATCTCCCAGTGACAAACCTTGTAACATGTTTCATGGTTTATAGGGGCTTAATAATTAACAGTATAATGGGAATAAGAGGAACACTGTAAAATTCTCTGCTAGTCTCTCCCTCCCTTTGCAGACCGTGATTTGATGTCTTAAAGTCAGTGGTTTCAATGCACAGACATTTGTATAGACTTTGCTTTTATTTCTTTTCTTTAATTTAACACAGGCTCCCAACTTGAGTGTGGCAGAGAATTACAATAAAAGACTGAATATACAAAATCATGTAAATTGTAATATTGAAGGGAGCTTAGATTTGAAATTTATGTTGTACTCATAATTTATTGGAGAAAAGTTCCCTCATAATTTACATGCAAGGTTTATTTGTCATGCTGACAAGATGAGCCAGTATGCTGCCTGCTAGCTTTATCACCTTGGTCAAATTAATTCACCTCCCTATTGTAGGTAGATTTCCTCCTCTTTAAGGAAAGATAGTAATAGCCACATTACTGGGTAGTTGTAGGATTAAAAACCTAATTAGCATTGCCACCCAGCAAATGATGTTCTCCACTGTAATCTGTATTCCTGGTAAGGCTGACATATTTCTTTTTGTTTTCTTTTTGAAAACAAACTAGAGCTTCTTCCTGGAACTTCACGACCGCGGCATACCAAAATGATCCACCATTCCCCAGTTGATCCTGATGTGAATGAACAGTCTTCCTCCAAAATAATGTTTAAAAAAAAGGGAGGATGGAAAGCAGGTCCTGAGGGCACCTCTCAGGAGATTCCCAAGTATATAACTGGTAGGTGTTTGTGAAGAAGTGAAGTTTGATTATACGATGAGCCCTTTGCTTCAGTGCTCTCACCTTGGCCCTGCCTCCCCGTCTCTCTCCTCTCCTCCTTCCACTGGGGGTTCTTCTCGCCTCTAGTCTGGACTGTGGCTGTAGTTTCCTTGGGCCTGATTGCTCTCCATTCTTCAGTTTCTCTTTTTTTCCTCTTCTCCTTGTTCTTGTAAGTCCTTATCTGTGAACTGTTCTACTTTGTCCTAAAACCTTTTCCCTCGCCCCACTCCTTTTTAAAATATAAAATGGGGTCTACATGCATTCTCCAAGGATGAAACCGAATTTAACACACTCCGAGGGCAACCAAGATCTTTATTATTATTTTTTTTATTAAAAAATTTTTTTTTTAATGTTTATTTATTTTTGAGACAGAGAGAGACAGCATGAACAGGGGAGGGTCAGAGAGAGAGGGAGACACAGAATCTGAAACAGGCTCCAGGCTCTGAGCCATCAGCACAGAGCCCGACGCAGGGCAGGAACTCACAGAATGTGAGATCATGACCTGAGCCGAAGTCGGATGCTCAACCGACTGAGCCACCCAGGCGCCCCAACCAAGACCTTTAAATACCTGTCTCCAGGCCCCTTCAGATCTCTTCTCCTGTTACTCCCTCCCCCCATCACCTGCACCCCTGGTATGCATAACTCTGTATTCATTAGGTATGCCTTCTGGTCTCTGTGCCTGGTGGGAAAAATGCACTTAAATGTCCCCAGCACTCTGTTTACTTCAAAAAAAGGTCTGCTTTTCAATAAGGAAAACTAGTAAAGTTATGATTATATATTTAGAAAAAGCAAAAAATATTAAAGAAAACAAACTTTTGAAGTCACAACCTTTGTGACTTCAATTTTACTTTTTCTTTGTTTTCTTATGTGATTATTGCACTTGAAAATGGTTGTGCTTGGGGTGCCTGGGTGGCTCAGTTGGTTAAGCATCTGATTCTTGATTTTGGCTCAGGTCATGATCCCATGGTTTGTGAGATCAAGTCCCACATTGTGCTCTGTGATGACAGTGCACAGCCTGCTTGGGGTTCTCTCTCTCTCTCCCTCTCTCTCTCTCTGCCCCTTCCCTGCTTACATGCTCTCTCTCTTCCCCAAAATAAATAAATAACTTTATATAAAATAAATGGTTGTGATTTATATTGCATGTAGCCCTCTGTTTTAAGGAATTGTTTGTAAACATGCTTTTTAACTATTTTTATGGTTAAAAAAGTGACACTGAATCCTTATAGAGAACTTGAAAAAAAGTAGAAACAGAATGGCTTTATATATAATACAGATATAGCTACCATCTGTATTAATCTAATTAAGGGTTTGGGTGGTGGGTGAATTTTAAGTTCATATACTTCAAATCTGTCTTCCTTCTGAGATTGACCAGAGGCATTGATTCTAGACTTGTCTTTAATTATCATGCTATTTTTGTCTACAGCTTCTACTTTTGCTCAAGCCCGAGCTGCTGAAATCAGTGCTATGTTGAAAGCAGTGACCCAGAAATCTTCTAATTCACTGGTTTTCCAGACGCTGCCCCGGCACATGAGACGGAGAGCCATGAGCCACAATGTCAAACGCCTTCCCAGGCGGTTGCAGGAAATCGCCCAGAAAGAGGTATATGTTTCACTTAGTGTAAGTGTTCAAGTTAGTAGTTCCTAAAAAAAATTGAGAAATGTTAACCTAATAGAATTAAAGTGAAAACCAAAAGCAATGTACTCTTTTGCATTATTTTTGGATTTAATCATTATCCCCCCACCTTCCTCCTTGCTATCTAATTAGCAAGCAGTTGGATATTACATATAGCATTTGGAAACCCTTTCTTTTTTCTCTTTCTTTGTTTCTTTGTTTCTTCCTTCCTTCCTTCCTTCCTTCAATTTTTCATTAATTTCAGGTCCCCTTTTTTTTAATGGTGTTAAATAGTTGATGTTCTGCTGTCAGATTAAAAATAAAATCCTGACCTTCTTACCACATAAGCAATTTTAGCTCTACGTTTTGGGGGTGTGGCCAGCTTAAAGTTGGAAAATCAAGAGAAAAAGCAGCAACGATGCCTAGTACTTGCCTTTTGACTTTTTCAACGTTGAAAACTTGAAACTTGGATTTAATTTTTCCTCAAGTCTAGTTGTTTTTGGCTTTATCAAAATTCTTCGCTTGGACATTTTCAGGTTGTCTCAGCTACCCATGTCTTTATTAGTTGATTTAAAAGTTCCTCATGGAGTGCCTTCTGTGTGCGGTACTATACTGGTGTTGGGGTGAGAGGAGTTCAGCAAACTAATGGAGAAGAGATTTGGTTTTTTTCCCCCCATAAAAGTTTAGCTCAGCTATGGAGGAGAGTAAGAGTGAAAACTGAACAGGAATTTTGTGCTTTCTAGATTTAGATTGTAAGGTTTGTTTCCCATGGCATTTGCCTATCAGTACCTAACTGACATTGAAATGTATAGGTTTTCCTCACTTCACATTTTTCATCCTGTTTTGGGTTTAGTTCCAATCCCAGAGGTTTACAAAACAATAAAACCAATAACAAAAGAGCTGGCATCTTCTTCTCTTGCTCTCTAACATGAATAGCCACAATAAGCTTGCGTTACTGTGTGGAGCATTTTATAAAGACTCTAATCCTCATAGTCCACAAAGCTTGCCGGTTAGTAAGTGATAGAACTGTGCTTCCTCTCTGAGTTTGCCCGTTTCTGAAACCTTCACTCTTGCCTTCTGTCTGCTCTTTCACTGGAGAAATTGCCAAGTCAAAAAATTAAGCACACTGATGGAGTCTGAAAGGTACTCCCACCTAATCTAAAGTTAGTTGCTTGAATTCCTCACATGTAACTTTTATTTTGAGATAGTTACCAACTAGGACCCTCCTCTCTTCTTGAAATCGCAGGCAGAGAAAGCAGTGCACCAGAAAAAAGAACATTCAAAAAATAAATGCCATAAAGCTCGAAGATGTCACAAAAACCGGGTGCTAGAATTTAACCGTAGACAAAAGAAGAACATATGGTTAGAGACTCACATCTGGCACGCCAAACGGTTTCACATGGTCAAGAAGTGGGGCTACTGTCTCGGGGAGAGGCCGACAGTCAAGAGCCACAGAGCCTGCTACCGAGCCATGACAAACCGTTGCCTTCTCCAGGTATGCTTCTCTAGTTGGTTTTCTTTTTATATTTGTTTAGACGAAATGGAAGTGATGTTTGGGCTCAGCTCTAAAGGATCAGGGAAGGAGAGAGTTGACGCGGCAGAGGAAGTCAGGTAAGAGGGAAGAATTGAGGTAAATTCGGTGTGATAAAGATGAAGAGAGTGAGATCATTAAGAGAGGATAACATTAAGGGGAGATTAGTTCAGGAAAAATAGGTAGGAACAGGTCCTGCAGGGTCTTGGTCATGTTTGAGATTTATTCAGCATTGATTCATTTAGAAGTCATTCATCAACAACAAATATTTGTGTGCCCTTAGCAGTGTTCAGAATGCTGTTGTAGATGTTTAGGATTCAGTGGGATGCTAGGAAGTTTGTTTTAAATTCTCTGAGAGGACAGTTTGTTTTATGCCTGGTAATAGTATTTATCTGGTCGTCCCTCTCCCTTTCCCCAATTGGTAAATCAATGGCTTTCATTCTTCCAGGACATATTTAGAAATTTACTCTTGGAAGATTCTGCCTTTCAGTGGCAGGATGGCCTTGACCAGGTTTTATTGTTTTTTAAGATTTTTTTACCTGAGTGTAGTTGACAAACAGTTACATTAGTCGCAGGTGTACAAAATAGTGATTCAACTTCTCTATATTTTATGCTGTGCTCACCACAATGTAGCTACCTACCATCTGTCACCATCCAGCACTATTGCAGTGTCATTGGCTGTATTCCCTGTGCCTGACCCTTTATCCCCCTGACCGATTCGTTCCATAACTAGAAGCCTTGGCCAAGTTTTGAAAACCATTGGTGTTAGGAGTCTCTGATGCCTCTTGAAAGCAGTAGAGGAGAATAATCAATATAAAAACCTTTAAAAAAAAGTTGTGGTAAACTATACATAACATCAAATTTTACCGGCTTAATTACTTATTTAAGATTTTATTATTTATTTTTTAAAGTTTATGTATAAAACATTAAAAAAATTAATTAAAAAAGGGGAACCTGGGTGGCTCAGTTGGTTAAGCATCTTACTTTGCTCAGGTCATGATCTCATGGTTTTGAGTTTGAGCCCCACATGGGGCTCTCTGTTATCAGCACAGAGTCTGCTTGGGATCTTCTGGCCCCCTCTCTCTCTGCCCCTCTCCTGCTTGTTCTTGTTCTCTCTCTCAAAAATAAATAAAACATTAAAAAAGTAATTAAAAAAATAAAGTGCATTTATTTTTAGACACAGAATAAGTGGGGGAGGGGCAGAGAGAGAGGGAGACCGAGAATCCCAAGCAGGCTCCATGCTGCCAGTGCAGAGCCCAATGGGAGGCTCAAACTCACAAAACTGAGAGATCATGACCTGAGCTGAAACCAAGAGTTGGACACTTAACCGACACCCATGTGCCCAAGATTTTATTTTTGAATAATCTCTACACCCAGTGTGAGGCTCAGACTTGCAACCCTGAGATCAAGAGTCACATGCTCCACTGACTGAGCCAGCCAGGCACCTCTTTTAAGTATTATTATTTTTTAAGGTTTGTTTATTTTGAGAGAGAGAAAGAGAACAAGCCGGGAAGGGGGAGAGAGAGGGGAACAGAGAACCTGAAGCAGGCTCCATGTTGACAGCAGAGAGCCCAATGTGGGGCTCAAACCCACAAACTGTGAGATCATGACCTGAGCTAATGTCGGATGCTTAGCTGACTGAGCCACCCAGGCACTCTACCCTTTAATTATTTTAAGTGCACAGTTCTGTGTCATTAACTATAGTCATATTGTTGTCTAACTATTATCACCATTCATCCCCAGGTCTTTTTCATCTTCCCCGTTGCTCACTCGCCTACTCCCAGCAACCACCATTCTACTTTCTGTCTTTAGGAATTTGCCTATTCTAGATACCTCATATAAGGAGAATCACACAATATTTATCCTTTTGAGACTGGCTTACATCACTTAACGTCTTCAAGGTTCAGCCATGTTGTGTCGTGTGTTGGAATTCCCTTCTTTTTAAAGCTGAATAGTACTCCATTGTATGTACATACCACATCTTGTTTGTCTGTTTATCCAGCAACGGACATTTGGATTGCTTCCACCTTTTGGCTGTTGTGAATGATGCTGCTATGAAATGAACTTGCAAATATCTTTTCCAAGTCTCTGTTTTCAGTTCTTTGGGTATATACTTAGAAGTGGAATTGCTGTTTCACATGGTAATACCGTGTTTAATTTTTTGAGGAACTGCTCTACTGTTTTCCATAGAGGCTATGATATTTTTCATTCCAACCTGCAACGTGCCAGCGTTCAATTTCTCCATGTCCTCACTGATACTTACTATTTTTAGTTTATTTGATAATAGCCATCCTAATGGGTGTGAAATAATACAAGAACCTTTTAAGGGCTTTTGATTTGAAGATTCAGCAGCAGAAATCATTGATTATAGTAAAATCCTTTATCTATATTGTGGAAACTGGGATCCAGAGAGATAAAGTGACTTGTCCAGGGTCATGCACCTTGTTGGTGGCTAGGTAGCCTTTGGGCAGCTGATTTCCCTGGCCTGTGCTTCTTCTGCCATACACTGCCATTTCCCAAATTTTAAGACAGATGGGTAAGTTACTTCTTATTTGGGGCAAGATTTTTGCTGACGTTATCAGATATTTTCTTTACATTTGATCAGCCCTAAGTAATACAAATAATAGCTAATAGTAACAGACATTTTTGAGTACTTAATCTTATGCCAGGCCTGGTTTTAATGGTTTATATACGTTTGCTCTTTTAGTCCTTACAACACCACAGCAGACGTAGTTAGCATTATTTCTACTTTACAGATGAGGAAACTAAGGAACAGAGAAGTTACGTAATTTACCCACGGCTATACAACCAGTGAGTGGTGATGTTGAGATTTCAGCCCAGGTCTGATGCCACGACTTCCAGGCTATTAACCGTAGTTTGGTGCTGACACTCAGTTGTACAGATTTGGGTGTGGTTCACCTGCACACTGATAGCTGACGGTGGATCCCTGCTGCTGGGAAGATTTCTGTGTGTGTGATAGCACTGATTTCTGTGAGTTTGTCAGAAGCTTAGCTATAGTTTCCCTTTTAGTCTCAGGTGCTGAGTGTACTGAAATTGCTTAAATGTGATGTGGCAGAGGGGCTGGTTTGGGGGTCAGTGAGCCCAACTCGAATGCTGGCTTCTCCACTTGCTGATATATAGCTTTGTTCAGGGACAGTCTCTGTGTCGGTATCCTCGTCTGTCATACGGCAGCAGAAAGTACCTGGCTTGTCACGTGTTGGTAGGTGTACCATGTAGTAGATGACAGCCCAGACCCTGGCACTCAGCATCTGTTCAGTGACTGTTACTGTTGTTTTGGTTCTTTAACATACTTGTTTTACTAGCTCAGTTGATCTCTTGCCATCTCATTTAAGTCGGTAAGGTCTTGCTCTCATTACTTTCATTTTTCCTTGAACATTGTTTAGTCAGAGTTGAATATCCTAGTCAAGATTAAGCATGGGAGGAATATAGGATAAATTAATTACGACATTATGTCTCTAGGTTCAGTGTTAAATAATCTTGGAGTCCTGAATTAGCTAACCAAAGTGAACTTTAGCATAACTTTGCAGAATATATTGATATCGTGGTATTCTACTCTGATTTCTTAGATAGGTTTGGGGGAGGAATAACCCTTTACTTAGAGGCAGCAGTTTTTATACTCTACTTAAAACTTGTTTGTAAAAATGGCATAAAACGCAGATTAAAAAAAAAATGTTTTATTTATTTAAGTAACCTCTGCACCCCATGTGGGGCTCGAATTCATAGCCCCAAGATCAAGAGTCTCATGCTCCTCTTACTGAGCCAGCCAGGTACCCCCACAGATTTTCTTTCTAGAAAAGACACAGTAACTTAAATTTTAAATGAAAATTCATTTTGATTTTGCTTTAGATTGGTTTAAAAATATTTGCTAATGTCCTAAGAATAGACAGGTTTCAGGTTTTGTCTTAAAGAAATGATAGCTTTGGCAATTTGTTCTGAGTCTTGGACTGGTAGAAGTTTTTCTGATGTGACTTTTGGCGTTTTACAATTTTCCCCCATGTCCCATTCTAAGTATTTGATTACGTCTCCTCCTTTGTGCAGGATCTATCCTACTACTGTTGTTTGGAGCTGAAGGGCAAAGAGGAAGAAATACTGAAGGCACTTTCTCCGATGTGTAGCATAGACACAGGTAAACTGGTTTTAAAGCTGAATGCTCTTTTAGTCTTTGCGTATTTGTTCATTTCATGAGCAAGTAAGTGTTTTGGAATTTAAATATATATAAAATGCGTAAGGCAGTTCTTGTTCCCAATGAGAATGCTAATGTAAGAAAGGTGGGGTGGTTTCAAATTATTTGTAACATTGTTAAGTGGAAGGTGAGAGAACCTTTATTTTGGTGTAGTGAATTCAGTGGGGCAAAAACTCAGTCCCCATTCATCCATTTATTCATTCATTCAGTGTTTATTGAGAATTTACTGTGTGCCAGGCTTTGATTTATGCAGTGGTCAACACCAGCACCTCATCCCTCATAGAGATAGACAGCAGATAACAGGATGGCAATCAGGAAATACTACTACTATCTCAGCACTGGAAATGAGAGAATTTTGTTTTTGTTTGTGTCAGGACTGACTTTCGCAGCAGTTCACTACTTGTCTGGAAAACGCCAAGGTAGTGTCATACTTTACCGGGCAAATAAATACCCTAGAGAGATGCTGGGGCCTGTTACATTTATTTGGAAGCCTGAGTGGACCCCTGGTCACACTTCTGAGAGCAGGCAGTTATGGATCTGGCTTCATCCAACTCTGAAACAGGTATAATCCTTGAGTTATTTGCTCATGACTCTGTTACTGCATTCTTTTTTTTTTTTTAATTTTTTTTTTCAACGTTTTTTATTTATTTTGGGGACAGAGAGAGACAGAGCATGAACGGGGGAGGGGCAGAGAGAGAGAGGGAGACACAGAATCGGAAACAGGCTCCAGGCTCCGAGCCATTAGCCCAGAGCCTGACGCGGGGCTCGAACTCACGGACCGCGAGATCGTGACCTGGCTGAAGTCGGACGCTTAACCGACAGCGCCACCCAGGCGCCCCTCTGTTACTGCATTCTTAATTCCTGTTGAAATCAATGCTCTGGAAATTTAAATAGTATAAAAGTTTCGATGAGAACTTGGTATTAGAATATAGGGAAGAACCTTATGTGAATATGAAATGAAGCAAATCTTGACCTTTCACTTTTTAGTAAATCCTAAGTGGAAGTAGAGATAAAACCCACCATATTATGTACGCAGTGGCTTGAAATGCTGCATTTGGTCTAATGGTCCTACCAGGTCTGAATTGCTTCGTTGGTATCCAGGTCCTTGTAAGAACCTCTTTGATGATAAGAAGCTATTTTGAGTAATTCAGATGATTTTTTTTTTTTTTAAGTTTATTTATTTTGAGAGAGAGAGAGCATGTGTGTGTGTGTGAGGGAGGGACAGAGAGAGAGAGACAATCCCAAGCAGGTTCTGTGCTGCCAGTGCAGAGCCTGATGTGGGGCTCGAACACACCAACCTGAGATCATGACCTGAGCCGAAATCAAGAGTTGGGCGCTTCACTGACTGAGCCACCCAGGCGCCCCAAATTGTGATGATTTCTAATCTCTCTTTTTTTTTCTTGGCATAGTCACTGCTTTTTTCTGGTAGACTATAAATTTTCTCTTTAATCTGATTTTCGAAAATGTTAATTGTTCAGAGTAGTCACATTATTTTCATTAATCTTTGACACTTTGAAGTTTTTTTGTTTCAAGTGTTGTGCACTGTTTGGCAGCACCAAAAAAGCTTTTTGATAAATCATGATGAATTTCGTTTAATTTGTAAAGGGATAAAAATGTATATTTTTAAAGGAAGAAAAAAATAATACGAACTGAACTACCTGAAGTTTTTAAATATTTCCTTAGGATATTTTAGAGGAAATAAAAGCAGCGTGCCAGTGTATGGAACCCATCAAATCAACTGTCTGTACCCTGGAGCCCCTGCTGACACCATCGCAGGAAAAAAGCCAAACGGAACTACCTGATGAGAGAATTGGCAAGAAAAGAAAACGGAAAGATGATGGAGAAAATGCTAAACCGGTTAAAAAAGTCATCGGTGACGGAACTAGAGATCCACATCAACCATATTCTTGGGTCTCTCCAGCCACAGGCGTTATAATCAGGTACAGGTGAATTCTCTCTGAATCCTCCGAACAATTTTAGTGAAGCCTTGTTCTGTTTTTGCCAGTGGCTCAGACACTGTGTATGATGAAGGTTTCCATCTTAAGATCTTTTCTCTCTTTCAGTGATTTGACGATGGAGATGAACAGGCTCCGGTTGATCGGTCCACTTTCCCACTCCATCCTAACTGAGGCACTAAAAGCTGCTTCTGTCCATACCGTAAGAGTAAATGTGACTGTAGTGGTTTAATCCAGTTATGTCCTTCCTAGCAAATTTGAAACCTAACATATTTCAGTAGCATTTTGGGCCACGCCCTATAAATGTTTATTTCTCTACTTATGTTTAGTATCAAATACTTTGTCATCTTTCACTTCTAGAGGAACAAATCTGGGGAAATCTAGTGAGTAAACTAACTTGTTCTTGTTTAAGTGCATACTCTCCTTGCAAGTTTGTGAGTTTTGTGGGTAACAGAGAACCCCTAAAATCACTGAAAGTGTGTACCGGGTTTTATTTGTTTGTTTGTACTTGTGTGATGCATATTTTCTGGGGCTTGTTTTAAGGGTCTGTGATCCCTAAAAGGTTAAGAGCAATATGTCTAGTGCAGCAGTGTCCAGTAGAATTTTCTGCAAGGATGATAGTCTTCTGTGGCATCCGTATGGTAGCCATTAGCTACATGTAGTTCTTGAGCACTTGAAGTGTGGCTAGTGTGACTGAGGAACTGATTTTGTACCTTTGATTAATTTTAATTAAATAGAGATAGCTCTCTGTGGCTGGTGGCTACCAAGTGGACCACGAAAGTATAGAGAGGAGAGATTAAGTTAGGAATCAGACACTCGGATTCAGATCCTGTTTGTTTCCCCTGGATTAGTGCAACTCACCCTTCTGTTGACTGTGCCTCTCACAGATTTGACATGCCAAATAAGATGTTAAGCCTGAACAGGTTTTGAGCTTTTAATGAAGAAAGATACTTTAAAAAACAAAGGCAGCTTCTCCTTCCCTCCCTCTCCCTCTCTCTCTCTTTCTCTCTCTTCCCCTCTCCGTCACTTCCACACCTGCCTCAACCTCTGTGTCTCTTGCCTGAATACCAAAGCAGCTTTTTCGCTTCCTCTACTGTTCCTTCTTTTCACTCCATTCTCCATGCAGGAAATGGAATGATCTTTTAACAGTTTATTCATATCATGTTACTTTCCAGTTAAAAGCTTTTAAATAGTTTCTTATTGTATTTATGGTAAAATCCAAAGCCCTTAATATGACTTCATACTCTTGTGCCTTCCTGCCTCTGCCCTCATCTCTCCTCACCTGCATCTCAGTCACACTGGCCTTCTTTCAGGTCCCAGAATATGTCAGATCTCCTCTCCTTTAGAGCCTTCACACCCCCTTTCCCCACCGGGCTGAACTTTCTGCCCCCCACCTCCTCCTCCGGCCCCTGCCTTTGCTTGGCTAAACCTTCCTTGTTCTTCACGTTTCAGCCTCTATATCGTTTCCCTCTAGAATCCTTTCCTGACCCCCAAGTTAAATTATATAAGTTATATTTCATCATATTTTGCACATTTCCTCAATTTATATGTCTAGATCTGCTTAGGTACTTATGCGATGTTCACATGGAGCTTTGATGGCAAAGACTCTGTCTCCAGTGCTTAGCACAGTGCCTGTAGCAGAGTAGGGGCTCCACTCTAGCTAATAAGTTGCTCAGTGAGGATCTGAACCTAAGAAGTTAGGTTCCGGAGCCTTACTTTAAACCTGTAAGCTATGTTGTCTGAGTTTCTGTGAGGTAAATAGCCCATATGTTAACAGGGTGCTTCTTTAGAATCTGTAGGAGCACATCCTTCTTCAGTGAACTTCAGTATGAAACATGGCTATAGGTTCTCTTCCTTGGTGTGTAACTGGTGCTTGAGGTGCTCTTTGGTTTTTTGTTTTAAGGGTTTTTGTGTTTTGTTTTGTTTTGTTTTAAGTAATCTCTGTACCCAACATGGGGCTTGTGACCCCATCGAGAGTCATACTCCTCTCTGCCAACTGAGCCAGCCAGGTACCCCTGAGGTGCTTTTTGAAACCTTGCTCGATTCCTGGTTCTGTCTGAGAAAGATATAAGTAAAGCATTTGTGTGTCTTATTTGAAGTTTTTTTGAATAATGTGATTGTAAGATATCTTTTTGCTTTTTCAAACAGAAGGTTTGGTTTTTCTTTGGTGGGGAAGGTTTTGTTACTTAAATTGGTATGAAGTTGGTGGTAGTAGGAGAGGAGCAAGGAGCAGGCCTCTTTTGTCAGTAGTGTGCTGACAGAAGAATGCAGCTATGGAGTAGCTTGGGTGGTCTCTCTGAAAACCATGGGTATTGTTGTTAGTGTGTGAAATCTCGAGAGAACTGTAACACTATGTCCTTGCCTCTAGTGAGAAGAGTAGTCAGTCTGGTGTTAATTACTGTGTTAAATATAATGGCAGTTTCTCACATATCACAGCCATAATAAAATTATCAAGTCCGATTCATTATTTGGTGAATAGGGATTGTTATTTTTCAGGAGGGAGAGGACACAGAGAAGACACCTCACCATTGGTGGATTGAAACCTGTAAGAATCCTGATAGCGTTTCCCTTCATCACAAACAAGAAGCCATTTTTGAATTGTTGGGAGGTATTCAGAGGGAATGCTGACTGGGTGGTTTGGGGAAGAAGGGAGGAGTGGGAAGTGGGTTCAAAGAGTGTTTTACAGTTGGGCTGCCTACATGGAGTGGTACTTTTTAACTTGTTACTGCTTGTCGTAATATAGCAAGAAAACATGTCGGAGAGGTACCTGACTCAGTGAGCGTGGGAAACGCTATTTGAGTATATGTTAGTATTCCAAATAGCTCCCATTCTGTTATGATAGGTAAACACATAGACCAGGTACTAAACCAAGGACTAAACTTACCTGTATTTAATAGCGTTTGTGTATTAAGCTACTGTAGTTATCAGTGATGGAAATATACATGTTCGTGTTGTAAAATAATGTTTTGTTAATTTAATGTTTTTGATAAGAAACGTCATTCTTTATGAATGTTAATTTACTCCCTAAAAGTATTAATAGGAAAAAAGAGGAATACATGTTTTTTAATAGCCCAAGAAGAAATTTTTATTAAAAAAATTGAAAATACAAGCATATGTGTATATATTGTGAGTGACTTTGTGTAAACTTGTTTTTTTTGTTTGTTTTTATTTTTGTTAAAGGAATAACATCACCAGCAGAAATTCCAGCCGGTACTATTTTGGGACTGACAGTTGGGGATCCTCGAATAAATTTGCCTCAAAAGAGGTCCAGAGTTCTGCCCAACCCAGAAAAATGCCAAGGTAAAGTTTCTAGAACACCCTTGGTTTTCCTTAGTTTTGAGTAGTTTAGTCCCATTGGAAGAGTTCTGTCTGACACCTCTGCATTAACTTCACTTATGAAAAGTTGGGATGATCTTTACCTGCCTCCTTTTCAAGGTGATTATGACCAAAGGAGATGGTGTGTTTGGAAGTGTCTTTTAGCTTTGAGACATGTAGCCTGATCCTTACGTTCATTTTTTCCCCCTTGAGTTCTTTATTTTTAGTATCTGGTAAAAACTGTCTTTCTGGAAACTGGGTTCTCTGAAAATGGCTGGCATTTCAGAATTTTAATTGTGAGGAAGGGATCCGCACCCGCAGCTGGTCTTGTGCTCATTGGAAGCCTCTGTCTGACCATACAGATGATCCAGGTTCGAATCCTGGCAAGGCCATCCCAGGTGCTGAAGGGTAAGATGTCTTGGTTTAGACTCAGTGGAGTGGCTCACGGGAGTTGTTTGGTGGGGGTGGCCTAGGGCAGGAGCTGGCTAAAATTTTAGTCTAGTCTCACGTTTGCAACACTGGTGCTAATATCTCATTGTATTTACTGTCATTTAAACACTCTTCATTGGAGGAATCATAAAATTTCTGTTGTGAATTTTGAGAGGAAAAATACAGGTATGTGTAGTAACAACTTGAGTTTTGTTTGTTTTTTCGTTTTTTTTTTTTTGTTTGTTTGTTTTTTGTTTTTTTTTTTTTTGTTTTTTTTTTACCTCCACATGTAGTTAATAGCTGATTAAGGGAGCAATAAATTACTGTCTCAGGACCTTACATGAAAGGTGGATTGGATGAGAGAGGTGTAGAGGTGTTTGAAGATATATAGGCAACTTAGTTAATTATGGAGCCTTAGACTTTTCTCAATGAGTTGTTGCCTCTTTCTTTTCTTTTTTAATGGCATTATGGTCTGGTGCAACCATGAAAATTGTAGTGTTCACTATGCCATTAAATGTAGACTACAATAATCGCCTTAAAGCCATAGTTAAACTCTATTTAGTTTCCTTGGCTGCCTGAAATCATTTTTTGGAATGAGGCAGTTATATATTAAACACTTTTAGAAAAATGTTTATTTATTTTAGAGAGTGAGTGAGTGGGGGAGTCCAGAGAGAGAGGGAGACAGAGGATCTGAAGCAGGCTCTGCGCTCATAGCAGAGAGCCTCGTTTGGGGCTTGAACTCACGAACTGTGAGATCATGAACTGAGCTGAAGTCAGAAGCTACTGAGCCACCCCTGTATTAAATACTTTTTAAGCCTTTTATCTTAATATAAATCAGTTCCAGGAAAATTAAAGTTCATCTTGAAAAACAAGATTTAATTTCTATAAAAGCTTACTGTATTATCGGTCATTGTATTTTATTTAAACCGTTTTAAGTAATTTCTTTGAAGACGTAGTCATATGTGAGTCACATAAAGCAGTAAACTTTTTAAGCAGTTAGTATTATATCAATATTACTAACAAATGTGACATATCATCTAGGATGATAATTCAAAATTAAAGTTAGAAATAAACTTTGATGAGCTGGGTCAATTGATGGAAGATTAATCCTTGGAAGAATCTCAATGTCATGATCTAAAACTTAATTCTCTGATGTAGAACTTCCAGTTTCTCTTTCTATATCTGAAGTCACTCTCTGCCTTTTTGACTTAGGAAATTACAAGGGTTTAAGGAGCTATATGCCAGGAAAGGGGCATTTGCCCCAAAACCTAAATACATATTTTCTTAATTAAAAAAAATTTTTTTAATGTTTATTTTGAGAGAGGGAGGGAGGGAGGGTAGGGACAGAGAGAGAGGGAGAGACAGTATCTGTAGCAGCTCCAGGCTCTGAGCTGTCAGCACAGAGCCCGACGTGGGGCTCAAGCTCATGAACTGCGAGACCATGACCTGAGCCGAAGTTGGAAGCTTAACTGACTGAGCCACCCAGGGGCCCCATATTTTCTTCTTATATCACAGTATTCGAATGATGTATACCCTCTCGTTTCAGAGTTCTCTAATTCCTAGTACACATGAGAAGATAGTTTGTTATCCACATCAGTCAAACCCTTCTTTATGGTTTAAGTAGCACCAAAATTGGTCCATTTTGTCTGTTAACAGCCTTAAAACCTTAAAGGCTAAAGGAGTGTCTTTTCTTACTCATTAAAGCCCCTTTCAGTCACAATTTTTATGTTAATGAGGTGGAAAGCCTCTAAGGATGGTGGGCTGGTGACCAGGGGAACCAACCACAAGGTTAGAAGGTTAGAACTTTCAGCCCTTTTACTCCTGCCCCATCCAGACCTGCTTGTGGAAAGGGGCGGGGGTTAGAGATTGAGTTTCATTGTCAACAGCAATGATTTAATCAGCCTTGCCTACTTGATTAAGCCTCCATAAAAATCTTACACTGTTGGGGTTCGGAGAACTTCCGGTTTTTTAAACACATGGAGGTGTTGGGAAGGTGGTTAAGCCCAAAGAGGTCAAGGGCATCCCTTCCCTCATACCTTACCCTATGCATCTCTTCCATCTGGCTGTTTCTGAGTTAAATCTTTTTATTTAAAAACAGAAAAGAACATTACATTAGTAGTAAGTAAACTGTTTTCTTGAGTTCTAGGAGCCATTCTAGCAAATTATTGAATTTGAGGAGGGGGTCATGGGTGAGACCAATTTATAGCCAGCTGGTCAGAAGTACAGGAAACCAGGGACTTCGAATTGGCATTGGCATCTGAGGAAGGGGCAGTCTTGTGGGATTGAGCCCTTAAACTGTGGGATCTGACACCATCTCCAGGTGGATAGTGTCAGAATTGATTTGGATTGTAGAACATCAGCCGGTGTTGCAGAATTGCTTGCTCTGGGGAAAATGGCTACACATTTGCGTGTCAGAAGTATTGAGAGTAGAACAGCAAGAGGGCAGAGAAGGAAACAGTTTCTTTCAGTGAAGAACCTGAAGTAAGGATGCATATTGATGCTTTGAGGGAGGCCTGGGTGGCTCAGTCAGTTGAGTATCCAACTCTTGATTTCAGCTCAGGTCATAATTCCAGGGTCATGGGATTGAGCCTCTTGTTGGGCTCCATGCTCAGCGTGGAGCCTGCTTAAGATTCTCTCTCTTTCCCCACCCTGCTCTCTCCCACACACACGCGTGCACACTCTCTCAAAATAAAAAATAAAAATGAAGAAAAAGTTTACTTGATCATTTGATTCTTGAATTTGATTTAAATGTTAATAGTGTGTTTTTGCAAATCTTTTCAACGTAACACAACGTAACACAGTATTTCACCATGTAAATAAAATCGAATTTCTCTTGTACTGTTATTTTAGTATGTATTCTCTTTCGCATCTGCTGATTTGCCCTGATTGTTTTAACTAGTCTTTGTCTTCCAGAGATGAATTTGCTTTAGACAATGCTTTACGTTGTGCTCATGGAATTTTTATAATCTTTCTCTTTACCCACTCTTTGGTAGTGTGTACCCAAACCACGGGAAGAGTCAAGTTGCCTTTAGAGTGATAGGTGAGAGATTGTCCCTTTTTACAGCTTTTCCGAGCACCTTCAGAGCACTGATCTATAGTTGACTCTGCAAAGTGTCCAATTATTGGTCATTTTGCCCCAACTTCTCTGTTTCTGCTCTTGGGAGAAAAATCCCTCAGCTTCGGCTGCACCCCTTAAACTGTTCTGCATATTTAATTTAGAGTGAATCTGAAGACTATAAATTTGGTTTATTTGATTCCCAAATGAGAAAAGCATTTATTAATTTCCTTTGCTTCTGTAAGGAAACTTATTAAGAAAGTTTTAATTTAAAATTTGGTCATCTTCAAACCTACTTACGAAAGGAGGAAACAAGCTATTTCCTTCAACCTTTAAGTTATTCTGGAGTTATGTAGTTAATTAGAAGGCTTTTGCCTGCGTATGAAAGAAAATATGCTTAATATGAGCCTTGGGCAAAGGACTTAGAATTACATTCAGAATTGATAAGTCATTCGAGGCCCACTTGCGTGCATGCTGACTCAGCTGGTAATACTCTCTTTCTCTCAACTACTGAAGACTGTTGACCTAAAAGGGCCTTCCCTTTTGCCTTCAGACATATTCTGTTTTGTTTTAAATAGATGTTACATTTTAGAACAGCTTTAGGTTCATAGCAAAATTGAGTGGAAGGAATAGAACGTTCCTGCTCCCACATATGCACAGCCCCCATGAAACTGCATTGACACATGGTTGTGCAGAGTCCATCGTTTATATTACGTTCATTCTTGGTGTTTTATGTGGGATTTGACACATTTATAACAACACGAGTCCACCGTTGTAGTATCATAAAATAGTCTCACTGCTCTAAAAATCTGTGCTCTCCTGATTCATCTCTCATTCCCTCTCTCAGCCTTCATCTTTTTACTGTCTTCATAATTTTCTTTTCCAGAATGTCGTATAGGTGGAATCATACAGTATGTATCCTTTTCAGATTATCTTCTTTCACTTTGTAATATGCATCGGAGCTTCTTCCATGTCTTTTCATGGCTTGATAGCTCATTTCTTTTTAATTCTGAATAAAATTCCATTGTCTGGATATACTACCTACTTTGTTTCATCTATTTGTTTACTATTATTTTTTAGACTATTTAGAGGTGAGGTCGTGCTCTCCTGTGCCATGTCTTTTGTCTGCAGCCAGCTCTGAATAGAATCCCAGTTCTGTCACTCAAAATCTATGGCGGGACCCCACAGGAAAGCATTCTGGGTAGATAGGGGCTGTTTGAAATGGAGCCCATTTGCTCCTAGACAGGCTGTGTGAACTTCACGGCACACAGCACTGTTACTCGGGATGCTGTTGGTTATTATCTCTATGAGGAACCGCAGCAACTAGAGGCAGTTTCTGCTTTAAGGAGTTTTTATCTCAGATCTTTTCATCAATTTAATATTCTCTATCTTTGTTCTCCCCTGAAATCTGTCACACTGTGGCTCAGTCACTTCCAACTTATTTTTTTCTGGCCATCAGACCCATGCAGGTACGTGCCTTTGAGTGACCTTTCTTTATAGGCAGTTTAGACCTTAGCCCAGGAATTGGCTCAGGAATTGTCTTTCTTTCCTTCTTTTTTTTTTTTTTCTTTTAATTTTTCAGTCCAAAAAAATAAGATCTGGAAGATTTTTTACCCTTAGTGGACTGCATGTAGGAAATCTTATCTATCAATATATATGTTTATAATTGAAAAAGTTTCTCCTTTTCTTCCCACTAGAGTACTTTTTGGCACGGTGTAGCTTATTTAAAGGGAAGAAGCGATAGATTTCACAGAAAATATGCTCATCTTAAAGGAGTGGGAAAAACACGTTTTACAGAAGGAATAAATACTCAGTGAGAAAGGGTTTTAAGAGACTTGAAATAATAGGGCAGAAGAGAAGGCTGGTATCTGTTGGCTCACCACCATTGGGCCAAGAATGATATTAAGAACCCTGAAACCAATAGTTAAAATGTGGCTTGTACTGTCATAGCACATTATAAAGAAATTATTCACCTGTGCAGTAGTTCCTAGAATTTGGTTATCTTAAGTGTGGAATTAGACAATTATTTAGAGGCAGTTGAATATGATGTTTATATCTTATACATTAAAAATAAACATCAGAAATAATAAGTTTAGGAGGCTTTGCTATTTCACAGACTAGTATGAAGCCAACTATAGGGATAACATAATTTCTAGTCAAGTAAATTTTTCTAGAGAAGTTGAGTGCCTACAGAACATTTTCTTGTAACAGAAGGTCAGCCAGCAATGTTTATAGTTTGACTTCATTGATCTAAAGGATGTAGTTTGAAGGCTATTTCTTTTCCCTCTTAGATAATGAGAAAGTTAGACAGCTGCTTCTGGAGGGTGTGCCTGTGGACTGTGCGCATAGCTTTATTTGGAACCAAGCTATCTGTAAGAATGTCACAGAGAATAAAATCTCGGATCAGGTAACTAATGGTGTAAGGATTATTGGTAAAGTCCTGAAGACAGGTTGAAATTCCTCACTCTAGATGCTGTAAAAGTTATTTCATCCTTTATAGAATCTCATAGACTTATTTTTAATCTATTGATCCCTTATTTATGATTTTTTTTCTATTCTTAGAGAAGAATAATCTCTCTAAAAAGTTAACACAGAGAATTTTTCTTAAAATGATAATCCCATGGTTTAAATACATTTTTATTCTATTGTTCTATCTTTAATTTCACAATGATTGAGCTCCTACCAGGACCAGGAATCATAGTAGATGATGGGATAGATGGCTAGGGTATGTTCGAAAAAGTATAGGGTCAAGGGAAGCCGGAAGCCCAGGTGAGGGAAATTGGGGAAGCTTCTTGGGCGGAGGAGCTGGAATTTGAGCTCTTAGATGGGTGGTCAGAATTAGCAAGACTAATGTCTTAGGGCCAGAAGCCAAGGCTGCAGCGAAGAAAGGATTGCTGGAAGTAAGACCAGCATGTGTGAGGGCCCAGGCTAAAAACAGGATGATGTGTTCAAGAGTATCCAAGTAGATTGGTGGCTTGGAGTTGAGGGTAAGGCAGGAGATGAAGAAGGGAATAGGGGCGAGAGCATTAAAGACCTTGAGGCATTTTAAGGATTTGAACAGAAGATATCAGGTGCCATGGGAAGGTTTTAAGTTGGCCACATGATCAGACATGGCAGCACTGTGCAAGATGCATTAGACTAGGTAGGAATGGGGCTGGAGGCGGAGGAGCTGGAGAGAGGACGTGTGGTTGGATGGCCTTAAAAGAGACCTTGGAAATAGTCCTTAATTGAGGATGTGATGGGGGCCTGAACTGGGGCAGGGTGGCTGGAGTGGAGGGCCTGGGGTTGAATACAGACTCCTGATCGTAAATCTGACAAGACGCAGTGGTTGCTTGGATGGTGGGAAGTGGGAAAAGAGGAGCCTGGTAGATTAGTTCCTGACAGTCTAGCTTAGATTCCGCACCTCAGGTAAAAGAGAGCCAGAGCCTGATTTGTCACAGCTGCATTCCCAAGTAATAGAAGAGCGTTTGGCACAAAAATGGTGCTCAGTAAACATTCGAATGGATGAGTAAATGAATGGGCAGTAAATATGAGAATGGATGAATGAATGAGTGACTGAACAATTGTGGCATCATTCAGCTAGGTGGGGAACATGGGAGGAGAGCAGATGCAGTGGGGACAACTTCAGTCTGGGGTAAGCTGAATGTGAAGGTCCTCAGGACTTTCCAGAGCAGATGCCCAGAGGACAAGTTTTGATCCCAGGAGGCAAAGTCCCGGCTAAGGAGATAGATATTTTGGAATTAACAACATGTAGAGATGGTAGTGAAAACTCAGCCAGAAGTAAAAATAAGGGAGAATCAGGGGTTGGTCAGGCTTGAGGGAGCAGTTAGACTTGGCAACACGGAGGCAGTCTCTTGCATAGTTTCTCCGGCCGGAGTGCTAGGCTTCTCTCCTACCTGCTCGTCTCTTTTTACAGCTGGCAAGAAAGTCTAAGACGGTGTTGTTCACTGCTCCCTTCAGTACACGTAACAAATAATTTATAGCATCTTCTCTTTTAAATCTTTAAGACCTGGTGAGAAAACCTGGTGAGAGCGTTTTCCCACTTGCCCCTCCTTGAAAAAGTTGTTGATTGTTTGTACCTCTTTCACCTCATGACAACAGGTCTTAACCAAAGTAAATGTAGGGACTGAGAATCAGAAGATAAGATTAATCCTGATAGAAGAGATTAGTAGAGTGGATGTATATTATTTTATAGTTTTGAGTCATCTGGTATATTGTAGCTCAAATTTAAGATAATTTGGCATTTTCTAACAAAGCTCTTGTATAGAGGAAAATCGTAGGAGGAATACCATATATTTCAAATGGCTCACATTTATTTATTGAGAACATTTTTTTCTTGTTTTTTAAAAGAGCATTTAACTTTCTAAAGCTGCTTATAGGGAGAACCAGTAGAATCTCCCAGAAAATTAGGGTTGTTTGTCTTGAATTATTTTCTTCCACTTTAGGATTTAAACCGGAAGAGAAGTGAATTGTTGGTGCCCGGGTCACAGCTTGTTTTAGGTCCCCGTGAATCCAAGATACCTATACTTTTGATTCAACAGCCAGGAAGGGTGACTGGTGACGACCGACGAGGCTGGGGAAGTGGCTGGGATGTCCTGCTCCCAAAGGGCTGGGGCATGGCTTTCTGGATTCCGTTTGTAAGTTCCTTTTCGATTCCGACTTTACAGTGTGTAAAATACATTCCCAGTAAATACCAAGAGCTGAAAGTGTTCCAGACATCATGCACAACTTAGAAATTGAGTTCTATTTTTCTACCCTTTGAGCTATGATTCTGATATGAGATACTTCATAAAGTCCCTGGAGCCAGATTTTCATTAATAAGAGTTGGGCTGACATGTGGATTTCTGAAATTTTAAAAGTGTCCTGATTTTTGAATAGTAGTGGTAACAAAATGTTGAAGTTGTTTTTTTTTTTAATTGAAGAAATTTGTTACATTTTAAAAGAATTTTGGGGGCACCTGGGTGGCTGAGTCAGTTGGGTGTCTGACTTCGCCTCAGGTTCAAGCCCCACATTGGGCTCTGTGCTGACAGCTCAGAGCCTGGAGCCTCCTTCAGATTCTGTATCTCCCTCTCTCATTGCCCCTCTCCTGCTCACACTCTGTCTCTCTCTCTCCTTCAAAAATAAACATTAAAAAAAAAACAATTTTTATAATTTTCTAATGTTTATAGATGTATAGAATACGTTTTTCATTTTTAAGTGCTGACCATGTATTCCTAAGTGCAGCTAAAATTTTTATTAAAATCCAGTGTGTTTTTTTCTTCCAAAGAGTTTAAATATTATTTTAAGAGAGTAGAAAAGACATGTACAACTGTTAATTCACACAGGTGATTAATTTTAGCAATTATGCCTAGTACAAGAGATACTCAGTTAATCATTTAAGGATGGGAATATTTCTTGGGCACCTGACTGGCTCAGTCAGTAGAGCATGCAACTCTTGATTTCAGGGTTGTGAGTTCGAGCCCCATGTTGGGCATGGAGCTTACTTAAAAAAAAAAAAAAGAATGGGAATATTTTTAAATAATTTTAATTTTTAAATTATGAAGTGTTTCAAGCATACAAAAAAGTATAAATCCTGATATAATGAATACCTGTGTACCCTTCACCCACCATCCAACTTACAGATTTATTGGAAGCACTTTCTCTCTTTTCTCTCCAGTTCTGTTTCCCACCCTCCTTCTAAAAGAATCACTATTCCTATTTCCAGTGTTTGTCACTACCTTGCCTATTTTTATAGCTTGTTAAGCATGCTTGTATCCCAAAATAAAGTAACTATATTTGACATGTTTTTAAACTTTATATATCTCACCATATATATGCTTTTACAACTTAACCATATTCACTCAACATTGAGAGTTTTCCATATTAATGGGTGACGCTCTGTGTCATCATTTTTACTATTGTATAACCCCTTGTAGGATTATCCCGCACTTATCCATTCCCTTTTGATGGGCATTTAGGTTGTTTCCCATTTCCCCAAACAAACATTAAGCACTAATTTTACTGTAAGTTGGTACATTGTTAAGATCTTTTTGACATTTCTTTTAGATCTATCGAGGTGCAAGAGTTGGTGGGTTAAAAGAGGCTATGGTGCATTCTCAGTATAAAAGATCACCTGACGTCCCTGGTGATTTCCCAGACTGCCCTGCTGGGGTTCTTTTTGCTGAAGAGCAAGCCAAGGGTCTTCTTGAAAAGTACAAAAGGTAAGAAACTGGTGTCTTTGGTTCCTAATGTCTTAAGAGGAAGGGAAGGGCCTCCTCACTTTGGCCAGTGACATTTGGAATAGCTTCAGTAACTCTTACACTATGTGGAGTTTTCATAGACTTCCTTTAGTTCTTAGTTCACATGACCAAGGCATAATTAAGTTAGGATTGTCTCACATCTGGCCCTTCCAGGCTATAGACGTTCCTGTGGTCATTTGCTGACATTGAGGATGGTGCATACCTAAAACTATGGGCCTGAGTCTCAGACACTTGTTCAAGATTTCCACTACCAGCCCCTGCCCCCTCGAGATAGAATTTGTGTTTTTTTTATAACTGGTTATTGAGGTAATAACATATTTATGAAATTTAAAAAAATTTTTAATGTTTTTCTTTTTTTTTTTTTAATTTTTTTTTTTTAATTTTTTTTTTTAACGTTTATTTATTTTAGAGACAGAGCATGAACAGGGGAGGGTCAGAGAGAGTGGGAGACACAGAATCCGAAACAGGCTCCAGGTTCTGAGCCATCAGCCCAGAGCCCGACGCGGGGCTTGAACTCATGGACCACGAGATCATGACCTGAGCTGAAGTTGGACGCTTAACCGACTGAGCCACCCAGGCGCCCCTGTTTTTCTTTATTTTTGAGAGAGAGAGAGAGAGAGAGAGAGAGAGACAGATTGTGAGCAGAAGAGGGTCAGAGAGAGAAGGAGACACAGAATCTGAAATAGGCTCCAGGCTCTGAGCTGTCAGCACAGAGCCCGATGTGGGGCTTGAACTCATGAACAGCGAGAGCATGGCCTGAGCAGAGATCATGACCTGGGTCAGATGTCAGATGCTTAACTGACTGAGTGCCCAGGCGCCCCCCATAGTTTTAAAATTTTATTGAAACTATGGTAATGTGCAAAAATGCTTTGTAAACTGGTGTAGTCCTTCCTTCCAAAGAGATAAGCACTATTTTTGCATTTTGGTATCTATCCATCTAGACTGAGTTTTCTTTTCTTTTTTCTCACTGGGCGAGTGGCCAGTGAGGGGCTTCACCAACCCTTATACTATGAAGTGCATGCTAACTTTGAGAACCTGTATCCTATGACTCTGTGGGCTCCCAGAAACAGAAACTCTCTTGTTTGTTGTGGAATCTGCAACGTCTAGCCAGTGCCTGGTGCACAGTGTCCTTAATAGCTTGTATTAGTTGATTGATGAAGGAGTAGAAAGTGGGATGTTGTAGTTCCTTGACCGTGAGCTCAATTATCTTGCTTTCCTGTTCACGCAGCCACAGAGGCAGGCAGTGCCTGGTTTTCAGACTTTGTCAGGGGATAGGTGAATGAGTGAGTGAAAGCACAGAGACACTTTCCTGGATTGCTGGCTTACAGGCTCTTAGAGGGCAGTAATCATGTAATCTGTGCCTCCTATAATACTTAGCTCTGGACTTCGATGTGTTTGTTAAGTAATCGACAGTAATACTTCTCATCCTTTAGATTTTTTTTCACGCATACAAATTTTTCTTAAGTACAAATATTTTTTTTCTAGAATGTTTAACTTCTTTATTTAGAGAGCACGTGCAGGCTCGAATTGGGGAGGGGCAGAGAGGGATAGAGAGAGAGAGAGAGAGGGAGAATCTTAAATAGGTTCCATGCTCAGCACAGAGCCCAACTCAGTGCTTGAGCTCATGACCTGAGCTAAGATCAAGAGTTCAGTGCTCAACTGACTGAGCCGCTGAGGTGCCTTTGAGGTACAATTAAAACTTTTTTTAATGTGTATTATTTTTGAGAGAGAGAGAGAGAGAGAGAGTGCGAGCAGGGGAGGGGCAGAGACAGTGGGAGATACAGAATCTGAAGCAGGCTCCAGGCTCTGAGCTGTCAGCACAGAGCCTGATGCAAGACTCGAACTCACAAAATGCAAGATCATGACCTGAGCCGAAGTCAGATGCTTGACCCACTGAGCCACCCAGGCGCCCCTAGGTATAATTTTTTTTGAAAAGGGATTATAGTATGAATACTATTTGAAAACCTGCTTTTTTAATTTAGTAATGTATTTTGGATGGTTTTCTCATATCCATAAATGTGACTCTAAACCAAGTGTTGGCAAACTTTTTTCACAAAAGGCCAGATGATAAGTATTTTTGGCTTTGTGGGCCTTTTGGTTTCTATGGCAGCTGCTCAGCTCAGCCCTGCATTGTGTTACAAAGGCAACCACACATGATGATGCATAAATGAATGAGCATGGCTGTGTGCCAGTCTCACTCTGTTTACGGACACTCAAGTTTGAATTTCGTGTAATTTCATGTGCCATAAAATATTCTTTTTTTTAAACCATTTCAGAATGTGTAAGCTTCTTAGCTCACGGGTCATTTAAAAGCAGACAGCGGCCCAGGTTTGATGTGTGAGTCATAATCTGCCAACCCTTGCTCAAAATACATCTGAACAGTTGCACAGGACTCCAGTGTGGGTGTACGGTAATTTATCAGTGGCCCTTTGGGTTATTTCTTATTTTGTGCTATGTGCTTTTATAAATAGCTTTCCATATACATCTTTACACCTTTGTCCGGTTTATTCATTCATTTAATATATGTTTATTTAGAACCTGCTATGTGTCAAACACCTTGTAGGCACTGGGGCTACAGCAGGGGAAGGCAGGCAAGGTCTCTTCCTGCCTCCTGGAGCTTATACTCTTTTTGTTTGTTTTTTTATTTTAGAGTGAGAGAGAGACCATGCATGCGAGAGCTGGGGAGGGGCAGAGGGCAAAAGAGAGAGAATCTGAAGCAGGCTCCACACTCAGCACAGAGCCCGATGTGGGGCTCGACCCTGGGATCATGACCTGAGCTGAAATTAAGAGTCAGAAGCTCAACCGGACACTCAACTGACTGAGCCACCTAGGCGCCACCCAGACGCCACCCACTGAGCTTATATTCTTGATGAAAGCACATGTTTCCCTGCTGGTGGGAGGGATCCAGGAGAGTGGAGGGAGGCTAACCTTGCAAGAGCAAAGCTCTTGAGTGGGGAAGAGGGATGGTGTTCTATAGGGTCAGGCTCAGATCTCATTTTAGCAGGCTGGAAGTCTGGCTCTGAGTGAGACGTGAATACAGATTTAGGTAGGGTAGACGATAGTGCAGATTAGGTACTACTCTTCTGATCGTGACTGTCTTCTCAGTGAACAGAGAGGCAAGGGTATCAGCTAGGAATAAGAAGGGACCAGAGACTGCTGGAGATCTGAGGAGAAAAGAATCGACGTGGACAGTTTTCCAGGAGCATGGAACATAGAACTGACTGGAGAAGTGTAAGGTAGTCCACTTGAGTTTTGTGTTTACGACAGGACTGTTCAGCACTGCTGCGTCTTCTTCCCCAGTTGTGTTCTGCCCATCAGGGGCTGGTGTGGGGTGGGCGGAGGGTTGGATATAACCGGATGGGCTTTGCCAGGTGGGGTGAGTGGAGGGTCCACGAACAGGAGAGTTTGAGCTTTGTAAGGAGAGGTGCAGCGTGGTGGTTTACAGTGAGGAGATGTAAATGTACAGTAAACTCCAGTGCTTGACTCGTGGTGGGGAGGGGTAGGTGGGCTGGACTAGGAGTGGGTGTGTGGGCAGCTGATGGGGGACCTGGCTGAGGAGGGAGAGCCAGTGGTGTATCTGATGTCACGTGCTTCAGGGGGCTGGGGTCTTGGGGGGAGGAAGGAGAGGAAAGATGGTCTGTGGGCATCAGGAGGACATCTGCCGCACTCAGGCCCGTGGATGTAAAAACCAAACAGCTGCCTCTGGAGAGGAGCTGGAAGGGAAGAAAGCACTGAGCTTAGGCTAAATCCCACGAATAAGCTCTCTGGTTTAAAAAAAAAAAGATACACATCTCAAGGATTTGTTGTACTATTGACAGTTGCTGTTTGTGTTAATTTAGGATTTCATCTGTAGTTAGGAGAGTGCCTGCTTCCCCTTACTCCCAGTAACATAGGATATCACCAACTTTTACTTACTTATTTTTAAAGTTTATTGATGATTTTGAGAGAGAGAGAGTACAAGTGGGGGAGGGACAGAGAGAAAGGGAGAGAGAATTCAAAGCAGGCTCTGCACCCTCAAACTCAGGAACTGTGAGACATGACCTGACATTTGTGTAAAATGGGTACAAAAAGGAAAGAAATATGTACGTATCTGCACATATGTACAGAAAATGTCTCCAGAAGGGTATGTTAAGAAATGATACTATCTCTTGTAGGGCAGCTGGTTCATTTATTTCCTTTTAAAGGTCTTCGAGTGAGGCAGGTACCCCAGGAGCATTTTTCACCAGCCACAGGTCAAGAGTGAGGGAGAAACTTCACCACCATCCTTTCTGTTCCTTTAGAACGTAGAATGTTGTAATGTGCAGGGACATCAACTGCACAACTCCAGGGACACCATTCACTTGTAGTCTTTCAAGAACAGCACTCCCTGGAGTTGTGCAGAGGCCACATGGGGCCACTTTGTGGACGCATTACCTTTTGAAATTAAAACTAAAGAGGGGTGCCTGGGAGGCTCAGTTGTTTGAGTGTCTGACTCTTGATTTCAGCTCAGGTCATGACCTCACGGTCATGGGATCGAGCTCCACTTCGGGCTCCGTGCTGAGTGTGGAGCCTCCTTAAGATTCTTTCTCTCCCTCTGCTCCTGTCCCCTGCTCGTGTGCTCTCTCTCTCTAAAATAAAAAAAAATAAATAAAAATAATTAAAATCAAATTAAAACTGAAGAAAACATAAGCTTGGCCAGTAGAGTTGGTGGTTATTCTTTATCGTATTTCTTAGAAAACATTTTTTTTGTATGTTTGTTTTTTAAATAGAGATGTAGTACAAGTGGCCATGATTATTTTAATGGTCCAATCCTAACTTGTTCAAAATTGGTTCTCCTCCTTGATTTTCACCAGGCGCCCTCCTGCAAAACGGCCCAACTATGTTAAGCTTGGCACTCTGGCACCTTTCTGCTATCCCTGGGAGCAGTTAACTCAAGAGTGGGAATCAAGAGTCCAGGCCCAAGAGAAATCACTTGTAGCTTCCTCTCCACATGGCGAGGAGAGTAACTTGAAAAGAGAGAAGGTGCCTTGTACCCCCACGCCTGAAAAATCCGATCAGCTGTCTGATGAAGTGGGCATGTCTCTGAGCAGCCCCAGCGAGCCCAGAGAAGTGATGGACACAGAGCGTCCAGCCCAGATGGGAACTGAGTGGGTAACAGGACCAGCTGCCACCAGCAGTCTCCTCTGCGTTCTTAGGTAAGTGCACACGACTTCCGGATGTGTTCTAGATTGTCTGTTTTAATACTGACCGGGCTACGGGATGTAAACGTTATCTTTGTTCCTTTATGCAAAGCCCAAGGGAATGCATGGGCTTTCTGGAGGGGAAAGCCAGTCCTCCAGTGTCCATAGAGGGCTCAGGGAAATAGCTGAGTCACATTTGATTTGGGGCATGATACTAACTGACCAAATGATTTAAAGTATTGTCATCCATAGACATAAACCAAGGCAGTTGTTCCCTGTGACCTGTTTCATTGGTCTTTGCTTAGAAAGCAGTACCCTCGTGACTGTGACCTTCAGTAATGAGGAACCTCTCGAAGCTCTGAGCAAGTGTTCTTTCCTTAAATCACTGAATTAGATTTTTTCTAGTTCCTTTTCAGTGATCTGAATTTATGAGCGATTAAGTGCCCATTCATTGGACCATCATCACGTTGAAGAGGCTACCGTACAAGACATGTTCCTGCTGTAGCCTGTTAGACTGTGCTTAAGTTACCTTCTAGTCTGTGCTCATATTTTTAATAAGTGCTCACCTCTCTTGCCTTATATTTATTTTTTATACAGTAACCTTAGAATTTCATATCCTTCATTCCCTATAACTATCTCTCTCAGCCTTAGGTTCTGTCTTTCTGTCTTATTTTTTTTCTGCCTTCATCTTCTTAAACCTTTAATCCTTCAGTGTCTAAGAATAGTAGTCACATAAAAACAAAAATATCATTATAGAAGTGTATTAATGTCTGTTTTTAATTTTTTAAAAATTACAGTTTTGATCCTTTCCCACGTAGAGTATTAAAAAAGTCAAATTAACTCTAGCAGTGCCCAATCTTCTAATTGCATGTTTTCTCCTCAAACAAAATATCCTCAAACGTGTGTCTCTAATTCCATATAGGAGTAGAAAATCACTGAAGCAGCTGTCAGCCTGGTGTGGGCCCAGTTCTGGACCCCGTTGGGCAGCCCAGCGAACTCCCAGCAGCGGGCAGCAAGCATTGACCAGAGAGGCCTGCCTGTCCATCTTGGACCGTTTTCCCAGGGCCCTGGTATGGGTCAGCCTGTCCTTGCTGGGGAAGGGCAGCCCTGAGCCGCACACCATGATCTGTGTTCCAGCCAAGGAGGATTTCCTCCAGCTCAGTCAGGATCGGCTGTACTGTGGGCCCCACGAATCCAAGCACAGTGACCCATTCAAGAGCAAGATCCGGAAACAGAAAGAGAAGAAGAAAATAGAGAAGAGGCAGAACCGAGGGTGCACTGTGTCTGAGGGTCCTGCCGGGGCATACCCTGCGGCTGGGCACCACGCTCTGACCCTGGGCTTGTGGTCAGGCCCTCTCCCGGATGTGACTTCTCATTGCTCCAGAGTTCTCCTTGGCTTTGTCACCCAGGGAGATTTCTCCATGGCTGTGGGCTGTGGAGAAGCCCTGGGATTTGTTAGCTTGACGGGTCTGCTGGATATGCTGTCCGGCCAGCCAGCCGCAGAGAGGGGCCTAGTGTTGCTGAGGGCCCCTGCCTCTTTGCAGTATCGGTTTGCGAGAATTGCCGTGGAGGTGTGAATGCTGGTTTACGTCCTCGCAGGGCGTAGATGTTAACTGTTTGCCAAGTCCCACCACTGGAGAGCTTTGTTTTTGCCATGTTCTGTTTTAAAATACCACGTGAAATGCCTTGGAGACCAGAATAAAAGAATTCTGTATTATGCATGTGATGAAATACTGACATCATTCCATTATTCCAAGATCATTGGTCTCCATCTTTACCTGCCCTTGCTCAACACTTTAAAATTATTTGCCGCATAGCTTTTATATTTTGGTTTCTTGGTCTGCGTAATTCTTGCTGAAAATAATCAGAAGCTCTCCCGTTTTCTTGTTCCTTTTTTATAAGGAACAAAGGGCTGTCAAGCCTGTTTGAAAAGCCTTATAGATGTGTGATAAGTAACAGTGGTTGTTTAATGACTTGATTGCTGCAGAAGAGGAAAAGGCTCTAAACATCTGGCCTCTGTGCATGAAATTGGGTTCCCTGTCTGGACCATGTTCAATTCCATACCGGAACCCACATGCCTAACGCTTTACACCATGCAGATGGAAATTGTGGAAAATTTATTGCTGCCCATTTTCAGGCAGGCTCGGTGTATGGCAGAGGTGTTGGGGTGGAATCTGAATGGGGTGCTGATCTTTAGGACCGTTTGTCCTCTTTGCTGTTGAACAACGCATGATTCTAGGAGTTTCTGGATTTTTCTGTGCTTTTTGTTTTTGCAAAGAATTTCTCAAAAACACCGTAGAGGATGGTTCTCAAAATATGTTCTATGAAATGTGTTATCTAAAAAAAAAAAAAAAAAAAAAAGAATCCAAGGTCAGATTGATTTGGGAAATTGGATTAAACCCAGTTAAGCAATTTCTTTTTAAAGGATTTCTAGAACCTTCCATGTGATAATGCACATTGTGCCTCTCCAGGAAGTGGATAACAGCTTACAGTATTTTCTAAATCTCTTTGATGCCAAACTTCGTTTTGCAAGGAGCACTTTGTAGGACCAGTGTTTTTAGGAACACACTTTGGGGAATGTGGCTGTATACTGCAGCACTCTGCAAGGTAATGACTTTTCTTTTTAATGTTTATTTATTTTTGTGAGAGAGACGGAGTGCAAGTGGGGGAGGGGCAGAGAGAGAGAGGCAGACACAGAATTTGAAGCGGGCTCCAAGCTCCAAGCTGCCAGCACAGATTCCGACGTGGGGCTCGAACCCACGAACCATGAGATCGTGACCTGAGCTGAAGTTGGATGCTTAACTGACTGAGCCACCCAGGCATCCCTGCAAGGTGATGATTAAAATAACAAGCTGCTTTTAGACACTCATGCAGTCATGATGTCCACCTGACGTTTGAGCAGGGTGTGAGGTCTCATCTTCTCTGGAAGAGTAGAGTCATTGGTTTTTTCACTTGTGGAGAAAGTAGGTGCTCATTCACTTTTAGTATCCACGTGTATGGCACACCGTCAGACCCTTGTCTTCCAAGCACACATTTCTAGCAGAGTTTGAGTGTGGTTTGTTTTTTTAACTTAACTGTACAGTTAAGCATTATTTCATGTAAATGCGTTGGGTTTTTGCAGTAGCATTTGGTATAAATGCCTTTGGGGGTGACGAGTTGGGGAGAGAGACAGCAAGTGTTACAGTAGCTAATGAAATGTCTGATGTTTCTCCTCTCGCCATGCCTCTGGATGTATTTGTATCCAACCCAAATGAGACTGAAAAAAATAGTGTAACTTAGGGGTGTCTGTAAACAGAATAAATTAAAGTGTCACCTGATGTTCCATTGTGAACGTTTATTGGACCATTCCTCAATTTGTTTTCTAGGCCCTGAGCCACTTCATCTGTGGCTTAGCTCTCTGGATGACAGAAGTCTGAGCGTGCTGTGAATCACCTGACCTCATTCCGTGCAGCACCCTGCCTGGGGCCTGCTGCCTGCATCATGAACAGGGCAGTTAACTCTGTTTTGTGGTAAAAGGTCAAAGAACTAGGTGCTGAAAGGATAGACTAGCATTTCCCAAAATCTGTTCGTGGGAGCTCTGGCCCCTGGAGATGTTTCCTGGAAAAATGTGATGGCTAAATAAATTGGGGAAAAGCTGTATTCCGTATTCTCCTATTGAAGATTCACAATGAATGAGTGTACTCAAGGCCCTGCAGATACCTTCAGGAAGGAAAATCACAGACCTGCCCCCCACTTTTTGTTTTGTTTTTTTTTTTTTATACCTATTGTCCAGAGAAGACCAGTTTCATAGATTATAGTTTGCAAAACACTGATATGCACATATTCAGTGAAGGATGCATTTCTTCTATGAAAAAGACATAGGAATGGTCTTATTCTCTACAGCAGTAAAATGAATAAACATGTTTATTTTGATCCTACAAGTGCTACAGAGCTACCAAAAAAGTAGTGTGGCTCCTGGCCTCTTGTCATGGGGGCAGAGTCTTCAGAGTTTGCAAAATCAGGAAGTGTCCTAAAAAGCAGAGTTGTGAGCTGAACGCCTGGAGACCAGCTACACATTTCCTGAGTTGTGTGAGAAACAACTGATTCTGTAGGATCATGCTCAGCTTTTACATAAGTAATATTTTTACATTAATACATATTCATCATTGAAAACTTAGGAAAAAAAAAAAGAAAACTTAGAACATGCAGATAAGCAACAACAACAAACTTAAAATCACCTGGATTTTCACCACCCAGATGTAACCACTGTTACCTTTCTGGTACATATCCTTCCAGGCCTTGAGGCGTGTGTCTGTAGTTTTCTTTTCGGTAAAATAAAAGAGCTTCATGGGGCACCTGGGTGTCTCAGTCGGCTAAGCGTCTCTTGATTTTGGCTCAGGTCGTGATCTCACAGTTCGTGAGTTCGACCCTCGCACTGGGCTCTGTGCCAACAGTGCAGAACCTGCTTTGGATTCTCTCTCCCCCTCTGCCCTTCCCCTGCTCATGCACACCTTTCTCTCAAAAAAAAAAAAAAAAAAAAAAAGCTTTGGTAATTGCTCATCTGAAATCCTACGTGGTACCTGTGCAGGTTAAGTGCATATTGCCAGTTCCTTATGGAGCTTGTTTAGTGTGACCCTGAATGTTCATACCTTTATTGTAGGTAACTGACCCATCATGCACTCATTGTATTGCTGACTTGGCTGCTGCAAGCCTGGGGGGAGGGATCCTTTCTTCCCAGCCAGGGGGAAGTGAGGTGGGCAGTTGACAGCTGGGTGGACTCTGCTGTGGTCTTAACTGGTCGGGACTGGGCTGCTTAGCAGGTGATAGAAGATAAAGACCAGCAACTGCGGGTTACTCAGAGCACCACCCCCAGTTACACAGCGGTTCTGGCCACTGCTGTTCTCTCCAGAAGTCAGTAGCATGGGTCTCTTTGACAACCGTGGCTTTCAGTCCTGGCTGCACATTAGAATCACCGGACAGCCCAGGCCTCTTCCTCCAGAAAGCAGTCTCGGGTTGGGCCCAAGCAGTGGTATTTCTTTAAAGCCCCAAGGCTGTTCTGATGTGTGACTTGGGCTGAGGCTGTGGTGGTAGGACGTCTGGCTCTTTGGATTCCCTGCATCTTGGGAAGGTGTGAATGAACCTCACCACTCTTGTGCCTTTAGCAGGCCCAGCTCACAGGTCTGTCGACTGCACTGTGAAGCAGCTAGGTGGGAACTTAATGAGAGGGCCGGGTGGCCCTGAGTGGGGACTTCCACCTGGGGAGAAGGCCTGGTTTTGAAAGAGAAAACAACATGGCTCATTACATGTATAACCTTCACTATTTGGGAGTATAAAATATTTTCTCTGGGTGAGTATCCTTCCAGATCATCAGTTCTCAAACTTGGCTGCACCTGGAATCACTTGGGGAGCTTTCCAAGCCCTGGGGCCTGGGGCCCACCTCCCAGAGATGCTGATTTAACTGGTGAGGGCTGTGACCCAGTGTCTGGGATTCTTAAGAGCTCCCAGAGGTGACTTGGCAGCCAGGGTTGAGAACCAGTTCTAGACTTTTAATATGAGGTTCCAGTGTAATTAGGCAAGGACACAGAAGCCTGTCAGTAACGCGGAACCGTGCAGGGTGGGAGCAGATGTAGGCTGTCTTGAGTGGGGGGCAAAGCTAACACTGATGGCCCTGGGTAGGATCCTGCTGGACCTGAGGAAACAGCCAAGTTCACGTAATGGCATCTTCCCTTTCCCGCTTCTTTAAAGTTAAAATTTAACCAGGTACTGTTCTGGAAGAACCGCGCTAACCATCTGCGTGCTTTCACCAAGGAAATGTTTATAAACATAGAACTTTCCTTGTTCTGCCCTCTTTTGGTTCCTTGAATAACCAAGCTCTTGGTGACTCCAGGACTTGGATGCCCTGTGCTCTGTGTTCACGGAACGTTCCTTCCCCTCTCCCCCCAGTTTCTTCACCCTTGTCCCCTTTTATCCCATCCTTCCAAATTGATTTCATATTTCTCAGAGAGGCTTCCCCCTGCCTACATTATTTTCTATCACAGAAGGGGTTTATTTCTTGATGATATCACAACATTCTTTGGTTGTTTACTTGTTTATTAGGCTGTGAGCCTCACGAAGGGGAGACCATGTGTTATTTGATCATTCTTGCACCCCAGGCCCTATCTGAGCCCCTAACCTGTGCCTTGTATTTAGTATATTTTTGTTGAGTTGCGTTAATCAAAGCATGTTGATAGTAAATTGTAAGATACTGTTTTATCCGAGGCATATGTTGCAATGGACTAAAGAGCCACTAGGTGGTGCCAAGACCTCATGAGAAAGCAGCCTGCTGGGCAAAAACAAGATACAATTCAGTCGTGTATGTCATTGTGTAAAGGGGGGCGGGGGGTAATGAAGTTACAGATCAATCAATATTCTTTCTTTTGGGGCAGATCCATACTCTTAAAATCCTAGTTTGAAAAGTCTCTGTGATTTTTAAAGAGGGTCCTAGATAAGAAACAATTTGCATATCTCAAAAGTGAGTCCCCTCCACGTTATCCCTGGGAAGTACACCCCCCCCCCCTCCCCGCCCCATCACAAGCCGAATGCCTCCAATGACAGGGAGCTCATTCCTTCAAGGATGCTCCCTTGGCACCATACTGTGGTTGAACTACCCCTTCAGCCCCAGCTTAAGCCTATCTCCCCTCCTCCTGACTTATGTCCACTGATATTGAGAGCCAGACCTTCTAGGAAGGGAGTTTTGCTTTCTCTTCTCCAGGCTAAAAAAGCCTCATTTCTTTAGCTTTCCTTCTTGTTTCCAGCATCTCACGGAGGATCTTAAATTTATTTTTTGGACACAACATAATTTGTTCCATGCACAATCCTGCACAGCTGGGTGATCCTCAGGCAGGGCCGCTGGCTTCAGGGAGTCTCAAATGTTCTGGGTCACCGTGGGCCCTCTCGGAAGTCTCCAGCCTCCTCTTCCCTTGCTCTGCAGGATTCAGCCGCTACTACTTGAGGCATGCGTGAGCTTGGTGTTTCTCAAAAGCAGAGCCTGGAACAGCTTACCTGCGGGGTGTTTATTTTAGGAAGTGACCTAAGGGGACAGAAATGTGGAGACTGGCAGAGTGCAGGAGGAAGGAGTGGAAGCTGATCCAAGCGTGCATTGTTTAGCCGGTTGCCCGTGGGCTTACGCGCCTCTGAATTGTCCTCGAGAGAGAAGGCAGTCTTCAGTTCCCAGCTTTCAGTCCTGCTGGTCAAGGGTTGTCCCAGGGAGCGTTCCTTTCCTTGCCCCTCCGGGTTTGTACAGGTGCTAGAATAGCTGAGTCTGCTCTGTGGGCATCCCATGGAAGACCAGCAAGAAGCCCCTAGGACAGAAACGAGGTGCAGCTAAGACAAGGTGCTGTTGGGCCACACCTGTGCCCCTCAGGTTGCTGCAGCTAGAGCTGGACAAGTGTGCCGAGGGAATGTGAGCCGGGAGAAAAGATGTCTAGCCCAGAGCTCTCAGGAGGTGGGGTGACTATTTCCTGTTGTGACTTATGAGGAGCCAAGAGGTGTGTGTGTGTGTGTGTGCGCGCGCGCGCATGCATGGGGGGCGTGGGAGGAAATGTCAGGGGTGCCTGATGAGCACTCTGGAATAAATACCAGCAGTTGGCATATAGATGTAAAGTTGATCTTGCCAAAGCGGGGCGGGGGAGGGACAGTTACGGTCGGGCTTCTGCGAGCCCTCAGACTGGATCTGGGCAAGGAGCTTGATTCTCCTGTTTGTGGGCACTACCCGGCGTGGTTCTGAATATTTGCCACTGTGTGCCTGCAACAGTCATTAGGGCACAAGCCCTGACACTGTTGTCGGGAGATGTTCTGTGGGCTCCTCCAGGGCTGGCTTTCCCAGCATTCTTGCCCAGCGAGGCCTGCAACTTCCTTGTGCTCACCCCCTGCCCACTTCATCACCCCCACTCCCAGCCCTCACCCCCTCATGTTGATCGGTTTCCTCAGTAAAGTGGAGGAGGTTGGGGAACAGTCCTGCCTCTTACAGGGCGTTCCTGAGACCTGCAGCATTAGAAGGGCAGGATCTCAGGCTGCACCCCAGACCTGAAACAGGTCTGCACTTGAATAAGACTGCTAAGGGGGATTCGTGGTCACAGAAAAGTTGCAGGAGCAGTGGACTGAGTCAGTGGCTTCCAGACCTGGTGATCATCAAAAGCATCTGGGGAGCTTGCTAAAAAACAGAAATTTCTGAGCGTCTGCGGTGTGGCCCCCAAGTCTGTCATTTTTATTAAGCACCCTACATGATTCCAACACAGACCATTCATGGGATCGGGCTTGAGAATCACCAGGATGGGCATCTTTGGGTTTTTGCCAATCCTGAGATTCTGGTATTTTTGATGCTGACTTTTCACAAATGTGAATGTCACTCTTTCTGGGTGTTAGCATTCGTAAGGCCTAAATGTTTGCTTGTTTGCTTGTTTTAATAGTGAGGCCTAGTTTCTGGTTGTTAAATATTCTGGTCGAGAGCTTGTGTTTCTTCCAGCATTTAAGTAATGTCCGGGTACTTTGCCAGGCCCCGCAAGCTCCCACGACCTCACACTTTGGGGATGCTCCGGTGGCGTCTGGGACGGCCTGTCAGCCATTAGGCTCTGGATGGATTTGTCTGAGATGCCAAGACCTGACTCCCTGTTGAGAGATGGAGCCTGAAGCGTCACAGAGAGAGGTCAGAGCGTCTGTTTGCATTTGGTCTCATCTGGCATCTTGGATGGCCCCGAGTCATTCCTGTCCCCCTACATCATGCCCACACAAGCCTGAGTGGTCTCGAGGCCAAGCCTTTGCCCGGGGAGCCGTGGCTCGGGCGTCTGTGGTGGTGCCCCCCCCTCACAAAAGGATAAGAGCCGAGTGGGCTTGGCACTAACTGGTCCTCAGAGTGCCCAGCACTGGGAGGTGAGAGGAGGGAGGTCGAAGCCCTCAGGGCACCCCACCAGGCTGAGAGGCTACAAGAGGCTCCAGACCGAAAGAAAGATTTCCTCAGAAGGTCTTCCTGGAACTTGGGCTCTCATGCAAAATAATACCTCATGTCATAAAATTCCATGATGCATCATTATTTTCTGCCTGTCACTAGCCTATAGGGCTGTCCCTTTGGAAAAGTAGGAACTGCTTCTTACCAAGGGCAGAGCTTGGCTCCCCACACAGCTTGGCAGTCTTACAAGTGACCATACCTGGGCTGGGTACTCCCTGTCGGGAAGGAAGTGGTGGCCAAAGAGAAGCAGGCCTTCAGTACGGGGACAATGACGGTTGGAATTTGGGGTTTTGTTTTTCCTGGGCAGGCATCATCACAGAGGGCTCTTCCCCTCCCTGCCCTTCCCAGAGGGTAGCGATGAGGCTAGCTGTGGGCTGGGTGTCCGCCATGTTCCCAGTCTAAATCTGTAGATTCTTCCCTAAGTCAAAGGGGAAGGGACAGTGGGAGGTGGGGGGGTGTGGTAACCAAGAGTCAGGCCAAGAGCAGGGATGGCTAGGGAGCCCCCAAACCCCAGCATGACACCTCCCTCATCATAGTCATCCATGGTTCCTTAGCCTTTATCTCCCTGAGGTGTGAAAATAATTAGTTCTACCAGTTTGGCCTGTGGAATGGAGTTTTAGTTCCCAGTTATTTCATTCAGCCATTAGTAATGATAAAGAGGGAACACTAAGAACCCACCATACACTAGGCTTCATGTGCAATATTCCATTTAGTATTTGCAACCACACTTTTATCATTATCTCCATTTTTGCAGACAAGGAAACTGAGGTTTAGAGAGGCTTGATAATTTGCTGGAAAGACACAGAGTTGGGGTTTGGGCATAGATCAGCTGACTTCAAGTCTGAGTTCACAACGGCATGCCATGCGGTCCTTCCACCCATCCCCCATCCATCTGGGCACAACGTGTCTCCTGTTCTGTGCCGGGCACCGGAGGGGTTAGATGCAAACATGAATCAGGCGGGGACTTGTCCTTAAGCACTTCAAGGTCAATGACATGTTGCTGTGGTGCCATGTGAAGGGTGTTGGGATTTTGGCTCTTGGTCTGGCATAGGAATCAAGCTTTCTCATCCTGATGTTTTCCTAGGAAAAGATGGTCCTGAGTCCCAGGAGATTTATTTCATTCGCTTTTCTTGCTGTTTAATTTTGCCCTGATATGCTGCTGTTATTTATGACTCCAGCACCACCCAAACCATTCATCTTGCCATCGTTAGGCAGTTATGAAAGGCCTGTGATTACGTCTCCCAGTTGGCCTGCTCGTATTTAAAACATCAGCCAAAAGCAAAACATGAAAACGCACACACACACACACACACACACACACAGCCACCCCTTCACCTAGAAAGAAGTGGGTACACTATGCAGCATTCTTTTTCTGAATCCAGAGAGGTCGTCACCAAGCACTGGCCTCTCCTCCCGCTCTGCCCCGTGTTGGTCTCCAAAGCCTCTGCTCATTTAACTTTTTGAATCTTGCCCATAAATCAGCGGGCCTGGCTCCCCAGCCTGCATCACTCTGAGCCTGCTGCTCCCTCGGCGGCTCGTGTGGGCCTCCTTGGGCAGTTACTCAGTCCCGGCAAGGATTAATGTTAATCTCCCGTTCATGTGATTGAGTCAAGAGTTATTCTTTCCATCTGTCACCCCCTAGGCCAGAGTTCTATGTCCTTGCTTCCTCCTTCCCGGAGGTTTCTGAAGGCAAATGGTGGCACCCCTGCCTGTGGACGTCGCAGGGTGAACGTTGGGCAGCTTTCCTACAGGGCGCCTGGATGAGGCACAGACTTGAGTGATGGGGTGAGAGCTGAGGGGCCCTGAGCAGGCAGGTGCCTTCTTCCACGCACCCCCCCCCCCCCACACAATGGTGCTGAGAAGGAAGATTCTCTAGTCACACAGCTTCCCCGTAGCAGAGCTGGGACCAAGAACCCAGGTCTCCTGACGGGGCCAGGTGCTTTCAAGACCAACTTTTGAATACAGATTTTTTTCCGGAAGAGTCTCAAATCCCTGAAGGAAGAGAGCACGTTGCCATGCTGGATTCAAGTTCTGCATCTCCTCTTTCTTCCTTTCGGCCATCCCAACTTTTCTTCAGCGGTTCTGCCCTGCGCGTTTCTCCTCTCAAGGTGCCGCCTGGAAGGCTTCCTTCAACTCCCGTCACTTCTTGGCTGAAAGGCAACGGGCGGGTCCTTAAGCAAATTCAGTGTTCTTGTCAATAAAAATGGAAATAAAATTGTCATCTACCTTGCTCTCTTTTTTTAAAGTTTATTTATTTTGAGAGAGAGTGAGAGAGCATGTGAGTGGGAGAGAGAGAGGGAGAGAGAGACAATCCCAAGCAGGCTTTGCCGGCACGGGACTCTAACTCACAAACCGTGAGATCATGACCTGAGCTGAAACCAAGAGTCACGAGTAACCGATTGAGCCACCCAGGCGCCCCTCTACCTCGTTATCTTGAAGTGAGACTCAGAGGAGTCATAGAAGCCCAAGTGTCTTGTTGAGCACTTGCTGTGTACCTCTCACAGAGCCTTGGCTTATTTGGCATGGATTATATCTTTAGATCCTTGTGGCGATTCTATGAGTTTTATCATCCCCGTTTTATAGAGAGGGAGACTGAGGTTCAGTGAGGTGAGGGAACTGCCAGGGTCACGCCACTCGTTGGGATCAAACCCACATCTGTCAGCGTCCTTACCCAACATGCTCTTTGGTGAGGGTTCGCCACACCCTGTCTTTGCCCCTGTGTCTCACATGCCATTTGGGTTCTCACAGCGACCCCTTCTTCAGTGTCTTGGAAAACAAGGGCTTAAGCTATCAAGATCAAAATAACCGTGGTCAAAGCAGTGCCTGTCCAATTTCAGGGACTTCACAGGGGAAGAGAGTGGGCCTGAGGATGACCGGCCCAGGATCCGGGTTTTCCTAACTGTGGGCAGGAGAGGATGACGCAGCGACAGGGGCCCCTGGCGCTTCTCCGTCCGTGCAGTTCCCAGGCATGGCCGCAGGGTGGCGCCGTGGACCGACACAGGCGCCCCCATACGTCTCAGAGAGGAGCCTCGGTTCAGTGCCAGGACTGCTTGGGATGGAGGGACTTTGGGGGACCCAAAAAAGCACCAAGGGAGAGGCGTTCGGTTTTGTTGCTCAGTGCTGCAGCCCGAGAACTGGCCGAGCTCTATGTTCCTTTGGATTCAACGGGTGCTTGTGGAGTTCTATATGCAGACCGGGCCCCCGGCCTTGGGGACCCCAGGGACATGCATGACCAGGTCTGTCGTTGGCCCCTCGGAGCACGCGGTCTCTTTGGGACGGCAGAGGAGGACGATGTCGCTCCCTTCAGAATGAATACAAAGAAAGGACTCGTTTGTCATGGCCTTAAAAAAGAATGAAAACTTGTATTTTCTTTTCCAAGACCAAAAAAACTGCATTCTCTCCCTCATCCACCCCTGGCTGCTCACTGAGGGTGGGTCATCCCCAATCGAAAGTGGAGTCTGAGGATCTTAGGACTGAGATGAATGTTCTAGAGACCAGAAAAGGGCCCTTCTTACTAACACAGCTCACCATTTATACTCAACACCCTATCTCACCTGGGGCAGACCCCGGCCTCTCTGAACCTGGCAAGCTCTGTTTCTTTCTCAAAACACTGCTCATTCTAACCCTTTTTGTGTCACTTTTCCTGACTCTTCCAGAATTAACTACTCTCTCCTCTGTTGTGTACCCTCCTATAACCGGGCATCTAATCACATTGTGAAAAAGCTGCTTGCACATCTGTCCTGTTAGACTAAAATGTCCCCCGGGGGGCAGAGCTCCTGGACTTGGATCCCCAGCACCTCGTGCGGTCTCAGACAAGCAAGAGGCTCATTAGGTACTCGTTCAATTTAACTAAGTTACTTGAGAGAGAAGGCACACAGGCTTTTTAACACATTATCTAATTCAATCCACACAACAGCACTGTTTGCTTGGTATTATCTGCACTATTTTATTTTATTTTTTTATGATTTAATTCTTAATTTTCATATTTTAATGTTTATATTGAGAGAGAGAGAGAGAGCAAGCAGGGGAGGAGCAGAGAGAGAGAGGGAATCTGAAGCAGGTTCCAGGCTCTGAGCTGTCAGCACAGAGCCCAAGGCGGGGCTTGAACTCACAAACCGCGAGATCGTGACCTAAGCTGAAGTCCGACGCTCAACTGCCTGAGCCACCCAGGCGCCCCAATAATTATCTGCACTGTTTTATAGATGAGATGATGCTTGCTGCAGCAAGAGATGAACCTTGAAATCTCAATGGCTAAGCACACTCACTCAGCAGTTACACCTTGCTTCACAATCTGGTGTGAGTTGGACAGCCTTTTCCCCCTTGAAGTTACTTCATTTAGAATACATCTCTCCAAGGGGCGCCTGGGTGGCTCAGTCGGGTAAGCGACCGACTTCGGCTCAGGTCATGATCTTGCACTCCGTGAGTTCGAGCCCCACGTCAGGCTCTGTGCTGACAGCTCAGAGCCTGGAGCCTGTTTCAGATTCTGTGTCTCCCTCTCTCTGACCCTCCCCCACTCATGCTTTGTCTCTCTCTGTCTCAAAAATAAATAAACGTTAAAAAAAAATTAAAAAAAAAATACATCTCTCTAAGACCTGGTTTAGTCAGCTCCCGCTCCTTTAACAAAGTACCGCAGGCGGAGGGAGGAGGGGGGCTTAAACAATAGACGCTTTTTTTTTTAAGGGTTCTAGAGGATGGGAAGTCCAAGATCAAGGGGCCAACATATTCCATCCCTGGTGAGGGCGCTCTTCCTGGCTTGCAGATAGTTGTCTTCTGGCTATGTCCGCCCATGGCAGAGAGCGAGTGAGCAGAACAGTTCTGGTCTCTCTTTCTCTTCTTATAAATACACGAATCCCATCTTGTCTCCTCACCTCCCCCTCCAAGACCTCACCTAACCCTTATCACCATCCAAAGGCCCCACCTGCAAATACCATCGCATTAGGGGTTAGGGCTTCAACATAGGAATTTGGAGGGGGGACACAAACGTTCAGTTCATAACGGCTGCCACCACACAGGCACATGGATTGTCCTGGCCCCCAAGTTAACCTCTGTTCACGATTCAGTGGCCAAAACTAGCCATGTTGTCTCAACATAAGAGCAGGGGTGGCTGAGAAACTTAACACGCATATTGGGTCAAACACTGCCGCAAAACCACACACACGTGTGCTTATATACACATACATCTACACAAATGCACCCGCATCCACGTAAAGATACACATACGTGAGCGCACACACCTATGAGTCATGCTCCAACACAAGTACTAAAGATGAAACGCCACCATAGACGCAGAGAGCTTGCACCATACCACGTGTCCAAAAACTAGAGAGAAAGGACATGTGTAAAGCAAATCTGCAGGCTGGGAAATTAAAAGGGCTGTGTTTCTTAAAAAAGATTTTTTCCCCGCACCATTATTTAGCAAAGTATTATGCTTAGGACTGAAAGCAAAATGCTGCTGTGGAGGAAAGCTCGAAGAGCAGCAGGCAAAAGCAAGGATGACGCGGAGAGATGCTAATGTTCTTTCTGTTTCTGAGGATAATAGTTCTGGAGACAAGCAGTTCTTGGGCGGTTTATAGAGAGCAGCAAGACATAATCTTTGCAAGATTTAGCTTGAGCACCAGAGACGGTTGTTTTATTTCTCGGAACGAGTTTGCATATATATAGAAGCGGGAGAAGCAGGTGGGGGAATACACCTATGGCCTCACCCTCACCGGGCTTTGTGCTGCACCCTCCTGGGGGAGTTGGCTGACACGGAGGCTCAAAGGAACTTTAGGGAGGTTACTCGATGACATTTTGACATTGCCGAGATTGGAGGTGACACATCTTTGTGGGAATTAAAATATTTGGGCCAATTATAACAATAAACATGCCCTAAAAGGGAAAAGAGAAAAAAAAAGCAGAGGTTTTAAGCCCTCGGTGTTGACTGATCTCTCCCACCCTCTTGGGAGAGGCCTGGAGCGAGTGTCTGGGACACAAAGACTTTCTTTCCTGCGGGCATTTCTGGCCCGGCTCAGGAGATAATGAGATTCCCTGGGAGCTTTGGATTTCACTCTGACAGTTCGCTCCAGTTTGATCAGCATTCTTGGAGTGACGGCTAGGGCTTGGCACCTGTCTGGGCACTCAGAACACGAAGTCCTCTTGGTTTCTGCCTGCAGGGAGCTTGCAGTTTGGCAAGAAAGACAACACATGCATTTTAATAACTGTAAGACAAAGTGGAAGGTGGGAGACGGTGCTGAAGGGTGTGTGTGTGTGTGTGTGTGTGTGTGTGTGTATGCGCATGTGCATGTGCGTGTGTGTGCGTGGGGAGAGGGGGATTGCGAAGCGATTCTGGGAGTCTTCAGACTAGGCTCAGGAGCATGGGTACAACTCAACCCTCTGATGTGGGAAGAGCACAGACCCCTGCACACGGTAGCTCCCGAAAGCACCGCAGGGTGCAGCTGACTCCCGAAGGCAAGTCCGCGGGAAGGGCGGGAAGGAGCTGGAGCCACGCCACGGCGGCTCTGCGTGCTGTGACATTTGACTTCCTGTGACCATCAGAAGCCCCCACATCAGCACCAGGGCAGTATGGGAAGCTGCATCTTGCAGTTGGGCCGTGGCTAACGGGAGTGGGGAAGGATCAGAGGCCGAGACAACAGTGTGGAGAGGTGGGTGTGGCCTCAGGGACAGGTGCTTGTCCCTCTGGGGTCTGCCCTCCACACCCAGGCAACCGCGGCCAGGGCAGCTGCCTGAACTAGAAGGAGACATCACGATTGTCATCAGTGGACAGTACCTCCGTCACTGAGTACTTACCTTGCACCAGGAAGCATACGAAGCACCTTCCACAGGGAGCCTGGAGTCAAGCAGCCTGGATCCGTGGCCCAGCTCCCCACCTCTGCCAACTTCTTAGGCTCCGTTTCCTTATCTGTAGAGCAAGTAATGGCAAGTGCTGGTTGAGCACTTACCCTTTGTCCGGCGGTTGGTTTCTGAGCCTGTGCGGTTAGCAGCAAAAGTCTCCTGCCTTGGGCAGCCCTGCTGGGCAGTGTTGAGGGCAGTGTGAGATAATGGGGGTGAAGCACTCAGCACTGGGCCTGGCACACAGGGACACCTCCTTGTAAGATGCTGTTATGGATGGAATGCATGTTGCCCCCACCCCCCAGTTCCTATGTCGAAGCTCTTAACTCCCCCCTCCCCCAACCCCAGTGTGGAGATGGGGCCTTTGGGAGGTGGTTAGGCTTAGATGAGGTCATGTGGGTGGGGCCCCCAACATGGGATTAGTGTCCTTCTAAGAAGAAACCTCAGAGAGCCTGCACTCTCTCCAAGCTTGCACAGAGAAGAGGTCATGTGAGCACATGGTGAGATGGCAGCCACCTATGAGCCAAGAGGACAGGCCTCAGAATGACAACTCCCTTACTGACACCTTGATTTGGGACCTCTCGTCTCCAGAACCATACGAAATACATTTCTGTTGTTTAAGTCACCCCGTCTATGGCATTTTGTTATGGCAGTCAGAGCAGACTAAGACAGTCACCTCGCTTAATCCTTAAATACCTAGGTCAGTGCCATTAGACCCATTTTCTAGATGAAAAACTGAGGCAAAGAGCATTTCAGGGGCATGACCTGGGCTATACAGCTGCACAAGCTCCAGTTCTAACCCCGGCTCGGAACCGCACCTCCCTGAGGCAGATGGGAGCGTGGCTGCCAGGGTTCAAGTCTCTCGAGCCCCGACTCTTTATTGCCCATGACAAGTTCCCTTTCCTCAGCTCAACTGAGGAGTCTCATCTGTGAGAGGAGCAGAGTTTGGAAAGGTTAATTATGACAGCGACATTGAGTACAAGCAAGTGCAGGTTCTCTGTCGGGATCTGAGCCCAGATCCGTGAGTTACATGAGAAAGACCTGTGGGTGCTGATAGGGCTTTGCAGGCTGGTTGCTTTCGCTAACCCTTCTACTGCTATTAGCTGTTACATAATAACTGGTTCAGAAAATGGTATGGTGCCTTCTCACAAAAGTAAAAATAGAATCACCACATGAGGGGCGCCTGGGTGGCTCAGTCAGGCAAGCGTCTGTCTGAGTCTTGATTTCAGCTCAGGTCATGACCTCGAGGTTTGTGAGTTCGAGCCCCACATTGTGCTCTGTGCTGACAGCATGGAACCTGCTGGGGATTCTGTCTGTCTCTCCCTCTCTCTGCCCCTCCCCTCTGCTCTCTCACTCTCTCTCTCTCTCAGAATAAGTAAATAAACGTAAAAAAAAAAAGAGAATTATCATATGATTCGGCAATGTTATACTTCTGATATAAATCCGAAAGAATTGAAAGCAGATACTTGACTATGAGGAGGGACTCGTATATTCATGTTCACAGCAGCCTTATTGACAACAGCCAAGACGGAGAAGCAATTCATGGATCAATCAACAGATGAATGGATAAACAAAATGCGGTATATGCATACAATGAGATATTACTCAGCCTTAAAAAAGAAGGAAATTCTGACACGCTGCACCATGAATGAACCCCGAGGCCATTTTGCTAAGTGAAATAAGTCAGCCCAAAAAGGCAAACACCGTGCAGTGACTGTGACAATTCTCATGGTGAGAACTAGCGTAAACATCCAGCCAAAGAGGCTGGCGCTGGGCCTTTGGAAGACCGTCCCCTGGGCGAGGGCGGTTTGCCCAGATGGGACTGGGTGAAGACGGCTACCGAGGTTTGCCTCCCCGGTTCTGGAGGTGACAGGACAGAAAGCCGCCAGCCTGTGGTCCCGCCTGGGCTTCATGTTGGTAAGCGGCAGTGGTGTCTCTGCCTGCTCCCGGCCATCTGCCAGCCCTGTGGTTCCAGGCTCACCTCCCCACGACGGCCAGAGAGCCGTGTCCCGCGTGAGTCTGCCAATGTGCTGTTTGGTGGCCGGAGGTTAGAAAACTTGGCTGTGACTTCCTTTGACAGGGCATGAGATGCTCAGCCTTTTCTGCTTATTTCTCCAACTGGATAAAGACTGGGAAAGCTCACTTTGATACCTCCTCTATGAAGCCCTCCTGGTCTCCCCCACCGCAGACTCCATGCAGTTCTTCCTCTGTGCTCCTGTTGGACCTTGATACCCACATGGGAACAGAAGTCACCTGGAACTCTAAACTTGGATGGGAGGGCTGGGTCACTGCAGGGCCCCTAGCACACCATGGTGCAATCCCTGTTTGTTCTAGAGGTGAATGAATGAGCAGGGGAGCCCTGGGCATGCAGGAGAGAAGACCCTTGTTCAGCTTTTCCCTGTTTCCTTTGGATCTCACTTCCTTTCCCACGTCTCCCACCACCCCCACTCCCCCCATTCACTGTCATGTTCGTTTAGCACCCCCTTAGACTTTCCCTCATGCCTGGGGAAATAAAACCCAGTTAGAAGTCAGTTCCAATAGGGTAAGAATTGGGTTGACGTGATTTAATTACTGCCTTTCCCAGAGGCCCTTGTGGGCAATGACTGGATGTCACAGAAGACAGGGTGGTGGGGCACCTGGTGACTCAGTTGGTTAAGCGTCCGACTCTTGTTTTCAGCTCAGGTTATGATCTCACAGTTTGGCAGTTCAAGCCCTGCTTCTGTCAGCACAGAGCCTGCATGGGATTATCTCTCCCTCTCCCTCTCCTCTCCTCTCCTACTCATACTCCCTACTTCTCTCTCAAAAAAAAAAAAAAAAAAAAAGACAGGTTGTAACTGGCTTCCAAGGGAGCTCCCAGGGCACTCACCTCTGGGTATCCCTCTCCACATTGAATTGGGGCTGGCCTGCATGATGAATAGACTATGGTAGAAGTGATGGGGGGTGACTTCCAAGATCAGGTCAAAAAGGCACCGCAGCCTTGGTCTTCGGATCACTTGCTCTGGAGAGAACCAGGCGCCATGACATGGGGAGACTCAAGCCGTCAGTCCTGGGGACAGCCCCACGTGGGCGGGAGCACAGGCCCCACGTCCACAGCCAGCAGCAATTTGCCAGTCACATGTGGGCTATTTTAGAAGTGCATCCTCCAGCCCTGCCACGTCTTCAAATGATGGCTGCCTTCCCTGGTATCCACCTGCAACTTCATGACCGTCCCCTGAGCCAGAAATGCCCACCTAGGCTGTTCTTGAATTCCCGACCCACAGAAATGATTAGAGATAATCAATGGGTATTGGTGTTTACGTCTCTTAAGGTTTGGAAGGACTTGTTATGCAGCATTAGCTAATTAATACACATAGGACTCAAAGGGTAGAATTTCAGACATGAAGACCCTTCCTGTAATTGAACTGCCCACTTCCGCAGTGCAGTCTGGGAATGTCTTATTTTGTATTTTTAAAAATTTTTTTAGTGTTTATTTATTTTTGACAGAGAGAGAGACAGAGCATGAGCAGGGGAGGGGCAGAGAGAGAGAGGGAGACTCAGAATCTGAAACAGGCTCCAGGCTCTGAGCTGTCAGCACAGAGCCTGACTTGGGGCTCGAACCCACAGACCGTGAGATCATGACCTGAGCTGAAGTTGGACACTCAACCGACTGAGCCACCCAGGCGCCCCTGGGAGTGTTTTAAAGTCACAAGTTCCACGTTGCGGCCCCACCACCAGGCATCCCGTTCAGCAGCCGTGGATTCCCGCCCTCATCTGCTGACCTTCAACCCTTCCCTCCTAAGGGGGCCCCGGGAGCATTACACGCGAAGCCCTTGGCTGGGATTGCAGGGACACAGGGACACAGGGGCTCCCCCGCTCCCATCCCAGACACACGCTCTCCCAGGAGCCATGAGGAGCCTCGCTATTGCTTGTCCACTGGAGCCCCACATGTGAGCACCAGGCTGGATGCACCATGGACTCCGGAAGCTGGTGAAGTGCAGGTTCTGTGCAGGGGCAGATAGGAGGCCATCTTCCCCTGCCTGTGTCGCCTAGGGGAACTGCACGGCCACACTCTTGGGGCTCTAGGGACCTTAGTCTCTCCACCAAGCAGCATCTACGGCTTGCCTCTCAGCTATCTGAAAGCTCACACGCAGAACCTCGGACCTTCCTCTGCTCAGTTTGGCATTCTTTTGCCCAATAGGACTCTGTCCTACTCCTTCTGACACCAAACGGCCAGATTCTGGCAGGGACTGGAGGTGATGGAGTGCCATCAACACCAGCAGTGTCTGAGGGCCCGGGCCGGCCAGCCAAATGCCCTGGGATGCTCACACAGAGCCGCTGGCATTACTGCCCTGAGATCCTGTCCACTCTCCTCTTTGCTCGTCACACTCCATTTCCCATGACCGCCTTGCAGCTCCTGGATGGTGGCTTTGGGCTCCTATTCTGCCCTGCAGACCCTTCTTGTTTCTTCGGCACCTACGAGGTTGTGCTGGTGGCGGACTTTCATCGTACTACTTAATATCTGACTCACGGAATCGGTGCTCGAGACCAACTTTGCTTGATAACCCTGGACACATTAGGTGTTCTCTCTGTGTGCTTCTGACTCCCACACTTTGCACGCTGTGTGGGTGCCCACAGCACAGCGTCCTCGTCCCTTTGCCCAGCAGCATTCAAGCCGGGCTGTTATCCTTGCTTCTCCAACACGGTCTCCTTGCCATTGTTTTCTTCTTCATTCCTCAGACCTCATCTGAGATAAATCTTCAAGCCCTCCACTCCTCCCCGAGCTGGTCTATGACTCACGAAGCCCCATACTTCAGAACAAACAGGCCGTCCCCAGCCTCCCCGCTCTGCCCTCCCTGACCCAGTGCTCTCTCTCCAGCGATGATGGACTTTATTGCAGCGCCGGGTTAGGGTTTGGTCCTGGATTGGTGATGTTATTAAAAACAGATTTAGTAATGCTCCAAGCAGTCAGTCCGCCTGTCCAGTAATGGTTCATCATTGTCATAAAGCTGAGGGGTCAGCTCATCTCTGCTTTTAGGCATGACCACACATACGTCATGCCTGAGAGAAGGGCTGATCTTTTATTTGTTGTTAGTTTTCAAAGACCTCCGGAGAGAGTTCGGCCTCCCTCGGAAACCTACTCCGGTGAGAGCCAGCGGCCCCCAGGCCGTGCCGCTGAGCCGTGTGTGTGCATGTGTGCGATGTGCACGCTCCAGGGGTGCTGCAGAGACAAGGACCATCTGCCCCCACCGCTTGCCCCCTGCCCCCTTCTGCAGGTGCAAGGGTGGGAAACAGCTGCAGCAGAGGGGAGCAAGCAAGGAGGGCGGGAGCAGTGCGCGGAGGACTGCGCCGTGCCTTGGGTCCCCACACCACTCAACTCTGTGACCTAAGGCATGCTGATCAGTTTCCTTGCGCCTTAGGCCCTCAACTGTGGTGGGGGAATGATAATGGTTACTTTGCAGTGTTCTGAGGCTTGCAGATGATACACGCGAAGTGCCTTGTCCTTAGAAAGTGCATCATAAATGTCTGCTATTATTGGGAATAGAGAAAAAAAAAATGATGCCTGGGGGAGGCAATGGGAACTTTTGGACTTGAGAATCTCCTGAGAACAGAATGTGTGGTCTATGTGGGCAGACGTCAGCCGGGGGTGAATCCTCCAGGGAGACTCCTCTGCTCGCTGCTCCGGGTCACGAAGAAAGCCTGAGGCCGCTCCAGCCGGTAGAGGGGCCTGTCCCTCTATTGTTTGCATCCTGGATACTTCCAGCTGACTGGCCATGGCATCATGTCCTCAGGCCGTGGGGGGCACGGGCACACTGCTGTGTGTTCTGTAGGGAGGGGGCAGTGGGGGGCGATACACATTGCCTGACTTGATGAGAAGCAACTTGTCCCTGGGCTGTTGGTTTCCATGGCAGCACCAGGAAGAGCAGCCAAGCAACCAGGCAGTTATGCTTGAAAAAAAAAGTAGTATGATTTGGGAACCTAGTGACTGTCATAGCCCTGTGTATGCAGAATACAGAAATTCATTTATGTAACAAATATTTGATGAGCATCTACCACATTCGAGGCATCGGAGGGCATAACAAAGATCCCTGTTCTTGGGGAGTTCCCACTGTGGCAGGCGAGGGTGGAGAGGCAGACAGCAAACAATAAACATAATAAAGACACAAATTATACAGTATTTTAGGAGGAGTGATGCTATGGAGAAAAAGAGGAGGAAGAGAAAAAGCTCATGGGAACTAAGAGTGCTGGGTGAAGGTGGGATGGGTTGCAGCATTAAATACGGTGGTCAGTGACATTTGAGCAAAGATTTAGACAACTTTCAGGGTTAGCATGGTTGCGAGAACAGCATGTGCAAAGGCCCTGAGGCAGAAGTAGGTGTGGTATGTTCAAGGACCAGGGAGAAGGCAGTGAGGCTGGAGGGGAATTGGAGAAGGAGGTAGGAGGGGGCCTTCAGGGCAGAGAGGTCATGGAGGTCAGATCACATAAGGTCTTTGGACTTGGGCCTTTCTACATGAATGACCAGTCAGAGGCTATAGCAATAATCCAGTGGGAGATGATAGTTATGACAGTGGAGGTGGTGACAAGTCCAGGGCAAATCCTGTTCCACAAAGAGTTATAATTAGATACCAGGAATCAGATGAGCTTGTAGATGACTAACTCTAAGTGGAATAACCTAAGAGTTGCACCAAAACAACAGCAAAAGAAAGAAGGGATTCTCAAGAGGGAAGGAGCACATCTGGCTGATAAAATCATTAAATCTTCAAGTGTTAGAGATGGGCTTTGAAGGGTGGGGGGTTCCAACGGGGAACAGATGTGGGAAGTCAGTTAGGGCAGGAGTTGCAGCCTGGGAAAAGCAGGAAGGGCAGAGAGGCCGGGACAGGCTGAGGCCTTTCTTTCTCCATCTCTACTCTCCTGCCTCAGCCTGAATCTGAGGGAACAGATTGGGGCAGACTGGTGGGGGAGCTGGGGAGCTGTTTCAGGTAGGAGGTCAGGAGGACCTAAAATGAGGGCAGCAGCTAGGGGTCTAGGAAGAAGGGGAAGCATGGGCAGGATGCTTGGGAGAGAGGTCTAATGTGATCTGTGCGGTGATTGGCTGGCAGACAAGGGAGGAGTCAGAGATGGCCCTGAGGCCCAGCTTGGGCCTAGGGAGCATAGGGGTGCCCTTAAAAGAAGTAGCTGGATGGCAGGGGTGCAGAAGAGAGGAGAGATGGTTGGGCGATGACTTTGCTTTTGGACATACTGACACCAAGATGTCCAGGGGGCCGTGGCCAAGCAGGGGTTGGGAATGCCGGTCAAAGCTCCACGGCCACACTCCGCTCTCTGCTGATCTGCGCCGATTTGTTTGTTGAGGAGATCACAGAAGCGGCGGGAAGTCTGCAGGACTAGGCTGGGAAAAGGGGCAGGAGCCAGGTGAAACCAACTGGCTGGCTTCGGCAAGCACTGGGTGGTGTCACCCGCACGGGCGCACTGGCGTGACAACTGAACGTCGGATGCCGACCCCTGCCGGTGACAAATGAATACAATCTTACCCGTCTCGTGCTTCAGACTCCGTGTTCCGGGAGGGAGCGTGAACTTCCGGGGGTTGGGGACAGGGGGTCTTGCCTTACGGCTTTCAGAGTGGGAGGAGGGGGGAGTTTCCGCTTCCCAGCAAGGTCTGTGCCATGGAGGTTCCCCAAACAGGGGGGGTCACGTGCTGGAAGCCACAGGAGGCACAAGCCCCTAGGTTACTTGGTTAGTTCTGCTGTAACCACAGATTGGGGGTGCATAAATACAGAAGTGTATTAGCTCATAGTTCTGGGGTCTGGAAGTCCAAGACCAAGGTGGGAGCAGGATCGGTGGCTTCGGAGGGCGGTAGGGCAGAATCTTTCTATGCCTCCCTCCTAGCTTCTGGGAGCCTCAGGTGTTCTTGGGGTCATAGATGGCTGTCTCCTCCCTGCATCTTCACATTGTTTTCCCTCTGTGGACCTCTGTGTCTAAATTTCCCAGTTTTTTCCACAAGGACACCAGCGGTAACTGGATCAGGGCCTGCCCTAACTGATCTCATTTTTAACTTGATTACCTCTGTAAAGACCCTCTTTCCATATAAAGTCACATTCTGAGGTAGTGGGGGTTAGGACTTCAGCGCCTACTTTGAGTGGGGGGTGGGGGGTGGGGGACACAATTCAGCCCATAACCGTCCCCTACAGTGGCACGTTGGTTTGGCTCTTTTTTGTCACTTCATTTCCCTTCCTCTCAAGAACAGGATGGTTTTCATCCTGATGACTTTAGAAAGCTATTTATGTAATTGTCAATTGCTAAATTATGGAAATGAAATAAATCTGCTTTGCTGCTTCAATCATTCATAAAAATCAGTTAATAAGCTTTGGTTTGCTCTCAGCAACTTCTGTTGATAGAGTGTGGATCCAACACTCTGGTAGTGGAGAGTGTCCCTAGCCACGGGATAAATGTTTTTTCCATTATTAACTTTATTGTTGTGGTGCAAAAGTCAGTCGGCAAAGTGAGGCTGTTCTCATTGCTTTTGGACGGGAAAACATGTTCGGCACGTGGGCCATGCACAGGGGCCATATACCAATTTGCAGCGAGGACCCGTCACCCCCAGCCCACCCAGGCACCCCTGGTTCCCCACTCAGACCTTTTCTCCAAACCTGTTTGACGTCCCCACGGTTGTCAGAAAGGACTTAAAGTCACACATGTGTCCTTAGGCCCGATATATTTGGCCCCTCTGCTTAGTCCTTTTGAATAAGCTTTTTCTGTCTTGTCACCCTGGGCCTTTGCTGGGGACCCCGGGCTCTGCCTGCATTATTCTGAAGGAGGACGTGAGGTCTTTGTTCCAGCCCTCAAGCCCCCTCTTTCTAGCAGTCACCCAGTCCCTCCTGTATCTTCTCTGAGGTCCAGCAGGCCAGAAATAATGAGCTCTGCTGTATAAGTGGGGAAACAGGGTCACCAGAAGCAGACAGGCACCCAGAAATCTGTTTCCCTCTAAATAGAGCTAGAAAAAGGAGATTTGGGGATTCATCCAGCAGACTCCCCAAGATAAACCTACAAGCAACCAAAGAAAAGGAAGTGGGAACACCGAAGAGAAGAAATCATCACTTTTATGTTCTTTGGAGGGGGTGTTCTCTCCAGATGTCCAGAGAAGCCCCTGGCCTACAGAGAGCAGCGGCGCTGAGTAAACAGGAAACGCCAGGAATCTATTTTTATTTGGTGCTGTCTTTACTTTCCCTTGTTTCAGTGGAAAATGAGTCTGGATTCCACAAAACTCCTTAGTGAACAACAAATATAAGCGGAGGCAATGCCAAGGCTCTCGATCCTCAGCGGTGGTTTGGATCAGTTTCTTCTTTGCCGAGACCTTGGAGGCTGGGGCTGGCTGTGCAGGAAGCAGGTGGCTTGCTTTAGAGGAGGCCCGTGGAAAGGCAATCGAGGGGAGCACTTGGGCCCCTGTAGCAGATTTCCGTCCTCCTCCTCAGAAGCCTACCCTCCCCACCCCGCTCCACGGCAGCAGCGGAGAAGGGGGGCGCTCCTGCTCATGTCCCCTCCTGATCACGTCCCCATCAGAGTCAGCCCCTGGGGCTGGAGGCTGGAGACCTCTGCGCCACGGGGAGAGCGTGGCCATGGCTCTTCGGTCTGCAGGGATGTCCGACTGGTCCTGAAGCAGGGCAAACTCCTCAGGAGGAACTCCTCGTTTGGCCAAAGGGCTGCATTGCTTGGAGATGCCTTCCTCCACCCCTGCCCTGTTCATTTCTCTGGTGTTGCCGTGGGGCCACCTGTAGGGAGCTGGTGGATACTCAAGGAATGAGGTGATCATAAGCCTCTTTTGCTACTGAACTCGGGACTTTTTCTTATTTGTATGTTTAGGTGCGACTGATGTTTCCCTCTACATTGGGAAGGTTTCCCATTATGTCTGCTCCTCCCCTCGGAACACCTGTCTTCATCCCGCCCCCCCTCCCCCCCAAGCAGATGCCTTGGCTATTCTTAAATTACCATATATCAGGTTTACTACACTTTTAAAAAAGAACAAGGATATGATGTTCATTAAGATTAAGCCTAGGAGCCACCAGAAACTTGTCATTTTCTTGGGCCCACCTTCTCCTGTCTCCTATCTGAAGACCGCCCCCTACTGGTTACGGACTGTCATTGAACAGTGCTGCCCTGTACTTTGAATGCTGGGAAGAGCTTCTTCCTGAATTTCGTGAAGCGATTCTCAAATGGACTCATCCTTTCCCCTTATGTGCTAGCAGCAGCCACATCTAACTGTTTTCTGTTAACCCCATGAGTGTTGGGAAAAATCAGACCCTTCCCGTGGCCAGGAACGCAGTCTCTCCAGCCAGCTGGAGAAGGGGTTGGCTGTTTTGTTTTGTTTTTTTTTTTTTTTTAATGCTTATTTATTTTGAGACGGCAAGTGCAGGAGGGGCAGAGAGATGGAGAAAGAGAGAGAGAATCCCAAGCAGGCCCCGTGCTGTCAGAGAAGAGCCCAATGTGGGGTTCGATCCCACGAACTGTGAGATCATGACCTGAGCCAAAATCAAGAGTGGCACGCTAAACCCACTGAGCCCCCCAGGGCGCCCTGGCGGTTGGCTGTTTATTATAAACATGCCTCTGAGTGGAAGAAGGTGAGCTTCACTCACCTGGACCTTCCCATGTTGGGCCTGGGCCTTGGCTATCTGTCACCGAAACTCGCTGGTCAACCCCACTCTGGATCTACTTCTCTTATAGTATTGCTTACTGCCTCTCTTGCTTTGCCAACAGATTTGATTCTTCTATGCTCACAATTCCTTCTTCTCTATAACTTCAGTCTCCTACTGACCATGGCTTGCTATGGCCCTTGCTGTCCCTTCTGCCTTCACACCTCCCCAGGAGGGCTCCCAGCCACAGCTCCCCGCCTAACCCCTTGACACTCTCCACATCTCCCAATTCAGGTTCTGGGGAGTGCAGTTCTGGCTGGCCCGGCACATCCTTCTCTGGGCCCAGCTTTTCTGCCCAAGGCCATTTCAGGGGACACCACCCAGCCTTTATGGCCTGGCTACACTGGTCATTTCTGGTAGGATGTGATGTGCCACAAATGCAAAGCCTGAATTCAGTCCTTGCTTCTTGAATGTTTATTATGCCATCTAATATCGATGGTGAATGACTAAGAAAGATAAAGGGGAATGTCATGAAATTCTGAGAGGCGAGTTTCTTATTATGTCCTTAGGTCCACCCTGCACCCCCAGAACTGAAGTTAATGCCATCATTTCCTTCCCAAATCAAACCCAAGCCCTTAATTCTGTGTCAGAGCTGGCCACTCAAGGCCTTCTAACCTGCTTTTCTTGTCCTATCAATTGCCTTCCTCTTCGCATGACTCCATGTTGCAGACGTTTCCAAGCTTACTCTGAGCTATTCAGCTTCTCTTTTGCTCACGGGCTTCCATCTAGGTCTAAATTCTATATAGACTTTGAAGGCCAGCTCAATACCTGCGTTAGTTTCCTAGGGCTACCGCAGCAAAGTACCACAGACTGGGCTGCTTTAAATAATAGAAAGGTATCCTCTGATCAATCAAGGTGTTGGCAGGCTGTGCTCCTTCCCAGGGATCTAGGAGAGAATCTTTCCTTGCCTCTTCTCATTTCCGGGGGCTCCTGGCATTCCTTGGCTTATGGCTTCGTGACTCCAATCTCTGTCTCTATCTTCATGTGGCTTTCCCCCCAGTGTGTCTGTTATCTTTTCCTGTTCCATCTCTTATAAGGACCCTATTATTGGATTGAGTAGTCCAGAATGTAATCTAGGATGACATTGTCTCAAGATCCTTAATTTAATTACATCTATAACCCTTTGGCCAAAGAGGTCATATTCATACGTTCTGGGTGTTAGGAGGTAGACAAATCTTGGGGGGGGGGAACCATTTAACCCACCATAATCCCCAATTTCTTTTTGAAGACTGCCTCCTAGTCAAAAATGACCGCTTTCCCCTCTGGGCTCCCATAGCCTTTATTCAAGTCTTTTAAGGAACAGTTGATGTTGTCTTGTGCAGTGTAGGTATAGCGATACTAGCCATAAGAGTGTGGGTTGCAGAGTTAGATGTCCTGGGTTCAAATCCCAGCTCTGCCAGTCGCTAGCTGAATGACACTGGTTGAACCACTTCACTTATTTTGCTAGAACTAGGATGCAAGGAGGTGCTTAGGGCACAACATTTAAGGAGCAACTCACTCTCAGGGCCCCGTGCCCCAGGTGCCTCTCTTGACTTACCCTAGTCCCTGCCCTGCCTCTTGCCCTGTTTTTTTAATCTCTAAGATAGGGATAATGCCCTCCCTGGTACAGAAATTATAAGGGTTAAATGAGTAGCACAAGTGAAAGACTCAGCACAGCGCCTGGCACATCATAGGGGCTCAAGAAATGAAAGCTGTTGTTTACCAGACAGTAAGTTCCTGCAGAGCTGGTCTTCATGTCGAATTCATTTTTATACTCCTAATAACCTTAAACCCACTGCATCGAAAATGGTATGTGATCAATTACGTTTAAGCGAATTAATCAGTCTTTGGGAAGTTTTTTGTTTTTTGTTTTTTGTTTTTTTTAAATTTTTTTTCAACGTTTATTTATTTTTGGGACAGAGAGAGACAGAGCATGAACGGGGGAGGGGCAGAGAGAGAGAGGGAGACACAGAATCGGAAACAGGCTCCAGGCTCTGAGCCATCAGCCCAGAGCCTGACGTGGGGCTCGAACTCACTGACCGCGAGATCGTGACCTGGCTGAAGTCGGACGCTCAACCGACTGCGCCACCCAGGCGCCCCTAGTCTTTGGGAAGTTTGAGGCATGTGGTGATTGGGTCTATAATCAGGCAAACAACTCAAACTTCAAGACCCTGGATCAAGAGTGCTTGAGTTGGGTCATTTCCTTGTTCGTGTTTAGCGTTTTAGAAGGTTTAGGTGAGGAACTTTGGACGGAAGGACTAGAGCCCAAACCTCAGAAAATTGCTGAGGTTGGTTTTCAAATTAGAACCATGAAGGAAAAGTCTCCCAAAGTGGGATGTGTGCACACTGGAAGGATTAGCTTGCGTCTGGGTAGCAGCAGCTCAAATGTGCAAAGTGGCTTTGGTTCACGCGTGCTGGTCACGTCAGGAGTGGAGGGGCTCCTTCTCTGGCACTTGCCAGCTCCCTGGGAAGGAGATTCTTTCCTGGAACACGGGGGCTATCTTGCACCTTGCCTGGAACTCTGTGAAACTGTTGGCAACCTCTGGCTCAGCTGGGTGCACCCCAAAACACCACATTTATTTGATACTGGAGTTGATATGCCTCTCTTACATTGTGGTTGGGACTCATTAACTCTCAATAAGGACCAACATTGAGGGAGGAGTTTCCTCTCTTTCTTGCAAAAAATGTTTCCTTGGACGGGTCGTAGCTCCTGTAACTGATTTGCTCTCCTGGCACAGGGCTGCATGTTGTGTGGTACCCTGAGGCTGGTAAGAAAGGGGACAGACTCAAGAATTCCTGGGTGGGAAGGCTTTTCCCTGCACTTACCACAACTGCTAAAAACGCAAGATTGGTCTGCATTTGCATGGAAACCATGTTTGTGTGGATTTTTTTCTTTTTTAATTCCAAGACAGCCATAATAAGAGCCAGACTGTTGATGAGTCCAACGATTAGAAGCAGCTCCTAAATTTCCCACACAATCACGTTAGGCTCAATTCTGAGATCTTCTTCTAAAAGTTCAACACGTGTGGTGTTTATCTAGCAACTTCACTAAAGCACTCAGGTTCACTAGCGTCAGACATGTGAATTAGGTAGGCAGTGGCCAGTGCAAGGATTATCTCCATAACCAGCCCTGGAATTTAAGGAAAGCAGTCTGGTGGGGGGTGGGGGGTGGGAAGGTTCATTTTAATTGCTGCTGTATTTATGTCCATAACATCACTATTAAATTGGCAAGTATGAAGCAGCCTTTAGCGTGGCCGAGCGCAGACGGTTACCATCCCTGGATGAGCTGTGCGCTTGGAAACAAGGAGCATAGAGAGGGTTCTTGGCTTCCAGGAACTTGGCTCAGTGTTTCAATCCATTTAAGTCATACCCACCATTTACACCTGCTTCTTTTGGAGCCAAACTTGCACATTATCACCATTACTCTTCACTAGCACTGACATTGCAATAATCTATGAAATCTGCCTTTTCCTGTTCTTTCTTTGCCACAAAATAGAATTTCCAGGAGCTTGTGGGGGTGGGATGGGGGTGTTGAAAAACACATTCTGAGTCACTGCTTGAGAAGTTTTTATTGTATTTTTTTCCCAAGTGATTCTGGTAGTGAAAGTATTATGGTTATAGACTAAGCAAACACTTAAAGTGAAAACAATCAGATGGTAAAGTCCTCTGCTTTGATGAAAGGTAGCTCGTACTCACTTCTGAGGCTATTATCAACTTGGACTATGGGACTGGAAAGGCTCTTCCAGTTCAGGTAGCGGTGCTCACAAAAGAACCACTGCTTTCAAGAGAAACTTGGGCACCCATAATGAACTCACCGCTTCCATCTGTATCTTATATAAGCAACAAGATCCTAATGTAAATATCAAGACATGGCTCCACCATGCCATAGCATCCTAGTGTGTCATGGACCATGAAGTGCCACTTTTTCAACTCCTGAATGTCCAAGGAACAAGAAAGACACTGCATAGCAAGGGCAAGGGAGTCTGGATTAGGGCTTGGCAAACTACAGGCCTAGGGCTGACCACCTGTTTTGTAAATAAAGTTTTACTGGCATACAGCCATGCTCATTCATTACGTATCATCTATGATTGCTTTCATGCGATCATGGCTGAGCTGAGTGGCTGCGACAAGCAACACTGGCCAACAGACCCAAAAATATTTACTCTGTGCGTCTTTACAGGAAAATTTTGCAGGCCCCTCGTCTAGACAAACAGTCAAATGAGTCAAGTATTGGCTAAAGGTCCCCAATTCACAATGCCAAGAGAAGGACTGGGTTGGCTTTGGTTGTTGTCATGCACTTTGTAATTTAAAAAATCTTATGAGCCAATACAACTAAAACTCCTATTCACCTGGCTTTGAAGAAGCAACGTGGAAAGTAAAATTAGGTCTCGATATATTTTGTACGTTGCCTGGACTTCTAAAGCGTTGCTGGATTGCTCAAATGTGCATAAGTCAATGTCATTTCACAAAATTTTTAAAAGATGCGAATGTTGGCAACTACTAAAGTATTGGCATCATGCTTGTGTCTGTGCAAAATTCTGCAGTGCTCAAAACCACGTGCTGTAGCTATAAATGGAGTCCCACTTCAAGTACAACTCTTTAGTCTAAATATTTTCGCAATCTTTGAAACCAGTTTTAAGAGTCATCAGAAATCTGTAGTTTAAGACACCAGACACATTTCTTAGCTGAGCCTTCAAGTGCCAACATGTTGGACCGATTCAGTAAAACATGCCATAAATTATAGGACTGTTTTATTTGAATTAGGGGGATAATTTCCACAATAGCAGGAATTCTTACCAGGAGTTCAAAAGCCAGACATGGGCTCTAGGCTATTATTCATACGTGGGTGATAGATTCGGATCTTGCCTTTGTGGCCAGGTTTGGTCAGGAGCATAGGTTATGACAAGGAACGAGGCTGAAAGACCCAAAGCAGTTCAGACGACAGTCTCAAGAGCTCCGGGATAACAGCCTTTACAAATGCCAGACAACTGGCCTGAACAATTTTGGACTGGCATGTCAGACGTGATCTGAAGGTTTTGAAATGTCATTAGGGATAGGGCTTATTACTTGATTTTGGTTACAGTGAAGGCTAGCTTTTTTCTTCTCATTTAAATATATTAGCAGTTCATAAATAACAGATATGATTATGGACTCTCCCTACAAATATATCTTAGTAGGTATCTGACTAGTCACAGCAGTGGAGCCAGGCAGGGTACAGCAGCACATGGCCTTCCTCTCTGGTCTCAGCTTGGGCCACCTGGCTATGTCTACAGACTTCAATGGCTAAAATCCAGGTCTCCAATCATAGCTGTCCTTTTGCCTAGAAGAATTTATAAAGCTCGAGATAATAACTTGGGGAAGACATGGTATGCTAGTGAAGGTAACACTAAGAAGTTAAATATGAGTTTGACCCTTGTGTCAGGAGTTAAAATATACCCAGTAGATAAGTCATAAGAACTAAACAAATACAGGCATAGGATATGAAGTTTTCAATTTCAACTCAAGTATAATAGGATCATACAGCTGAAGAAAATGTTCATCATTCTATGTTTTTTTGAAAAATTGGTCCTAATTCTGAGGTGGCTCCTTTCTTAATCTGAAAAAGTTCACCAGCCAAGGTACACACCATCACAGAATGCCACTTACAAACTCTAATTTTAAAGATAAAAGGATGGTTATAATAGGGCTCATTTTCAGGAAAGATGATTCACCATTCTAACTTAGGAATAGAAAGGTGAGATCTTTATGGGGGAGGCTCATAAAAGATGTCGTAGGAGAAATGAATGTTCTCAAACCTTTGGTACCAGAATGAGGTTGTGGGATTAACATGTCTCTTTAAAGCAAAGCAGCTGACGCTCTAAGTCGAGTGGGAAGAGCAGCCTATGTACTCTGTAGCCAAATCGTGAACGCACATTTTTGTGTGACAGTCCTGCTTGAGTAGCCAGGCCCTAATTAAGATCTAGCCAGTTAGAAGTTCACCAGGGGCAAGTCCAGGGTGTGGGGAACACTTCAAATTACATTCCATGAAGACATGAGGCTGTCAAGGCTTAGGAAGGCCCCGCTGTCCGCACAAATGGAGACACGGTGAAGGACCAGTAATGCTAGCTAGCACATGTCAGCACAGAAAAGCTGTGGACACAAATGGAACATGTGCAGTTTTTTTTCAAAGGTGATATCGAATAACAGGCCAGAAGCCATCCCTCTCGGCATTTTAGACCTCTTTCTTCTCTCCGCTTTGGCTCTTCGTTGAGTCACTTCCATCAGGCAAAGTTCCATAGGATAAGCCATTTGAATCTGGTTGTATTTTGTCCAGTGTTTGTTTCCCTGTGGAGATAGTAATCACAGAAAATCTTTTGCGCTCATACAAAAGGATAAGTGTTAATAATTTCTCCTCTCTCCAAGCCACATTTTATTCCCCTCCACCTTTTTTTATAATATGTGGTCACCCTCTAAACAAGAGATAAACACCGGGAAGAAAAGGCCTCGGAACTCCATGTCCCTTGACTGCGACCATGCGCCGTCCACAGGAGAGAGCTGTCTCCCCACCGCACAGGGCCTACTGTGCTGGGCATGGAAACCAGGTTGGATCAGTCACGGGGGGGACATGAAGCATCCACTCATCTCCACACCTTCCTGCCCGGTGTCCTTCCCCCTTTTCCATGTTTGTTCTAAGTATATAACAACAGAGAAAACAGACTTTCATAGCAGATTCTGGAAGCTGCTACTGATCCTATGTATGGGGCTTTGTGAAATGAAAACTCGGGTTAAAAATATGAAAACTTTATTTTCCACCCAAGAACTTCTAACCATACACGTCATTTATAATGCACACCCTTGCCGCGAATGCCAATTCTTGCCCTGAATGCTCTTAGCTGATTAGGGGACTCAAGAGGGAAAGAGAACACAGAACTTCTTGGGCCATATTTTCCCAGTCATAGGGAGAAGGCTTTAATGAATTTTGCTTCGAAGGTTTGGGCCTAACAGAATGGTAAAGGAAGCTGTCAGATCACTGTTAACTTCCGTCTAGAAACCTATAGGTCACCCCAAATCCCTAGCAAAGCTGGAAATACTGGGTGGGCAGGAGAGGGGGTGAGGACACAGCAAACTTTGCTTTGTTCTGAACATTGCTTCTGTTGTCTACGTGACTAAAGCAAGTTATTTCCCAGTGAGAGTGGGGGGCTGGGAAGACGGTGCATGTTACGTGGATCAGGATGAAGGCAAATGTGGGGGAGGGGAAGAAGCTATTCATGTTCAGGTGACTGTGAAGAACATCCCTTTTGGTCCCACAGTGCAGAGGCCACTGCAGTCTTTCCAGGAACTATATTCCTTAGCAGCCCAACCTCCTGCCCTTAGATGTTCCTTCAAAGGCTCCCCAAGCAGCAGGGGTCTGCTGTTGGCAGCCATTCCCCACTCCTACCCCTCACCCTTTTTCAGTTTAAGGAAATCCAAAAAGGAAATTTGCGACATCACCCAAATCAAGAAAACAGGGCCAGTTCTTTTATATCCTCAGTGTTCTGTGCGAAATTGACATTCAAATAAATGATTACTAACACTTACAGTTAAAACATCACTTCTGGTTTCATCGCTAAATGTACATTTTTTAAGGATAAGAATTATGTTTTATAGTAATTTTAACACCCCAAATAATAGCAGCGACTACTAATTTATATGGATAAAGTTTTCCATCATAAATTAAAGAATAGACAGTTTACCAGGAATATTTCCAAAGTCAATGTAAGACTGTGGCAGATGTTCCTTATCTCGATTTCTTGTGATCAGAAACACACCAAGGAATGACAGGAAACACCTGTAAGAGTAATATTAATAAGGAACACAAGAACACTGAAACAACTCATGGTGTTAAATAACCGAGCTCCATATTCTACATGATGACACAAATTCCGTTGGTTTTGTTTTTCCTGTTTTTCATGGTAAGCCTTCTAGAACTTGTCTTAATTGCTGCAGCCAATAATACTTTCCCCCAGAACCAAGACCTGGGCAGCTTCCAATAAATCTCTGCCCCAGGTTTTTACCATCTGGAGGCTAAATCAGGCTCTAAACCCTTTGGGTAGACACTAGGTCTCATTTTCTATCCATGCATGCCCAGACCCATTACTGGCATGCAACACAAGCAAAAAACAAAAAAAAAAAAAAACAAAAAAAAACAAAGTTCTTTAATTTTCTAAGAAATTTAATTGTCCTTGGCCATAAGAATAGTCATAGTTTCCAGATCCTAGAAGTTTAGGCTCGCCCAAGCATCTTATGAAATTGAATTTTCAAGCTAGATGGTTTTCTACACTGAAAATAGTCTGGGCTCAAGTCTGCATAACAATGGTCATGCAGAACACCAGATCAAGAAACAGCTAAAGTGCTAAGGGAGTGCCAGCTGGAACCAACAGAGGATCTTAGACATCGGTGACATTCTGTCAACATTCTGCCCTCTGTTTGCAAGAATGTCAGCAATCATGCCCACCAAATCTCCAGGAAGGGGGAATGATGGGCGTCCAGATACAAGGAAGGGGTACCACCAATCTGATGTTATTAGGTCCAAAGTTAATAATCTGTCCTAGACTTGACCTTTTATTCTAGATAATCCCAGAGGCATCTGTGGTTCCTGAGTGAGATCTAACCTAGAATTTTCCAAGAGTGAGGTAAATCTGATTTAGTACAAAAAGGTCATGGAGTAGCTACAACAACCAGTGGATTTATCGAGACTTTGGCTGGAACTGAACATCCCCAGTTTTAGAACCCTCAGAGAGATACCCAAATCACCAAGTCAAAGACACGGAGTCCTGTGTAGGGTCATATAACACCCTGTGTAGGGTGTTAAATTGAAAAATATGTTTCTTTTAAGAGCTCAGGAAACTAATTTTTCTTATATTACCTTCCAATTTTCTATACCTGAGGTACAATGCCAAAAATCCTACATAAAAGTAACAGGATTTCACATTCCTTACTTCTGAGACACTTACTCACCCAAAAATATATATAAATATGGTAAGAAAAGCTGCACCAAGGAATTCCTGATAAAATATGATACCTATAACGGGAACGAAAGACAAACTTAATTTTAGGGTAAGAACATATATAAAAGCTACACACTGTTTTTTAAATTATGTTAATGTATTATTTTTTCTAGGCATAGGGACCCTTAAAATGCACATCCTGTAGCTTAGTTTGAAAATATTTGCAAGCCACACTCAGATTTTCAGTGATTTCAAAAAGAACATAGATTCGTAGGCTCTATGTAATGTATTCTTATTACACAATCAACACAATTAACATAACTTTTGCAAATAGAAATTTCTTATCCAGTTTAGGATTTAGCCCACTGGAACACGCAAGAAAACAAAACTCTAGTGCCATTGCCTACCTACAGTTTTAGGCCAGGGGTCAGCAAGCCTGACCTGAGAGCCTGCGTGGACTCTGGGGCCTCTGACACAGCATTCCCTTCAGGGCAGTTGTTGGCTGCCCAGGCTGTCACTCTTGGCAATGCCCCGTGTGCACTCAGCCACTGGAGGGCACCGTAGTCGTTCCACCCAGCCCCATTTCTCACTGTCAACCCCCTCTCCCTTCTCTTTCTTCTGGTCGCCCTTTTGGGGGAAGGAAAACTTGGATGCGTTGTTTACTATGAGGAACTTTTCTTCTCTCCTTGTTGGTCTCAAGGATTTCTTCTTGGTCTAAGGTCCCAAAGCCTTCATAGAATTGTTTTTTTCTTAAAGCCATCTTTAAATTATGTATTACTTGGAACTGGATTTTTGTGTGTGCGGTGTTATCCTTGCTGGTTAGCCAACGAATATTTACTGAGTCCTTTGGGCCAGCTACTGTTCGGGGTGCTACAGACACCACGATGAACAAGACAGAGCCCTATATGAAAGGAGTGCTCGGAGAATAAACTTCGTACAGGAAGGATCCACGTTCAGTCCTAATACATATCTGTTGAATGGATGAGCAGGTTTGGAAGCATTTTTCCATGTTATTGCACACTTTTGTGTAATCATTTCAATGTTTCCATGTTATTCTAAGTAACTGCCCTATAATATTCATTTCTTTTAAGGGCATTTTCAGCTGTTTTGAAATTTTTTTGCTGTAGAAAATTAGTGATAAACTTCTTCATACGTATTTTTTTCTCAGCGTTTTAGGATTTTTCATTTATTTATTTGTTAATTTGCTTGTTTATTTGTTTAGAGAGCTTGCGCATGTGCAGATGGGGGGAGGGAGAGGCAGGTGGAGAGAATCCCAAGCAGGTTCCACACTGTCAGTGCAGAGCCTGATGCAGGGCTCGATCTCACAAACTGTGAGATCATGACCTGGGCTGAAATCAAGAGTTGGTTGCTGAACTGACTGAGCTACTCAGGCACCCCAGGATTTTTCTTGTTACTGCTGCTTAACGCAGAATTTCTGCTTCAAAGAGTAGAAACATCTTTTTTTAAAATCCATAGTAAAATACAAATGACAAAAAGTTCACCATCATAACCATTTTTAAGTTTGTAGTTGTGTTAAGTATATTCACATTATTGTACACCTAATGTCCCGACCCCTCTCACCTTGCAAAACTGGAAGTCTCTACCCATTATATGACAAGTCCCCATTTCCCCCTCCTCTAGCCTCTGGCAATCACCATGCTACTTTCCGTACCTGTAAGTTTGACTACTCCGATACCTAATATAGGTGGGATCCTACAGCATTTGTCTTTTTGTGACTGGCTTATCTCATAATGTCCTCAAGGTTCATCCATGTTGTAGCATGTCTCAGCATGTCCTACCTTTTTAAGGCTGGATAATAATATTTCATTGTATGACATACTATTCCACTCATCTGTTGATGGACATTTGAGTTTCTTCCACCTTTTGGCTGTTGTGAATAATGCTGCTATAATCCAAGCATACAAATATCTGTTCAAGTCCCTGCTTTCAATTCTTTTGGATATGGACCTAGAGGTGGAATTTCTGGACTGTATGGTAATTCTATGTTTAATTTTTTGAGGAATAGTGTTTTCCAGAGTGGCTACTCCATTTTATATCCCCATCAACAATGCACAGAGTTCAAATTTTTCCACATCCTCACTGACACTTGTTAATTCTTTTTGTTTTTTTCTTTTTTGCTAGTAGCCATCCTAATGGGTAAAAGGTCATGTCTCCTTGTGGTTTTGATTTACATTTCCCTAATGATTAGTGATGTTGAGCATCTTCTCGTGTGCTTATTGGTCATTCATACATCTTCTTTGGAGAAATGTCTGTTCAAGTCCTTTGCCCATTTTTAAATTGGGTTATTTTTGTTGTTGTTGTTGTTGAGTTGTAGGATCAAAGATTAGAAACATTTTTAAGGCTCTTGATGAAGACAATGAAACCCAGTTCTCGGAGGGTAGTGCCATGCTACCCAACTCCACGAGAGTGCCAGTAATACTGCAGCCTTCTTGGCGTTAGTTATTGCAATAAAAAGAACAAAACAAAAACTTCACTAGTTCGTAGGCAAAATATGATACCACATTGTAATTTTAAGCTAGACTTTTTGATGGGGGCAAAAAAGGAAAATTAGTCAAGAAGCTTCATCTCCATTCCATACTTCAGTAATAGCAGATGAACTATTATCACTTCCAGAAAGTTCCAGCCTCTCTGACTCATCAATTACTTGGCGTGCTAAATATTGAGATTCCAGCCCTGTTGGTCCTACTACAGAAATGTTCTTTTCAAGGGAAGTACATTTTTTACACGTCTTTACAACATTAACTATTAGGCTGTATGTCATGCCTGTACCTCTTTTGGGGCCCTATTATTTTTGTTTCTAACAATTCTAGGGCACACTAATGTGCCATCTTTTCATACTTTCTTTTGTCAGCAAGCATAAAATTCTAAAAAAAAAATCAGATGTCTTGGTATATGATCTTTCTCTTTAAACGTAAGGTTCAGTTTTGGGAAATAAAAAATGCATCGATTACTTTTAGAAACTGCCCACTGGCAGTCACATTGCCATGAAATAAGAAAGGTGTGTCAATTAGGAAACATAATCTCTAATTGCTTCCAAAATACATAAACTTTGCTCTGGGAAATGAACTTCCAATATAAGAAGGTAGTAAATATATCCAACAAGCCAATAAACTAGGGCATAACAGTACTAACCTTAGGAGTGATATACTGGAATCTATTATATTTTGGATTGGACCAAGTTTCAAATTTATGCTTTTTTTTTTTTTGATCTCTTCTTTTTTTTAAAATTTAATTTATTTTTTAAATTTACATCCAAGTTAGTTAGCATACAGTGCAACAATGATTTCAGGAGTAGATTCCTTCATGCCCCTTACCCATTTAGCCCACCCCTCCTCCCACAACCCCTCCAGTAACCCTCTGTTTGTTTTCCATATTTAAGAGTCTCTTACGTTTTTGTCTTCCTCACTGTTTTTATATTGTTTGCTTCCCTTCCCTTATATTCATCTGTCTTGTATCTTAAAGTCCTCATATGAGTGAAGTCAAATTTATGCTTTAAAAAAAATGCTATTGTGTCTCACATATATATGTTTCTGAATTGTCAATAAATACAAAAGGACTGTAATAGTAGAAAAACAGAGGCCAGAGCAGTGAAGATAGTAGCTTCTATTCTCATCTGCCTGCCTTTCCCTGGAACACTGGATTCAGTTTTGGACCCCAGTCTTTGATCTAGGTGATCAGTGGTAAGGGGCAAGGAAGGAGGAGTTAATGGAAAGAGGAAAGTTTGGCCCAGAGACAAGACACAAGAGGACCCTTCAGCTGCTTTGATTATCAGAAGGGCTGGCAAGGAGGGGCGCCTGGGTGGCTCAGTTGGACTTCGGCTTAGGTCATGATCTCGCGGTCTGCGAGTTTGAGCCCCGTGTCAGGCTCTGTGCTGACAGCTCAGGGCCTGGAGCCTGCTTCAGATTCTGTGTCTCCCTCTCTCTCTGCCCCTCCCCCGCTTGTGCGCGCGCGCGCGCGCTCTCTCTCTCTCTCTCTCTCTCTCTCTGTCAAAAATAAACATTAAAAAAAAATTAAAAGAAGGGCTGGCAAGGAGAAGACTCCAGAAAGCAGAACTAAGATGAGAGTCTTGAATTTACAGGGAGGCTAGTTTCAACCCCACTATAAGGAAACACTTTCTAATAATTAGAGCACTCCAAATAATTAGGGGGATCCAAAACAGGACTGAGCTGTCTTGGGAGACAGAGAGCACTGGGAAGCCTTCCCACAAAGCAGAATAACCTGTCTGCGAGGATGTTATGGAGCAAATTCAGATCCGGGTGGAGGTGAGCAGGGTATGATACCGGCTACGTGTGTCCTTTTAACTGAAGATTGCTTGGCTGTCTTGTTTACTCCGAGAGAAACTTTATTTATGCTTTTGTGGGGGTCGAATCACCCGAGCAGAGAAAACCCAAGCTCACCTGCGATAATGGCGCTGGTCGTGAAGAAAACATGGTTAATGGGCACCACCATCGCTGTGTTGTAGAGCTTCGTGGCATGATTCAGGAACCTAGAGCAGAAGGCACTTACTGAAGCTCTGGCTTTAAGAGACGTTCAGCAACAAGTTAACAGTAACCTCAAGAAACGCATGTCCTTAAGCTACAACTACAAAGGGAAAGGAAGTGCAGTAAAAGGGCATTTCCAATCAGCAGTCATAGCTTATATGCATCTGATGTATGAGATCAGATGTCAGGTTTTATGGTCTGTTTAAACCAACAACAGTAACAATGAAAAGCAATTAATCATATTCTGAGGCCACAGAAGTTTGAGTTGGAAGTGAGTCAAGCTGCTGGACCAGTATCACACTGGAGCTGATTCATTAGGATAGACCCTAGAATCTGTTAAATATCATATCTGGGGAATAGTGTAGCTATCCATTGACATGCCACATGCCAAGAAGGAAGATGGAGAAGTAAAGGAATGTTTAATGTTTCAAAAACAATGCTCCGTGCTCCAGCTGCACAGCACATGTGGGGAGCTCAGTTTCGCACTCTGGCCACCAGCGCGACTCAGGTTCCCACAGTGAAGCCGTGCTGCCCTGTCATTGACGTCAACTGAGCAATTTTAAAAAGCACTGACGTTTAGGTCCTGTCTTAGCACAATTAAAAAGAAATGCTTTGTGGGTAGATCCCAGGTGTGCCTGAGCACACGTGTGTGTACATGCATGCATGTATATGTGTGTGTGTATATGTACCTATCTATGAACAAACAAGACCACTCCTCAGGCGGTTTTGATGGGTGGCCAGTTCTACAGTTCTAGTGCATTCACGGGGCACCAGTGTGGAAGAGGCAGGGACTGGGACAAGGGTGGTGGGAATGCAGGGTGCCTTGGGTTGGACCTCCCTCTTAAATTCATAAAGCTGAGTTTAAAGATAATGATGCTAATCACCAAATTCCAAAAAGATGTTACAGCCGTGCTGATGAATTTTGAAGAAGAAAGGGAGATGAAACAAAGTGGCAAGGCTCAAGCATTAGAAACACACTCATTCTCATAAGGAAATGACAAATGAAACAGTGACAAAACACTGGGTTTTTCCAGTCACTCTCCACCTTCCCTGCAACAGGCCCATGTCCGACCCAGAACTATTAGGCTTTGCTGCTGGCATCTATGGAGGGAACTCTTCCCTAAACTCTTCCCGAGTTTAGGCCCTGATTTCCCAGCTGGCTCCGGGATGGAGCTTTTGCACAGCATTTTGGGATAAACAGAAAACTTCCTGGCTGGCTAAAGACAGCCTCGCAGGCAAAGGCATAATCATGATGTGAAACGGAGGGGAAGTGACTGGAGCAGAAGGAGGTGGCGGAGGGTGGGGGGGAGAGAAGAACAGAAATTTAAAATGTTCCATGTCACCACTCTTAGGCCCCAAGAGAAACATAAAACAATCATTCCGCGATCCCATGGGTACAAAGAAAATCCTGGCCAAGGATGCAAAGTTCTGGGGAAAGGATTTCCCTCCCGGCCAAACGTCTGGTTTTGTCCATCCCTGGGCAATTAATGAGCATGAGCTAAGAATGAAGGTGAAGGGTTCATGCATTTCCTATATTTAGAATGAAATCCTGGATGTGGACCTTCCCCTTTGATTTATTGCTAATGACAACCTGCGTACGATGGATATTAATTACAAGCAGAAGAGCATCAGGAAAGTATCAAAGTGCACTTAGCTAGATTGCGGCCATACTTTAGAACTCACAAGACATGAAGGCAAAGCTTAGCAAAAACTTATTATTGGACGCGAAGGAGAAAGCAAGGCGTGCTGGCTGAGGACAAGCTGAAGGCCCTTCACCCTCAGAAATCAGTTACACCTCATTTTAATTATCCACGGACGCCAATAAAGATTAATGCTCAGAGAAGCACGGGAATGTTGAAAGATTAGTGAATAGGTAGAAGCTAACTTACTTGACTTGGAAAACACAAGACGCTATCATGATGATAAACATGATATAGAAGATGGGATAAGTTAGTTGCATTTTATCCGTCACAGAAAAAGTGATCATGCCTGAGACTGCTTTTACTGAAATGACAGTCAACGAGGCTGAAAAAGAAAACAGGAGACACAAATAAAATACATTTTTGAGACGGAATTACCAACCAATACCTGAAGCTTACACAGTAGAGTGGTCAATACTCCAGTCATGCTTTCAGGACGCAGGCTTGTGAGAGGTGGGGGTAGGACGTGGCTTCGGACAAGGGGTGGCCCGGCCGCTCAAGCCGTGCGGCACTTTGAATTTGCCTAAATCAGCTAAAGATCTGCTACGCGACTGGGTGCTTTTTATCTTGGGAGCAAGATGCTTATTTTCCAGCCCTCACTGCTGAAAGGATGTCGCAGAGGTTATAATTACTAGGAGATGGGAGAGGAGAAAACAAGGAAGGTGGGGGAGAGAAGCAAAGTCAGACAGTCCATGTGACATGAGTGGGAAAATAACTATTAAACGATCCTGAAAAATCGAAAGCCAAATAGATGAGAAAATCCGGAGAGTGGAAAGCGACTCCCTCTGTGAGTTTACTAAGAATTGTACTGAGTCTATGTCTGAGCCTTTTTGTTCATAAATGTCTAGAAGTCTCATGAAAAAGTATTTGTTTTGAAGACAGTAATAGGAAGCAGGACCAGAGCTGAGCATCCATCTCTCAGTCAACCATAAATCTAAGGGTTACATAAGCACTTTCTATTTATACTCTTATGTTAAAGAGGAACCTGGCCTTAGGCAAACCAATTTTTCATAGGTTCCCAACAGCAATGAAGAAGTGACTTGATAAGGTTATAATATGAAAGCAATGAGGCATTTTCTAGAAACACCATGTCTCTGTAGGAAGAAAATAGCGTTTTCTTTTGGTTTTAGGTTGCTTAAATTTAATGTCGCATCTAATTCCGTAACTAAGCTGAAACCTACAGAAAGTGAAAAAAATCATTTTTTACGTGAAATCAAATAACTCTAAGTCAAAGGCAATGCGAACAAGAAACATTTTCTTTGTGCTGTTGGTCTACCTGGTCATGATATATCTGAGCTTTATCCCTTTTAGCTTTTGAAAAGGCATTATATAGAGAGAATGTTTAAAATAGCAGCTGATGAGGGGCGCCTGGGTGGCGCAGTCGGTTAAGCGTCCGACTTCAGCCAGGTCACGATCTCGCAGTCCGGGAGTTCGAGCCACGCGTCAGGCTCTGGGCTGATGGCTCAGAGCCTGGAGCCTGTTTCCGATTCTGTGTCTCCCTCTCTCTCTGCCCCTCCCCCGTTCATGCTCTGTCTCTCTCTGTCCCCAAAATAAATAAAAACGTTGAAAAAAAAATTTAAAATAGCAGCTGATGGCCAACCAGGGAAAGCCTCCCATAACCTCCTTTTCCAAAAACTGAAAATATACTTCAACTTGAAGAGTACCAGGGCACACTTCCAAATCAGGCATTTTCCTTTCCACTAAAAATCGTAACAGAGAACAGGTGACAAATTCTAAAAACAAACCCCCAATCTGAACAAAGAGGCCCTTACAACTGGGTCCCTCTTCATCTTTAAATAGCTTTTGACCTGATCATCTTACATGTTTTCTACAGATTATGACAATAGTCCTATCTCAGCTAATCTAGGAATTTTATCTGCAGTGATGTGCGCCACTTGATGGTTTAAGTTTGTAAGGGTAGCTCTTGAGGGACCTTGATTTCCTCTTCAAAATTTTGCTTGAAATTAGACTACAATGTGGTTATGGCCTTGTGGTCTGAACAGCCAGGTTTCCCAAAGGGATCATTAATGGGGAAGGAGTTGAACACACTATTCCATTAGCCTCAGAACCTCAGGATTGCAAAGGCCCTTCAAGGTCATCTAATGCAACTACCATCTGATGTTAAATTGTACTTGACCGCAAAACAAAAACAAAACTAGACTTTTTATTAAATAGCTAAACCAACTATTGGTTTGCTAATATAGTTAATCACTGTATTTCCAAAGCATGTACAATCACCAACCAATTAATCACTCTTTATTGTAACTCTGCAAGTTATTTCTAGGCTGGTGACAAGTACTTCTGTTTTATTTTTGGGTGGGAATGTGGTTGGTGAGGACAGGTGAAAATACAAAATTTAATATGCTATCATTCTAATGTATACATAAAAAATATAAAGTGCTTATATATTTTCTCTTTTTATATACAGAAAAAAAAAAAGCTAGGAAAAAATGCCAGAAGAAACAACGTCAAGATCCTATTGGTAGTTATCTCTAGGCACTGGGATTATGAAGAGCCTTTAAACTCATTTTTTAAAACTATAAAAGTTTATATGTTCCTTTAAGAAAATTTGGAAAAATGCAGAAAAGCCTGGAAAGAAAAATGAAAATCACCTGTAATCTCAACACTCATCCCCAAGTCATTTTTAACATTTGGGAATATTTCTTTGTAGCTATTTTCCTGTCTCTGGATATGAATACATTATAACATATGTATATACATATGTTATATATATATAACAAATAGTATATACTATTTAGGAACCTAGTTTCAACTGCCATCAAGTATTTTCTATGCCATTAAATATTCTTCTGAGCATGATTTTCATCAGCTGTGAAGTATGCTTTTGCATGAATTATACTTCATCTTGGTAATTCCCTATTTTTTGCATATTTAGGTTATTTAGGTACATCCTTTTTTTTTTTCTGGAATTAAAAATGAGGTTGTGATAAATATCCCTGAACATATATCTTTGCAAAGCACTCTGCCAATTGCCCTAGGAAAATGAGCTATGGGGCGGGGGAGCGGGGTGGGGGTGGGGCTCTGGTGACAGATGCTGTTCTTCTGAAATATACTGGCAAGCTGCCTTCTACAAACTATCAGTCACATTCCCATAGTACTGTGAGGCAGTGTTCATTTACATGGATTTTTACCTTTTTCTTGATGGCCCTCTCTGTTTTTCTTATTTCTCAACAATAGACATGTATTACTTTCGTCATCACAGTGGTACTGCTTTTGCCTGACATAGCTGACCTGTGTTTGAAATCTGGCCTTCTCGGTTTCCTCCGACTTCATCAACTGTTCCTTCCAGAGACTTTCCCAAATTGCTACCAATGTCTCCTTATTAGAGCCACAAATATATCACTTATTGATTTGGCTTCCATAATCTGAGTATGCTAAGCATAGAGAAGGACTTCCTAGCTTTCTCAGCTTCCTGATCAGTTGAAAGCATCTTTTTAAAAAATTTTTATTTATTTATTTTGAGAGAGAGAGCAAGAGAGAGGGAGAGACAGAGACTCTCAAGTAGGTTCGGTACCATCAGTGTGGAACCTGATGCGGGTCACGAACCCACAAACCGTGAGACCATGACCTGAGCTGAAACCAAGAGTCAGACGCTTAACCAACTGAGCCACCCAGGCGCCCCTAGTTGGAAGTATTCGGTTGGGAGTCTTAAGACTTAAGAAAGACTGCAGCCACAGGCCTGGGGAGCCCCTCACCAGAAGCCAGTTTCCTTTCTTCCTGGTTGCCCTCACTTTCTATTTTCTTTTTAGTTCATTTTTTTAATCTATCACATAAACAATATTAACAATAAAGTAAAAACAAATCCACCTGCATACTACTGTTACCTCTCACTCATCTCCAGCGTCTGCTTCATGTGCCCTTTTAATCACAACGAAGGTAGGTACCATGTTGTGTGCTACATTTTCCATTTAATTTGACACTATAACTATTTTTCAAAGCTGCTACATGGTTTCCATAATCATTTTTTCTTGTAGAAGTCATTAGTGATCATTGTAAAATGCCTAACCAGCACAGGTAAGTATAAAGGGAAAAGTGGGCAATCTTTTTCTCATTTCTTAGTATGATGACAGCACTTGTGCTATTTCTCCAGCATGTAGGCTTCAGCTTTTGGTTTAAGAGATATATATTTTTCCAATTTCACAGAAACAGAGACTAGAATGGTGGTTGTCAGGGGCAGGGAGTAGGGGGAAGGGAGTGATGTAGGTCAAAGGGTCTAAATGTTTAGTTTAAGAAGAGTAAATTCTGAGGATCTAAGACACAGCATGGTGACTACAGTTAATAATGCGGTATTGTATACTTCAGAGTTGCTGAGAGATCTTAAGCATTCTCATTACACACACACACACACACACACGCACACACACGCACACACACACACACACACACACAGTTCACTATGTTAACTATAGGGGGTGATAAATGCGGTCATTATCATGAGCTCAGTAATCATTCTGTGATGTATATGCGCATCAAATTACCACGTGGTGTACTTAAATACATACACTCTATGTGTCAATAATTTCCCAATAAAGTGAAAATTATTAAAAAGAGAAATATGTTTTTAACACAGATATCTTTCCATTCTGATTACATTTCAAATTCTTTATTAGGAACGGATATTAAATTTTAACATGTCTTTTCAGCATCTGGATATTTACATGATATTTCCCTTTTTGAGCCATTAACATGATGAACTATATCAATGGATTTCTTTTTTTTTTTAAATGTGTATTTATTTTTGAGACAGAGAGAGACAGAGCATGAACAGGGGAGGGTCAGAGAGAGAGGGAGACACAGAATCCAAGGCAGGCTCCAGGCTCTGAGCTGTCAGCACAGAGCCTGATGCGGGGCTTGAACTCACGGATGGTGAGATCATGACCTGAGCTGAAGTCCGACGCTAACCGACTGAGCCACCCAGGCGCCCCATATCAATGGATTTCTTAAAGAACCATGCTTTCATTCCCATAATTAATTTAGTTAATTCAAATGTTTTCTCTGTGCTCACTGTCCTCAGTTCTAGGTAATTATATACAGTGTAACTAGAACAGACATGGCTGTGTCCTCATAGAACTGATTAGGTGGAGAAGATGAGCAATATCAGAATGTAAATATGTAAGTAGGATATGTAAGTAAAACTTGTAAGCGTTACAGAGAAAAAGAACCGGTTTCATTAAGACCACTTGGTCATGAAGTATGTCAGGGTTTTTTTTTCTGGATTCTACTTGCTAATTTTTTGAGACTTTTACATTAATATTGAGTGGGGAAATTAGTACAGGGTATTTTTACTGTGTGCTACTTGGGATCAGTATTGATACTCATTATGTAAACAAAACGGGAAAGCTTTCTTCTTATGTCCTCAAATAGTGTGAACAACAACAACAAAACAGAATCTGTTTCTTAAAGATTTAACCTTCTAGGTTGAAAGTAAAGATGGGGGGTGGGAGGGAGGGGAGGGTGGGTGATGGGTATTGAAGAGGGCATCTTTTGGGATGAGCACTGGGTGTTGTATGGAAACTAATTTGACAATGAATTGCATATAATAAAAAAAAAGAAAGTCAAGTATGTAGGCCTGGTTCTTTTCAGGATGTAGCTTTTTAAACCGTTCTTCCATGTCTTCCATATCTATTTTCCTTTAAAAAATAATCAATTTAATCAAATTTTCATCTTTGTTGTCGCTTTTATTTCTAATTTTGTATATTTGAGATTTTTCCTTTTTTTTTTTGTCTTATGAAGGATATTTTTAATGTCTTTTAAGAATAGATTCTTGGGGCACCTGGGTGGCTCAGTCGGTTAAGCAGCCAACTTCAGCTCAGGTCATGATCTCGTGGTCCGTGAGTTCGAGCCCCGCGTCGGGCTCTGGGCTGATGGCTCAGAGCCTGGAGCCTGCTTCCGATTCTGTGTCTCCCTCTCTCTCTGCCCCTCCCCCATTCATGCTCTGTCTCTCTCTGTCTCAAAAATAAATAAAACGTTAAAAAAATTTTTTTTTTTAAAAAAAGAATAGAGGGGCGCCTGGGTGGCGCAGTCGGTTAAGCATCCGACTTCAGCCAGGTCACGATCTCGCGGTACGTGAGTTCGAGCCCCGCATCAGGCTCTGGGCTGATGGCTCAGAGCCTGGAGCCTGTTTCCGATTCTGTGTCTCCCTCTCTCTCTGCCCCACCCCCGTTCATGCTCTGTCTCTCTCTGTCCCAAAAATAAATAAATGTTAAAAAAAAAATTAAAATTAAAAAAATAAAAATTAAAAAAGAATAGATTCTTGGGTTTATTTATCAATCCATTGTTTTTCTGTGCTCTATTTCATTAATTTTTGCCTTTATTAATCACTCCTTTCTGCTTGCTTCAGCTTTATTTCAGTGTTTTTTTCCCTCCCGTTTTGAGCTGAGTGCTTGACTTACATTTAATGTAATGAATTTCCTTCTGAATACAGCATTAGTCATAAACTACAGGCTTAATATTAAGTGTTTTCATAATAATTTAAAAATATATGCTGCAATGAAAGCTTCGTTTCTCCTTGGGCCCAGCTGCAGTTTAAAAGTAGTGTCAGCATTTCCAGATGTTACAGTTTTACTGGTTTCTGTTATTTTTGTTATTATTTTCTGTTTTTATTTCACTGTGATCTGAGAATGTGGTCCATACTTCAAATTCCTGGAATTTATCAAGGATTTCTTTGTGGGCAATTACACAATTAACTTCTGTAAATGTCACACAGGCACTTGAAGGCAGGTGTATGGTCTGTTTTCAGGATTTAGAGTTCAACGTTAGAGCAACGTTGAGGACTCATTCTTCTGTCCTTATAGATCTTTCTGTCTACCTACCTTCCATGAACTAAGAGAAGTCTTCTACTCCTCTCATATTTCTATTAACATCGTTTTCAAAAGAGCTGCTGCCTGAATCTCCTGAGGGCCCCTGGCCTTGGTGTCTCCCCCTCCCAACCCTCAATTCTGCCACGATGAGCAGCTAAATACTAATATGGGGCCTCCAGGAGCCTACGCTTCTGCCTGGATTTTAACTTAGATAGTAATAGTATGCTCTTTTGCTTTCTTTTCCTTTCAGTCTGAGTTAACTTGTTTTAGATGACATTTATGTATGAAGTCAGAGTATTTCACAACCAGCAAGGGCCGGTTAGAAAGGTCACCATTTCTACAACTCTTGTGGAGCTAAACCAGAGAACTGTGGATGAATCCAATTTCAGAATCTTTTTTCAAAATCAATCTGGGAATTTTTCTGAAGCCCAATATGGGAATCTTTCTTTATTATTAGGTGAATTTACCCTATTTACATTTATGATCATAACTGCTATGTATGATCTTAATTCTGTTATCTTATTTTCCTATTTAAAATGTCCTTTATTTTCAATATTTTCCTATATAATGTGCATTTTATCTCTTAGTTGTTTGCTTTTGTTCTCCCTATCTGGCAATTTGGAAAGAAGCAAATTTTCATCATCCGTTCTTTTCATCAACAGCATACCTGACTGTGGTATAAATTCATTTCTACAAGTAATCATCACAGGTACAAATCTTCCAATTCAAAGGAGAGAACTAGTTTGTGAAATGAAGATGGACAAATGAAACTCAGCCCCTCCTTAGCATGAAGGTTGCTGCCTGTCCCAGTGGTATAGGTATAATCTACAGAATCATAGCAAACAACACACGACGTATGGTTCATTTTATTGGCAAGGAAGAGGAAAAAAAATTATAAATAACTTTTTAAAAGGCAATTTTCCAAGTGATTAGTGAGAGCTCCTAGTGTTGATTTATATGAAGATGTGTGTGTGTGTGTGTATGTGTGCGTGTGTGTGTGTGTGTGTGTGTGTGTGTGTGTGTGTGTAAGAGGAGGGGAAAGGGCAGATTTAAAAATACACAGTGGGCTTACAGAACCATCAGTTTTCAAATCCTGGGGAAAAAAAGGAAATGGGTAGATAAACAATGAATGAAAGAAATGTTGTATTTAAGAAAACCATACTGCTTACATTTACATTTCATATTAGCCATATTTTGGTAAGTAATTCCTGATAAAAAAGTTTCAATTGGGATCATTCTTTTGTTCCTCTTTTAATATTTTTCAATTACATCCTAAGAAACAAAATCCTCCAACTTTCAGAGAGCAAATAAAATTACTCAGAAGTAAAAACGCTGACATGTTTTTAAAGGAACTAAACAGACACCACTTGTAGATATGGATGTGCAAAATACAGTTTGCGTGATTGAGCCTGGGTTTCTTTCTGCAGATCAGAGTTGAAAAGTAGAAACAATGAGAAAGGAACAGAATGCTTAAGTGTTCTCCTTCAAACCTCTTTTTTCACTTAGCATGGTTAGATTGGAGAATGAGAGAACAGTATGTTCTTACCTAGAAGTGCCACCAGGCTTAGCAGGATCACCATGTGCTTCATTGCTTTCCTTTTATGGAAATAGAGGAGGGTGCAGAAAATTAATATTTCGAAAATCTAGAAGTGAAAAAGATGCAAAAGAGTAGAGTATCAATTATTTTACACACAGTCTTCTGAATGCCACACTTCTCTTTCTGGTTTTGCAACAGTTCGTTCCCCTGTGAGAATTGAGGGTGCCTGGCGTTCCTGAGGACAATTACAAACATATGAGGACAATATATGGAACCTCAGCCATCCAGACCCAGAGCTCTAACCTCACCTATATGCCAACGATGCCGAGATCGGCAACCCTGATCTCATTTACCCAACTATCTTCTAGACATCTCCACGCGTACATTTAATAGCATAGCACACAAATGCAGGCAGTAAATTCCTGAAGGCCTTCCTTCCCCACCTATCCCTCGTGGGGCCTTCATCCCTGCAACGAATGGCCTCACCACACACCTTTTGCACCAGCCAGCAACTCCTTCCTTTCCATCACTCCCTGCCGCCCTCTCTGACCACTGCAACAGCTTCCAATTCGTCTCGGATTCTACTCTTGCCTCTACAACCCAGCCATTCAGCGGCCAGAGGAATCATTTAAAAGCACAATTTGAATAATGAACTAGGTCATTCAAAGAGAGTGTATATGATACACATATAAGGTATTTACATAATATGACAAGTAGTCATGTGCCCTGCACCTAGCCAGAGAAAGAGAACCTACCCATACTTTGAGGTCTCCTGTGCACCCCACCCCAATTGCACCCCCCTCCTCCTCGGCTTTCCCCAGCAACCACTACACCGAGTTCTGTGTTTACTCTTCATTTTCTTTATGGTTTACCACCTTTCATGTGTCTCCCAACAGCGCCTTGTTTATTTTTGCACATGTCTGGACTTTATACGTGCAGAATCATACTTGGTTTTGATTACTTGCTTTTTTCCCCCACTGTGCATTGTTTATGAGATTTATCCAGGATGATATATGTAATAGAATTATATATTATATCCAGTCATTCCTTTGCTTAAATCTCCTATGGTTTCCTATCACATTAAGAATAAAATCCTGGATGGCCCACCTCTGCCAGGCACAGATCCCCCACCCCCTGCCAGTTCTCTGCAATGCTCAGATTGCTCTGGCCTTTGCACTAACTGCACTAACTGTTGGAGTTGCCCGGAATACTCCTTCCCTGATCTCCCTACAATGGCTCCTTCTAGTCACTCTAGTCACTCAAAGGAGTCACTCAGCTTACACATCACTTCCTCCAAGATGTCTTCTCTGACTGCGCTAACAGAGCCACCCCTCATTTACTGTGGAGTGTAGAATATTTCCTGTTCATGCATTTGTATGTTTGTTGTCTGTCTCCCCAACTAGCACATCAGTTCTATGAGAACAGGGACTTTATCTGTCCTGTTTGCTACTGTCTTTCGTGCCTGGGCACAGTCGGTTACTCAATGAGTATTTATGGAATTAATGAATAAATTACACCTCAAATTTATTATGAACACCTTGCCAAAAACCAAGACTTAATGTCTAATAAACTGAGTGTTCAATAAATATTAATTGACTGAATGTCTAAAATTTTCCTGCCCATAAGAAAACTCTAATGTAACTTTGAGTTCTCAGTTTTATTTTTGTTTTCACTTTTTTCTTTTTTGAAGTCCTTAAGATAGCCTGATGCAAGTTATTTTTTTTTCAAAGAGGTAGTATCCCTGGCCTGAAATCGTAAATATGAATGTTTACTTTTCTGACATAAAAACACCACCACTAATTTTTTCCTTAAAAATTACTAGAGTTACGGACTTCAGTACATTCAGGACTATATTTTACTTATGGAGCCATCTCTAAATCAACATGAATCTCTACTGTTTCAGTTCAAGGTTTGCTTTTTTCTTTTTTTAATCCTCTGTGGGCATGGAAAGCAGCAAGACCATATCTTCCTCATTTAAAAACCTTTCATCTCATGTGGAAGATTAAGTCATCCCTCAGCTTTTTCCTGGTAAATTAAACCAATTACTTTAACTTTTTCTTAAGGGACTTTTTGCCAGGTCTTTAATTGAATCAAGCCATGCTACAAAGGCTATTAAACTCCTGTCACTTTGTCTTCCCCCAAACTGCCATCACAACATGGGTTGGGTGTCCCCACCTCTGTGCAGCTCATCAATCGTTAGCAGAAATACCCCTGTCGGCTTCACTCCCCTCTCAACCACAGGCTTCCATTTCTCACACTGACATAAACAACTCACGGCAGCATTTGGGACCACTGGAGAAGTCGGGAAAACAACTGTATTTGTTGCTGGAAAGAAGGTGGCTCAGCCTGCATTAATGCACAGAGTGTCTTAGCTAAATCTGTTAGTGGGAGGATTATTAATTGGGGGGAAGGGAGAAATGAGGGTAGTTATCAGTTCTAAATATCAAATATGACTTTCTTTCTTTCTTTCTTTCTTTCTTTCTTTCTTTCTTTCTTTCTTTCTTTCTCTTCCAAATTCCATCTCTGTGGTTAACACGAGCTCCTATGACTCACAGAATGGCTGTCATTGCCCTGCATTCTGCCTTGTGGCAAGAGGTCACGGAGCTCCCAGGAATAAAATATTCAAGCAGCATGAATTAATGTTAATTTTTTTTCCTAGCAACACTTCTCCCCCTCTCTGAAAATATCATTGCTAAAGCGGCTGTGATTTCTACAGGTTGCTGAGACCCAGGGAGAGGCTGCTTTGCTGATTCTGTCTCAGAGGTCAGAAATAATAACGGCACTTAACTGCAGGCTCACCACCCGCTCTACTTGTGCCAATTCACTCAATCCTCACAACCTGAGGAAGCAGGCACTATTTTACAGATGAAGAAACCAAGGCTCAGAGGGGTTAAATGACGTAGGTCTGGTAGGCAGAATAATGGCCTCCCTAAGATGCCCATGTCCTAATCTCTGTAACTTGTGTGTATGTTACTTTACATGGCAGAGGGGCTTTGGAGATGCAATTAAGGCTATGGACCTTGAGATGGGGAGATTATCCTGGATTATCCAAGAGGGCTCAAAGTAATCATACGAGTCCTAACAAGCAGAGAACCATCCCAGGCATGGTCAGAGAGAGATGGAACATGAGAAAGAACAGCATCAAGGAAGGCTGGCGGCCTCTAGAAGGTGGAAAAGGCAAGGAAATGGATTCTCCTCCAGAGGCACAGGCAAGGAATATAACCCTGCCAATACCTTGATTTTAGCCCAGTGAGACCCGTGTTGGACTTCTGACCTTTAAAACTGTAAGATAATAAATCTGTATTGCTTTAAGCCACTAAGTCTGTGGCAATTCGTTATGGAAGTAATTGGAAGCTAACTTAGGTTCTGGTATCTGAAGTCCTTCCAGAAGAACAGAATCTTCAGGATGAGTTTTCTGAATTGACTCTGGGTTTTTCTGGATTGGTTCTCTCATCTAATTAGATTTAAAGGCACTCATCACCCTGTTTTTGGTGGTGAGGAGTACTGGCGGGCCATGGATGATGTGACAAAAGAGATACAGGCTCCTGGGCCTTGTTTCTGAGGCTTCTACTTCACGCAAGCCTTAAACGTAACACGAACATGGACATTCGATGGACATCCATCTGGTGCCGGTAAACACCCGAGACAGGGAGATGCTGTTAGCCAGCCTGGGATACAATTTTACAATCCTCTTTTGAGAAATGTACAGCTTAGGGGCGCCTGGGTGGCGCAGTCGGTTAAGCGTCCGACTTCAGCCAGGTCACGATCTTGCGGTCCGTGAGTTTGAGCCCCGCGTCGGGCTCTGGGCTGATGGCTCAGAGCCTGGAGCCTGTTTCCGATTCTGTGTCTCCCTCTCTCTCTGCCCCTCCCCCATTCATGCTCTGTCTCTCTCTGTCCCAAAAATAAATAAACGTTGAAAAAAAAAATTAAAAAAAAAAAGACATGTACAGCTTATTCAGACTCTAAAATGCTTTCTTATTCATTTTAGTAGTTATTTGATCAGTCCTAAAAAGCAATTCAGGTACTGCATTTCTATTCAGTGTAATACAAGAGTAGCTAGATGAATGATCCTTCAAAGAATAGCCTTAATTGCTGTAATTATGATCTCTGCAGTCATGGTTTGCAGAAAAAGCATGGAAACCTCCATCTCTAAGGATTAAATATTAATTACCTCGATGTTTAAGCCAAACTTAAACATCGATGTCAGATTTAAGCCAAACTTCAGCTCAAGAGCTTAGCATGTAATTGGTAACATCTAGAGTCTTTAGAGAGGTAACATAAAATGGATTAAATTCCAAACTAAGATAATGTAGATATATTCCCTTTAGAGTCTAAAGCCAATAGTGTTATTAAAAAAATTGTTTTTTTAAGGTTTATTCAGTTTTCAGAGACAGAGACAGAGCGTGAGAGGGGGAGGGGCAGAGAGAGAGAGAGAGAGAGAGAGAGAGAGAGAGAGACACAGAATCTGAAGCAGCCTCCAGGCTCTGGGCTGTCAGCACAGAGCCTGACACGAGTTTCGAACTCACAGACCGTGAGAGGCGCTCCCCCATAGTGTTATTCAAATGTGACTTTATTAAAGATTTATTTTATGCTATCTTATATATCTGGAATTAGTTACATTTTTGGATGACATTTACTTTCAAATATACTTTCATTATTTTATGGGAATATGGGTCTCTCCCAGGGCTGTAAAATTCCTGTTACAGGACTTCTTCTCTATACCCTGGATGTCCAGTCTGTTGAATGAACTAGTGAATAAATGAATGAATGAATTTAAGAGTTGACTTTGGAAAACGGCAAAATACAAGTAATGTCAGAGTTTCTTTTGTGGAAATAGAAGGTTTAAGAAAGAGTAGTTTCGTTCTTTTAAATGTTTTCTCTGGTGTTAAAATAATATAAGACACGTCATCATCAAACACTGCTGCTTATTCCAGGAAATCAAATCTTGCTGCATATTTAATCTCCCAAGGATTCAACTCGGGCTATTCATTTTCTGGTCACCGATTGGGTGACCCTTTTCTTACTGGATGAAGAATCTGTTTTGCTTGTAGGCAAATAATAATAATACGTTGGTAGGACTTCAAGCCTCAGCTATCATGAAAATGGATTTGATTGATAAAATCTGCGATTGTTAACGGGCTGGGTCTGCTGGACAAGCAGGAAGTTACAATGGGGCAGAGGAGAGACACAAAGAATGACAGACCTGAAGAAGGCTAATCTGAATTAGGCAGTCCAATCCTAAAGTCTGATGTACAGGGGAAGGGGAGCCTTCCAATATAAAGAGGAGAGTTCAGGAGAGAAGACACTGAGTTCAGTTTTTGAGACGTTACATTCGAGGAACCCATGACACGTCCAAGACAGGGATGAGCAATCAGTGGACAGATGAGAACACAGAACTGCAGCTCAGAAGATGCCTGGGAGAGAGATGTAGACTGGATTTAGAAGTCTTTCTAAAGAATGATGGGGGTTGTCAATGAGATCACACTAGAAAACCTTGGAAGAATATGTAGCATGAAGAGATCAAGAGTGGTTGGCATGAGAGAAGGATGTGCCCACAAAGAGTATTGGATGGCCTAGTCAGAGAGGAAGAGGAGAAGTCGGGAAAATAAATTGAGGAAGCCACGGAAGAGAGGGGTTCAAGGAGAAGATGGTGGGTTATGAGTAAATGCTGCACAAGGTTCAAAAAACAGCAGGACCAAAAAAGCAATTCCATTTGGCAATTTGTTGCGGGGGGAGGGGCACGGATCTATCAGATGATAAAGAGTGAGGAGTGAATAGGAGTTGGGAAAGTAGAGGGGAGAGTAGAGTGGAAGGGAAATAGGACAGTTAGTTGAAGAGTGTGTATGGATGAGGATTTAAAAACAAAAACAAAAACAAAAACAGAGAAACCTAATTTGTTTAAGTAAAAGAAAGCAGTATAGAGGGAGACTAGAAAGAGAAAACACCTGTAAGCGTTTGTGTTCTGGTGGTCGGAATTCTATATCAGAGATGGCGAGATATATAGAATTCCTGTCACAAAGATTAAGGACTGCCAGATAATAATGTAATATCATATAGTTCCCACTGTAGTATCCTGGGTTACACTTAAAGCAAAGTTCACCAGTAAACATGTCCCTGCAAATGCCAATGGCACAGTTTTGAATAACAGGTATATGAAGTAGGGTCATACTATTTTACCTATTTCAATGGCAGAGGACTAGATCAGATAGCTTTTCAAAATCATTTCTGATGCTAAATATGTATGATTCTCTGTGCTTTGATTCTTCCTGTTGAATTCACAATTATTTTACTAATATAGTTCTTGGTTAAAGGTCACGTGGTCTATCCCAGTTTTCTTCTTACCACCTGCCCCTCCTGGAATACGCTTTTTCTTCAATATAAACTGACTTCTGAAACAAGTTACACATCAACCACCACAAGCACGTTCTCTCTATACTCACGGGGTACAGCCACTACATCAAATAAAGTATCCCAGTTAGTGGCTTCAAATTTCTATATCAGCTCATTCCATTCTTTCTTTTACACATCTCTCAGCATTATCCTTCTGCTGTCTACTTCTCCCCAGACAATCTGGTACATGTTCTCAATGAACACGTTTTTGAAGAAAATATCTATCTTGAATTAAAGCCAATGAATTAAAATGTGTCTTCAGGTATTTCCCTTTGACCTGGGAAGAGAGGTTTTTGGGGTTTGTGTTTTTACTTTGAGTTGTCCTAAAACACATTGCTTTGGAATTTGTTGGATTAAATATTGTGGAAATTGTTCCAGTGACAGGTCAAGAATAGGATACTTGGGAAACTGGGGGTGCTCTATTGCTGATTTAGTGTTTCAAATACTTTGGTATTAGTCAAATCTATTTATGGTTTAATGAGATATTAATGTTGAGAGGCAAAGATTATATTCATTCTCTAACATCTGTAGGTACAAGTGGTCTAGATAATATAGTTTATGGGATAGTAAAAAAAATTTTTTTAATTCTTACCACATAGATCAGGAACTGCCAGCCAACAAAGTAATACTGTACTGTTCTTGCAGAGATAGACTGAGTTCTATTTGGAGCAAAGTTCACCAATAAATAGGTTCCTGCAAATCCCAGTGTCATACCTTTAAATAAAATTGAAAAGACAAACCAAGTTGAAAAGGGATATTTAAGCCTTTTTGTCAATGCAAACATTACCTATAGACGGAGTATTGCTTGTAAAAATGCCTACAGCCCCTCCCTGTTAAAATACAATTCATCAAACCATCCCTAGATAGCATCCTGCATCCACATGATAGCATTATCTTTAAAAGGGGGATAAGGGCCAGGGAAAGGATGGGGTAGGACATGACTTCTGATTTTTCTTGTTGTTTCAGATGAATCCTTGCCTCCTCAGAAAACCTTTCCCCAAAGATGGGAAAGATCAGAACACGTGATTTGGAGACATGAAAACACATCCAAGCTGGCTGTTTGTTTCCACATGGACCACTAAGAAAATGATAGATCCATCAGAGCCCAGAGAGTGGGGAAGTTCAACACCTGATGATCTACTCACTCATCTTTGCAGCTTGTACACACACACACACACACACACACACACACACACACACACACGTGATTTTACACTTTGAAACTCTGGTAAAAGAGCACCTTAATCATTGCCATTTATTAGAGACCTTTTAACAGAAATGACAAAGGTGAATGCTGACTTTGCTGTAAGATTTATTTAATCCAATTTAGAATCTAGAATTCTAGGAGTAACTTAGTAAAATATCACATTATAAACCTATGTAAGCCATGTGTTACTGTCATGCCTTTCACATTACTTAAAATAATGGAGGAAACCTCATCAGGGAAATACAAATCAAAACCACACTGAGATACCACCTCATGCCAGTCAGAGTGGCCAAAATGAACAAATCAGGAGACTATAGATGCTGGAGAGGATGTGGAGAAACGGAAACCCTCTTGCACTGTTGGTGGGAATGCAAATTGGTGCAGCCACTCTGGAAAACTGTGGAAGTTCCTCAAAAAATTAAAAATAGACCTACCCTATGACCCAGCAATAGCACTGCTAGGAATTTACCCAAGGGATACAGGAATACTGATGCATAGGGGCACTTGTACCCCAATGTTTATAGCAGCTCTCTCAACAATAGCCAAATTATGGAAAGAGCCTAAATGTCCATCAACTGATGAATGGATAAAAAAAATTGTGGTTTACATACACAATGGAGTACTACGTGGCAATGAGAAAGAATGAAATATGGCCCTTTGTAGCAACGTGGATGGAACTGGAGAGTGTTATGCTAAGTGAAATAAGCCATACAGAGAAAGCCAGATACCATGTTTTCACTCTTATGTGGATCCTGAGAAGCTTAACAGAAGACCATGGGGTAGGGGAAGGGGAAAAAAAAAGTTAGAGAGGGAGGAAGCCAAAACATAAGAGACTCTTAAAAACTGAGAATAAACTGAGGGTTGATGGGAGGTGGGAAAGAGGGGAAAGTGGGTGATGGGCACTGAGGAGAGCACCTGTTGGGGATGAGCACTGGGTGTTGTATGGAAACCAATTTGACAATAAATTTCATATTAAAAAAATAATGGAGGAAAGAAATGTGTATGGGAAGAGGGGCCACATAAGGAGGAATAGAGGGAGGCCTTGACCTTGCAAATAACACTGAAGACTGCTTATTTATTAATAATCAGCAAAGAAAAATTATATAGGTAGCATTTTTCAGATAGCACCCTTGAAAACATAATTCAACTTGTTTCATAACTGAGGTCAGTGTTGTTGTGTATATAATTTACAACCAGCACTGACTCCAACCTGAAGCAATTTGGTTTGTCTATAAAATCTCACAATTCAAAGACACCAATTTCCTGTTCCTCTTAATCAAATGATTTAGGGTTTTGAACTCTAGTTTTTGAGAACAAATAGCATTTGACTTTTCACACAAGCAAGACAATAGCTATTCAAGGTATTTGTAGAAGCTATAAAATAAGCTTCTTCTAATGTAAGAACTTACTCTGTAATACTTTGTGAAGGCAGAAATTACATACAAAATTGTAAAAGCTATTTCTAATGAGAATTTTAAAAATGAAAAAACAATATACATTATTAAGCATTGCAATAAAGAGAAAATAATAAAAATCGTACATAAGAACTTGGGCAAAATTATTGTTCAGCCCTGTCCTTTCTTTGGAAAAGAAAAAAAGATCTTGTAAGAAAATTGTTCAATATTAGGTTCCTAGGAGGATGGAATGAAAAAACACACACACAGTTTTCTAAACTTGGTATACTGAAGTAGAATAAATCCATTGAATACAACTTAAAAATCTCAGAGACTTCCAACTTCCTTTTGTGAAGTCCAAATTTCTTATTTTTATTGAATTCCTCTGCCAGTATTTTTTTTATCTCCTTTAACTGTATCTAGTGTCAATTAAATTTCTTTTTTTAAATTTTTTTATTTTTATTTATTTATTTATTTTTTAATCTATGAAATTTATTGTCAGATTGGTTTCCATACAACACCCAGCACTCATCCCAAAAGATGCCCTCTTCAATGCCCATCACCTACCCTCCCCTTAAATTTCTTTTTTTAAAGTTAGTCTTGAATGGGCAACGTAAGGTGAAAAAAATCTGAAAGACACACAAGGGTGGTGAGTGAAAAGTTAAATCTTTCTCACACCCTTATGGCACACTAGTTCCCCTCCTGGAAGTTAATACTGCCACCAAATCTTAGATTTCCTTTTCCAGGGATGTTTTATGCAGGTGTGTGAGAGACTGCATAAGTTTTGGTTTTCTACACAAGTGATAGCAGATTATACACACTTGCTTTTGTTCTACTTAACAGAATATCTTGGAGAACATTTCACATCAGTGTATGTAGGACAGCCTCATTCTTTTCAAGTCTGCATAATATCTCATTTTTGGATGTTGCATTATTTCACTTAACTTTCCAAAAGGGTCCCTGGTTCACATCCTGACATCTCCTTTCTTGCCTCACATCTGCTTCCTCATTTGCATACTGTGCCCATTTTCACCAAGGTAGATCTTCTCTCCATTTCAAAACTCCTTGAACACAAATGAAATGACTGATGATTTTGCAATTGTACTTTCAAAGTACTTTTGTACACACATTATTTCACTTGAGCCCCATATCAGTGGGAATCTAGTAAAGAACTCTATGGCAGCTCAATAGGTCGCACATTCTTTCTTTTTATAATTTTAATTTCAGCTTCCTGTGACAATTACAAAGGCAGTTCTAGAGAGCTGCTACCTGTTATATGCTTGTCTACTTGGTATCATTTGTATTTGTGTGATTCACTGTCTCCTGTATGGATCATGTGCACATTTTCCATAAGTGTGTAAAAGTGTTGAAGATAGTCATTAGCAGCTCCTTAAATAAATTTCCTTAAAATGTATTTATAGCCCATCTTTTTCTAAAAGTGGCATCTAAAAGATGTCATTTCCTGATATTTTTTTTCTCAGTGAAGCCACACATATTCTTTCATTTGAAAGACACAGATTTCTAAGTTAGAAACTTGCTAATTTACCTTCTGCTGGCCCACTTGCCCAAGGGAGTAATCTGGTAGCATAAGATACTCCAGGAAGGGAAGCAGCCCTTGGCATGCCCTTTGCCCATGGAAATGATTACATTACAGATCAAAACTTGGATCGTGAAAGGCTAATCCATGCTGAAACTGCCCCCACAGATTTCAAATTTCGCTGCTATTTGCTGGCTGGAAGAGCTTAGGCATGTTATTTATCCCTCTGTGACCTAGTCTCCTCATCTCTGGGTACAATGAACTTATCACACCTGCTAGACTCCAGAATTTGGCTGAGCAAGAGGCCAAATTCAGCTCTGCAGAGCTGAATAGATTTGAAAGCTCACCCGGAAGCCTGATGTGACAGAGGACCCTGGAACAGATCTACCTCAGGATACAGACCACTGGGAGTCAAAAGCTATCTCAGAGAAGTTTAAAAATTAATCCCAAACTGGCAGCTCTTTCTGCCCCTGGGTCCTGTCCCTGGGCTATAATAAAAGCGCCTTTTTGCACTGAAAGTATCTTAAGAATTCTTTCTTGACTGTTCACTCAGCAGCCCCACAACATTTCTGGTGCCCAACCTAGGGCTGTTCTTCTTTCTAGACTTCGAGCCTTGGTACAAACTTAAGTTACTCCCTCTTTTCTTTTACTTTAACTCCAGGGGCTTTTCAAGAAATATGGTCTTATTGGAACAATCTCATGTTGACTGCTCTGGCTGCAACCCTCGAGCCTGTGACTACTCTCCAGGGAGGATAAAGGCCTGCCTTTTGACTGGAAGCTAGTACCCTGGCCAGAATGGTAACAAGACCCAGAACTTGATGCCCTCTCTTTATCCACCCCTTCGTTTTTTTTTAGACAGAGAAAGAGAGAGCGAGTGTGAGCAGGGGAGAGGAGCAGAGGGAGACAGAGAGAATCTTAAGCAGGCTCCACACTCAGCATGGAGCCTGACACAGGATTTGATCCCACAACTCTGGGATCATGAACTGAGCCAAAATCGAGAGCAGATGCTCAAACGACTAAGCCACCCAGGCACTCTTATCCCTGTTCTTATACAAAGCATGGGACAGACACCTGTCACTAGGATTGCTGACAACCTTAAGACTTCCATGCGAGGTTTCCTCCTCATTGGTCCAATGTGATCCCCTCCACATCCCTGGTCTAGCCACTTCTGGCCATGAGACCACTGGGAACCAGCCAAAACCAATGTCAATATCAACTGAATTAAAACCCAACAGGGGACCATTTCCTGGGAAGTTGTCTGTAAAGACTACATGTATTGGAATGTCACTTAGACTATGATGGATTTCTATCTTTACTATTCTTCATCAATGTCCCCTACTAACTACTTGAATTACAATACTTGGTAATTTCGCCTTGTAGAACTTTTTTAGTGTCTCCCTCGGTTAAAAATGGCAGGTTCTCCATGGTATTTCAGTCTATTCACTGGCACCAATTTGTAGTCTAGAATGCAATGGGGAAATGCAGGGATATCGACATCTCTTCAGTAGACAGGTTGGTATTCATCAACAACTTTTTGAGGGAAGCTCTGGTTGCTCTGAACACTAGGAACCCTTGATATGATCCTGAGTGGAATGCCATCCAACAGTCAGGGGGATTATGGTAATGGACTTTTCTTCTTCATTCCCCAAAAACTCCCCCTTGGGATGTCTCTTAACCCACTGGAGACAATTTGGATTGCAAGATTTAATGAAGAAAGGACTCATCTTCTTCTGCAATAACACATACCCTCAGTACTCCGTAGGAGACAAAGAAAAATGGCCCATTAACAGATACTTAAACTTCAATACTATTTATCAATTAGAATTTTTTTGTAAATGTCAGGGAAAATGGACCGAAATCCCATATGGCCAGGCCTTTGTGGTGCTGTACCCAAACTCTGATCTGTCCATATTCTTTTACAGGCCTTGAGGACCCCCCTCTCCTCACCCTCGACCTTCAACCCACCAGCTCAGCTGCCTTGGGCCCCTCTACCACCTTACCTGTGTCTTGTCCTGTTCTCTATGTGCCAATCCTTTGTCTCCCCTGTAAACAAGTTGCTGCCAGGGTTCTGTACATGTCTCTCTCTTTTTCCCGAATTACTCATCTTTGTTTACTTCTTCTCAAAATGTATCTTGAGAGGACGAAACACATGAGGCTTCTTATTGCATGTGGGGGCTTCTGCCTGAATTATTAATGGCTATGATAATTGGAGCCAATTGTGTGTGGTCGTCGCTAAACCTCAGGACAGGGGCTTAAAGAATATTCCTAAGCAGAGGCCAGAACTCCTTTTGTTTCAGGGAGATTCCCTGTCTTCTCTGGCCTGACATGGATTGGCTGTTTTCACCTTTTGTCGGTGGAAAGAAAGTATGTGTCTGTTCATCTGTCTGAGCTTGGTCTTTAGGACCAGGGATCCTCTTTCTCTGCCCTCAGGGCTGTTACCTGCCTCCAGCCTTGCTAGCAGCACCTCACCTCTTCTGCTTCCCCTGCCCTCCTCCTGTTTCTGCACAGCCCGAATAACCTGCTCCTATACCATCCTCCGCGCCTCTGGTGTTACTGGCTCCTGCTCCTCCTACCCTGCTATCAAAGAGCAAAGAGTACCCCCTTGGACTTAAACCACCCACTTCAGATTTCCCCAGGTAAAAAACTGACAGCGGGGAACAAATTGATTGGCTTTTAAGTGGACCTAGGTGCAACATATTCGGTAAACTAATTTAAGTTTGTTGGATTAATTAAGATAGACATGTCCTTAGAGTTATCAGCATGAAATATAAAACTTTTATTCTACCAAGGATTCCTGAAAGTTAAATAAGCCTGTGTTATCTTTGTTGCAATTTGTCAGCAAAAAGATGACTTAAAATGACGGTTAATTTTGTCTTAAAGTTCTCATGGGTAATTGTTTAAAAAAACCCAACTAGGTTGATTAAATGAAAATGTTTATAACTTTCAAAGTCTTTGATAATCTGAAACTTTAAAGTTTTGCTTGTATGATAAATTGGATTGGATTCATTGGCTATCTAAGTTTTTCCAACCAAGATAAAATACTAACACATTAATTACTAAACATATGTTTGTGCTTTTGGTTTCTTACAGCAGAGAAACTGAGGATACTTGGGTCTGTTGGTAAACATGCTTTATGCTTTGTTGAAATAGTGGATGGCTCCACTTTCCTTATGATCTCGTTAAAAAAAATGTATTCAAAATTGTATCTTTAATCTTATGATCCAGGGAAGATCATGGACTGTCACTGGGGCTGTCTCTAAAAGGGTAAAAATCCAGTTTGAGAATGGAAGGACTGAACAGGAAGGAACTGGTTGGTGTTTTCTGACTGCCTGGTGAAGACTTCTCCCCACTGGTCTTAAGAAGACAGAAGAAAGGAAATAACACACTTAACAGAACACAGAGAATGCTAGTGGGACTATGTTTGCTACCCACTGCTAATCTCAGCAGACTAGTGCACAAAGCACCAAGAGCTGAGCCTCAGAGGGAACCAAAGACGGAGCAGTCAGGCAGCTGTGGGTGAGCAGCAGGTGGGGTCAGTGAATGGGTGCTGGACATGATGCATCTGCCACCCTCATGGCCAGTCCTGTACAAAATATACTTTCTCATCAAATACAAACTCAAGTCACTTAAATTTCTACAGTGAGCTTGTGGGAGTTTCAGATTTAGCTTGACACAATACACAGATGTTAATAAAATTTCTTCCTATAAACTTGTCACATATGCACAACAGGGAAACAAGCTCATCTCTGCTCTTTATAGTAAACGGACTAGGTATGGTGGGAAGGTACATGCCAAGTGAGGGTAATCTTTTTTTTTTGGAAGTCGTGTTCTTAAAACTGTTAATTTCATTGACAAGTATGGCTGACATGAGAGTTACATTACATCACCATCATACTAAAATGTGATGATAATAATAATAGTAATACCTAATACTTCTAAGCACAATTCTAAATGCTTTATATATAATTAACTTAATGCTTACAACAAATCTGTGAAAAATAACTATATTGTTAAAATATTATACTATATATGTGCTATATAATGATCTTGTTTGGGATGTTCTTGTTAAGTGGAGAGCTTGGATGAAAACCTAGGTAGTCCATTTGCTTAACGATTACACTCTCCCACCTCTTGTATCCATAAAGAGCCAGGGCTGATGAATGGACAACTCAGGGCTGTCATTCATGTTGTAGGCTCAGTGGGTGGTGCCCCAGCCTAGGTATACAGGCCAGGAGCTGTACAAAGCATAACCTAAAGCCAGATGCAACATCCCCACTGGGGATAGACAGAATCAACTCTCCCTGGCAGTGGTCCCTGGGCTTCATGACTAGCCCTGAGGTTCCTTTAGAAAAGCATCTTCAAACTGGTATTCCCTGGAACCAGCTTCATAAGGCAGATGCTCCACCAAAAAGAGTCTCAAGTCAAATCTATTTGGGAAGAGATGGGTTAGACAAACTTGAATAGTTCTTTTACTAGAAGACCCCCTCAGATCCTCAATGTGCTAGTGTTCACTGTGAATCTCCTAGAAGAGGATATAATTGTAATATTTTCTAAACATATCTGACCATTTATATCATCCTGAAGGAGTGTTTTGAGGAATATTTTATACTTCGGGAAATGCCTGACATTTAACTGGATCCAGCTGTGAGAACGCAGCCTCTGTTTCAAGAGGCTACTGATCTTCTGTTGTAAAAGTCTCCTATGGATACTTGTGGGCTAAGAATGAAGTATAAAAGTGGTCAAAGGGAAAACAGCCTGGAATCAGGTTCCTCTGTTGCTTCTGTTCACTGGCACCTAGAAGCTGACTTCCTCACGTACGGAAGCCTTGGGTTCTAAGATCTTTTTGTACAGTTCTTCAGCTGACATCTGGTTTCCCAACCCACCCTTCCCCTTAGGTAAAACCTGAAATACCCCACTCCCCAACTGGATGCCAGCTAGTGTTAATTAACTAGTGTCTAGCTTCTGGACTCTGGCTTGACCTGACTTCTGGTAGCCTTAAGAGTTTTTTAATGTTCAGCTAACCTGATTCCAACACAAATATTGCATCTAATTCTCTTGGTCCTTATAGTATGTCTCCTGATCAATGGGGGTCTCGCTGTTGCTTTTGTGACCAGGAGTCACAGAATAAACTGGTTCCCTTAACACCAAACCATTTGGGATGTCTTCCCCTCAGAACAATCTCTCCAGATTCCTCATGCTCATAGTAGCTATATATATATATATATATGTATATATATATATATATATATATATATATATATATATTTTTTTTTTTTTTTAGAAAGAGAGCAAGCACGCACATGCCTGTGACTGGGGGAGGGGCAGAGGGAGAGAGAATCCCTAAGCAGGTCCCTTGCCCAGTGTGGAGCCCAGCGCAGGTCTCAATCTCATGACCTTAAGATCATGACTGTGAGATCATGACCTGAGCTGAAATCCAGAGTTGGACGCTTAAGCCACTGAGCCATCCAGGCGCTCCATAATACATAAATCTTAAAGAAGCCCTGGATTGGGAAGTCTCAATAATGTAGTGAATCCAAATAGTCCTGAACCTACCACCAGAAAGTCTCCCATTCTTGAGGCAACCCTGAAACCAAAATAGCCAATCTGTTCCTTCAACCAGAAATGATGGTTTGTTTGGCTAGATTAGTATTCTAGATACTAGCCCTAAATCAAGCTGACCATTTGGTGTGGAAGAAAGAAGGAAAGAGATGGTCTTCATGTCATTTTTAATCTCTTGACATTCTATCCAGGGAAACCATTTATAGGTGACTTAAAATAATCAAGTTACTGGTCTCTGAAGAGTACTGATGAATTGACTGTCATTTTTTTTTTTTCTTATGATGATACTATCTGGACTTAAGTCAACTAGGTTCTCACAGCCTATTAGATTTAGTACTTCTGATGACTAAGGGAGGAGAGAGGGGGAAATACTATAGGTTTTGGCTGAATGAAGGGGAGAGAAATCTGGTGCTTTTTAAAGGAAAAATAATCATTAAAATAATTTAAAGTTATTAATCCACTAAGAATCAGAGCACAGTCCAAACCCTGTCATTGAGTTAATAATAGTTGGCAATTCCTTTCAGACATAGCTTTTGTGAGGTCATTTTTTGAGGCTAGTGGTGAAAAGCTTCATAGCCACAGAGCAACATTTGGCAATAAATTAGTTCAGCTTGTTTCCACATGGCCCAAAAAATCTTCATTTGTTCCATCATGAAAAACAAACTTTCATTTGCTTGAGGCAGGGAAAAATAAATGATTTTCTTTTGCACATTTTGACAATTTAATTTTTAGCATGCTTATATGCTAATCTTTTTTTTTTTTTTTTTTAAGCCACTAACTACTCTTTTCTCTGTTTGGTTTTAGTCCCTGTAAAGAAAAAAAAAATGCATTTTTAGCTTTTAACAGAAAGAGCTAAATTTTCCCAAGGCAACAACAATACAGACACAAAGAAAATACATGTGATTTAACACATTACTGAGTGAGGTTGGGGAAAAATCTTTCTCTGTAAGTATGAAATGGGTTATTACATTTCAGATCAAGATAATTTTATGACTTGCTCTTGGAGGCATGGGTATGGGATAGGTGGCTACAATTTTTCTTATTCCTATGACAACAGATTAAAGTTAAGAATTGATCACTTTTAACTATAGTCCAAAACAAATATGGGATCAGCTACAGAGCCCTACTCACAAAGCATTAAATTAGGAAGGCAAAAATACCCAATTAGAATTGTGGAAAATATTAGCTGAATTATTAAAGTTTGCAAAAATATCCTAATCAATGTTTCCTCTGATGAACCATTAGAGTGTAGGGATGTATGACTGTGGTAGCAGCAATAATGATCAAAGCTGGGGGTACCTGGGTGGCTCAGTCAGTTAAGCATCTGTCTTTGGCTCAGGTCATTATCTTAGTGGTCCCTGAGTTTGAGCCCCACGTCAGGCTCTGTGTTGACAGCTCAGAGCCTGGAGCTTCCTTCAGATTCTGCGTCTCTCTCTCTCTGCCCCTCCCCTGCTCACACTCTCTCCCTCTCCCTCTCTCAAAAATAAATAAACATTAAAAAAAATCATGATCATAGCTAACATGGAAGATTTATTACATGACAGACCCTGTTCTAAGACTTCTACCTCTAGGAACTCACTTAATCCTACAAGATAGGTAATATTATCTTCATTTGAAACGTGAGGAAAATGCAGCTTAAGGAGAGTAAGTAACTTTGAAAGGTCACACAGTTCTCTGTCACTAGAGACTCACCCTCAACCATTACGCTATGCTTATATCAGGCTGCCATTATTAGAATACTGGTCCGCCATTTACTAGTTATATGACCTTGGACAAGCTATTTAACCTAACTGTCAGTTCTGTAAATAGGTTGTTCCTACATTTAAATGAGATAGTTCATGTAAAACACTGATAGTACCTGGAAAGAGGAAATGTTTAATAAATATTAGCTATTATTAAAATAAGAGAAATTAGCAAAGAATCAAAGAATTAATAGAGGTTTAATTTACTATTATTATTTTTTGGTGTGTGTGTGTATATGTCTGTTTCTTATTCCCTATGTTACATTTTTAATATTACCTTTCAGGAATGAAGTTGATCATAGACATGACAATTACATCAACAGGGCTTTATATTTCTCAGAGTGCTTATATGAATTATCCAGTTTGATCCTTAGAACAGTCTTCTATGTTTGTCAACAAACTGAGGCTTAGAGAAGTTAGGTAATATCATGTCAGCCACATAGCTGACAGCGAAAGTTGAATCCAGATTTGAACCTATGAAAGTGAGTTTAATTTACATCCTTTGACATTGAGCTAGTTTCTTGCTTTTAGTAATGTTCTGTTGATCTCGGGTTTTCCAAGTATATAATCAAATCATCTGCATACACTGATATTTCTATTTCTTCCCTTTCCATAATTGTGACTTTCATTAATTTTTCCCGATCCTAACTGGCAGCAGTTGAGTGCCATATTAAATAGAAAACTTACCCTGCCTTTTTGCACCTTTGTTAATACTTCTTGTGTTCGTCCCTCTGTACACCCTCCTCCAAATGCTTGGGTATTGCCCGTGCCTGTCCTATCCAGCTATCAGAACTGATACGAATGTTACCTCTGCTATAAAAAAATTCTCTCTGAGCTTCTCAACTAGAGTAACCTCTCTTTATTCTAAACCAGTGGTTCTCAACTGGGGGTGGTTTTGTCCCTCGGGGGACGTTTGGCAATATCTGAGGTTGTTTTTGGTTGTCATTACTAGGGCGGAGGGTGCTCCTGTCATCTAATGGGTAAAAGCCAGGCAGGACGCTGGTAAGCAGCCTACAACACACAGGACAGCTCCCCGCAGAGAAGAATTCTCCAGCCTAAAATGTCAGCAGTGCTGAGGTTGAGAGATCCTGTTCTTAACTAAAGCCTCAAGGCATTAGGATACATACTGCTTTCTGCTTTTAAAAAACTTATTTATGTATATATTTTATCACCAACTGTATTATTTGAGGGCAGAGATTCCGTCTTCGCCATCTTTTTATCACCAGTATTCACAATAGTTAGCAAGTCTCCCTATATATCCATCTGTATTTCTTCATCAAATACTTTTGATTAATTTAAACATTAATCAACCATTAACTATAAAAGATGACATATGTTAGATAAAATGATTTAGAGTTTCCTTAAGGCATTTGACAAATGAGAAAAATAATGTAAGATGTAATTTGTTTTTAATTTATAAAATTCAGGCATTGCTCATTCTTATTTCTAATTCTGTACATCTTCCCCAAATGATTCCACAAACCAAGATATATTAAAAAAAAAAGAGTATAGAAAAATAATATATTTGAAAAGATACAATGCATATATGAGTGCATTTGGAAAAACATTTCAACCATGACACATTTGATGATGTGGACTAAAAACTCTACTAGCAGAATCAAACCAAGGAGGAAAAAGAAAAAGCAAAAACACTTTCAAGACAACAGGCTCAAGGGAAACACAATCAGGGAAAACAAATGCTCAACATACCAACACTGGCGTCACATTTAAAGCTCAAATTTTTTTAAAAATGTGATCTCCTTGGAAGTAAGCAGCCGCTCCTTTATTTAAAGTGCCTAAAGTATCATATTCGTTATCATATGTCAGCAGCAATTCAGAGAAGACTTTGTCAAGGAAGAAAATATGAACCTCCAGAATTCTCACAAATGATATTTCTAGTAAAACGTAGAAGATATAATCAATAACATGATGGCTCTGCTATATAATAGCAACCCTTCTTATAGCCAGGAAGGCTGTTATTATTTTCTACTAACAGCTGTATTTCTAAATGAAAATCTGAAGGGGAATGTTCTCTGTTGTTTTTGGAAAGAGCAAAATACAAATTAGGTGGTTAATTGGTGCATCTAATTTTTGTGTGGTTTTCATTTTTATGCAGGACTTTCACTTGACAATGTAACAAATACATCCTTTGAAGTGGAAGACTCTATTAGGTAATACAGATGTTTTCTTGGATTTTATTATGCTCATGAAAATTTCATAACATTCATAATAATAGTATAAAATAATAATGCGCTGTGTTCAATAGCATGGGCAGTGGGCACAATGAAAACAGAAATACTTCACATGAAAGTGCGGATGGCAACTCCAAGAAAGAATCCTGGTCACCTCTAAATGAGATTTATCCATTTCAGCAATTTGTTACCTGTTTTTAAAGCACATTTTTTTTATGGATAATATTATTTATTTCCTGATCAAGCAGTGCTATAATTACATGACTTAAATAATTACTTACCTAGTAAATCTGAAGCTCTTAAATTTTCTTTCAGAAACATAACAGAAATAATGGCACTACCTAGAAAGGAAATGGCCATTAGTGGTGTTTCCAATGTAAAAAACATACATTATACGGTACCATCTGAAAGAAATTAAGCTCTTTGTGTCTTATACCTGATTAGTTATGTTCTGGTCAGAGACATCCAGCAGCTGTGGCTGTGAAAACAACTCCCTCTCGCCCCCTCATGGTTGAGGATACATAAAAACTGGCCTGGTTTACAATGGACCTAGGACAGTGGCTGAGATAGTGCCCCATGGACAGCAAGGGCAAAATAAAGGTTACTAAATAACTAAATGAATAGATGAATAGATAGATAGGTGATAGATAGGTAGATAGAGCAGGAAGGGATGGAAAGGCAGAAAGACAGAAGGGAAGGAAAGAAAGAATGGGAAGAAGGAAGTTTTAATTTTCGATATATGCCAGACTGAAACTCATTATTTCCCTTCATCTCCTCCTGTAATTCCTATTCCAAGGGGCACCTGGGTGGCTCAGTTGGTAAAGTCTATTCCAATGACACCTCTAAGGAGCCCCAGAATCCTAGGACTTCTGCCAGTCTCCACTCTCCTTCATATGACACGTCCAACAGCATCCTGGGTCTGTCAGGTCCAGATTTCACCAACTGTCCAGTTCACCCTCCTCTTCAGTCCACGGTCACTGGGCTTCATTTCAGGCATAGACCTCAAGCTCCTGCCACTTTCCTCACACATTTGTCCTCGATCTCTTTTATATTCTATGCCCACCCTTACTAAAATCATCATAATTCCCAGAACCATCATTTAGTTTCATTCTAATTTTTTTTCAATTTTTTTTTTTTTTGAGAGACAGAGACAGATAGAGCACTAGTTGGGGAGGGGCAGAGAGAGAGGGAGACACAGAATCTGAAGCAGGCTCCAGGCTCTGAGCTGTCAGCACACAGCCCAACGCAGGGCTCGAACCCACAAACTGTGAGATCATGATCTGAGCTGAAGTCAGACTCTTAACTGACTGAGCCACCCAGGCACCCTCATTTAGTTTCATTCTAAAGGACTTTTATTCATGTTATTCCCTTTGCAACTCTGCCTCCAGTTTTGAGACCAACTCTAGACTCAAGTATCACCTCTGGATTCCCCCAGACCCAGTCGACCAATCCACACTTTGGTGCGATTGATTACCCCTTGTCATATAGCTTTCATGTTACACGGAAGATTTATTTGCCTATCCCCCACCCCCAAAAAGACTATCAGTTCCTTTTACTCTGAGATGTCTTATTTTTCTAGATCTCCCAGGTGTAGCTAGCACATAGATAAGAGAGTTGGTGGGATCTCTGCCCTGCATTTACTGGCCCTCATAGTATAAGACCCTCTTTCCCATTACTGAGGCTACTGAATCCTCAGCCTCTAACTGAGCCTTGACCTGTTTCTATGGCCTCAGGTTGTGTAGGGTAAGTTGAATCTCTCTGAGTTGTTCCTCTTATGGAGCCATTCCTCTATGAGTAGAGGCATGGGAAAACCCAAACTTGCAATACTACAAAATAATACACATCATAATTTGAATTTTAAATTTTTAACAGAAATTATTAGCAAGGCTTTTAAGTTTGTTTTTTAAAATAAAACTATACAGAAGAAAATAGGGAAGCAAAGTCATCATAAAAATAACTCATCACCTCGAGAAAATTGTAGTTAGTATGTTGGCACATTTATTTTACCTTAGCGGAGTTGAAACTATAATGCAATTTTTTTTTTCAGTTTCCTTAGCTACCATATTACAAACAATTTGCAACATCATTAAAATTTTTTCATAGATAAAAATTTTAATAAGCCTGTATAATAATCCATTAAATCAATTAAATTTGAATATAACTATATCTGTTATTCTGGCAATTGATTTAAAACAAAATAAATCCATACCAGAAACCCTCATTCAAGATAAGCTGGGATTCTCCTATGTTTTCTCCATCTTTTTCTCAACCTCGCTCTCTCTTATTCAAGTTGAGCTATTATTCAAGTCCTTGCAAAATTCTCCTGGGCAGGTTATTTATCGGAATGGACATTTCACACAGAATAAACGGAGTGTGAAAAATGTCCACCAAGCATGAACTTAATTGGGTGATGTGACTTTAAAACATTAAAGCAATGTTTCCTGTACAGATACATAGCCCATTAGGTTAAGAATTGAGTTCAGGACAGGGGTAAAAATGTATGAAAATTTTCCATTTCATATTTGGACCAAAACAATTCAGGGAAACTAATTTAACATTTCAGAGAATTAGAAAAAGTATAAAAAACAAGACCCCATTCCCATCCCATCACTGACCTCCTGTGTAATTACATAAGGAATGTTTTCAAGTGGAGGGAGATCGATCAATAAAAAATAGGTGAATTATCACTACTAATGCGTACCAAATCCAAATGCATTCCATTATAACAATCCTTAAGATGACTATTTCACAGCAAAGGAGTCTAGTAAGAAGGCAGACATTGCTTACATGGAATGAGGAAACCTTAGAGCTGATAGGAGATACAAAGACAATGTACTTCAGGTTCTAAACTTTATATCTGGGAAACAGGTCCAGAGGAGTTGTTTGTTCATTCGTTGATCCATTCACTTAATAAACATTTATATTACAGGGCACCTGGGTGGCTCAGTCAGCTAAGCATCTGACTTCGGCTCAGGTCATGGTCTCATGGTTTGTGAGTTTGAGCCCCACGTGGGGCTCTGTGCTGACAACTCAGAGCCTGGAGCCTGCTTGGGATTCTGTGTCTCCTTCTTTCTCCGCACCCCCCCACCCCCGTCAAAAATAAATAATCACTAACAAACATTTATATTACAGCAGAATCAGAACCAAAGCCCACATTTCCTTATCCCCAGTCCAGAGCTCTTTCTGGTACACTACACTCCATTGCCTCCCTTGAAGGTAGAAAGGCATCATTTTCCTTCTTTTCTTGTTGCTCAACCAGTTTCAAAAATAATTTCATTTTTAGAACCCATGGAGGCCACCTGGGTGGCTCAGTCAGTTAAGCATCCAACTTTGGCTCAGGTCATGATGTTGTGGTTCGCGGGTTCAAGCCCCACATCGAGCTCTGTGCTGACAGCTCAGGGCCTGGAGCCTGCTTCGGATTCTGTGTCTCCCTTTCTCTCTGACCCTCCCCCTCTTTCTCTCTGTCTCTCTCTCTCAAAAATACATAAACATTAAAAACAAAAAAGAACGGATAGGGGAAAAGAGGTAGGTGACAATTTCATTGCTAAAAGAAAAATGGGACATGATTGGTAACAATAAGCTTGACATATACTTATATGCATCAAATTATATCAATCGGCTACAAAATATTTATCAGAGTTTTAAGAACATTAATATGCTTTTACTTTCTGAAAGAACTTATATCTAATGCATTTCCATACTCATTTTTTTCTGTTTTAAGAGAATATGAGGTTTTCTACAAAACTGTTAGATAAGAGAATAAGATTTTTTAGTTTTATTCATCTAGCAAACGAAGCAATAAAAAAGAACATTCTGTTAAGGAACATTTACTTGTAATTCATTTATCTTTCAAAATATGGTTAAAATGAGAGCTGTGCTGAGCAAAAAGACAGTATCTGAGCAACAGCTAATAACATAACTTCTAAGTAGAACAGTAAATTTTTAAAATGAGAAAAAATAAACTGAAGTGCCTCATATATAGTTGCAATCAGAGATTTGTCAAACTCAACCCTGTCTAGTTGTTGCTATAACCACCACCACTGCCTGATGAACATCTAGGAAGAGGAAAGAACCACTATGCTTTTGCTCCTGTAGTGAAACTTAATATTCAAAAATAGAGCATTTCAAGAAGAATAGTTTTTTTGGCTTTTGCTTTTTTTTTTTTTTTTAATTTGAGAGAGAGGGCATGTAAGAGGGGGAGGGACAGAGGGAGAAGGAGAGAGAATCTTAAGCAGGCCCCACGCTCAACGCAGAGCCTGAGGTGGGGCTCAATCCCCCTGGGATCATGACCTGAACCCAAATCAAGAGTCAGATGCTCAACTGACTGAGCCACCCAGGCACCCCAAGATCAATAGTTTAAAAAGCATTAAAACAGGACACAGTTGTAAACTAAACAGATTTGGACTAGGTATGATCAACCTATAGTTACTACTGAGCATTTACGTCAGCACTCACATTTTGTGTGCATTTTTGACTTGAGGCATATTTGGGCAAGAGGTTCAAGAACACTTTTCCATTCTAGCCTTCATATGGACACAGATGGATACAGAGTGCTCACAGACATGGGTCTACACAGAGAGTACTTGTGGATGCTGGATTAAATTCATTACACAGTGTCATATGGTGACCCCAGAGGCAGACACTGAACCACAATGACCACAATGCATTAAAAAAGAAAAGGTGAAAGGTAGCATATGAAAGATAATGTACCAAAATGTAATCAGTGGTTATGTAGAAGTTGGGTGGCGGGGGGAAGATAGCAGGAATATTTTCTGTTGGGAGAAAAAAACAAAAAAAGCTTCTACAGTGTTCCTATGGAGCCAATTATTAATGTATTCATTTGGCCCTAAAGTTGTAGTGCTTCATTATCAGGAAGACTCAACAACAATTATTATGGGTGAGTCAACTGTTCTGTTTTTGGCCATTAAATGTCACTCAGATTAGTAATCAGAACAGAGTATCCTGTCCAGTCAAGGTTGATATAAAGAAATGTACATGTGGGAATTCTGATTTGGATTTCCAGAAGAAATTAGATAAAGGCCAACCAAGATTCTGGTGGCTTCAGCTGAACCAAGTCTAGATGTGGGCGAGGGTGCCAGGTCCAGGGGTTGGCTGTGGCCTGGTGTTGGGCTTCCTAACCCTCCCTGAAATGAATCCCACATTTGTCCCTGATTTGCCTCCTTTGACATCATTCAGATTTGGTCCAAGGACTGGCTGTTATAAGAGTTGATGCTCTAAAATCCATAGCAGGCCTCAGGTGAAAGGAAAAAAAAAAAAAACAAAAACAACTATAAATTAATCTGGTGCATGAGAATTCAGAAAGACTGTACAAACTTGATTTGGATTTTCTTCTGTAATAGCTACTAATGGGGATCAGTAAAACAGAAGTTAAGCATCAAACTTCTAGATGTTAACAATCAAACTCAAGGGTAGATTTTTACAGGTGAGTTTAGATCTTTGTGTCTGTAGAATAGATAACTGAGGATTCCCTTTTTACATTAAGATATATGTGCACTTTACTAAACTCTCTTTACCCCCCAAATAATGATTTTTTACTAAAGGTTTAATGGCACAGAAGAGTTCAATAACTATTTAATGCATTATACTATGGCCATTGAAAAATATCTTGCTCACATTTATTTACTACTTTTCATTTTTTACCCTTTATGACAACTTAATTTTTTATTTATTAAAATAATTTCTTAATGTTTATTTATTTTTGAGAGAGGTAAAGACAGAGCATAAGTGGGGGAGGGGAAGAGAGAGAGGGAGACAGAATCAGAAGCAGGCTCCAGGCTCTGAGCTGTCAGCGCAGAGCCCGATGCAGGGCTCGAACTCACGGACGGTCAGATCATGACCTGAGCCTAGGTCAGACACTTAATTGACTGAGCCACCCAGGTGACCTGACAACTTAATATTTTAAATCCTTTTTAAAATTTGGGGTATAATTGACATACAACATTATATTAGTTTCAGTTATACAACATAATGATTTTATATTTGTATTTCTGTTTTATTTTTTAAGATTCTTTCACTTAATACTTTACCGAAGTATAATTATATGCAATGCTATATTAGTTTCAGGTATACAACATTCAACAATTCTATACATTTCTCAGTTCTCATCAAGATTAGTGCACTCTTTTTAAACTTAATTTTTTATTTTAGTATAGTTGACACACAATCTTATATTAATTTTAGGTGTATAATTTAGTGATTTGACAGGGTTATACATTATGCTGTGTTCACCACAAGTAGTTACCATCTGCCCCGTTACATCACTATTACAATACCATTGACTGTATTCCTTATGCTGTTGCCTTTTATTCTCATGACTTATTCATTTCATAACTGGAAGCCCGTATCTTCCTCTCTCCTCCTCCCATGTTGCCCAAACCCCCATCCCTTCTCCTCTGGCGACCATCAGTTTGTTCTCTATAATTATAGGTCTGATTTTGCTTTTAGCTTGTTTTTTCAATTTTTTAAAATCATTTTTTTAAAGATTCTACCATTAGGGATTGCCTTAAGAATTCTGAGTATTCCGTAAGAATACTGAGCATCTCTTCATATATCTGTTGGCCATTTATGTCTTCTTTGGAAAAATATCTATTCAGGTCCTCTGCCCAGTTTTTAATTGGATTTTGTTTTTGGTTGAGTTGAATAAGATCTCTATGTATTTTGGATATTAACCCCTTATTGGATATATTATTTGAAAATATCTTCTCCCACTCAGTAGTATGCTGTTTTGTTTTGTTGATGGTTTCTTTCACTGTACAAAAGTTTTTTATTTTGATGTAGTCCCAACGGTTTATTTTTACTTTTGTTTCCCTTGCCTTAGGAGACATAACCAGAAAGATTTTTCTGTAGCTCATGTCAGAGAAATTACTGCCTATGTTTTCTTCTAGGAGTTTCATGGTTTTAGGTTTCACGCTTAGGTCTTTAATCCATTTTGAGTTTATTTTTGTGTATGGTGTAAGAAAGGGATCCAGTTTCATTCTTTTGCATGTTGGCTGCCCAGTTTTCCCAGCACCATTTGTTGAAGAGACTGTCTTTTTCCCATTGTATATTCTTGCATCCTTTGTCATGGATTAATTGACCATGTAAGTGTGGGTTTATTTCTGGACCCTCTATTCTGTTCCATTGATTTCTGTGTCTATTTTTTGCCAGTGCTGTACTGTTCCGATTACTACAGCTTTGTTTATTTATTTATTTATTTATTTATTTATTTTTAATTTTTTTTCAACGTTTTTTATTTATTTTTGGGACAGAGCGAGACAGAGCATGAACGGGGGAGGGGCAGAGAGAGAGAGGGAGACACAGAATCGGAAACAGGCTCCAGGCTCTGAGCCATCAGCCCAGAGCCTGACGCGGGGCTCGAACTCACGGACCGCGAGATGGTGACCTGGCTGAAGTCGGACGCTTAACCGACTGTGCCACCCAGGCGCCCCATCGATTACTACAGCTTTGTAACATGTCTTGAAATCTGGCATTGTGACACCTCCAGCTTTGTTCTTCTTTCTCAAGACTGCTTTGGTTATTCGATTCTTTTGTGGTTCCATACGAATTTTAGGGTTATTTGTTCTAGTTCTGTGAAAAACATTGTTGGTATTTTGATAGGGATTGCATTAAATCTGCCGATGTTTGTATATATTGCAAAATGGTCACCATATTAAGTCTAGTTAACATTGCTCACCATATATAGTTACAGAATGTTTTTTCTTATAATGAGAACTTTTAAAATTTACTTTTACCAACTTTTAAGTATGTAACACAGTACTATTAGCTATGGTTGCCATGCAGTGTATGACATCCCATGACTTATTTATTTTATAACTGGAAGTTTGTACCTTCTGACTCTCTTCAGTCATTTCACCCACCTCCCATTTCCTGCCTCTGACAACCACCAATCTGTTCTCTGTATCTATAAGCTTGATTTTTTTGTTTGTTTTTCAGATTTCACATATAGGTGAGATAATATGGTATTAGTCTTTCTCTGAGTTACTTCACTTAGTGGAATGCCCTCAAGGTCCATCCATGTCATAAGTGATAAGATTTCATTCTTTTTTGTGGCTGAATAATATTCCATCATGAATATTCACCATTTTTTAAAAAATTAATCCATTGATAGACGCTTAGGTTGCTTCCATATCTTGGCTATAGTAAATAATGCTGCAATGAACACAGGGATGCATATTATCTTTTCAAGTCACTGTTTTGTTTCTTTGGATAAGTACCCAGAAGTGGAATTTCTGGATCACAGGGTAATTTTATTTTTAATTTTTTGAGGAACTTCCATATTGTTTTCCATAGTGGCTGCACCAATTTACATTCCTAACAGTGCAATTTACATTACTAACAGTGCACAAGGGTTCCCTTTTCTCCACATCCTCGCCAACACCTGTTACTTCTTATCTTTTGATAATAACCATTCAAACAGGTATAAGGTGGTATCTCATTGTGGTTTTGATTTGCAATTCCCTATTGATTAATGAAGTTGGACATCTTTAATGTACTTGTTGGTAATCTGTATGTCTTCTTAAAAAAAAAGTCTATGCAGATCATGTGCCTATTTTAAAATTGGATCATTTGTTGTTTTTGCTATTATGTGAGTTCTTTATATATTTTGGATGTTAACTCCTCATTTGATATATGATTTACAAATATTTTCTCCCATTTAGTAGTTTGTCTTTTCATTTCGTTGATAGTTTCTTTTGCTGTGCAGAGCTTTTTAATTTGGTGTAGTCCCACTGTAGTTTATTTTTGCTTTTGTTGTCTTTGCTCTTGGCGTCAAATCCAAAAACATCATTGCCAAGAATAGTGTCAAGGGGCTTACTGCCTATGTTTTCTTCTAGGAGTTTCATGGTTTCAGGTCTTACATTCAGGCCTTTAATCCATTTTGAGTCAATTTCTGTGTATGATGTAAGAGACTGGTCGAGTTTCATTCTTTTGCATGTGACTATGCAGTTTCCCAGCACCATTTATTGAAGAGACTGATCTTTCCCATTGCATATTCTTGGTTCCTTTTTAGAAAATTAATTAAACACATAGGCATAGATGTGTTTCTGGGCTTTCTGTTTTGGTCCATTGATCTGTGTCTGTTTTTATGCCAATACCAAAGAGTTTTGATTACTATAGTTTTGTAATATCATTTGAAGCCGGGGAGCGTAATGCCTCCAGCTTTGTTCTTCTTTCTTAAGATTCCTTTGGCTATTTTGTGGCTCTATACAAACTTTATGGCTGTCTTTTCTAGTTTTGTGAAAAATGCTGTCGGAATTTTAATAGGGATTGCATTGAATCTATACATTGCTTTGGGTTGTATGGGCATTTTAACAATATGAAGTCTCCCGATCCTTGAGCACAGACTATCTTTCCATTTATTTGCATCATCTTCCATTTCTTTCATCAATGTCTTACACTTACAGTGTACAGGTTTTCCACCTCCTTGGTTAAATTTACTCCTAGGTATTTTATTCTTTTTCATGCAACTGTGACCACTTCTTAAAAGACACATTTAACCCCAAATTAAAACAATTACACTTTACTCATCTGTGATTATGGCTATAATATTCATATCTGATTCAGTTATAAAAAACAAAACAAAACAAAACAAACAAACAAACCCTTGGTCCATGGGTTACAAATTCAAATGCATACAGGGGCCAAGTAGGCAATCCTCTATAGAGGAAAAAAGTAATGAAGATGGTGGGCTGGGGCGATGAAGGGTGGTAGGGTGTGATGATGAGGTTGGGGGGCTGGTGTGATGAGGGCGGGGAGCTGTAGCTGTGGGGAGCAGTAGGGCCGTGGTGACTTGGAATATACAAGATCAGTGAAAAGTAGCAGCCATAATTCAGCTCTAGCCACATGCAAGTCCAGGGTTACCAAATCTGATTCTTTAAGGCAAACCACTTTTTGTGTTTCATGGTCCAGTTTTTAAACTGGAAAATTAGTTTGTATTCTTTAAAAGCATTGCTTAAGCCAAACAAAACATAGCACAGATCTGATCTACAAGACACCGGTTTTTGGAATCTCACCTAGTCTGCAATGAAAATGTCATCAATTTTCATTTAGTGTACATTCCGTTCATTGGTTAGCCTCTGTGATCTGAAGGGAAGCCAGGCTATATCTTTATAATATAGTCAAGTAGAAGACAAAGTAGTAAAGGAAACCATTTCATAAAAAATAACCCATGACATGAAAAGAACATATTTATATAACAATGCTACAAACAGATCCTCACATGTAAATATCTGGCTTGTGGTTTCTGACCACTTACAATGGCAACTTTATTGTACTGCTAAAAAGCAAACCACGAAAGCACTTTCCCGTCACTCACCATCAAGCTTCAAACATGTGGACACATTGAGCGTGCTCCCAGGCTCAATCAACTCTAACTGTATGGAGGTACTGAGTGACCCAAAATTATCATTCCCTGTTGTAGAACTGTAGGGGAAAAGTAGGTCAATTACCACATACTCTATGGAGTTAGGATTTGAAAATCTGAAAATGTGAGAGTTTGAAAAGTGTTTCTTGATAGAGAAAAAAAGTCCTACCACCCATACCGGCAGGAATGCAGCAGTCAAGTTGTTCATATTAATATAAAATTTGCTTGTGTCACTTATTGAAGATACTGGAGAAATTATTCAAAGGTAATTTGTATAATTTCAAACAAGGAAATGTACCTGGATTAAGAACAACAGTCCTTTCTTTTCTGCATTTGTCATGACACACATTAGTGATTAAGCTTGAAAAGACTCTGAAAAAGTAAAAACTCTGTCGCTGAGAGGATTAACTCTGTATTATAAATTCAATAGCACATTACTTCGTCAGTAGCAACTTCTCTAGAAACACATCCTCAAAAAGTCAGGATGGGTGGAAAAGACCTTTCAAATAGAGTTTTTTAGGTTTTAGGAATGCTCTCAGCTAAGTGCATGAGCAGACATAAAATGAGAACTTCAGAGTTTAATTCTGCGCATTTTATTTAGGCTGGTCTGGGGACAAATCTGCTGGAGCAGACAACCCAAAGCCACTGAGAAAGGGATATTTTCTGCATATTTCCAACATGAAAATAAACGTCTGCGTGAAGTGCCCACAGGCAGCCCATGCGGTTTAGAGCTCTCGTGATTTCATCCAGGCTGGCACTAAGCACGGGGCTCCAAAGGACAGAGAGAATTCGTAGCATCTAGGTCTGTGGAATGTTACAGGTCACTTGCTTATTGGTCTGTTTATGCTTCCTTTCATTTGTTTCTAATAAAAATCTTGGAGACCAAAGTTTCTGCTTGAGATGACTTCTTTAGAGTTCCAAAAAGGCCTCACCAGGGCTTTCTGGCTACACTATGACCATCGTCTAATGGGTTACAGACACACTTCAGCTTACAGCTCTATCACGGCACAACAGAAATACACGAAACAACATATATCCCACATCATGAATTTCCATTTGGGCCACAGCCAGCATGTTAGGGAAAACTGGAGATGGAAAAGACTTAAGAGTCACATGTCTCATTCTCTCCTCATTTTCTCAGGGCATTTGGCTCTCTAACTTTCATCCAAATTAGCCCATCACACAGTGACTACTTCTCTTAGGAAATTATTTGAGGGCCAAGGAAATCTCGCTGCTATCGATGTTATCATTCCACGTAAAATGCCAAGTGTTTGATCTCATACAATTCATCTCAAATTTCATCTACTCATTACTCACTTCTATACATCTGGGCATTAATGAAGTAAAATAGCAAGTTTGTGTGTCTCATACATTACCTGACATAGTGGATGCTCATTCAATATTTGTTTCTTGCCTTTATTTCTAAATTACTGCCTGAATTTAACTTGGAAAAGGCTGATATAGTCTGTGAACTCTCTTCAAATTACTTTAAATCAATATACTCTCAGAGGTACGGAACAGAGAAATGTCATTGGTGCTTCTAATGTCCTATTTCTCCCACCCTCCCTGGCCCTACAACAACCTTCCTTCATATTCCACTCCCTCACCACCCCTACACAAATTAATTTTTTGTTGTTGTTTTGGTTTTTTTGTTTGTTTTTAAAAAAATTTTTTTAATGGATATTATTTTTGAGAGAGACAAAGAGACAGACCATGAGTGGGCAAGGGGCAGAGAAAGAGGCAGACACAGAATCCGAAGCAGGCTCCAGGCTCTGAGCTGTCAGCACAGAGCCCGATGTGGGGTCTGAACTCATGAACCGCGAGATCATGACCCAAGCTGAAGTCAGGCGCTCAACCAACTGAGCCACCCAGGTGCCCCCACAAATTAAATTTATATCGAGTAAGGTCTACCATGAATCTCCTTAATTCCATGTGACTTCAACTCTTTCGGTTGTTGATGGCTTCATGATTTTTAACCATCTCTCAATGCACAGCACAGCATAGATCAGTCATGAGGATGAACAAAAAAAGGAAAATGTGAAATGAAAGCCTGTACTTTGTAGATACACAAATAATCTAACTTAACCCCCAAAGGACAGGCTTAAAGACTTTTAAGTATTTACAAAAGTGAATATCCATGAGTTCCTTGCAATGAAATGCTTAACCATTATGCTTTTAAGCAAATGTTTTTCTCTTCCAACACCCAAGAACAGAACATCCTATCCTCATTTTATCAAACTTCAAATTCAAACCAGCTCTACAAAGCTGTATTGTGTGATTTTCCTGTACTACGCTTTCCTGGAGGAAGCAGATGGAAAGCAAGCAGACACACGCAGGCACATCTCCTAGGTCTCAGTTAAATGGTAAGGACAGGTATTAAACAGGTCATTGTGAGCATGATGAGAGTTGCTGGAGGGGAAATGCAGGACCAGGGCTGCTGTGTGTGGTTGAGCAGGTTGTATAGTGCACAAAGACACAAAATCTGAGGAAGCACCACCCACATCTCACATCTTGCTGAGTTGTATATCTCTCAGGACAATTCTATGACAGATGGTGCCCAAGCATGCTGTACTAATGAAATCACTGTATCACAGTAATTTGCAGACAAACAGAAATAACGTATCACGAGAAAGGCTGCCTTTTTCTAATTCACAAAAAGACACCATGTAGACAAGAAGAGGGCCCTGTAGGGTGCTAAGGGAACAGAGAGAATAAGCCTGTTTAATTTAGTCTAGAAGCCAAGAAAGACCTTCTGGGGAGGGAGGGATTAGTAGTAGTTTAAAATTGTACTACAAACTCCACAGAATACCCAACTTATTTCTTTTTACTAGATTTTTGGTATAACAGTTTCTCTAAAAACACATTCTCAAATTGCAGTTAGACCTTGAAAGAAATCTGCCCTTCAGCCTCTCTGAAGTTAATTAGCAAGTAAACAGAAGTGATAGGAAGCCAGAGCAAGAAGACAGAAAGTTACACTCACATCTTAGGCTGCTATGCTTTTCCTAGGACAAATTTCTGTGTCTGTTTTTTTTTTTTAATATTTTTTAACATTTATTCATTTTTAAGAGACAGAGACAGAATGTGAGTGGGGGAGAGGCAGAGAGAGAGGGAGACACAGAATCCAAAACAGGCTCCAGGTTCTGAGCTGCCTGCACAGAGCCTGATGGGCGGCTCGAACCCACAAACCGTGAAATCATGACCTGAGCTGAAGCTGGACGCTTTACCGACTGAGCCACCCAGGTGCCCCTGTTTTTGTTTGTGTGTGTGTGTGTTTTTTAAATGTATTTTGTCTTGGTAGGTTATTTGGAAATTCTGGTATTTTCCAACACATTTCAGTAGGAAACATGTGGAACGGTCAAGGGGTAATTGCTGCTCCATGGCTGAACAAATGAGCTGTGAGGATCCTACTTTTCTGCTCCCTGAAAATGAGCCATTACATGGATGAGAACAATGGAAAGCATTTCTTAAACTGGTTCCTCCATTTTAGAGAATTTAATCATCAGCCATCTTCTGGGGGCGTGGGAAGGGATGCCCTTATGAAGAATGAGCTTTGTTTCTAAGTAATACTAATAATTATAAATCACAGTGACAGTAGCTAGTGTTGCCTACATGTCAAACTCTGCAGTTCGTATCCAACACTGTTCTTAGCCATTTGTGTTTACTCTGCTTTTCCCCAGGACAACTTCTGAGGTAAGAACTCTTCTTTATTTTTTTATTTTTAAGGGATCTCGACACACAGCATGGGGCCTGAACCTACAACCCTGAGATGGAGGGTCGCACGCTCCTCCCCCGACTGAGCGAGCCAGGCGCCCCCTGAGGTAAGAAGTCTTTGTATCTCCACTCTACAGGTTAGGGATCTGAGGCATGAACCTGTTTACATAACTTGTATGAGGCCACAGAGCTTTCCAGCGGCAGAGCTGGGATTTGAACCCTGGCAGTGTGGCCCCAGAGCTCATGTTCTGGACCATTCAACTGCCCTGTCTGGTTGGGACAAATATCCAGCCTAGGCTAGAGACGAAATTGAGAAATAACCGCTAAGCTTTCTTAATTAATGGAAACACAAACACAAGTCAACATCTAGAACTAACCACACTGCCAGTGTAACTAGCCTATCAGTCAGAATGAGCGTTTGGACGTATTCTCCAGTGAGAAAGACCTTCAGGGAGAAAGCATGAGGTGACGCAAGAATACTAGGGCTCTGACATTCTCAGAAAGCTGGACCCAGGCCTGGGCATTCAGATCTGCCAGGATTATTTCCCATTATCCAATCCTTAAAACTCAGACAGGCTAGATCACTCGCTCGTGCCGGGCAGTGGAGATTAGAGAATTATTAATGTGAGCACTGCCTTAAGAATTCCCTAAAGGGTTTTTTGCAGAATTGCTGTCCTTTTTCTTTTCTTCTCTTTTTTTTGGGGGGGGGGGAAGACAGAAGGAGGGAGGGAGAGAATCCCAAGCAGGCTTTTTTTTCTTTTCTTTTTTCCACTGAGTGTGGAACGGAGCTGGTGCTGAGTGAGCCTGACGCAGGGCTCGTCCCACGGCCCTGGGATCATGACCTGAGCCAAAACCAAGAGTCAGATACTCAACTGACTGAGTCGCCCAGTGCCCCAGAACTGCTGTCCTTTGAGGATGCTTCATATAAAAACGTTTTGTGGTCGGTAGGTTCCAAAAACCTGGCCTACTGCACCTGCCTCTGAAAGACTGACAGTGTGCCCAGAAACCCGACACTAATGAAATCTGGCTGACATTTAAAACCCAATATCACAGGGGCGCCTGGGTGGCTCAGTCGGTTGAGCTTCCGACTTCAGCTCAGGTCACGATCTCACCGTCTGTGAGTTCGAGCCCCACGTCGGGCTCTGTGCTGACAGCTCAGAGCCCGGAGCCTGCTTTGGATTCTGTGTCTCCCTCTCTCTCTGACCGTCCCCCATTCATGCTCTGTCTCTCTCTGTCTCAAAAATAAATAAACGGTAAAAAAAAACAAAAAAAAAAAACAAAAAAAAACCAAAAAAAAAACCAATATCACAGAACTCTGTTTGATTATGGAGCTCTTTGCCTCCGTTGGAACCACCAGTAAAACCAGGGCCTGAGGAGCGGGGCTGCAAGGTGAGCCTGTCAGCAAGGAGCGGCAGAACACATGGAGAAGGGGAAAGCAAGGAGAAAGGAAGATGCTCTGAGGCAGGACTGTGAGAAGAGCACAAACTGAGATAGCCATACTGCTTACCATGGTGTTTCTTACATACTAGTCCTAAAAACAATTTGTTCAGTTAAACTTACAAAGGGAAAAGGAATTTTGATTATGTAACGCAAAACAGCGGGTCTGACATATTAGGGGGCCTGCCATGCTGTGGGTAGCGAGATTAGAACACATGATTACCCACACGGTATCTCCCCTCACTTCCGGAAAGGAATAAAGGAGCATGGTGTTGTTGGTGTGAACCAGATCACCTCGGCAGAGGGAGGAAGAGGGCAGAAAGTACCTACCCTTCGGCTGGACTTCAGAGCTCAAGCTTTTTTTTTTTTAAAGTTTTGGATTTTAATTTTCTTTCGTTCTTTTTTTTTTTTTTTAATTTTAAAAGTAACAAAAGATAGAAGACAGACCAGGCAAGAATATGCACTCTCCCATCCCATGCAACACTGCAATGTATACTATCTATCTTTTTTTTTTTTTTTTTAACTCAGAAGGAAATTTTGATTTCTTTCATGAATTTCTCAAGACATAACAGTGGGGGGAAAGTTCCAGCACAGAAAAGTGTGGACGCTTTTCTGCCTCATCTGTAGACAGAGCCATATGATATGGCTATTTAAAAAATACTCTCCTTCTTGTTTCAGGTCCTTTAGAGTTTCTAGAATCTTTATAAGGAACCTCAGGGTGGTAGAGGTTTGTGCTGGGGACTATTCTCAATCACCAGTGGTCCACAACCCACCCACGACACTTCACAACCTAAATGCAGCTCAGGAATGCTGTGGGAATATTTACTCGTGAGCATATACTAGTTTGCAAAGATTGTAAAGTAGGAAATGGCTTGTATTTGAGGCTGTAAGTTTACTTCTTTGAACCATTTTATGGGCAGAGAGGGAGGCTGTTAAAAAGATTGTAACGTTGAAATATCAACTGGGGCTAAAAGCACACAAAGCATGTAGCATTAAGAAAGGTCCACCTGTTAAACCAGTGAGCTCAGAGTGTGAACATGAGTGGACTGGCCCCACAGGGGGCTTGGGGAGGACAGGGCACTGTCTAAGGTGAGTGGGAAAACTTCAGCTTCCTATTACTAATGAGAGCTTTGAGCAAGTCAGGCCAAGAGGAGCAGCCTCTCAGGCAGCTCAGCTGAAGGGCTGTGAAGGGTATCAAGGTGACCTTAATCTCTGGTGACTTCCAAATTCTCACTTTAGGTCCCACAGAGCTTGGCTATATTTCATTTCTGTGAAATCTCTGACCATTACAACAAGTCCAGCCACACTCCCCTTCCTTTGAGCTAGTTGGACCAGCTCTCTTTTTCTTGCTCCCAGAGGAAAGGATTCCCAGTGCTGAGTGACTCGAGATAACTGCAGAATTTCAACTGAGTGTACCAACCCTCCTCCAGGTGTCTGTTTATATTCCTGGACACTGTTTTGTCTACTTCCTGGAAATGAAGCATAAAGCAAAACAAGAAGCAAAAATAAAAACCAGCTCTAAATATACAGTCATTATGAAGAACAACACAACGTTTTCAGAATAACTGGGGCCTATAGAAGTCCCAGGGTGACAATATAACGAGATCTTTTATCTATTATTTGTCAGATCTTGAGAAGAAAAAAAGAAATCCACAATGTCCACATACATAGTATGTATAGCAAAAAGAAGATACACTAAAATTGCTCATTTTATTGGGATGTTAAAAATGGTAAATGATTATATAAATTGTGTGCCTATTCAGAGAAGTAACAGTATGGTAATTTTAACTGAACAATTTCTAGAAAGCTACAAAAGTGTTCTTTGCTAAATATTCTACCCTAGTACACCACGGAAGTATTTTAAGTAAGATATTTTGAATGATTAAGAAGGAGAAACTACTTTCAACATAAAATAAAATTCTCTTTGAATACACATTATTTTGGTTTAAATTCTGCTTTCTTTAAGAATATCATATTCTTAGGAGAAATATTAAAATCGGGACACATGAGCACATCTTATGCTTGATCTAGCTGTTACCAGACAATAATCATCAACTTGTTTCTATTTCAGTGAAGATTTCAAATTCACAGACATTTAGAAACATGCTGTTTCCATAGCAGCAAATAAAGAGTAAAAGTAAAAGGATTTTTATTGATTTTAACGTCTTGGAAAATTTATTCATCTTTTTCGCAGTGATTTTGCTCTTTTTTTTTTAGTCTTTAGCAACATCTCATATTCTCTTTTCTATATATATTTAGTACATCATATAAATTTTGAAAAATAGGTTAATTGTGACATTACCGTAAATGTACACATTCTTATAGTAATGGAGAATAACCAATATTTCATCCTTAGTGTAAAAGAGATACTGACTATGCAGTCAAGACGAGGCATCAAATGCTCTAACTACAAGCAACATCAGCTTAACATCTGAATAAAATACAACACTGTACAAATGTTTTTAGAGAATTCATTAACGATTTAAAAAGCATGGTATAACATTTGCTGTTACTATTAATTTATTAAGACGCACACACTGGAAATGAGGCTTTCAAACATCAATACTACAGCTACAAAATGCAAGTTTCTTTGTGGTTAATGTGGCAGCATGATGGCACATAAGTGAAACCAGCAGTATAATCGTTCCAAGTTAACCTGCTAAGAAAATAGGACTTCATTCCTTTGTTCGCATGTTGTTTAAGTTGTATGTTTTTCTGCCAATTATTCTGATGTCCAAAACTTTCTATTTGTCAAAACACAGAGAAATGGCTCACCTGTAACAGACACACAGCCTAACGGAGCGATGAGAGTAATGGGGGCAAATCCGTAGGCTGCAAAGTTGCCCATCTCCCCGACGGCCATGAGCACGGCCCCAGCCCACCACAACATACTCTTGAAGTATGGCCTTGGGTGTTCCTGGTGTGCCAACTGGACATGAGAATATTTCTGGAAGGAAATCAGGATGCAAATAAGAAAATATCTCTACGACAAATTAAAACTTGCCCTGAAAAGTTTTGGTCCTGTGCATTTGCATCATGGCTTTTATTTGCAGGTTATTACAGAGCAATTGCTATGGCTTTCTGCTTGTTCCAAACATATTAACTGTAGAAGTGACTCCCATTGATGGAGAATTTTGTGGAGGAAAGGGCCTTCTCACATAGGAATGTTGCTTAATTCTGATAACTGTAAAGTTAGTACCAGTCTTCCTCTCCAAAGATGAGGAGTATGTTAAGGAGTTAAATGTCTTAACACTACTTTCAGAATGCCGAAAAAGTTCAGATGCCAAAATAAATATTTCGGGAAATAAAAACAATAAGTTACTAAAGGAAAATCCTTTGAAAATGGATTCAAATGTATGAGTCAAAGTAGCTACCACAATAAACATAGCAAGGCAGAATGCTTTGATAGTTGGGGGTTGGGGTGATAGATGCTTATTTACATCTGGTTTGAGTATTTTTTGTATTTGAAACATATATATTCATGGCCATTACATAAAGCCCAATTTACTTATTGATTTTATGACAACTGAACTTACTTTCTTATATGAAGTATATACAATTCTAGATTATGTTTGAAGACTTAAAAAAATAATAAAAGTACTAGAAGAAAACACAGAACATTAAAAATAAATCTTGGTTTACGCCAAGATTATGAACAACTTTGGTACAAATTTGTGGTACCAATTACAAACTACTGAGGCACCTTGCCTAGGATATGCAATACTATTAAGATGCCCACAAAAATAATTAATTTCTTTTAAAATTAGAAGAAGAAAAAAGTGAGTGCAATCCAGCCTAAGATATATTTGTCTTTATGTCAGTGAGGTCATAAAATATAATTGTTTAGATTTTTTGTGGAGAAAGGATCCCAGGAGGGCAAAAGTGCCTGAGACCCCTTCAAGCCATAATGTGTCCCTAGATCAAACTACACTTAGAAAAACAAGCTACTTCTTACCTGAATATTTAGGGAAATACTGATTACCAAGTTTCCTAAAATGGCCAGCAAAACTCCAAAAAGGTGAATCTGTAAAAGAAAATGTTTTCTTTTTTCAGTAACACTTGTAAGATATTTACTAAAGATCCCCTCCCCCCCAAAAAAACAATAAAATTTAAGTTGATACATTCATTCATTTGTTCATTCATTCAGCAAATATTTACATAGCACCCATTTTCCAGGATCATTTGGATTATGAATAGTGGTTTTGTCAGAATTTGGTTTTTTTCACTTTAGTCAAATATTATCCTTTAGAACTAGCTCAATGCTTTACTGAATTCTCTAGATATTTGTTTAATTCACTAAAATAAAGAAAATAGTTAGCAGGTTCTTTTTCTAAGGTGCTTCTTATTTATCCTTTCTGTCAATTTTCCTCGGCAACCCCCCTGATTGCGGTGTTCATTGCCTCAAGTATGGACCGTAAAATTGTTTCCCATCTGGTCTCCCTCTCTCCTTTCTCTTAACATATTCTGGAGGACTGTAGTATGAAAGAAAGATCACTGGCCTTGGAGATAAAGGATGAATCTGAGATTCAGATCTATTTTCTTTTTTTTTTTTAACATTTTTTTTATTTGAGAGAGAGAGAGAGAGAGCGAGAGCACAAGCAGGGGAGGGGAGCAGAGAGAGAGAGAGACAGAGAGAATCTCAAACAGGATCCATGGCCAGTACAGAGCCTGATATGGGGCTTGATCCCACAACCCTGAGATCATGACCTGAACTGAAATCAAGGGTCGAGCATTCAACTGACTGAGCACCCAGGCGCCCCAGATCTGCTATTTTCTAACAGGTAACTTTGAGCAAATTATTTCAGCTCCCTGGCCTCAGTAAACAAGAAGATGTTGAATAAGATGTTTCTAAAATCCCCTTCCCTCTAAAGTTCTATGATCTCCATCGGGGGTAGACTACATTTTCCTACTACTCCATTAAATATGCTGTGGTATGGTCGGGATGAGGACGGCTTATGGGGAACTGGTAAAGTAGTTTTATATTCGATGTAGTTGACTGTAGAGAAACACTGTGGCTTTCTCTGATCTTGCTTTCTCAGACTCTACATGGTAAGTGCCTTTATTCCTTCTTCTTCTTTTTTTTTAAATTTATTTATTTTTGGGGACAGAGACAGAGTGCAAGCAGGGAAGGGGCAGAGAGAGAGGGAGACACAGAATCTGAAGCAGGCTCCAGGCTTCAAGCTGTCAGCACAGAGCCCAATGTGGGGCTCGAACCCATGAAGTGCAGGATCATGACCTAGGCCGAAGTCAGATGCTTAACCGTCTGAGCCACCTAGGCACCCCTATTTCTTCTTTTAGAATGTCATGTGCATCACTAGGTTCTATGAAGAGATGGCAAACTGTCTGAGGGAAGAGAACCATGTCTTAGGCTTCTCTTGGATCTCCTACATCATCTACTTTATAAAATTAGGGGCTCTTGAAAAACACGTGCTGGAAAAAGTATATAATGGTTTAAAACAAGAACTAAAAAGAGATTAAAAAATAAGTGCTTGGGAAGCCTGGGTGGCTCAGTCAGTTAAACATCCAACTTCAACTCAGGTCATGATCTTGCAGTTTGTGAGTTCGAGCCCCACATTGGGCTCTCTGCTGTCAGCCCAGAACCCACTTTGGATCTCTGTCTCCTTCTCTCTCTGCTCTTCCCCCACTGGTTCTCTCTTTGTCTCTCTCTTAAAATAAATAAACTTAAAAAAAATAAGTTTCTACACATTGCTGAACATGTTTACTTCAAAAGATGCATTTACTGCTCCTATCAAGGCACAAAAGCATCATATCTTTCTAGCAGGATAAATTAGCAGCGATATCAGGGATCTTCCCCCTTCTTTTTCTACAGTACACAACTCCTAGCTAGCTTCAAATTCCAAGGAGTTATTTGAATTTCAAAAGAATATTATAACCACAAGGAGCTCTTTTCAGAATGCAAAATGCCTTTGAAGTTTTAAAACTTTATTATATGTGCTGAAGTGAAATTCAGTGTTTTTAAAAAATGAAGCAGAAAAGTTGAAAACCCATTTAATAGCTGATATATAATATCCATAGCCTTTAATCAGTTAAGAATGTTCTTTTCCTAATAAAGGCACTTGGCAATAATTTTGATCACTATTCCTCATGGGGAAAAATCGTATCATAATTGTGCTATTTCCATGCTTTCAATTTATAATCGAATGCGTTTGGCAGTAATCACGAAAATAAAGTTTCATAAGAAGTTTGGGATTGAATGGATAATTTTGAAATCTTCCACAATTACAACAGTAAATTATAGAATAGAAATAACTTACTTCAGTACTTTAAATCACTCACTGAATAGTTTGAATTGAACTCACTACCAGGCTGAGTGTTTAGAAATTGGTAGCAAGATTTGGCAATGATTTCTTGGATGTGAGACCAAAAGCACAGGCCAAAAACAACAACAACAACAACAACAACAACAACAACAAAAAACAAGACTAGATAAGCTGGACTCCATCACGATTAAAATCTTTTGTGCAACAGCAAAGGAAACAACCAACAAAACTAAAAGGCAACCAACAGAATGGGAAAAGATATTTGCAAATGACATATCGGACAAAGGGCTAGTATCCAAAATCTATAAAGAGCTCACCAAACTCCACACCCGAAAAACAAATAACCCAGTGAAGAAATGGGCAGAAAACATGAATAGACACTTCTCTAAAGAAGACATCCGGATGGCCAACAGGCACATGAAAAGATGCTCAACGTCGCTCCTTATCAGGGAAATACAAATCAAAACCACACTCAGCTATCACCTCACGCCAGTCAGCGTGGCCAAAATGAACAAATCAGGAGACTATAGATGCTGGAGAGGATGTGGAGAAATGGGAGCCCTCTTGCACTGTTGGTGGGAATGTAAATTGGTGCAGCCACTCTGGAAAGCAGTGTGGAGGTTCCTCAGAAAATTAAAAATAGACCTACCCTATGACCCAGCAATAGCACTGCTAGGAATTTATCCAAGGGATACAGGAGTACTGATGCATAGGGGCACTTGTACCCCAATGTTTATGCAGCACTCTCAACAATTGCCAAATTATGGAAAGAGCCTAAATGTCCATCAACTGATGAATGGATAAAGAAATTGTGGTTTATATACACAATGGAATACTACGTGGCAATGAGAAAAAATGAAATATGGCCCTTTGTAGCAATGTGGATGGAACTGGAGAGTGTTATGCTAAGTGAAATAAGCCATACAGAGAAAGACAGATACCATATGGTTTCACTCTTAGGTGGATCCTGAGAAACTTAACAGAAACCCATGGGGGAGGGGAAGAAAAAAAAAAAAAAAAGACGTTAGAGTGGGAGAGAGCCAAAGCATAAGAGACTGTTAAAAACTGAGAACAAACTGAGGGTTGATGGGGGGTGGGAGGGAGGGGAGGGTGGGTGATGGGTATTGAGGAGGGCACCTTTTGGGATGAGCACTGGGTGTTGTATGGAAACCAACTTGACAATAAATTTCATATATTAAAAAAAAATCTTTTGTGCAACAAAGGACACTATTAATGGAGTGAAAGGTGACTTACACGGTGGGAGAAAATATTTGCAAATCATATATCTGACAAAGATTGATATCCAAGATACATAAAGAACTCTTACAATTCAACAACAAAATTGATAACCCAATTAAAAATGGGCAAAGGACATAAGAGACTCTTAAAAACTGAGAATAAACTGAGGGTTGATGGAGGGTAGGAGGGAAGGGAAAGTGGGTGATGGGCATTGAGGAGGGCACCTGTTGGGATGAGCACTGGGTGTTGTATGGAAACCAATTCGACAATAAATTTCATATTAAAAAAAATTAAAGCCACAAATGACTGAAAAAATAAAAATGGGCAAAGGCCTTGAATAGACATTTCTCCAAAGAAATTATACAAATGGCCAATAGGCACATGAAAAGATGTTCAACAGCACTAATTACTAGGGAAATGCAAATCAAAATCACAATGAGCTACCACCTCACACCCACTGGGAGGGCTATAATAAAAACAAACAAACAAACAAACAAACAAACAAACAAACAGGGGCGCCTGGGTGACTTGGTCTGTTGAGCGGCCAACTCTGACTTTGGCTCAGGTCATGATCACAGGGTTGTGGGATTGAGCCCCATCCCATGTTGGGCTCCGCACTGAGTGTGGAGCCTACTTAAGAGTCTCTCTCTCCCCTTCTCCCTCTCTCCCTCACTGAAGCCCTCTCTCTAAAACAAACCAGAAAATAACAAGTGTTGGAAAGGATGTGGAGAAACTGGAACCCTTGTGCACTGCTGAAAAGAATGTAAAATAGTACAGCTGCTGATCATACAACACATACAGGAATTAACTCAAAATCAAAGACTTAAGAGCTAAAACTCTAAAATTCTCAGACAAAAGCAGGAATAAATCTTTATAATCTTGGATTTGGCTATGGATTCTTACAGGTAAGATATCAAAGTCACAAGCAACAAAAGAAAAAATAATTAGACCTTATTAATATGAAAAAGTTTTATGTTTCAAAGGACACTAATAATAAAGTGAAAAGACAATCCATAAAGTGGGAGAAAATATTTGGAAATCATATATCTGATATAGGACTTGTACCTAGAATATATATAAAAAAAAAGCTCTTACAACTCAATGACAAAAAGAAAAATATCCCAATTAAAAATGGGCAAAGGAGGGCGCCTGGGTGGCTCAGTCGGCTGAGCATCTGACTTCGGCTCAGGTCACGATCTCATGGTCCGTGAGTTTGAGCCCCGTGTCGGGTTCTGTGCTGACAGCTCGGAGCCTGGAGCCTGCTTCGGATTCTGTGTCTCCCTCTCTCTCTCTGCTCCTCCCCTGTTCGTGCTCTGTCTCTCTCTGTCTCAAAAATAAATAAAAAATAAAAATAAAAATAAAAATAAAAATAAAAATGGGCAAAGGACCTGAATAGCCATTCTCCAAAGAAGACAAATGTCTGACAAGCACATGAAAGGATGTCAACATCATTAGTCACCAGGTAATGCAAATGAAAAACACAGTGCTGTACCACTTCACACCAAATAAGGTGGCTATAATCAAAAAGTCAGATAATAACAAGTGTTGGTGAGGATGTAGATCAATCAGTAGCCTCATACACTGCTGATGGAAATACTAAATGTTGCAACCACTTTGGAAAAACAGTCTGGCAGTTCCTCAACATTTTAAGCGTGGAATTTCCATTTGACTCAGCAATTCCACTCCTAGGTATATATCCAAGAGAAATGAAAACATATCTACACAAATACTTGTACACAAGTGTCCAGAGCAGTATTATTCATAATATAGCCAAAAGTGAAACTGACTTAAATGTCTATCAACAAATGAATACACAAAACGTAGTATATATTCATACAATGGAATATTATTTATCCACAAAAAGGAATGCAGCATAGGTATATGCTACAACCTGGATGAACGTTGAAAATTTTATGCTATGTAAAAGAACCTAGTCACAGAAGACCATGTGTTAAAGGATTCCTTTTATATGAAAGGTCCAGAGTAGGCAAATCTATTAATAGAGAAAGCAGATTAGTGGTTGCTTAGGGATGGGGAGGATGCAGGGCTTGGGGATGACAGCCAAAGTGTGGAAGGTTTCTTTTATTTGCTTTTTTTTTTTCTTAATAATTTATTGTCAAGTTAGCTAACATACAGTGTAGTTTTGGCTTCAGGAGCAGATTCCCAAGATTTATCTACATACAACACCCAGTGCTCATCCCAACAAGTGCCCTCCTCAATGCCCATCACCCATTTTCCCTGCACCCCCCAACCCCATCAACCCTCAGTTTGTTCTTTGTATTTAAGAGTCTCTTATGGTTTGCCTCCCTGTTTGTAACTAATTTTCCTTCCCTTCTCCCATGGTCTTCTGTTAAGTTTCTCAAATTCCACCTATGAGGGACAACATATGATACCTGTCTGCCTCTGACTGACTTATTTCACTTAGCATAATACCCTCCAGTTCCATCCATGTTGTTGCAGTGACAAGATTTCGTTCTTTTTCATCACCAAGTAGTATTCCAGTGTGTGTGTGTGTGTGTGTGTGTGTGTGTGTGTGTGTGTGTGTATACATCTTCTTTATCCATTCATCAGGTGATGGACATTTGGGCTCTTTCCATAATTTGGCTATTGTTGAAAGCGCTGCTATAAACATTGGGGTACAAGTGCCCCTATGAATCGGCACTCTATCCTTTGGATAAATTCTTAGTAGTGCTATTGCTGTGTCATAGGATAATTCTACTTTTACTTTTTTGAGGAACCTCCATACTGTTTTCTAGAGTGGTTGCACCAGTTTGCATTCAAGGGTGGAAGGTTTCTTTTTGAGGTGATGAAAATATTTTAAAGTTGATTGTGGTGATGGTCACACAACTCTGTAAAGGTACTAAAAACCAGTGTTTTTACAGCATTCGGCGCTGTATGCTATATGAATTACATTTTAATGAAGTTGTTACAAACAATAAAATAATTTTTAGTACACAAAGTATTTACTTTTTTTTTTTTTTTGGTCCAGAGAAATAAAACGTTCCCAATGTAGCTAGCTCTCTTACAGTCTCTTCTCACTTCCAGAAGAGAAGTTAACTTTTTCCTGAAGTTGATTTAGATCAATTTCTTTCCTTCCTAGATTTGCTTTTATTATCTTTCTTTACTGAGTTTTTCATCTTCATTTAGACTCTCAACTCATTAGCTTTTCCTCTTTCTTCCTATATAATAACATATGCAAGTGCAGCTATATATGTTCCTTTAAAAATTTTTTTAACGTTTATTTATTTTTGAGACAGAGAGAGACAGAGCATGAACGGGGGAGGGGCAGAGAGAGAGGGAGACACAGAATCCGAAGCAGGCTCCAGGCTCCGAGCCATCAGCCCAGAGCCCGACGTGGGGCTCGAACTCACGGACCACGAGATCGTGACCTGAGCTGAAGTTGGATGCTTAACCGACTGAGCCACACAGGCGCCCCTATGTTCCTTTAAGTACACCCTCTGTTTTGGTTCCATGCATACTTTTGGCATGCACAGTTTCCATTGGCATTTAGTTGTAAATATTTCATAAATATTGTATTATTTTTATCTGAACCTTATATTATTCAGAGGCCTGTATTTTAATATTTCTAAATGAATGGGGATGTTGGTCATTGCTTTCTTACCGATTTCTAATTTTATTGAGTTGTGGACAGAAAATATGCTGTGTGTAAATTAACATTTGCTTTTTCACCTAGTATATGGTGGAAAGTGAAATTTGTTTTGTGACCTAATAGTGTATGGTCAAGTTTTATAAGTATTCCATGTATGCTTGAAAATATTCTTTAAAAATTGTTTATTTGTTTTGAGAAAGAGAGTGAGAGAGTGTGCAGGGGAAGGGCAGAGAGAAACGGAGAGAGAATCCCAAGCAGGCTCTACACTGTCAGTACACAGCCCGATGTGGGGCTCGAACTCACGAACTGTGAGATCATGACCTGAGCAGAAATCAAGAGTTGGATGCTTAACTCACTGAACCACCCAGGAACTCCTGAAAAGAAAGTATTTTTAATTGTTGGGTTAACATATTATATATGTATTTTTTTCTATCCATCTATCTACCTATCTCCATTAATTCATTGCTCAAATCTTTGATAATAAATTTTGGACTGCTTTGCCTATCAATTGCTAATATAGGTATATTAAAAATCTAACTAAACATGGATGTATCCACTTTCCTTTTAAATATATTGAATTTTGCTTTACATATTTTAAGGCTATGGAGTTAGGCAGGTATATAAAAGTTCAGGATTGTCTTATCTTTCCAGTTAATTATTGCTTTTATCATTATATATTGACTCTTAATCTCAATAACCTTTTCCCTTTAAAGTTTATTTTATCTGATATTAATATAATGTAGCTGCTTTCTTTGGATATTTGCCACTTTCCGTATCACTGTACTTTCAACATTTCTGTGTCATTGTATTTAGTCAGTTCTCTTATACACTGAAAATAACTGAATTAAAAAAAAAACCTGAGACTTTCTGTTAAATGGGAAGTTTAGTCCATTTTATTTATTGTGATTAAAAATATATTTTCACTTGTTTCCACCATCTTTTTTTGTATTTTCAGTTATTTTGCTTTTTCTTTGCTTTCTAATTTCTCCTTTCCAGAGTCTTCTTGGATTGATTGAGCACTTTTTTTTCTTCCCCTTACTCTTTTGGCTAGGAAGTTATACACCTTATTTATATTCTTTTAGTAATTCTTGTGTTTTTCCAACTTTTATTTTGAAATAATTATTGACTCACAGTAGGCTTCAAATAAATGTAAAGATAGGTCCCAAGCACTCTTTTTTGGTTGTATTTTTTTTTTAATGTTTATTTTATTTTTGAAAGAGAGAGAGCATGAGCAGGGGAGGGACAGAGAGAGGGACACAGAGGATCTGAAGCAGACTCTGCACTGACAGCAGAGAGCCCGATGTGGGGCTTGAACTCCAGAACCATGAGATAATGACCTGAGCCGAAATGAAGACTTGGACGCTTAACCAACTGAGCCACCCAGGCACCCCCCAAGCACTCTTCCCCCAGCCTCCCCTCACAGTTCACATTTTACACTACTATACTAAAACATCAAAATCAAGAAATCAGAATTGGTAAAGATCTTGTTCAGATTTTACCAGCTATATTAGCACTTGTGTGTGTGTGTGTGTGTGTGTGTGTGTGCGCACGTGTGCACGTGTGTGTGACAAGATCCTCATCTGTACCATCACCATAAGATTCCCTTGTTACCCCTTTACTGATACACCCATCTTCTTCCCCTCCCCAACCCTAACCTGTAGCAACCACTAATCTGTTCTCTATCTCTAGAATTATATTAATTCACAAATGCTACAAGGCATCAGCCTTGAGGTTCATCCAAGTTGGATCAATAATCCTTGATCCTTTTGATTTCTGAGTAGTATTCCATGGTATGGATGTACCACAACATATTTAACCACTCACCCACTGAATGACACTTGAGTTGTTTCCAGTTTTTGGATGTATGAATAAAGCTGCTATGAACACTGTATACAAATCCTGCATGAAAATAAGTTCATTTCTCTGGGATAAATGCCAAAGGTGTAATTCCTGGATTGTGCGGTAAGCCTATTTTAAGTTTTGAAAAGAACTGCCAAACTACTTTCCAGAGTGGCTGTACCATTTACACTCCCAACAGCAATATGTATGAGTCATACAGTTGCTCTAATATTAAATCTATCATGCATTCTTGACATAAATTCCACTGTTAATAAACATTCTATCCTCCTGAACATTATAAAAACTTTGTTTTAGCTACAGTCTCTTCCCTCCTATGTTCTTGGTGGTCTATTATTAGTTCCACCTTGCTTTTATGTCCCCAAACGAGTTGTCGTTATGATTCCTTCATACAATCAATACTTGCTTATTTGTTCACATTCATCTACTTCTTTGCTGATCACTGTTCTTTTAAAAAACATAGCTTTATGGAGATATAATTCACATACTATCATGTTCACCCTTTTAAAGTGTACAATTCAACACTCTTTTAGAACATTCAGAGTTCTGCAACTGCCACCACTGTCTTGATTTCAGAACATTTTCCTCACCCCCAAAACAACTTCCACACCCGTGAGCAGTCACTGCCCATTCTCTCGTCCCCTCAGTCCCTGGCAACCACCAATTTACTTTCTGTCTGTATGGATTTGCCTGCTGTGGACCTTGTATATACATGGACTCATACAATATGTGACTTCTTGTGTCTGTTTTCTTTCACTTAGCATGTTGCTTTCAAGGCTTACTATGCTGTAGCATGCATCAGCATGTATCAGGTATGTAGAATGTATCATTCCTTTGTACGGCTAGGAAATATTCCATTGTAAGAATATACCACATTTTACTTATGTATTCATCAGGTGTTGGACATTTCGGTTGTTTCTACTTTTTGGGTATCACATTCTCATATCTTAGTTTTTCTTTTGGGTTCAATGTCCTTCCTGAATAAAACTTTAGTAGCTCTTTCTTGAGAGAGAGAGAGAGAGAGAGAGAGAGAGATGGAGAGAGAGAGTGCATGCTGGAGGGCCAGAGAGAGAATCTTAAGCAGTCCCCATGCCCAGCACAGATCCCAACACGAGACTCCATCTATAACTGTGAGATAGATCATGACCTGAGTCAAAATCAAGAGTTAGACACTTAACCAACTGAGCCACCCAGGAGCCCCAATTAGCTCTTTCAGTCAAAGCTTTGAATTCCAGTTCTCTCTTATTCTGCAAAAATCTTTATGTCATCTTTCCCTTTGAGTACAGGAATACAGGCTGACAGTTACTTCATTCAGTGCTCTGGTAATATCATTCCATTGTCTCCCGGCCCTTGCTGTTGAGGAGTAGGTTGTCAACCTAATTGCCGCTCCTTTGCAGGTAGTCTGGTATTTTTCTCAGGATGCTTTTAAGATTGTCTTTGTCATTGGTTTTCAGCAGCTTCCCTACCATTTTTCAGCATGTGAATTACTTTCTGCTTAGAACTCATGCTTCCTCAATTTGAGGACTCCTGTCTTTCACCAATTGAGTTAAGTTCTTAACCCTCCTCTCTGAATGTCATCCCCCTTTTGTTCTATTCCCTCCACATGGAAACTCCTGTTACCAGCATGTGAGACTCTTAAATTCTATCCTCCTTGTTTCCTAAAATATCATGTTTTCCAACTCTTTATGTCTGTAAACTGAATTCTGGATAATTTCCTCAGATCTGACTTCTAGGTCAGTCTCCTGACTTCCCTCCTCTGATTTGAGCAGTCTTTATACACTTCTATGTCTACATATACTAGGCTGTACTGTGATGATTTTGTACAAGCTCATTTCCTCTCTAGACTCTAAGTTCCTTGAGGGCAGAGCTGTGACTTACTTATCAACTCATTTCTGTAACCCTAATGACTAGTATAGGAACTGGCACAAAGAAGTTGTTTATTAAATGCTGTTTGAACTGATTATAAACTGTCTAGAAATAGTACATTTTGGCCTTTGGTCCTAGGAAGATCTCAAAGGGAATATTTTGTAATCAACTGGAGTTTGAATACACCATGCTCTCAGTTTTTGTGAGAACACAAGCTTGCCCAGGAACTCAGATTTCAACAATTAAGAGTTTCTACCAGTGTACAATAAAAAGCTGCTTGCCGACTTTAAAAATCTAGTGAATGCATATTATGCAAAGAATAAGAAATATGTAGGTATAAAGCAGGTGTCAGAAACAGTTTCCTGATAACACTCAGTAAAACTGGCCTATCTTATTCTTCATTTTTCAGAAACTTTACCTGATTATTTAAGGTTAATTGCATACTCATTAAGTTCATTTCACACATAATTATAAATAATAGTAGTGCAGTAAATCCTCATTAATGTCCCTAATTGAAAGGAGGGAAACTTCAAATCTGCAGTGTTTTTAAAATAAGATGATTTAATTACCTTCAAGAACATACAGTAACTTGAAGTCACCAAGATTAAATGCTGTTTGCAATTAGAGGCTCTGGTAAATGTGCTTTAATGGCTATAAAATCCTCATCTTCAGGGCGCCTGGGTGGCTCAGTTGGTTAAGTGTCCGACTACAGCTCAGGTCATGATCTCATGGTTCGTGGGCTCGAGCCCCATGTCAGGCTCTGTGCTGACAGCTCAGAGCCTGGAGCCTGCTTCAGATTCTGTGTCTCCCTCTCTCTCTGCCCCTCCCCTGCTTGCTCTCTCTCAAAATGAAGAAAAAATGTTAAAAAACTAAAAAAAATCCTCATCTGCAAACAGGAGTATCATTTGCATATAGTGAGCAGGCCCTTATAAACTTGCCATTTAAATTACAGGTGTCTAGTTTACATCATTACTTTATTCAGAGTGTTATGTTTTGTAGCATTTTAGAATTACTGGAAGTTGAGATCTCCTCTCCTTCCCCGGCCCCCTTTCTCCCCTCACTGATTTGGAGACTGGTCAGGAAAGAGAACAGAGGGCCTGAGAAGGAAAGTGTCTTGTGCAAAGTCACACAGCTAGAAGCAGGCAAACTTTGGCAGCAAGGCACCCAGCTCGTGTCTGAATCACTATTTCTGACTGCAATAGGTAACCTTCTGGCTAGTCAGTGTCAATTTACTACACTTTTAAAATCAGAGTCTGCTTCTTTCTCTCAGTGCAAGTAAAATAAAGCAAAGATAATAGTCAAAGGGAGAGGTTGCTCCGCCCCTTAATAATGCACTTAGAAGCATGGGCCGGACACACAGAAACATACCCTCAATTCGTTCAGTGCTGACTCTTGTCACCACTGTAGCTTAATTCCTGACTTTTCCAGGATGTCTTGGTAAACAGATGGTGGGAGCCACAGCTAGGAATTTATCTGGAATGAGATTCAAAATACCAGCACTGAGAAGGATCAGTGATGTTTTTGTGTTCTCTGGAAGAACTATCTTCTATCCTACCTTTTGTGCCAGAAGGTTCTTCAGATATTTTGCATAAAGTTGTTGACCTCTAATCCATGGGTGGGGGTGGTTTGGCCAGATGGAGGTGGGACATAACAGGGATGTATGGACTTGGTAATAGTCTGTCTCAGTTCCGGCTTTGAACTCAAACATATTCCTGGCTTTGCCTTCAAACATAAATTTAGAATCAGAACCCAGTGGAGCTAGTGCGTGGTTCAAAAGAACCACAGTTTCAGGGCTAGTTTCGAACACTGCAATAGTCATATTCACCTTGCAGCTGGAGTAAGGCTGTCTCTCCCGTTCCAGGCAGTAAAATATGCCTGAACACGCAAATGACACATTTAGTTTCTAGTACTGGAAATGCCACAGGTTGAGTGATTTAGGTCAACTAATCCCTGTAGGAATGACCGTTAAGAGCCCAAATTGACAAAGGGATGACGCGTCTGAGAAATGGGTGTTCAGTTCACCGTGTCTCATGGGAAACTCTCAGGAATGAGCTGGGGCCGTTCTGCATTTGCACGTTGTAAACAGGTAGACAACTACCTCATCTCTAGAACAGTTAGAAAGGGACAGGAGGATGCCCACATTCTTCGTAATACTTCGTAATACTTAAGTACTAGGCATGAAGACTCATAATGTGTACAACTTACTTCCAAATGGCATATCATAACATAAAGTACAAAACATACACACAGAGAAGAAATGTTTCACAATGCTAACAACTGGTGAATCTCCAGGTGAAGGACATGTGGTGTTTATTATCCACTCTTCTTAATTTTCTAGAAGTTGGAAAATTTTCAAACTAAGAAGTTTAAAAAAATCACTGCTTTACAGACTCAATGAAATTAAAGGGAATATGGATTCATTTAAAAAGAGTTAAAAGAAGACATGTTAGCAAGAAAAGCAAGAAACACAAAGCAAGCTGGCTGAACCAAGGAAAGATATTATGGAGAAAAATAAAACCATCACTTAACTTAAAGCCACGTGTAGACACTGCCTGGGAAAAACGCACAATGTAGAGGGAAAGGACATGCCATGCAAGTGATTGGAGAGAAGCTGCTAGATATGGGAGACAGACAGCTTGAGGAAGCTCACCTGTGGTGCTATTCATTCAGTCATGCGTCTGTTTGGTATTTATTTAACAACTGCTGAACATTAGGTTCTATGTCAGGAACTGAGGATGCAAAGTACCCTCGAGGAGCTCAGAAGAAGTAGAAAGAGCACCAATTACAAACAGACTATCACCTGTGAAATCTGTACTAGAGATAGATGCTATGGAAACAGAAGGGACAGAGAGTGCACATCTGCCTAGTTTGGAGAGTATATTAGCCACAGAAGTGGCTGCTATGACAAATTACCACAAACCTGGTAGCGGCTTAAAACAAGAGAAATTCTGGGGCGCCTGGGTGGCGCAGTCGGTTAAGCGTCCGACTTCAGCCAGTCACGATCTCGCGGTCCGTGAGTTCGAGCCCCGCGTCAGGCTCTGGGCTGATGGCTCGGAGCCTGGAGCCTGTTTCCGATTCTGTGTCTCCCTCTCTCTCTGCCCCTCCCCTGTTCATGCTCTGTCTCTCTCTGTCCCAAAAATTAAAAAAAAAATAAAAATAAAAATAAAAACGTTGAAAAAAAAAAACCAAGAGAAATTCATTCTCCTACAGTTTGGGGGGCCAGAAGTCCAGAGTCTATTTCACTGGGCTGAAACCAAGATGGCAGAGCTACATTCCCTCTGAAGGCTCTAGAGGAAAATTCATATCTTGCCTTTCCCAGTTTCTGACGGCTGCTGACATATCATTGCTTTATGGTTCTATCACTCCAACCTCTGTGGCCACCTCATCTCTTTTTTTTTTGTATGAAATCTCCCTATGCCTCCCTCTTACACAAAGATAGCATTAGGGTCCATCTAGATAATCCAGGACAGCCTTCCTATCTCGAAATCTTTAACTTAATTATGTCTGCAGTAAACAGGGTGCTTGAAGGGCCCTGCAGCAGAAGATGCCAGCAGAGTTGGACGGGAGAGGCAGGCAGGAGACGCTGTGTGCCATGAATCTGTAGGTGGTGTTATGCATGGCACAAAAGACTCTAAACTAGAGGATACGTCTAGATTTTCCTTTTTTTTTTTTTAAGTTCATTTATTTTGAGAGAGAGAGAGAGCTAGAGCACAAGTGGGGGAAGGGCAGAGAGCGAGGGAGACACAGAATCCAAAGCAGGCTCCAGGCTCTGAGCTGTCAGCACAGAGCCTGACGTGGGGCTCGAACTCACACACCGTGAGATCATGACCTAGGCTGAAGTTGGACATTTAACTGACTGAGCCACCCAGGCACCCCCAGATTTTACTTTTAAGAAGACTCATCTTGGGGCACCTGGGTGGCTCAGTCGGTTAAGCGTCTGACTTCAGCTCATGTCATGATCTCACGATGCATGGGTTCGAGCCCCATGTCAGTCTCTGTGCGGACAGCTCAGAGCCTGGAGACTGCTTTGAATTCTGTGTGTGTCTCTCTCTGTCCCTCCTCCTCTCACACTCTCTGTCTCTCTCTCAGAACAAATACATAAACATTTAAAAAAAAAAAAGCAGAAGACTTATTCTGGCTGCAGTGTGGAGGATGGACTGGCACAGAGCAAGACCAGAGAACAGGAAGACCATTCAGGAGACTACTTCAGGAATTCAGAGAAGAAGCAGGGGCAATGGGGCAATGGGAGAGTTAATCACAATAGGGCCAGGGAGAAACAATCTTCATATTCATAGTGGTAAACACTGGAGACAACCTGAAATATGTAATGCTTTTTGGATTACTGAATGGGTTAGACTGTTCTTACCACTAATTTCCTTTGCCCTTGTAGATAATTGAGTTGTCTGCAATACTCCAAACTGAGTTAAAACTATAATCCCATATGTGAAAAAAAAAAGAAAGAAAGAAAATGTTCAGGCATGAACAGATTTTTAATTTGTTATCTTGGTTATTGTATGCTATAAGGTTATTACCTTTATATCCTGAAAAAGTCTCATGATATTGGATCCAAATCTGGTGATTTAAAGCCAAAAGAATAGATGTGCATTACATAACACAGTATATTGTTGCTATCCTACAAGCAGTTCCATGCCAAATTGTAATCAACCTTAAACCTAGGCAGAAAAAGCCCAACATATTGCCTTCTCATACAATTAAGAACTATTACATTTTGTCTTTTCCTTGGGAACACATTTACTTACATAACTGTACATTCATTATTTTTAAAAACCAAACTCCATTAAGGATAAGCCTTCCTAAGCTTACCAAGAAGCCATCATGTTTTTTGCCTTAGAGAAATTTAAGCTACAGTAGAAAAAATTTATGGGAAAAGTAATATATTTAATAATATGTCCTTTGGGTGCTTTTAACACTTTCTTAAAAGGAGAGCAACAATAGTCAAGAGAGGTGAGATACGAATTCAGGAAGTCTTAAACTTGGTTCCATTATAAAACAAATCAACCTCATATAAGGTTGGGAAGGGAATCTTTGAAACAAAGTCAGACATGCTGAACACAAAGAATGCTACTGTTCCCATCCAGACAGATATAAGGTCCCATAACTTTCAAATTTTGCAAGGACACATTCATAATAATAATTTTAAAACTCTGTAATCCCTTGTCTTCAAAGCAGCAAGACTGCAGTCTGCCTTTTGCGGGGCCAGCCTCGCGTGTGGAAGAGGCTTTCCACCCTAAAGCTGGGGACCTGAGAGCTCTCATAGTTATAACTCCTTCCTGCACATCTGTCTGAGTTTCTGGGGTACCTGTCCTTCTGAAGAGCAAAAGGCCTTTGGCTTGCCTCGAACTCTGTGTTTGGTCAGCTCCATCCGCCTGGAGACTGAACTCTGTCACCTAGTCAGGCATCAGCCACCAGGGGAATTTCTGCCTCAATATGAGGGAGAAATAACGACATTGCCATTCTCTGACAGACTTCTGCCAGAGACTTCTGTGGCCCTTACCACCCACCACACCAGATCTTCCTGACAGAAGCCAGGAATCAAGTTCAAATTTTCTACACCTCTTAGGCACCGTGACTTGCACATTTCATCACCTCTAAAGGGTCACTCCTCACAGCCAAGATAATTTCCCCTATCCCCAAGCTCCTCATTCCGGGCCAATGATAGTGACTATGATTTGGGTCTGCAAATGTAGTTCCAAAGATTAATAAAACATTCTACATGTAACTCACAATTCTTCTCTACTTTATGGCTGTGGCAGCTGCTTATAATATGAGGTCTGTTTGTACCTTGCTCACAAAGAACCACTCAACTTCTCCACTGCTGTGACTCAGAGAGCCATATCTAAAGGTATATGATAGTATTTCCTCTTCTGTTTGGCTCTTTTATTTACAAATACATACCTGTACTATGTTAGTCTGGAAGCTTAATGTAAACAGTCCATCAGATAGTATAAGCAAGGGGTAGCTTCACACCAGCCTTCAAATGTTATTTATCAAGTAATTATAAAACAGTCTCTCCCTCTCCCTGACCCTCTCCCTCTTTCTCTCTCATAAGCGCACACACACACACACACACACACACACACACACAACACACACACACACATATATGATACATCATATATATGTCTACATTTTGAGGACATGGTCCATGTTTTCTGATTTATTTGACATCACTGTCCAACACTGCTTTGTTAAGAAGGGCTCTCTGCATGTGATTTTTATTGAGTGGAATACTGACTGCATTTTAGGCTCTCATTTGTTGATTAGCTGATCAAGCTCAATATGGGCTGTGACAACAGGGAACACAAAGTTATGTCCCTAACAGCCCTGGAACAATCAGACATCTACAAGTCCAGAGACTGAATAAGAAATTTTAAAAACCCCAGAATTCACAGGATTAACACCAAACTCGAATGAGATATTAGAAATGCTAACCTGGTTTCTAGGATTGCACACAGTGTTGCATTCATATACCATACATTTTTTCACCTAAATCCACCAAACTTTTAGGAGTTTCCAACTTACTGAAGAGGTGATTGCTGATGGTAAAGAAATTTCTAAGCAGGTAGAGTCAAGATAGAGACTAAGCAAGGTATACTACCTTTGCCAAATGATTCCCTTTGACTTTTCCATCAATAGGAAAGAGAGGGGGCCTTTGTAGATTTTTTTTTGAAGGTGTGTGAGGGGTGAAGTAAGCCACCACTTAGACCTTGTGCTAATAAAAATATTTTAGAAATTGATCTTATAATCTAAGATTCTAAGGAGATTATACTAGTCAGGTCTCACCCACAAAGACAAGCAGGCTAAATAGGAGGCAACTTTTTGGGGGCTGCTCATGTGAGACAGGATACAGAAAAGGAAGGTCCTAGATGAGTTGCAAAGGGTGTTAGCTTGAGAGTTGCCCAAGAAGACCATAATCCGCAGGAGGACACTGTTGTTAGGGCCATATAGTAACTCCTTTTCTTGGTTATAGGACCCCTCTTGCAGCCAGCCCTTCCCACATTCTTCGGGGACACCAAGCCCCGTAACTCTAGCTTTGGTGACTGGCATGGGAAAGGCCATGGACCTAACCTCATCCAGTCAGACTAAAGCCCATTTATTTTCATCGGTTGAGAAAGTCAAGCTTCCCCTCCTGGAAGTGGAAGGGAGAATGTGGGCTAGTGGGGCAAATCTTCTAAAAGTGGAACCAACAAACTCTAGGAACAAAAGTTGAACGAAAGGAACAAAGGAACAAAAGTTGAAGAGTACAGTGAGATACTGAGCCTTCACCATGTTTTTAGAGCCTCTGGGTCAAGGCTTAGGTGGACCCAGAGTTCTTCTGGACTTTCATGTTAAGCTGATCAATTTTCCTTTACTTAAGCAGTTAATGTCAGGTTTTCTGTGACTTGCAAACTAAGGTCTCTTAATTACAAAACATTCTTGGTAGGGAAGCTAAGCTAAGCTAGAAGACAGAACTAAAGGCCAGTGGTCCAAGTTACTCCAAGAAGAAACCAGTTGGAGGGGTACACAGAAGGAGAGGTGGGTGATTTAGGAAACCAGTGTGAGACTGCAGGCAAGCACCAGGACTCTCATTGTAGGAACGACCTGTCAAGGCCAGGGTCTCTGAAGGGGTCAGGCCAGGACAAACACAATCCTTGGTGAGGTGCAGCGCTCAGGATGAAGCATATGTTAGCTTGTATTTATATAAGGGAATAGTCTGTACCTCCTGACATGTGCCAAAGATGACAGGAGGCCATGCCAAGAATGACCAAGGGCCAGGCAAGTGACAAGAGAAGGTACAGGCAGGGAACTATGTGAGGGGACGTGGACTATTCCTTCCAGCTTCCAGGCAGTCAGGACATTCTGTGAAGCAGGAAAGACTGGGCAATGAGCTTTACTTCATGGAAAAGGTAGGTTTATCTGGAACACAGCAGGAGATGAATTATCAAGAGGTACAAACGGAATAGAGTAATGTTGGGTCTTTGGGAGAAAACAAATAAACAAGCACACCCAAGCTAAAATAAATGGCACAGAAGTCTCAACATTAACAGTCCCTCCCAGGTTGGGAGTGCTGGTCCTTCTGCTTAAACTACGATCAGTGTCTGGTATTGTGACCACATTGCTGCTACCAAACACGTCTGTCACTGTTCCCAGTGCTACACAGCCATCTCCCTGGCCCAGGAGTCTGGAAAGTGGCCGAAGCCATAGGAAGAATCCTTGCCTTAGTGCTTCAAGATACCAAGCGTTCCAGTTAGGAAATTACTGCAATTAGGAAGTGTTCTGGAATGTGAATACGTTTGGAGAGTGAAGGGGCAGCAAACACCAGAGGGAATGAGGAAGGCACTGGATAGAGAAGTCAGTGGTTTTAGATTAAAGAAAGAAAAGTTACCTCAAACACCTAGTATGATTTCTCTTATTTCTTTCCATTTACAAGGAACTAAGTCCAACAATTACTAATTATTAGAAATATATATTTCATGGCATTTCCTATAATATAGGTTGACTGCAATACGACTAGTAATAATAGCCAGTATTTGAGTACTTTCTCTGTGCCTGGCACTTTGCTAACTTCTGGACATTCACTAGCTTTTCTTTTTAAAAAAAATTTTTTTTTAGTGTTTATTTTTGAGACAGAGAGAGACAGAGCATGAGCAGGGGAGGGGCAGAGAGCGAAGGAGACACAGAATCCGAAGCAGGCTGCAGGCTCTGAGCTGTCAGCACAGAGCCTGACATGGGGCTCGAACTCACGAACCGTGAGATCATGACCTGAACCAAAGTCAGGTGCTTAACTGACTGACCCACTCAGGCTCCCCCATACATTATCTTTTCTTATTCCTCTGTCAACCATAGAAAGTATGTGGCATACTGTTATTACCATTCCAACAGAGAAAGCCAAGATTTGGAGAAATTAGGAAACTTGCCAACACCTCTGGTAAAAAGACTGAGCTTTTAAAACTGCACTATACAAAACCAAAAAGGATAGTTTAGGGGAATATCATCCCTTCCATGGTAAGCTCTCAAATGCCAACGTGAACAATCATCAACATCTTAAAAAGAAACTGCCTAAATAATTCTCAGTTGTTTGTTTAAGCAAAGTGACAATGGCATACCACTTCCCACCGGGTGTATATGGTATACCATTGTCTACCTGGGTAAAAAGCATGTAAGTTGAACAGCTGTAGCAATGCTAATATTATTTTTTAAACTTAAAAAAATTGTAGGATACAGACAACCGCAGAGAGAATGACAGAGATGAATAAATTACTTAAATGAATTATTATAAGGTAAACACTCTTATAACACCATCCAGATCAAAACACAGAAATTGGGCACACACCCAGAGCCCTCCCTTTGCCTCACCCCATCGCAACCCTTTCCCTTCCCACAAGGAACCACTGGCCTGACTTGACTGCAATCATTTTCTTGCCTTCCCTTTAGTTTTATCACCCAAGTGTGCATCCTTTTTCAGATACGGTTTTTAGGCCTATTTAATTTAATTTAATTTTTATTTTTTATTTTTTTAGGTCTATTCTAATCTACAGCTCCTCTATTCATTCTCTCCCTTTTTTTGTTGTAAAAATGATTTTTGAAGAAATGGAACCATTTAAACCTATAAAATGACAAAGTTTCCCATAGCCTGAATTTTGTTGATTGCATCAATACAAATATTATAACTAGTTAGTATAAATCAAGCCATAAGGAGGATATCAGGTAGATTGAAATGCAAACATCTTGTCTGCCAAATTCACGGAGGCATTAAGACTCTTCCTCTAACAAAACCATGGGATGATGATGATGATGATGATGATGATGATTTATTTTTTTTTTTACGAAAGCTTTGATATAGTTGCTTTGAGGTAATCTGTTTCTTCCTTCCTCTTGCTGCCTCATAATACAGGCATCTCACAGAAAACCTGGTAATGGGACAATGCCACGTTGGATATATAAGGAAGGCAAAAAAACAAAAAACAAAAAACAAACCCCAATAAACATAAACAAAACAAAAAAGGGATTTTTCTTGGGAAGGAAATGGAAAGGACCAGCAACCTCTACCCAGTCCTTTGGTTATTTATAAGTTTGGGTTCTTTCTTTAAGAGATAGCCAGGTGAGCTACCAGCAGAAAAGAAATAGATGGTAGCAAAGCAAAATTAATAAAAGGGCAACATAAAACTCAATGTGATTCTTCTTTGGTGCAATGAAACAAGCCCTATTCATTCCCCCCTCATTTTTCCTCTTACCGCCACATTCTTTTCAAGCCTTAGTTTCTAAGCAATGGCCTTCAGGCAAGGAATAAGAATAGCTTGTAGTTAGACCTACTTGTTATAAGATCTAGAGGCAAATTATTTAACACAAGTTTCCTTACATGAACAGAGAAGATAATCTGTACCTTACGAGGTTGTTGGGGGGGCTCCGCTGAGATAACAGCTATAAAGTGTCACATAGTAAATGCATAACAAATGTCAGTCTCTTGGTTTTGCCTCTTCTCTGCCAAGTCATATCAATTTTCCTTTAAATATGTTGACTTTAAAAATTCAAGCCATTGGAAATTAAAAGTGCAAATAAAGGACATAAAAAATTCTGAATTTTCATTTCACCCTATGCAGAATAAACCTTTTTGACAATGTCCTTGTGAATTTAGATACTTAGCAACATGCTTAAACTTGAAGAACCAGGGTCAAAACCCCTCCTTCACAATATTTCCTACATTCATCCTTTCTGTCCATTCCTTCCACAACCTTGCTGGTTTGGCACTACTTAATCAATCAGATAGCAAAAGGGAGACTGGAGATCTTTTATTCCAACCCTAGTTTTACTGGAAAGGAAACTGAAGCCCAGAGTTACTTGCCTAACCACACTCTCCAGTTCACAGCAGAGACTAGACTACAGCCTCTAACACTGGTTGCAAAATAAATGCCTACAGGGGCCAGTAGGTAAAAGAGATGAGAGCAAAGGGAGGGTCTTAGGTGGGGAGCACAGCTGCTCTAAACTGTGAACTTCAACGCGCAGTTAGCTTGTGGGACAGGTGGGGAAGAGGGCCAAGTGCTGCTAGAACTTCTAACATTTAAAGATATCATTGAAACTTGAAACTTCATATACAATCGACTTGCTTTTAAGGCTGGCAATGTATTAAACATTTTTTAAAGCCTCTCTGCCGGTCAAACAAGACACATCTGTGGGCTGGATTTAGCCAATTTGAGGCCTCTGCATCCTGCTAACCTTAAGTTCCTTTTATTTAATTTGCTTTGATTCTCACACTCCTTGCTCAAAAAGCCTTCAATGGCTCCCCATTGTCTACAAAGTCCAGATTTCTTAACCAGTCCTTCAAGGCAATCCATGGCCATATTTAAGACCCCCAATTGTATTTCCACCTTACAGTCTCCATGCTCCACTGCAACCAGAATGGCTAGTGACCTGTACACCAGGTACAAAAATATTCAAAAAGACACCTGACCCGGCCTCACGGTCTGTCCTTGGTCCCCAGACTTTCCCTCTCTTGGAATGACTTCCACCTGTGCACTCCCATCAGCGAAACTCTGTCCACCCTTAAGTGCCCAGCTTAAATACCACCCTTCCACAAAATACCCCTGATGGCCCCTATGAAAAGCCACCTTGCTCCGAATTTCTTTAGGACTTTATACCACTCACGTGACACTTAAAGCATGCTGCCTGCTTTTGGAGTTACCTGCATAGTTCATTTCTCCAAGCACCTAGCAACACTCCTAGAAGGAAGGGTCTGGATCTGAAGACTACAGTGTTTTGTACAAAGCAGAGGGCTCAATAACCATCCTAGAAATATTACCTTTTATACTGAAAACCTGTGGGTCGAACAGGAAGAAAATACCTTTACAGAATTCTATTGCGTCTGTACTTTCATAGGTAGATCCTGAGTGACCAAAAAAGGGGCAAAGACCTCACTTCTCTGGTTCCCCAAAACATTTTCCCCACTGAACTACTACTTTCTACCTGCTTTGAGATTTCCTCCTCTAGAAGCACTCACGTTTTTGCCTTGGACAACACTGATGCTAAGAGACCACTGTTAAATATTCATCTGTTATGTGAAAGTGTTGGTCTTTTTCTATGAGGAAGGTTAATTTATCAGTCTGATGGTTATCACTTGGAAAGACAGAGAGAGACTGAGCTGTTGGCGAACAGACACTGTCATCAAATAGTTTAGTTGTGGTAAAATTGATTAAACCCTGACTATCCAGCAACCAAAGCTAATTCTGAGCGGGAGCATCTTAAACTTGTATCTCACACTTTGTTTTTCTGGAACCACCCCCATTTCCAGTCATCTACATTCAACTATGTCAAGAAAGAAAAGAAAAAAAAAAAAAAAAGACTCCATTTTATCTTTACTTGACCTGGCCAGCACTGGAGGCACTCAATAATATGTTTGCTGAATGGATTTTAAAAAATCAATTTTCACAGTCCTGTAAGTCTTAAAAGATGGCCTAAATTTCTACAATAATGGGAAAAGTTGATACAATCTTACCTCAAACGAGCTATAGTTTAGATGTCAGCTGAGTAATTTCAACGAACATATCCTAGATACATCCTTTTAAACCTGTACAAATATATACTGTCAATGGCAAGTTAGACCTTGCAAACATAAAGTTAAGGCCTCACATTTATGTCATGTGGTAACGTGGTTTGATGTTAGAGAGCCAAGACAATATTGAATTCCAGGAAACATCAAAGAAAACTGATTACAGGGGTTTCCACTGTGAAAACAATGTTTTTTTCCTGTTCTGGATGATGCCACTGTAGGTCACAACTACTGACCCTCTAATTTCTTTACCAAAAGAAAAACAGTCCATTCTTAAACCTTTACTGGGAGTACTTCTAGCATAAGCACATTGTAACATGCTTATAATCTATAGGAGCATAAGCATCGTTTAACAGACTCAAAGAGCTTCCCATAAAAAGCAATTCTTTTCTTTGTAACTCATGCGAAGGAAGAGGTCCAATAGGTTACATACAAAGAGGCTCAAAGTTCCCTCATTTTTCCTACTTTAGGATGTTTTGTGGTAAAACAGATTTAAAGCAAATAACTCTCCTCTTTGTTGAAAACTAGTAGGGTGAACATGCTTATTTTGTCTTTATATAAGTAATCGTCTGTGTTAAATCTCTGAAAACAAAATTTTAACATTTTAGAAATGTATATTCAGAACGCTTTTCGAGCATAAAAGGAATGCTAGGCCTGTTATTATTGATGAAACCATGATTTAGACCAAGAGTAACAACCAGTTTGATTACATTGTTGTAAAATAAGGCGGCCCACGGATTTGTTAAAGAACAAGACAAAACACCCTTATGATCACAGGTGGAAGCCTGGGATCCACTACATCAAGATCACTGGCCCCCACTTGAAAGAATATGAACACGGCTAGAGGATGGGCTCGCCAGAACTGTGTTTCTGATCTTAAACCAAGCCAGAAAGAAAGGGAAAGCTCCAATCCCTTTTGATCTCGTTCAATGTATGTTTCCAGCATAAACTGGCCTTGTTTAGGCCGACCATGTTTTCCCAATAATACTCCGGTGAGACAGGAGGGAGTCTTGCAGCTGCAACCCGAGAATACCGGTGTTCTTCGCACGGAAATGGAAAAGCTGTGTGCTGACACTGTGGGGACACACACGCACGCAGAACATCTGCACGGAGGTGACATTTGGTTGCCCTTCATGAGCTCCCTGCTTCTGAGAATGGAGTGTCACTTATTATTATTTTTTTAACTGTAAAACGATCCTGGGAGGGGGGTGGATTATGGGTGGAACGAGATTCACCCCACACTCCTAGAATCCTTCCGGGAGAAGGCGGATTCAGGCTGGAGGGGCGGGAGTGTTCGGGACCGAGAGGCTCAGGAGTGACCCCGCGGAGGTCACAGCCGCGGACCTTTGCGCCCCCGTCCCAGGGACCGACGCCCGGGGGACGAAGGCGGGGGCGCCCGCGCTCTCCCCAATCAGGGGCAGTTAAGTGAACGGCTGGCAACATCACAGCCCGGTGTCCTTTGAGAGCCGGCAGGCGGGCGGCCCCGCCCGTGTCCCCACCGGGCGACGGGCCCGGCCGGCCCTTACCTGGTTCCTGCGGTACCACGCACCCGACAGGGAGCCGTTGCCGGCGCCCAGCGCCCCGTACGTGAAGTTCCGGGACAGCTCGTCCACGGCAGCCGAGGCGGCGGCCATTGGGGCTCGCTCCCGGCGCTCGGGCTCGGGCTCGGGCTCCGGCCGCTCCCGGCCCCGCCGCTCCGCCAGGCGCCGCAGAGAGGGCGCGCCCTGCCGAGGCCGCGCCCCGGCCGCGCCGGAGCCACTTCCTGCTCGGCGCCGGGGACGGCGGGCGCGCCGGGGCCACCTGGCTCCCGCCCCCCCCGCGCGGCGGCAGGTGCGGCTCCCGCCCCGCGCGGCCTCAGTCTTCCCGCGCCAGGTGCCCGCGGGGAGCCCGGCCGGCCGCGGCCTCCCGGGACGGCTCGCGGCGCACTAGACCGCGCAGGGCGGATCCCCCGAGCGCGCCGGGGGGACCGCACCTGCAGGGCCGGGAGGGAGGTGTCTCGCTGCCAACCCCGGCCAGCGCTCGGGCAGCAACGCACGGAAGTGGATGGGAGACAAACGCGCCCAACCCAGCGCGGCCATCCACCTTCCTCCCTTCGCCCCGTCTGTACCTGGCAGCTCCAGCTATGACTTTTCTCACTTGCTTTTTCAAAGTTGTTTGTATGTGGGAAAGTCACGAGTTCCCGGGAATACTGTAAGCAACACGAGAATAAAGGTTGGATCGATTACATCTCTATGCCAACAATTGATAGGTCCTCAGTAAATATCCCTGCAAGGAAGGAAGGAATCTGCGGAGCTGGAGGATGGAGGACCCCAACGTTTCTTTCAGAAATGGGTTTTCCTTCCGATGGAACCAGAAGGAATTGCTGAAACTTTGCCAGCTACTGGATATAAGAAGTTAGAATCGGGGGCGCCTGGGTGTCCTCAGTCGGTTAACCACCCAACTTCAGCTCAGGCCATGATCTGCGGTCTGCGAGTTCGAGCCCCACATGGGAGCTCTGTGCTGACAGCTCAGAGCCTGGAGTCTGCTTCAGATTCTGTGTCTCCCTCTCTCTCTCTGCCCCACCCCTGCTCAGGCTCTCTCTCTCTCTCTGTGTCTCAAAAATAAATAAAACGTAAAAACAAAATTTTTTTTTAAATTCTACTGGGTTACTACAAAGGATTTGTAAGATATCTTGAGATTTTTAAGATTCTATATTGCTGCCTGAAGCACTGGAACTTACAATTCTTTTGTTCACAAAATGCTGAGGTTCTTCTTACATAACGTGTTTTGACTGCCATGACTTCATTACAGAGAGACCTTCATGAAAAGAGAATAGTTGCCTAGTGGAAAAACTGGGAGAAAGTTTTCAGTGTTTGTTAGGGGAAGTGCATGGGTGAGAGAAGGAAATGAGAAAAAAAAAATCATTTTAGGTAGAGAAGTATGAAGGCAAGTAATCACCAAGTTCTGCAGTTTTTTGCTTGAGCACCCAAAATGTTCAAGGAACAGTTAATATGGTAGCTAACTACTTGCAATTTTAAGAGGCTCATTTATTTCAAATTAGTATCTGAAGGAAGAATGTTTTTTTAAATATCTTCTGTAATATCACATTGTGTTGGCGATTTATTAATGCTTCCATCAGTTGAGATGCTTTAGGGTACAAGTCACAGAATATCCCAGTGCAAGTGGCTTAGAGAAAAAACACCTGTTATCTCTGGAGGGAATGTGGTTCTATGTGGCTCTGTGATGTCATCACTTGAATCTTTCTGCTCTACTATGCCTGATGTATCAGGCTTTTCCCTTTGCACAGTGGCGGCTCCAGGCATCACATGCAAACATGACCGCATTTAGAAAAACGTCGGGGCGCTTGGGTGGGGCAGTCGGTTAAGCGTCCGACTTCAGCCAGGTCACGATCTCACGGTCTGTGAGTTCGAGCCCCGCGTCGGGCTCTGGGCTGATGGCTCAGAGCCTGGAGCCTGTTTCTGATTCTGTGTCTCCCTCTCTCTCTGCCCCTCCCCCGTTCATGCTCTGTCTCTCTCTGTCCCAAAAATAAATAAACGTTGAAAAAAAATTAAAAAAAAAAAAAGTCAAGGCATTTCTTCTGATGCATCTTTTTACTGGAGAGGAAAACCTTTTCAAACTCTCCCAGCAGACTCCCCTTCAGGTCCCATTAGCTAGGATTAGGGTCACATGCCCATCCACGTTCTACCAGCAAGGGAGGCTGGGAAGGTGATTCTTGAGCATTTCCAGTCTCCAAAGTGGGAGGCGAGCTCTGTCAGCAAGGAAGAAACCAGGATGGGGTGGGAGGGTACTATCAGCAGAGCCTGGCACAACCACTGCTTAATATATTCTATCAGCCAGATTGTAACTAGTCATACAGTCTCTAACAAGCAAGATAATAAATGGATCGTGTTACTTTGCTATTTAAAATGCTACCAAACCTCTCCATTGACACAATAACGTTCACACTTCTTAAGCTTGGCATATGAGACACTTTATAATCTGACCCCCATACTCTGCTACACTCAATTCACTCCCATTTTATTTTTTATTTCTTAAAAAAATTTTTTTTTAACATTTATTTATTGTTGAGAGACAGAGTGTGAGCAGGGAAGGGGCAGAGAGAGAGAGAGGGAGGGAGACACAGAATCTGAAGCAGGGTCCAGGCTCTGAGATGTCAGCACAGAGCCCAATGCGGGGCTTGAACTCACAAACTGTGAGATCATGACCCGAGCTGAAGTCAGACGCTCAGCCGACTGAGCCACCCAGGCGCCCCCATCTTATTTTTTAATTAAAAAAAATCATTTTCTGTTTCTTTGCATTTATTTAAACAACTTCTAATTGTGGAGGAAGACAGCACTTGGTACAGACTAGGTCCGTGTGATGTGTAGCCGGTGACATGCTGTTCTCCAGATTCCAAGATGCCCCTGAAGTTGCTGTGGCTGTCCTGGTGTGTGGGGGTGGTTGGAACAAAGAATTCGTGACCAATGTTCTTTTCCACACAGTTCACAAGGAGGCGGCAGGAATGCTGTGTGAGCTATTTTGGTCCCGGCTGCGTAGGAGTTGCTGGAGGCTGCTCTGGGGTTTGTGAAGGCCTCTACCTCTTAGGAGGTTTCTTCAGGGGATGTCCTGTTCACTTTACAGGACACCAAAAGCCTTTAATCAACTGCCTATTTTTAGTGCTGAAATGGTGGAGGTCTGTTCCTCAGTTAACTCAAGGAATTCTATTCAGATGCCACATTATTTGAAGCCAAAACCTGACTCCACGGCTGATTTGCTGTGGAGTTGCTTGACTTCTCTGTGCTTTGCATTCATCATCTGTAAAAGGGGGGATAATGAGTACTGAAACATAGAGAGTACTCAGTAAATGCTATCTTTTACTATTGATGACCTTGGGGGAGGGAAGAATTCCTTAAACAAATAAACACACACAAAATACAAACCACAGAGGTTAAGATTGATACACGCAATTGCAATAAAAATTAAGAACTTTCATAAATCAAGACCATAAAATATAAAGAGATAAGTCATAAAGTGAGAACATTATTTGTCACGACACATAACTGACAGGGGCTCACATCCAGAATATATAAATAACTCCCATGGGTCAATAAGAAAATGCCAGATAACCCAGTGGAAAAATGGGCAAGCACATAAACAGGCATTTTTCATAAGGTAAAGTAAAATGATAAATATATAAAATGGTTCCATCTCACCGATAATCAGGAAAGCAAAAAAATTTTTTTTAATTTATATTGTCTCAGTTCATTGGGGCTGCTATAACAAAATACTACTGACTGGATAGCTTTTTATTTTATTATTACTACAAAAGATACACATTTATGTCTTGTGACATAACTTTCATAACTGTGATATATTTTATAACTAATACAATGGATTAATCAAGAAAAAAAAAGCAAGGTTTTGTGGTCAAAATTTCCCAACAGTTCAAGGTCGGTAGACCTGGATTTAAGTTCAGTCTTCTATTCCTTATCAGCGGCATGGCTTTGGGCAAATTCTCTGAAAGTCAGTTTCCTAATTCATAAAGTTGGGAATGATATTTCAAAGGCTGTTGTAAACATTCAGTACTTGGTAATATGAGCGAGAAACACCTTACAGTCAGCTCTGTTCACCAAACACTTGGTGCCAGGAGCCAGAGGCACAGGGATGAATAAAACATGGGCTCTGTGCCCCAGGGGCTGACAGCGAGGTGAGCAGACAGGTAAACAGGTAACTTTAGGGTGAGAGCTGGGAGACAAGAAAAAAGTTGTTCGCAGCTCAGCTTGGGAAGGTAAGTGGTACCTGAGAGGGTCACCGAGAAGGGGGTGATGAGTGTTCTGAATCCTGAAGGATGAGTTAGCCAGTGCAGAAGAGGGGTGGGGGTGAGCAGGGCTGACAGCAGGAACAGGCATAAACCAAGGCCAGAGGCCAGAGACAGCATAGTGTGCATATTTCCACATTAGTCTTGGGTGAGAGGAGATCTACCCTAGAATAGGGACAGGAGGACCAGCAGGGCCAGGAAATTTAGGTTTCGTGTGCTGGGGTATCAGGGTTGGACTTGACTCCTAATGGGAGCCACTGAGTAAGTTTACAACAGGTCAGGATTGGTGCTTTAAAAGATTCCCTGCCGGAAGGGCAGGGATGGTTTAGGTGGAAAACACCAGAGACAGAGAGACAAGTTAAGAGGCTGCAATGACTCAAGTGAGGATACATGACGAGACGGCTGGAGAGTGGAGAGATTTCAGAAATGTTTCCAAGCAAAACCAGCACAACCTGTTGATGGGGCAGGGGAGGGAGAGAGAAGAAGGGAATGAGGGGGAGGACATGGGAAGTAGCGGGACGAGAGAGAAGAGAGAGTCTACGATGTGTTCTAGTTTGGGCTACTGGCTGCTAAGGCAGCACAACTTGCCCACACTGGGGACTAGGAAAGAGGATTCTGTTTAGGGGGAGAGGGTGAGCTCAGCTGGAGTTGAAGGCTCCTTGAATTTGAGGAGCTTGTGGGGCATCTGAGCAGAAAACGATGTGCACGATTATCCTAAGATGCAGGGGTGAGGCCTGGGGCCAGAGAGATTTGGGAGTCACCAGTGTGCAGGTGGGTGAGACTGGCCAGGGAAACCACATGGCCTCCATCTTTTGGAGTAGGACCAGGCAAACTTTTTCTATAAAGGGCCAAATAGTAAATAGGTTTTGTGGACCATATGGTCTCTTACCATAACTATCCAACTCTCCCAGTGCAGTGCAGAAACAGCTACAGGCAGTATGTAAATTAATGTGCATGGCTGTGTTCCAATAAAGCTTTGTTTACAAAAAACAGGTGGCTGGCACAAACCAGAGTTTGCTGACTCCTTCCTTTTCTAGAGAGAGAAGAGCCGAGTGCAGAACACAAGGCCAACAAGGACCACTTGAGAGGTAAGAGAAGAAACTTGCCGGTCCTCTTGGCGAGTGAGTGACAGAATCCCAAACCAAAGGGAAGTTCAGTAACTGATAACTAAAACCTGCAGGGTTAGACGGCAGGGATGGAGCCGGACCACTAGATCCAGGAACTGATTTTTGGGCACGGGCTTCATCCTCAGGCCAGCCCCACATGGTGGGGGCATGGCCAGAGCAACTCCTAATGTCCATCCACTCCTAATATCTGAGCCTGGGTTCAGAAAGGTAAAGGGAGTGTGACAGGTTGGTTATTGTTCCCGGTTCTTCGTGCCCCACTCCCATGCAGGGATATTTGTATTATCTACTCCCACTCCTCCCCACCTCCCTCCCCTCCAATTACCAAGTGACTGCAATTCCTCCCACTTACAGGCAGCTTCTCAGTGATGCTGGGTTTGGCCACACGGTCTGCTTTGGAAATGTGGATAGTGACAATGTGACAGTTCTGGGTCAAGGTCATCCGAGGCATCCTGTGTTTCATCTTGCTCTATATTCCTGGGCTCTCTTCTGAGAAGAGTAGGCCCTAAGTAGCCACTGGTCCAGAGAGAATGAAGCCTGGGAAGCACACCTGAGGCCAATCCTGGCCACATCGGGCCTACAGACTCATGGATGAGAAAATAAATATTGGTTGTTATAAGCCACTGAGATTTTGAGAGTATTTGTTATACAGCAACACAGATCCATTAAAGGTGTGCCCCAACCAGCTTCATTTAGAAGTCCTGGTGGAAAACTGGCCTGATTTGGGACGTGTGACCCATCTCTGGCTCAGTTACTGAGAGCAGAGAGATTTGGTTTTATGCTTGGCCCACAGGGATTGTTGCTCACTCTCTTCAGGGAGGTGGGGGCAGTTACCAAGGTGAGGAGAGGGAGGCTGAGTGGACAAAGGCTGCAGCCAGTGCCGTGAAGAAGTGGCATACAGTCATGCCAGGGAGACGGGCAGGGGAGAGTAACAAAAATGAAGGTATGTTGAATTATGCCACAGGTGGCAAAGAGAAGGGCAAGACAATAAATGAAAGGTATTCACTGGCTTTGGCAATAATGACCAATAGAAGCCTGGGTGGTTTCAGTGTTGGGGGTGCCAACCAGGTTATAGTTGATGGCAATATTTCCATAAACTGTAATTCACTATACGAGTGTTAGCTATTCCTAAAAAGGACCTTAGGTAGGGAGCAGGTTAGGAGTCTGTTAAGGGAGAGTCAAGAGTTTCACTTACTAGCGCGTGTCTTTGAAGCCACAGGTGGCCTGAGGGAGAAGGGAGTGTTGGGATCACCCACATGAGAGGGAGGTAATTTTCGAAGTGGGAAATATATCCCGCAAGGATGGAACCAGGATGAAGGGTGGAGCACAGTCCTGGTGTGACCCTCAGGGCCGACAGCAGCAGAATTGTATCTGGGAACCAGACATGAAGGCAGGATCCAAGCGACGTGGAATTGAAAACAGCAGGATTTAGTGAGAGATCACGAGGGAGGTGAGAGAGGCCAAGGGAGGAGAGAGCTGATAAGAGTATCTGGGCTCAGGCCTGGAGAAAGGGTACCAGAGCCAGTCCTAACACAAGTGTCCAACTGGCAAAATATTAGTCTAGTGCCCTCGCCCTTTTGGGACTCTGACCTTCTCTTGATTTCTTTCCAGGCCTCTTTCCTTAGCCCCTGTCCTCCTTCTGCATCCTGTCTCTCTTGCCTTTACTGACATCTGACTGTGTGGGACTTCCCAAGGCTGTGTCCCACCCAAGCTGGTCCTCCCCAGCCAGTCCCCCAACATCTTTCCCTCTGCCTCCTCTGAAACTGTACTGTGTTGTGTCTCATTCCTTTGGTCTCCACTCTCAAGGTGGCATCTAGGAATGGGTGCATGCCAAGATACTAACGTTAATAGGTCTTCTTCCATGGCTATTTGCATTCTAAACGGACTCTCCTGGTAACATGACATCTTAACCCAAAGGATTTTTTCTGTCAAAGGAATAAGAATTGGGCAGATGGAGGTGGGGCATGCAAAGTTGCCTCTCAGCTCTTACCATATAATAGGTTTGTCACTGATGGGGCTTGTCATGAACTGGAGAAGACATTAAGAGAAAAATAAGAACCTTAGTTTTAGGTGACAACACAACAGATTTTAGATGTAATTGCCAAATGAAGATGCCTTGATGTGGGAAATATAGGGCTAGACAAATGGCCACAAACCCGAGGTCAAGATGTAGTTACCCATATCTTGGTATTATCCTTTTCTTCCAGTTTATATCTTCCGTGCTGTGGCGGAGTCCAGACTTCTGCTGCTCAGTTAAGAAGGCCAGCTAGGTGGGCGAATTAGTGAAGGTTCTCCAGAGAGAAAGAATCAATAGGAGATGCAGATATAAATATAGAGATATGGATACAGATCTCATGTGATTATGGAGACTGAGAAGTCCCAAGATCTGCAGTGAGCAAGCTGGAGATCCAGGAGAGCTGATGGTGTCAGTCCTAGTCTAAACAGAAGGTTTGAGACCCAAAAAGAGTCAAATTTTCAGTTCAATAATGAAGGCTGGAAAAGACTGATGTTCCAGCTCATCAATCAGGCAGAAGGAGCTCTGTCTTACTCAATCTTTCTTTTTTTAATTTAGGCCTTCAAATGATTGGAGGAGGCCAACCCACATCAGGGAGGACAATCTGCTTACCAGTCTACTGACACAAATCCTAATCTCATCCAGAAACACCCTCACATTACACCTAGAATAATGTTTGACCCAACGTCTGTGTGCCCTGTGGCCCAGTCAAGTTGACATTTAAAATTAACCATGACAGTGAGCTCCTCAAGGAGGGAAATAAGATGATCCTGTGTTGCATTGAATACCAATGAAATGGCTGTGGAACCAGGTGTGACAAATGTGGCAGGCACAAGTCTCACAGACATAAATTTGATCATTTGTACCACTTTTCTTTGGCCTGGAGCTTGGTTTCTGTAGTAACCCAATTTACCCTGTAGGTTTTCTATGACCGTTTCACTTGAACAGGATTTACTTTCTATCTTTCTCCGCCTCTCCTTTTCCTTCTCCTGCATCGACATTATCATCATACTGTCATCAGCAGTAGCCAAGGTTTATTGAATACCTGCTGCTCTCATAGCTCTGTGCCAGGAAGGAATCTGGGATTCATGGGGAGAACTAGATCTATCCCTTGCTTTGAGTGGCTTAATTACAGTTCAGGAGACAGAACATACACGTAAAGAGACGGGTAAATGCAAACCAACTATGAACTAGTTAACTAGGTGCTAAGTGCGGTGGGACCTTCGTCTTAAGACTGCTGAAAAGGAGTGATTAGCAGCTGAAAGTGGTCTGGAAAAGCTTCAAGACATTTCTGACCTTTGAGCAGGGCCTGAGGGAAGAGTGCGTCCAAAATAAGTGTCAGGAAGGAGAGAGACGACAGCAGGAAGGGAGAACGCCCTGGACAAAAGTGAAAAGTGTCAGTGTGTGCAGGGACAGACAGCAAGTCCCGGTTTAGTGGGCTCCTGAGCCATCGAACAGCTTGATGCCTGGAGAGTAGCATCCAGGAACAGCTTTAGGTCCAGGTTGCTAATTAAAATTTTGTCACTGTGTGTGAAATTTTCCAGGATCAGCACGGAGAGTCATCTGCGTCTCATGGAGGCGTCTCTTCCCCAACACAACTTCCTAAACCTGTCCAGCCGGTCAAGAATCACTGCTGCTCTACCCAGTGACACACACTCCCTCTGAAAAAGCCTGGAATTGCACTTGATTAAAAGAAAAAAAAAAAAGCAACTAAAGAAAAAGCCTCTGTTTTCACGTGCACAGTTAATGCTGTTTTTCTATGGTTTGTCCTGTTTGCCTGTCACAGCAGTGGTGTGCTGTGGATTTTAAAGGAAGCGTGGACTGGTCTAGTGGTTCTCCCGCAGGACCCTGCTCAGTGCTGTGCTCAATTTGCTTTGGGGACGGCATAGAAACTGTGCGTGCGACGAGACAGTGTTAGCTTTGCTTCCTGTCAGCCAATAGTGCAGCTCACTTCCTCCCTCCAATTTCCCCAGACCTCCTCAGTCCTCGGGAGGCTGTGTAGGTTAAGGAGAGAGTCAAACACTGTGAGAAACTACACATGCTCCAGTCCTGCTCTGCTACAAACCACTTGTGTGGCCTCAGGCAAGTCCCTTTATCTCTCATTTGCTCATCTGTGAAATGAGAGGTTTGGACTGATGACCATGCAGAATGTTTCCAACTCTGAAGGATGAGTTTAGGAGAATTTGTACCTTCTTTGAATTGCATCAGACAGTGTTTTTCTCCTCTGGCTGCTTAAGGGAGGAGAGAGTAGCTCTAGAAGGTTCTCATTCCTCTCTCTAAAATGGCTTGAGATATTAGTCCCTAATCAAAGAGAGTTGGCTTTTACCTACGAAACACATTTTTTTAATGCTTATTTATTTTTGAGAGAGAGAGAGAGAGAGAGAGAGAGAGCGTGTACGCATGAGTGGGGGAGGAGCAGAGAGAGGGAGACACAGAGTTGGAAGCAGGCTCCAGGCTCTGAGCTGACAGCACAGAGCCCCAAGCGGGGTTCGAACTGGAGAACAATGAGATCATGCCCTGAGCCAAAGTCAGACGCTTAACCGACTGAGCCACCCACGCACCCCCTACCAGACACATTAAAAAAATATCTTTTATGGGTATTTTCAAAAGATGGAATATTTAGAGAACTCTAAATGTAGGAGGACTAACATTCAAATAATGCCACAATTTAGTAGCTGTATGATCTCGAACCTGTTCCTTCAATTTCTGGGACTCAGTTTCCTCATTTGTGTAATAATAATAACAATGACAAGAACCACAGTCCTGAAGGGAATTGTGAGGATTAAATATGTAAGCATCAAGCCCTTAGGACAGTGCCTACACATAGTAAATATCCATGAACTGGAGCCATTAGTATGAGTGTCGCCGGTGTATTGGGGAGGAAATGAAGTGTAGGGTTATAGCAGTTGCCAGCGGGAACGGGATTAAGGCAGATCTGAGTTTCAATCTGGGCTTTGTCTCTAACCAGCTGTGTGGCTTGGGCAAGTCATTTTACTTCTTCATGCCTCAGTTTCTTGCTCTTTATGGCAATAATAATAATTCCTGCTTTGTAGAATTATGAATGAACTTTCAGCGAGACAAGGCATTCACTGAGCCTGAAGAAGACAGAGCAAGCATTCCACAAATTTCATCACAATTGCAAACAAACAAAAGTAATAACAAGTGCTGTGCTTCCTTCCCCCACTGGCTTTCCTCCAAGGGTGGCAGTAGTGAAAGGAAAATGTCCTGAGGAGAGGGATTGAATCATGCTTGATAAGGGCAAGACCATCTCCACCTGGTTTATCCTATAGCTTCAGTAGCTAGCAGGGTGCCCAGCACATGCGGACCCCAGAAAGAAAGCCCTTACTGATAGTGGAAACGAGAAAGAGACGCTCAGAAGTCATTCTTCTTTGACAAGACCTGGCTTAGTTTTCAGGCTTTCAGGCTTATGTCGTCTTCTGCCTAAACAATTCCACCCAGGAGGACATTCAGAGATGTCGAGACCCCCTCTTTACTCCAGACTAGTCCTGTCCAAAAGAAATATGATGTGAGCGACATATGGAATTTTATTTTATTTTTATTTTTAAGTTTATTTATTTATCTCTTTAGGGAGGGGACAGGAGCAGAGGGGGAAAGAGAGACAGATTCTTAAGCAGGTTCCATGCTCAGCGTGAAGCCCGATGTGGGGCTCAATCTCATGATTGCGAGATCATGACCTGAGCCAAAATCCAGAGTAAGACATCTAGCTAACTGAGACACCCAGGCACCCCCCCACATATGGAATTTCAAAACTCTTAGTAGCTTTGGTAAAGTAAACAAAAATAAGTGAAATTCATTTTAATAATGTACTTTATTTAACCCGCTATATCCAAAATATTATCATTTCAACAAATAATCAAAATTAAAATCAAAATCAAAATTATTTAATATTTTTTGTATTAAGTTTGAAATCTGGTATGTATTGAATTTGCTGCAGATCTCAATTCAGGCAGCATATTTCTTTAAAAAAATTTTTTTTAATGTTTATTTTTGAGAGACAGAGCAAGAGCAGTGGAGGGACAGAGAGAAAGAGAGAGAGAGAGAGAGACAGAATCTAAAGCAGGCCCCGGGCTCTGAGCTGTCATCACAGAGCCAGATGCGGGGCTCGAACTCACAAGCTGTGAGATTGTGATGTGAGCCGAAGTCAGCCACTTATCCAACTGAGCCACCCAGGCACCCCGAGAGAGCCTATTTCACGTGCTCAACAGCTTCATGTGTCTAGTGGCCCCTATATTGGAAGGCATAGCTACAGACTAAGAAAGCAAGATCAAGCCTCTTCTTCCATGCACCCTCAAACCCACCCTTCAGTTTCACTTCCTGTCTGAGGACCCACTTATTTCCCAGGTGGCTGCCCTAGAGAAAGGCTTCAGGCTTCTTAGAAGATACACCCACCACCCACATGGCTGTGCTCTGCCCTTACATGTCTCCCTAGAAAAACCATACGAGAACACAACACCATAGCCTCAACGCCCATTCCACAGGATATACCCGTACAACAGGGAATTAATTTTTCAAGGCATTTCCAAGCTTGCTACTTGAAATATCAGTGATCTAATAGTGTCAACTACCATCCTCTTTTTTCAGTCATGCCTTTGGAGATCTTTTCCCACTGTGATCTGGCCTTTATTCAACCCTCTCTGGTAATTCACTTATTGAGGGCCTGCTATATGCAGCAGAGTTAGGAGCATGGTAACGAGCAGGAAGAATGCAGTCAGTGCCTGCCCTTGGGAATGTTAAACTTGGGTTGGACAGGAGGATGAGTAAGCAGGATCCTTTTTTTTTTTTAATGTTTATTTATTTTTGAGAGGGGGAGGGGAGGGGCAGAGAGAGAGGTGAGACACAGAATCCGGAACAGACTCCAGGCTCTGAGCTGTCAGCACAGGGCCCCCAACCTGGGGCTTGAACTGACAGGCCATGAAATCATGACCTGAGCCGAAGTCAGATGCTTAACCGACTGAGCCACCCAGGTGCCCCAGCAGCTTATAACATGGTATAATGGGGGGAATAAATACTAAGTTCTCTGGAAACTCATAGGAAGGCAACTAACCTAACACAGGAGTCTGTGTGTGTACGTGTGTGTGTGTGTGTGTGTAAGGGGCAATCAGGGAAGCAACATCTAAAGTAAAACCTGAAGTTTGAGTTAAAATTGGAGTGTGGGGTTGTTGGGTGTGGGGCTGGAGAAAGAAAGAGAACATTCCAGGTGAGAAGAGAACAATCACATGTTCCAGAGGGTTCAAAGTAGGGGGTCTGCAAATCATCCCATCCAGCTGGAGTCTGGGAAGACTAAATTTGTGGCTTGGGTAGGCATAGAGGAGGCAAGGAATAACTGTGGTTAACAGGTAGGGCCTTATTTAAATTCCATTGTAAAGATCCTAGGAACTCCAGCTCTGGTTCTGATTTCTTGCCTGCTGTTTACAGGGTATCTCCATGTTTCACTTACATTCAGCATGTTCCAAATCACTCATCACCTTCACTCCTCTGCTAAATATTCCATACCGGTTCTCTATCCTAATTTCTCTGTCTCTCATAATGAGATCAGCATAATTTCAGTCCCCCCTGCAGCTAAGACATCTTTCATCTCTTCTATATCTTCACCCCTGTACCCAAGCCATCACTAAATCTCACTGATTTTTTGACTGAGTATCTGAAGGCTTTGGTTCAAGCACTTTCTGGCTTCCTTGAAGATAATTCATCACTCATTTTTCTATAATAGCTTTAAATTTTCACCAAGGCTATCCAAACTCTGAGTGGTATAACGTGTACTCCTTCGAGATATCATTTTGGAACAAACCAGCAGTTTTAAAAATCACATCAGATTATAAAGTAGGAAAATAATTCCAGCAGTCCAGAAAAGCCCCAAAGTAATTTTTGTTGGAAATACATTTTATTTATTTTTTTTGATTCTAATGTCTTCTTATGTCTTAAAAAAAATCATCTACCTTCCTCTTGAAATTGTAAGGTCATATTACCAACATAGAGAATCCATAAATAGGGATTTTTATTTGTCTAATTGTGCCCCTCCCTTTCTACACAAGCCCTTTCCTGGATGTATTACCTGCATGTTTACTCACTCTAAAAAAATGTTCAACACTGTTTAAACTTGCCCTTGATTACCAAGTATCTTACTTCACGTTGGCTCGGCAATTCATTATAACCACACCCTGTACTGGACGTGGAGAATTTAAAACACAAGAACCAGACTGCATTTTGTGTCTCATGAATAAATGAGAGGAGAAACGATGATCTCCTCTGGTTGCATTTTGTCAAATTGTAAGCAAAATGTCCACGGGCTGAAATTTCCATTTTAATCAGCAAGTATTTAGTGAGATTTAAGGACTGTGTTCAGCATGAAACTACTTGTTAGAGGTATGGTAACCACGTTTTCTACAAATTAAAAATGAGGACACATGGTGTGACAAGTACTGAAATCAGTACTACCCTGGAGAATTTGGGTTAAACTATTCGATTGCTTTAGGAAATGCAAGATAAATATTGTCCCTCAAGTTTATAATTTTATTGGAAACACAAGTCCAACACACATTTATTTACTTGGCCACCGAAGAGTGAACACTTAGTATAGGAGGTACTTTGTTAGCTGGTAAAGTTACAAAGATGGAAAATGTAGACGGTTGCCTTAAATGCTTTCTGAAACAAGGTAGGACCTTGTGAGGCTAATTTCATGTGTCAACCTGGCGAGGCTACGGTGCCCATTTGTTTGGTCAAAACTAGCCTCGATGTTGCCGTGAAGGTATGCATGTTTTAGTTGCAATTCACATTTACATCGGTAGACTTTGTACATCTACATCAGTAGACATCCACAATGTGAATGGTCCTCATCCAAACAGTTGAAGACCTTACGAGCAAAGATTGAAGTTCCCTTCAAGATGGGAAAATTCTGCCTTTAGACTCAAGACTGCAATATCGACTCTTGCTAGAATTTTCAGCCTATCCGCCTACCCTGCAGATTTTGAATGTACTGCTTTCCACAGTCGTGTGAGCCAATTCCTTAAATACATCTATCTCTCCTCTCTGTACACACGCACACACATGCACGTGTGCACACACACACATACATCCTGTTGGTTCTGTTTTGCTGGGGAACCCTAATATAGTTCTCATAAGAACTGTTATTTATTTCCCATTCCTGAGATAATCTATGCATTTTTAGGCAGAATTGTATAATACCCTCCCCCCCCCACAAATGGTAACATCCCACTTCACAATATGTCTTCTAGCAATGTTTTTAAACATATGGCATTCACTTTCAAGGCCCAACTTGCTGCTAAAGAGAAAATTTAGAAGCCGAAGTGGAATTATCAGAACAAAGTTGCCTAGTTTCAAGTGGGATGAGAAGTGAAAGAATTATGCAGAGAGCTTGAGGAACTCCCAAAAGTGTTCAAGTCAAGGAGGCGACAGAAACGAAAGCACAGAGAAGGCAGCTTTGGCCTTCTGCTGACAAAATTTGGAGGAAAGAAAATGCATGGCAATTGGGTCTGTGTCTGTGAGTATCTTTACAGTGGAAAAAGATACTGTGGGAAGAAAGGACAATAGAGCAAAACTGGTCAGAGAAATTGGGATAATGATCAAATTGCCCTGGGGGAAAGAAAGGAGCAAAGAATTATCATTTAAGATCTAGAACTGTGAGTTCAGCACTAGATTAATGTTTGGGGGTAGGGGGGGCGTTGGGGTCTCTATGAACTGTTCCATTGGAAAATGGTACAGGATGATCTGTTCTAAAAGGAAATGTGGGCACTCTTAGCAAGAGAATTCTGGATGGAATAAGTGATAGTTGATTTCCACATCTGATTTAAGCACGTAGCAGGCCTGTTTCTCTGAACTGGCAATAGAAAACACTTGGAAGGGAGAAATCTTATGAATAATTAGACATAATTAGGTTGTCAGCTCATATATCATTATGCCTTGCCTCTCAGGGATGTTTTGCAGATTAATTAGTTAATGTTTGTAAAATAAGCTCCAAGTGCCATGTATCATTGGCACAGAATTTGATTTTCAGTATGATGAATGTAATTAAGTCATGTTGATTTCATACAAACTTTCATTGCAGGCTAACGTCTTTTCTGGAGTGTTCTGGAGACATTGGGGCATGGGTTCTTGTACTGACATTTCATCAACAAAAGCTCTTGATGTGGGGAACACTGTGACAGGCATTTTGCATCGTGTGTGATGCACAGCTAGGGTGAGATGAGGAATTTAAAGTGTCAGATTAGAATTGTGGCTTATACTGATCAATAGAGGTTATGTTTTACATGATCCCCAGCTTGACAATATAGTAATTAAAAGCAAACACTTTAAAAATCAAGATCAGCAGGAGAGAGAATAATTAAGGGTTTTATATGGGGCCCTATGTGAACTTTACCTGCTATATGATGTGAACATTAAATATTCTTCAGTTAGGAAATTTATTTAAAAAAATTTTTAATGTTTATTTATTCTTGAGAGAGAAAGACAGAGCACGAGCGGGAGAGGGACAGAGAGAAGGAGACACAGAATCCGAAGCAGGCTCCAGGCTTTGAGCTGTCAGCATGGAGCCTGATTGTGGGGGTGCTCGAACTCACGAACCGTGAGATCACGACCTGAGCCAAAGTCGGACCCTCAACCGACTGAGTCACCCAGGCGCCCCAGGAAATTTATTTTTTAAATCTAGAAGTGGCCTTAAATATCCCCAATTCATACCTGTTAGCAAGCTTGTCTTAAACAGTACAGTTGATTGGTGGCTCGGAAGCTCAAATATACATTCCTATTTTTGGATTTGGTGATTTTTAAAAGAAGAATCAAATAAGATCCAGGACAGTGGTTTTCAAATATTTTGGTCTCAGGGTCATTTCTACTCTTAAAAATAAATCATTGAGGACTCCAGAGAGCCTTGTTTATGCGTGTTTTATTTACCAGTGCTTATTGTATTAGAAATTAAAGCCGTGAAAAAAAAATTTAATTTATTTTTTCCGTTAAAAATAATAAGCCAGTTACATAATAACATAAATAAGGGGCTTTAAATGAGAAAAAGTGAGAAGAGTGGCATTGTTTTAATTTTTATAAGTCTCTTTAATGTCTAGCTTAATAGAAAACAGCTGTAGTTCCATATCTGCTTCTGCGTCCGATCTCACGCGATGCATCATTTGGGTTGAAGTAGATGAAGAAAAGTTGGCCTTGTGCAAATATGTAGCCGGAAGAGGGAGAAGTATTTTAAGAACCCGTTTAGATAACTGGATGTTCCCTTTTGATGTGACACCAGAACTCAGCAAGTGATAGTGTCTTAAAGGTTGGTTTCTGAAAAGTCGGTGGATTCTAAAACCGTGTCAGTGGCTTTTTGTACCCCATCCCTGTAAAACCCAACGGTCTATCTTGTACTAGTACCGTGCAGTGGTGGTTCAGAAAGTATTGGTTCGCTGAGTTATGCAGATCTTCCAAATGTTCCAAACATTTCATTCCACCGTATCGAACAGTCACTTCTGTCAATATCACCACTGATTTCACTCTACAGTTCTTTAAGTATTGCCACACTGTCAAGTTTTCTAAAATATTCATCTTTCTGTAAAGCTGAAATTTTATTTTTGGCAATAAATACTTTCAGTTGTTCTCCTTGAAGTGATGGTCTCACTTTGTTCATTTTAGAGACGATGTCTGCCAAATACCAACATCTGAATAAGCATAGCTTCTTCAAGTAAAAATGCTCTTTCACTGAAAAGCAGCTAGCTCGCTCACCACACAAAGGTTTCTCCTTAAGACATGACCATCACAACTGGGATGCATCCAGGTCCTTATGACAACTTCCTACTTCCTGACACGGAATATTAGAACGATATGTGCTCAAGGGTAAACATTTAATAAAACTAATACTTTTCTAAATGTTCTATTTCATTTTTGAGACAGAGAGAGAGACAGAACACGAGTGGGGGAGGTGCAGAGAGAGAGAGGGAGACACAGAATCCCAAGCAGGCTCCAGGCTCCCAGCTGTCAGCACAGAACCCCACACGGGGCTCCATCACATGAACCGGGAGATCATGACCTGAGCCAAAGTTGGACGCTTAACTGACTGAGCCACCCAGGCGCCCCAATAAAAGTAATACATCTTACTGCTGCATCAAGGTCACTGTTAAGCGAAATTGGCATTTTAAGAAAAATCTGCGGATGCATGCGTGGCAATGCCACACACACTGACTGCTACGATGCGGTGCCACTGCCTCGGCTGGTGCTTGGGGCCCCAGAAGTTTTAGCTGTTGTGCCTTTGCTCCACCAATGCAGATAGAAGCACACTGAAAATGCAAATAATATCCTGGTGTCACAACGAAGTATTTTCGAACTTGCAGACTCTCGGAAAGGGTCTCAGGGACCTGCAAGGTTTCGTGGACAGCACTTTGAGAATCGCAGGCATAAGAATGCACTGAAGGTACTGCTGAGGAGAGAGGAAGGGTGTCTTTTTAATGCAGCTTCTCTAGAAAGAGCTAGGATAATGGAAGGCAGTATAATCTGATGGAATTTGCTGCTGTTATTTTTTTCGAAGCAGCAGGAAGCATATTATACTGCCCTAAATTTTTCAAACTTTTTTGACCACAACACACAAGAAGATATATCTTTTATGGTGTAGTGCACACATATACACAAATATACTTACTGAAATAAAAAGTTTCCTGAAATAATAGTCTTACAATTTTTGATGCATTCGAACAATTTTGTTTTATTGTATTTCATGGTTTTAAAAAAATGTTGATCAAGCCCCACTAAATTGTTCTCACAACTCACTAATGGGTTGGAAACCACAGTTGGCAAAAATCTGTTCTAAATAAAGATGCATATGAATTTTATAACTCTATAAACCCTCCTCAGGGCTGATTACCTTTGGTTGGAGCCTGAATGTACCCAGGAGTTTTTAATGGTTGGTTATTCTGTCCTGTCTTGATTCAGTTGCAAATGGTAAAGTGTGGTCAAATGAGAAACACTTTGTTTCAAGGATGCAATGTGTTTGATTCTGTTTTTTTGTTTTTTGTTTTTTCCGTTAAGTCTAAATGTTTACCTGGGGTAAACCTAACACTTTTTCTTCAGCATTGGTGGATACACATATACAATACAACCTTATAAAGGAGATTGTGTTGAGACTGATACAGCAGAAATAATTGCTCCCACAAAAAGAACACTTTGGCACATTCCCAGGATCTAGGTTTATATCTTATTTAATACTGCTCTGACTTCCTACTTGATGAATCTTTTGAGACTCATTAATCTGACAGGTGCAATTAATTGTAAAAACTAAAATGAACTGGCCATCAATTTTTTATTTTGCTTTAATGTAAATATGATTTCTTGTTGGTGATATGATAAGAAAATAGATGTAAGGAAGTAGAATGCATCAGAGATAAAGAAATATCTTTGACCTCTTTGGTATTTGGCTCCTCCCTACTTGGCTATCACGATACCCCTTCAGGGTCTCTCTCTCTCCCTCTCTCTCTCTTTCCACCTATATTTTCCAATAGTTTAAAAATACTGATGTATTGATTTATCCTGCCTTGATCTTTGAATCTTGGTTTTCCATCTATTTAGGTCAAGGTACTTGCCTAGACTTGCCTCCTCTGCTTTGGCATCATTTATTCCCTGGCTTCAAGTGACGTGTAGGAAGGGCTGGAGCAGGGAGATAGGAAGTGAGAAAAAGAGGTAACTATTGTACTTGTTCATGAAGCAGGATGAAGAGGCCCTGAATTAAGGAGATGCCACTAGGAATGGAAAAGAAGGACAGACTTCTATGATTTGCTTAGCATTTGGAGTGAGGATGCGGGAGAAAGAAATGATAACTTTGCTATTCTCTCTGGGGAGAACTTGGTAGGGTATGAGAAAGAGCTGATACAGGAAAACTGGTGAAATCATTACACACACACACACACACACACACACACACACTCTGCAGGTGTTAAACAGATACCAGAAAATATAATAGTGGAACTTGAGAGACTATAGGGCTAGAGACTTGAGCTAAGTAATCTACACTTGAGCAGTCTCTGAACTCATGGGTATAAATGAAGTCACCGATGTAAAGAATGCAAAAGGAGAAGGTGACTGAAGATAAACTTTGGGGAATTTCAAAACTGCAAAGAGCGATAAGAGGATGAGGAACCCCTGAAGGACCGAGGGAGAAATCCAAGGAGTAGAGAACCAGTTGGAAGAATGTAACCTTGGGAGACAAAGTAGCTGGAAAGCACATGAAATACTAAGTTATAGTCCTTTGGGGAAAGAAAAACCTCTTCCTTCTTCTGAGTAAAGAGTGACAGACAGCAGTGCTCAAGGACATTCATCAATTCATGATGTGGAGAGGAAGATTCTAGAACTTGGCGTGGCAGCCATGGTGTTTCATTTCTTCATAGGAGCTTACTGGTTATGTGACTTGGGCAAGCCACAACGCACAGGTATGAAATCATGAAGGCTAGTCTATGGCCACTATACTGTCAGAAACAGATTAAATCAGAATGAGTATAGTTGCCTGGTTGCAGCAGGTTAGAGGACACTACTGAGGGTGTAGAACTTGGGTCAAGTGTCAGAATGAACAGGATTTCAGCCGATACAATAGTGGAGGGGGAATACTTGACTTCAAAAATGGTGGATCATCATTTAGAGAAGAGAGAATTGAAGACACAAATTTCCCCAGAAGAGTATCTTTGTGTTGGCTTTTTCTTGTTTGGGAACTGTGGAGCCTTATTTATTTGAGATGTTGATATAGTACAGTTGGATACTTGATAGAAGAAGAAAAAGAAAGGAAAAAGTATATATCTATAAGCAAAGTCTTCCTTTAGTATGGATGAGTCATTCTTTATTTTTCTTTATCCACTTTGCTTTTAGAAATATACCCTAAAAGTTTTCAACAAAATGTTCCTTATGTTGTTCTTAAGGAGGCTAGTAGCACGTTATGTAGAAAGTTAAGAAACCACTCAAAGATCTCTCACTTTACAAGTAGGAGGTGTGAGTAAGCAAATCACTGTTTAACTTCAAGATCAAAAGTGGAAGTCATACAGTGGAGGTCTGGGAGATGTATATTAGACGTGATATGAATGTACATCTTCTTGGATCACAATATGAGAGAAGTACAGGGGTTGATTTCAAACTGAAGAGAGAGACGGGAGGAATACAATCCAGAGGAATAAATTAAGAGTATTGTGACTTTAAGATAAAATATCATTTTGGTAGTAAACCAACATTCTTGGGCCATGATGCTGGTTCTTTGGGGGAAAATTAAATCAAGCAAACATAAAGACATTTTATTTCACTATCTCGGGGAAAATGCAGTTACAAGTTTGACCTCTAAGAATCAGTTCCAGAATACTATGGGTTTTATTGACCATCCACTGGAAAAGGATCAGCATGTGTGGTGTGTGGGCAGACAATCGTTCATTGCTGAGAGCCGTTTGTTAGGCATTACCAGAGGCTTCAGAAAGGATTTCAGTGTGGTTCACCTTGCTTTGAACGAAACCAATGAGATCACCAGTGTTCGCTTTAGTGAGGACAAGCTGAGGATTAGCAGCTTTTCAAAATAAAAACCAGAGAGTACTAAATGTGTCATCATTGGGAGGGGGTACTTTGGGTTTAAGAGGATTTGGACACATGCAGAGATCATTACTATGTTACTAAGCATTTATAAGTTAGTTTATATTTGCCAAATGCAAATATAAAAATCATTTCTTAATTATACAGGCATTAAAGTCTTGCATCATTAACCACATATTTGAAACAGCTTTGTATCACTTAATAAAAACAACTTCAAATATCAGATTATTGAACTTCCTCTGTTCTAATACCCAACTGCCTTACAGCAAGATTAACCTGTTTATTGTCCTAGTAAATACATTAAAAAGTGTAATTTCCTCATTTATCAAAATTGCAGTGCAAGGAAATGAGGCAATTTGTGCGTATATGTTCATCGATCCAGTGTTAAAATTCGAGAATTGAACTCTGATGGTTTTTTTTTTTTAAACCCTGCCAGTATTTGTACAGTATGTCAGGAGGGCAGCATACTGTAAAGAAAAAAAGAAGGAAAATAGTAAGATAATAAAAATTATTCATTTCGGGTTGAATAACAAAAGAGCGCCAAATGGAAACTCATCCACTCGCCAAGAAGGGCTCTCGTTCACTCCCCCATCCATCACCACCAGCTGGCAGATGGGCTCAAGGCAAACTTCCACAGATGCCAAGTTTTCTGCTTACTCAGTAGTCTTTGTCGTTGCCATTCTGGGAGGGAGGACAGGGAGTGGCCAGAGCCTACAGTTCCACGTAGCCGTTCATCCCACTGTGAAGGAAACTCTTGGGCTTAGCCAACAAAAATGGAATTCAAATTTGGAACCAGACCTCACCTGATATATTTTAATTGATTGTCATGTGATTGGCCATCTGTTTATAATTTGAGTGTCTTTTCTTTGTATGAGAAATGCTTTTGCACAGGGTGGGACCCATGCTCCTCTCAATTTCTATATGGAAAAAAATATTTTCTATCTTTTCATTGCTTTGCTGAGTAGCTTTCAACAAGCTTTTGGAAAAAGTCTGGATCCAGATTTATAAAGTATCAACTGATGCTATGCTAAAACAATGGGGATATTTTATGGGCTGTAAAGCTCTTATTATTAAATAATTTTTGGGTTGAGATAATTTTAATAATAGTAGTAGTAAACTATTTTAGAGGCTGGAAGGCTGATGAACCTTTTAAAATCAGTTGAAATTCTTTAAATTCAATTTACATCCTAAGGACTACATCCAAAATATTATTTGGCTATGGCTATAGTTCTATAACTTATTTGAATGCCACAATTTAGATGATTTATGAAAACTGATGCTAGCTAGAATTACGGGTCGAAATTATTGGTCCCTAAAACTTCTAGAAATGTAGAAGTTGTTCTATTTTTTCAATTTAAAATGTGTTAATTGTCAGAGGGCCAACTTTGATTCTCTTGTCTAAACCTCCCTTCTATGAGTCCCTTATGAGTCTCTTATCAAAATTTTGGTAGTTAACATTTTAGAGCTGCATTTCTTAAGGAAAAAGAGCAGAGGTTCCCAAACTCTGGTATATCAGAATAACCTTGGGACCCCGAGCCTCAGCCTGAATCCATGGAATCAGAATCTGGGGTCTCGGCATCTTTTCTGGTCACAAGTCACTCAGGTCATCCTGGTGCACGTGGAAATTTGAGAACAAATTAATCAGACCACCTCAAAGGCCAAACATGCCCACTGCCCACTCTTGTAAATAACACATTATTAGAATACAGCCACACCCACCATTTTTGTATTGGCCATGGCTGCTTTCACGCTACAATGGCAGAACTGAGTAGTTGTGACAAAGACCATGAGGCCCACAAACCTGAAAATATTTTTTTTAATATGAAATTTATGGTCAAATTGGCTTCCATATAACACCCAGTGCCCATCCCAACAGGTGCCCTCCTCAGTGCCCATCACCCACTTTGCCCTCCCTCCCATCCCCTGTCAACTCTCAGTTTATTCGCAGTTTTTAAGAGTCTCTTATGGTTTGGCTCCCTCCCTAACTTTTTTGCTTTTTCTTCCCCTCCCCCATGGTCTTCTGTTAAGTTTCTCAGGATCCACATAAGAGTAAACCTGAAAATATTTACTGACTGGCCCGTTATGGGAAACATTTGCTAAAGGAACTGAAGTGATACATAAATAAACATATTTTTCTAGATCTAATTATTTCAACTCATTCATTCATTCATTCATTCATGCATTCATTCACCTAGTCATTTACCTAGACAGGTAAGAACTAAAAATCACAGAAACACACAAAAGGAGTTAGTTAAAAAGGACTTTAGAGATTGTCCTTTAATTTTCTTCAAACCTCTCAGTTGTTTCAAACAAAGAAAGGAAAATCTAAGTTGGATAGTATGCTTTTTAAAATTAGCTGTATTTGATATCTTGGAAACTTAATACTTTTCTAATTTGTTGCTGAAAAATGACTCATCCCTAAGTTAAACTCTGTTATATCATAAATTTTAGTAGTGATTAAAGTGATATTCAAATACAAGAAAGAGTAAACCTATTCCTCCCCAAAGGTGGGTAATATTGAAAAAGATTTAGGAGCTTAGAAGTGTGTTTGGATTTAGCAAGGCAGAGAAATGGGGAAAAGAGCTAATGATCTTTAGAGCTGCCTAGCCAGAGACAGCACATCATAAAACAAGGATGCTTTTTGGTGATACAGTACAAGAATTCTCTGTACACAGTCTGAGGCATCTTGAAATGTGAATAAATTGGATGACGTTCCAAAGACAATAGATATGCTCAAGTGAACAGGAAGGCTCAGGGGCAGCAAGGCCTTTGATTTACATGGCATGATTGTTTCAAGGCGTGCACAGCCCTTCCCAAGAGCTGGGCTGGATTTCCCTCCCAGCACCTGCAGGAGATGTTGAATAGACATCACAGAAAATTGTCAGCAGAGAAGAGAGACTGATTGCCCGGCTGTAGGAGGGACTTGAAGAAGGAATTAGGTTCCTCACATCTTGTTTGTCATGTCACTCACCCCCTTCTTCAAAGATGTCCGATGGCTTCTTATTACTTAAAGGATTAGAGTCAAGCCCGGCTGGCATTTCAGGCATTCTCTAATCTGTCCCTTATGCTGGTATCACCAAGCGTTCTCATGTGTATTACCTCATTTGCTCTTTACAAGTACCCTTCACGTGTGTCAGAGGAGGAAGCAGTATTCCCAGTTTTCAGAGAAATAGGCTCAGGGACAGCTGGCTTCATAGACGGGCTGAAGGTGACCCAGCAGTGAGGGGCTGAGTTAGGTCTGGAACCTGGGGCTCCTGCCCCATGAGGTATATTTTTGATTCCTTTCCTCTAAGTTAGACTTGTTCCCGGAAACATGCCCTGTGCTTGCCTACCTCATCTTTGCTCCTGGCTCATGGAACGCCTCCCCCTTCTCCACGTGGAATGCTGCCTTTGAGTTCGAGCTCCTTTTCTGTCTCTGCTAGCAAACCTTTCCAGAGCTCTGGGATTTCGTGTTCTGTTTCTCCTCCTTCAAACCCACACACATTTTTGCTGACACCATTCCTTTTCCTCAGAACCCTACCAGGCTTTGTGGCACCTCTCGCCTTATTAGATATTTTCATTGGACAGGGAGATTCTCGAAGAGCTCTTTAACTCTGCACAAGTGAATGCCCCATGTCTCCAGCGGTGCTACACGCTTTTTGAGGGGGCATCTACGCAGCGTGTATTTTTTTTCTCCTCTGCTTACCATAGTGTGTAAAGAAGGCAGGGGCCCAGTAGATATTTGCTGGACAAACAAATGACTTCATTCTCATGCTATCTCTGAATATGATTAAGAGAAAGGAGATGAAACTAAAAAAAGAAGACTGGGTCGAATATCGTAAATATGTTTTTAATAGCAAATTCTTTTCTATCGAATGAAAGTATTCCAAGGACAGCCACCGATGCTCCATGTTTAGCCGAGCCCAGAGTCATCAGGGCTGACTGATCTTAAACTGGGCATAACATAAACCAGCCCATAGGGAATTAAGACTTGGAATATACACGGATAAGACAACCCTTTTGTACCTTTTACTTCCTTAGGCCAGCAACTCACAGGCAGTTGGCGTAATAGGAAGAAAGAGAAAGATGGTATTTTCCTCCCCAGATGCTGACCTTGCCATATCTCTACCTTCCTGAGGCCAAGCTCTCCAGTTTCCTGGCCTGGGCCCCGGGATGCAGCTGCAACAAAGCAAACCTTCCTTGGAGCTTTGCCAGAGTCTTCTCAGGTCTCCGTGGTTGTTGGACTAAGAACTAATCATCGTTGTCTTTTGGTAAGCTGATAAATGGGAAATAAAATTCATGAAAGTATCACCTCGCCAGTTTGTGAGGCTTGACTAAGCCTTCGTGATGCCCACTCTCTGCCATCCTCACTCATAGGCGGTGCTCCTTCCTCGTGTGTCTGTGTTGTGTGTTTCCTGCCTAGCTGCACTGGCCGCCCACCTCCCCCTACCTGCCCCCCACCCCCACCCCAGAATCAGTGCACAAAATGATCTCCCGTCCTGTGATCCGCTTTCTCTGGGTTCAGAGCCCCGGCGAGCTAGGTAGGGCTGTGTGGTCTAGGCCACGTCTCCCCCGTTTCTGGATGAGTACACTGACCAAGTAAAACTAAATGTGACGTTATACCTATTTACACTGATGACTTCCTCTCAATTTACCAGGTCCTTCTATCACAGAAAGTGATTAATCTGAGTGCTACCTGGGAAGTTGAAAACTTATGTGGTTTTTATTACTTCTGCAAGAGTCTCTAAATTATATTCTACACACATATTTCTTCACTTAAGAGTAAAACAGAGCTGTGTAAAGTGAGCAGCGTGTTTACAGTAGATCCCTATGGCTTGCTATCAAATTAGTGGCGAATCAGTATTATAGTAAACAGAGGTCAAAGATCAAACCCACGATTTCACATAAAATTCAAAACACGAGACACAAAATACAAAATAGAAGGCTCATGTCATGAGACCATCAACTACTCTTAAAAAATAATCAAAACCAGGAAAAGATGAGAGGAAACACAATTTAAACATGATTTGAGTCCAGAATCTGATGCAAAAGCCAGACCTCACAGAGCTCTTTTAAAAACCATGACAACCGACTATAGGTCACTCATCCTAAACGGAAACACACGTCGAAAGGTGGCAAGAAGCAAGACTTAGCAACTCCCGGATTCTATTCATGGACTTGTCACTGACTTTGGACAAGTCAAAATCTGTCTTCAGTTTTTACTCTGAAAAGCAGGGTGGAAACTATTGTTTTACTTCTTTTGATGGACAACTCTGGAGAGAGTCATGCTAATAAGAAGACAGTGGTAATTCTCTCCTAGATTTGATTAGATGTATTTTTGAAAGGTCAAATGATTTAGGAGCATGAAATTGTACACACCACACCCCAGTTTTACTGTGGGCAGCTCTCCATTCTTGGCTTCTAAGGAGGAAACTAGAGGGATCACATTTATTCCATGTTAAAGTATTCCTTCAAGCCAAATAACCCCATAAAAATTGATTACAGTTTAGATCTCATTATTAAAATTGAAGTCCTAAATTAGTCAACAGTTCACACTTATCATTATTAATCTAGGGTTAATTAACCTTGAGTTAAAACATAACTTTTTACTGAAGGCTTCAATGAATGGACTAGGCCAGATGATAAATGGCATAGGAGGAAAAGAAAAGCCTTTGAAAACAGTGTTTGGAAAAGCTCCAAAGGAGTTCTGAGTATTTAAAAGCAATTTGGTCAATAATTTTAATCACAGCCCTCCTTCTTAATTCATAAGTATTTGCTTAATCGATGCCACCAGATGTCAGTATATCCTGTACGATTACCACTGGGTTCTCAAAACCATCCAGAGTTTTCATTCCAGTTAATGAAAGTGAGGTAGTGGCCAAATAATTAAGGCTCCCTAGAGGATTATAAATCCTACTCCTCAACATTAGTTATGTTATGGTAGAGGCCCTTCAGTTTAGATGCAAATTCCCAAGCTCCCAATAAATCTCAGCACTGCAGATCTTAAAAGTAGAAATGCCCTCCTCTGAAAGTGTTGTGTGGTCAGAGAGTTCTTCATGTTGAAGTACAGCCTCAGACAGTCCAGCCCTGGACCTCTACTGAGGTTTTCCTAGCCTATTTGACCTAACTTTTCCATTAAGGAAATGTCTTATTGACATTTATGTTTACACTAAAGTCGTCATCAGTGAGATAAAAGGAATTTTTATTAATGGAGAAGATAACTAATTTTTACTGTAGATAAGTGCTAGGACTTTTACCTGTATTACCTTATAGAAACATTAGGAAGTTGGAAAGACAGTTAAAAATGGTCTGTAAGTTTCACATGCATGTCTTTTTTTGACACTATGAAGAACCTAAACTGAGTTCTCGAGGCTTTCAGAGATTTTGTTTCAGTTAACAAACGTGATGTCATGGTCAAAAATGTAAAGGTTCAGTAAACTGGCAAAAATTTTAATTTGCTGGTTATTATTCAATATCAACTGGCCTGTTCTTTAACAGGATACATCTGGGAGGATTTTTGATAAGCAGTAAGGATAACATTTGAAATGATATTTAACAGGATATCTTTAATTGTGAAATACATGTGCAGTTTGATAACTGTAAGCTCTAGAAATCTTTGAAGTCCTTGGCACTTTGCTATGTTTTCAGGAAAGACTGAACTTTGTATAAAGGAGATCCTTGTTGAAACTTCACATTATAAAGTGTCACTGTGGGATCATCCAGGGCATAATCCCTGGGGACAGCATTGCAAGACAGCTGCAGGCTTCCTGCTGCATAATGAAGAATGCACGTTTTCTCTCAGGAATGAAAGTACCCTCCTTTATCCTAGAAGTTGATATTGCTGTAGGCTTTGCTCTTGGAAAGAAATCCTTTGAAATATGAATGTTCAGTGCGAGAGAAATTATTATAGTCTTGTTTATGACAGGAGGAAGGAAAGTCTGACAAAAATGTTTGGACTCCACTTATAAAAGCATTAATACACCTGTAATTTTGTTTGTGAAAAGATAACTGAATTTTTTCAGAGCTTATCTCCTCTGATGTTAAAATGTTTGTGAAATTCACTACAAACAAAGCTCCCTCCCCCCCACCCCATGCACATGCACATGCACATGTATTATTTCCTGGTTCATGGAAATTACTGAAACAAATAGCTAAGGACTCTCTATTGGATAATGTCAAATAGGGAATTTTAACTTGGCAAAATATGTTTCATGGATCAAAGCACCAAATGCATTGCATTTGAATACCTGCATTCATGTACCATCATAAAGCCTGAGAAATCAGAAAATTTTATCTAATCACAGAAAGAAGATGCCACAAAAGTCACTCTTAGACAAACCCTTACTTGTCCTTGAATGTTTTCCTATGGAAATACATTTTACAAACTGCAAGGTTATTCATTGACTGAATCAAAGATCGTGACACCTGGGGAGGATTTTCGTGTTCATACAAGGACATTACAATCTGCTGTTCCACCCAGAACAACTTTGCTCTGGGGGGACACTGACAGCTCAGAGGAGTAACTTGCCTAGGGGCTCATTGGCCAGAATTGGCTTGTGAATCCCACCCACTCCTGAGGCCCCTGGGCAATTGCACTACCTAATTCTTAATAATAATGGTTTTATTGTAAACTAATTTATTTTACTCATTAAAATTGTTTTCTAGGCATTAATTAATTTTAACTGATTCTCCAAAAAAAGAAAAATCATTAGAGAAATAAGTACAGGTAAAATTCATCTTTTAAAGCCGGAAAAAAAAAAAAAACAACCCAAGAGGAAGTGAAAGTTATCTTACACACATATTTCATTTATTCTTCATAAAACATAAAATAGTGTGAGGTAAGGATCACCCTCTCCATCTGACTGATGAGGAAAGTGGCTCAGAGAACTTAATTAATGTGCCCAAGATCACTAATTATTTAAGTAGCAGAGCCAGGATTTAAACCCAGATCTGTCTGATTCCAGAAACCATGTCCTGTCCAGTTCAAGACGTTTCTCTTTAAGTTACTTATCCAAAATTACATGATGAGGGCTAATAGAATTGAACACAAATCTTAGTGCCAGTGCCCTGGGTTATGTTTGCAAAGAATCCTCACAATAAAGTCCAATAGTACAACTCCTAGCACTAACCAAGAATGTCCTAAATTTTCTCTCTCTTTTAATCCTGATTGTTTTACATACTCAATATCTTAACTAAGTTACAGGTTTCCTTTCTCTTGAAACCTGTAAACCACTCTGAAAAGGTCGGCCCATAAATTATCAAGGAAATAGGGGAGCCTGGGCCGCTCAGTCGGTTAAGCATCTGACTCGATTTCAGCTGAGGCCATGATCTCATGGTTTGTGAGATAAAGCCCTGCGTCAGGCTCCAGGCTGACAGCTCTCTCTTTCGCTCTCTCTCAAAATAAATAACTAAACTTTTAAAAAATTTATCAATGAAATAAAATATATTAAGAACTCTCAGCAAGGACTACCATTGAAAGTGGTTTAAGCCCAGTTACCTACCACAGGTATGGTCAGCAGGCTTCTGTGTGCTCCTGAGTTAGTTTGAATCGTGCATGAAGAATCCTCGTACTGGCTGCGTTCTCCAAATGTCCTGTTCTCACTCTGTAGCTCATCTTACCCCCATTTCTCCTCTCTAATTTAAAACAGGATTTCAAAAACAGAAGAGAAAGAGAAGGAAAACAAGAGTGCCTATCTTGATGATTTTACTATCAAGATATATGAGGCTGATATTGCATTGACAAGTTTAGGTTAAAAAAATTTATGTATTTTAAAATTCTGTCTTGTTCAGTCAACAGGAGTCTTAACAGACTTAGGTGGTACCAAGTTCTTAAACAGACCTCCATACAGAGGGAGCAATGGGAAATAAACCACTTTTCTGACCAGATAGCTCTGTTTTTAACTAGATGATTCTACTCTGATGTCTAAACGATGATCCCTATCATTACTTTGGAAAACTAATAAGATCCTTTGTGGGGCCAGTTTGGAGCCAGCCCTCAAAAGATCAAATAGAGTATTGGGCCAGAGATGTTCCTGAGGACACCAGCACTCGCTGAGTAAACACTAATGAACTAATGGCCACCATTTTTTCTTGGGTGCCCGGAGAACGTGTGTAAGCAGGAGGAGCTGAAGGAAAATAATTTCACAGGATTGCACAAGTATTACTTATCCCTTCCCACTGGGGAGGTTCATAGAGTTTAGAGTACCATCTTGGGCAGCATTCACTCACCAATTGGTCCTGTGAGGAATATTTAATACTTCATCCAGACATAACCTCACAAGGCATCTCCTCTAAAAATTCCAGCTGTCCTGACACAATGGAAGAGAAACTCTAATTCTTTCGTGTTTGCATATTCTGTTCAAGAGATGCGACTTTATTCTGGCGCATCCTGCTACAGGTCCTTTGGTTATGAATGACCCAAAGCCCAGGTCACACTCCTAGTATCACTCTAGAGGTCCTAGACTTCCATTGCAAGGGGGCTGCTCCCAACATTGGCCACAGAGCTGCTGTCAGAGGGCACCCTGAGCAGAGCCGGAAATGTCAAATACTGCACATCTTCTGCTTGGTTTTCTTTTTAGGGTAAACTCACTTCTGTGTACAGGTAAAGGAAAAAATAACCAATTGACATTTCACTGACCCAAAAAGGGCAAACTCTGAAATCTCCATGTAACAGAAATGACTGACTAGAAAGAAATGACTAACTGTTGCAAAGATCTGCACTGACAATATAGCCTACATATGAAAAAAAAATTGAGAATATTCAATATAGGAATTTGAAGAGTTTGAAATCTATCAAAGCATTCTCACCATATGCCTGTTTCTTCTTAATAATATAATATTTCAAAGTAAATGGCTGGCTTTCTTACCTCCAACTATTCAGATACAATGAAAAAAGAACATTTCTTTCTCTCTTTTATTTTTGGAAAGTGTTTTTTTTTTGTTTTTTTTTTTTAATCAAAGTGTATATTCAGCATGGCATTGGTGACATGATTCCTTCCTCTGGCTCTCTGCTGTCACAGCCCTAGTTCATACTTTCCACATTAATAATGAAATAACAAAACTAATAGTAATAGCTATTATTTCTTTATGGATTTGTATGGACCATTGCTTTGCTGAGAATTTTATACACATTATTTAATATTTACAACAGTATGTAAGCAAGTAGGTTAATACAAGTGCTTACTATGAACGATGGTCAATTTTATGTGTCAACTTGACTGGGCCATGGGAGGTGACTTCTAGGTGTATCTGTAAGAGTTTCTGGAAGAGATTAACATTTGAATTGGTGGACAGAGTAAAGCAGATGGCCCTCTCCGGTGTAGGTGAGCATCTTTCAATTCTTTGAGGGCCTGAATAGAACAAAAAGAGGAAAGTCGAATTTGCCAAAGTCAGTCATTTCTTTTGGGCCTAGATTCTTTTTGTTACATGCAACTTTCAAACTCCTCAAACTCCTAAATTTTGCATCTGGACTATTAACTTCCAAGGTGGTGACAATTTTTTCTGTTGCCAATCCATCCTTCAGAGATGGTAGAGTTATAATCTTCTTTTCCTTCAATCCTTCAATGGTTTACTGCTGCCTGTAGAGTGAATTCCAAACTTAGCATGGCATTGGAGGTCCCCCAACATTTGTGTGGCCTCAATTCCCGTCAATTTCTACCACTCACTCTAGGCTATAACTACCTTATGGGCGTCTCTCAGCTCCACTGTGTTCTCTGGTGCCTACAGGCATGTGCATGTGCTATTTGGGTCACTTCTTTTCATCTCTACCTGCCATTAGCACTCATTTCTAGGCTTCTAGCCCTCATTTGAATTACTGCAGCCACCTTCCAACTGTTTTTCTTGCTTCGATCTCTTTCTCCCATCCAATTCATTTTCTACTTGGTACCCAGAGTAATCTTTCTAAAGTTCAGAGCTGAGCATGGCATGCCCCTGCTTAAGGCCTCTGAATAATTTCCCATTGCCAAAGGAATCAAGTCCAAATGCCTTCAAAGGGCCCTTCATGACCTTGTCCCAGCTTACCTCTCCAGTCTTTATCTCTCACTAACCTCCTCAACAGGTCATGTCACCCCTAGGCCTTTGCACAGAAAGGCCTCTTTGCCCAGAATATTCTGCCTCAGTCCTCACTTGGCTAATGCCTTCTTAACCTTCAGGTCTCAGCTGGGATGTCATCTCCTCTTGAATGCTATCCTAGACCCTTGTCCCTACCAATATCTTCCAGGCTTGGAAGCATATTGTGCCATCCGATGTGCCCTAGGACAATGTGCTGATTACTCCCTTTGTCTTTATCCCACTGTCAGGTCACAGCCTGGTTCTCGTCAGCTTGTAGCACTGGCCTATGCATACCCTGACTGGCAAGTTTCTCCTCTTATTCATTATTGTTCCCCAATGCGTGTCACATAATAGGGATTCAGTAAATATCCAGCAAAGGAAGTGAAAAAATAAACAAATGAATGAATATCTGGAATGCCTTCCCTGTCTTCACTTCTTGATGAAATCTCTGCTTTGCTTCAAATATTGGCTCTAGCTTCAGCTCTCCTCTAACGCTGAGCTTGCCCTGTCCCCTCTGTGAAATTAGCACACCCTTCTCTGGGCTCTCCTGGAAATGTGCTCTAATACACATAATATATTTAGCAAGACTACAAATATGGCCTTGCTAAACTGTAAGCTCCCTGGGGGTAGGGATGATATTTTTGCCCCCCAGTGGGGCCTGATACTTAGTCCATTCACATCAGTTGAGAATTTTCATCAGGAGCGCATCATCACAAATGGGGAAAAAATAGAAAATACAAAAAAAAAATTATGGAAAGATGTAGCCTTGTGATGAAACAATGTGCCCCCAGCTCCCCAAATAAAACTCCAGTGCTCTGCCCCTGGAGCTTTTTTGCTTCCTCCACCCCGGGCATCTGGGGCAAGAGGGCATCTGGGTCATCTTCCTTCCCTCACTTCTGTTTACTGACCCCTCCACAACAGACCTGCACGCAGCCCAGCACATGGTTAGCCATTTAGAAACCAAATTGTGTTTTTTTTCCACCATGTTAGCATTCATGCCAAGCAGAAACTATACACAAGCAGGTGGCAAGTGCTCAGAGGGCTGAACTTCGATGTCACGTGACCCATCATTCTGGGGCTCAACCATTCAAGAAGGTGTCTCCTGAAAAGGAGCCGGGTCACCTCTTCACTTTGACTCTGTGTCCAGTCCAGTCTACACCTTCCATACAGCTTGAAATCCTCTTTCCTTGGCCATCCAAAAGCCAGTGTGGATTCTATCCCACCCTAGGGGTCGCCTTCCACTTATTTATCAAACCACTCTGTCTGCTTGGAAAATTCCCCTCAATCAATGCATTTTTTTTAATTGCTACTTCTGGAAGCTATTAAATCACCATTAATTCATCTGTTCTTTCCTCACAACTCAGTTTCTTTCAGTCACTTCCTTTTCCACTTCCTTCCTGTACTCACGGATCCAGCCTTCTAGGTCTTCTGCAGGTGGTCCTTCAGGCCTTGTAGACTGTTCACTTCAACAAACATTTACAGGGGGTCCAGCATTTGGTAGGCACTGGGGATAAGATAAATAACAGAGTTCTTGCCCTTGAAGGAATTATGCAAGACATACAGAGAGAAAGAAATATAATACAGACCAGTTACACAACAGAAGTTTGTATGGGACTATCTTAGTTTGCTTCTCCAAGAAGTAGACTTTGTGAGGTGCCTGGGTGGCTCAATCGGTTAAGCATCCAACTTTGGCTTGGGTCATGATCAGGTTTGTGAGTTCGAGCCCTGCTTCAGGCTCTAGACTGACAGTTCAGAGCCTGGAGCCTGCTTCAGATTCTGTGTTTCTCTCTCTCTCTACCCCTCCCCTGCTTATGCTCTCTCTCTCTCTCTCTGTCTCTCTCTCTCTCTCTCTCTCAAAAATAAACATTAAAAAAAAAGCAGAGCTTGTGATAAAGATTTGAGTGCCATGCATTACTTTGAGAGGTGATCCAAGGAAGCACAATGAGAGAATAAGAGAGTGAAACATAGAAGGAGAAAAAAAAACCAATCAAGAGTATATTAAAAAGTAGGTAAAGACTGGGGGCAACAAGGGCTTGGGTCTCCTAGGAACCCTCTGAGACATGGTGGAGAGCACCCTTCAGAATGTGCTGTTGTAAAGTGAGGAAGCTGGGGTGTTTATCAGTGAATTCCTGCCTCTCAGTGGTTAAGGGTTGCTTCTGGGACATTAACTTCCTGGCACTTTTGCCTACTCCATGAGGGGATGGTGAGCTCCTGTGGTCAGAGAAAGCCCTCAAGTCAAGAGAAACAGATGCTTGAGAAACAAGACCATAGACACATACAGGAATTATCTGCGGAATCTCCAAGGGCTTCTAGGGGAGTCCCAGGAGATATGAGTGAGGCACCCACAACACCTGCTACCTGGACACAGAAATATGAGTGTGGGGAGAGAATATTGTAGATCAGCAAAATTTCCACAGAGGTGCCGTCTTAGCAAGGTTTGAAGGGGAAAAGTTCTCCAGGTGGACAAGTAGGGAAAGTGTTTCCGACCAAGAAGATATTACACACCAGAGCTTGTAGATGTGAATTAGCATGTTAGTGTGGGACTCCTGGGTCCAGATGAGGTAGGGGGTGGTGCTGAGGCAACCAGGGGCAAGGTGAGATTGGAGGGATTTGATAAGCATTTGCATCACATCTTTTCAATGCCAAGAGACAAAAACCTACAACAAAATGGTGAAATTTTTTTGTTAGCGTTGGCCATATGACATTGTTGTATATTGTGGGGATAATTGGGTGGACGGGCAAAGAGGTCCAACCATAGATCTAGGCTATCTTCCAGATCTATGGAACATATTTTAAAAACTCTACCCATTTTAGCTTCTGGCATCCTGTTTTCCTTTGGTTTGTTTACTCACTTTGATGGAGGGAGAGATTTCCTTTTCCTGAACTTCTCAATTTTACCCTAGTCATTAGCAAAGTCATGTGGAATAAAGATCTCAAGGAAAATGTGACATTTTCATCTCTTATGAGGAAGTGTAATTTGGGGCTCAAGGAGATCCAAGCTTGTGTTATTGACAGAGGAAATATGACCCTTGCAGGGGAAAACAGAACAATATGGATTGAGATATTCTTACTTCAAACATATACCACAGTGTTTAAATAAATAAATAACCCAGAAATATCTACCATGGGGAAAGCACAATTAACAAATTATGACGATCATATTCCACCTATGCATTTCATCTCCGTTTGAGGTGTTTGCCTCTCTGAGCAGTTCACATAAGCAAGGCTTTTGCTGTGCTCTGTGAGCTACCACTAAGCCCTAGCAGAAGCCTTTGATGATATTCTTTCTCCATTATATTGTGTTTTACTTCATCAGCAAGGAAAAAAGAGAAAAAGCCAGTGACATAAACAGCGGGTATTTTGGGGGTTGTTCTAGTTTATTTAATTTCCTTTTTTTAAAAAAAGGCAGCTGGGGGCAGGGAAAGGAAAGGAGGACGAGAGTGTTTAAAAACTAATTACGGCATAAAAATAATCCAAGAGCTCTGCTTTGGCCTGTCAAAATCCCGGCTTTACCCTTATGCATGAGTCAGAGGCACCCAGGGGTCAAGCTTGTGACTACCAAGGGCCATTACTACATTTGGTTGTTTCTGTGGAATTTTGGAATGCAGTTAGTGTTAATCCCACCCTATAACATAGGGCAGGGTTCCTCAATTCCAGTGCTATTGACATTTTGGGCCGGATCATTCTTCATTATGGGTTTTGGATTATAAGATGTTTATCAACATCCCTGGCCTTCATCCAACACACAGATGCTAGTACACTACCCCTCCCCGAAGATGTGACAACCAAAAAATGTACGAAGACATTGCCGAATGTCCCCTGGGGTGCAACACTGCCCCTGTTTGAGAACCACTGACCTAGGGCCACAGGATCATTGTTATGGAACAAAATTATTCCAAAAAATCTCTCTAAGTGGGTCGTTCTGATTTTTTTTTCCCAAAAGAAAAAGAAACAGGTCTTCACCTTTTCTCCTTTTAGTCTTTAGTTGCTTTTCTAACATCCAGAGTCTTTTTATTGCCCGAAAATACACATTCCCCTATAATAGTTTATTTGATTTTCCCAGTCCTCTCGGGCAGACCAGGGCTGCCAAACAAAAGCCCTGTGGCTTGGGAACATTAGGGGAACTGATAATCAAACATTTTCAGACACTGAAAGGGAAAAGAGAATTTTTAAGTGTCCTTTGTATTAAAAATATTCTGTCATAAACGATGTTATTTTTAATTTCCAGAAAAACCATCTCCTTGAAGGCAGGGACTGTGTTTTGTCCCTTTGAGTATGGTTGTATAATTGTCCACAAAGCCTGGCACACAGCACATGCTCAATAAATCTGGAATTAACTGCTTGATTAATTAAGATTGATCATCTACTAGTTAGACTTCTGGCAGCCTTAGTCCTAGTTAGCCCAGAAGCAAGTGAACAGAACTCTAGGTAGGTATCTATATTTGAGTGAGTCACTAGTGCAGAAATAAGTATCACAAAAACCCACATACTCTTCTCAGTTCGGATCTGTTCAGCAAACAATTGTTGAGTGCTCAGTGCAGTGGGGCTGGGACACAGAGGTGAAAAAGATGCAGTCCCTACTTTAGAGGTACTTCAAGTCACTTAAAGGCCCAGCAGTGGATCATTTCAATGCAATGTGATACATTCTAAGATAAAGGGACTTTACCAGTCCTGTGGGAGGCCAGCAGAGGGCCACCAACCTGGCCGTTGCTAGGAGATAGAAGCAAGGTTGGAAGGTATGATACCTGGACTGGGTGCAAAGGGACAACCAGATGTGAAGGGGGGTGGGCAGTGAAGGGGTAGGAGGATAGCAGTGGTCGTCCAGACAGAGGAGCGGCATAAACCGAGCTACAGAAGCAAGTTCTGGCAAGATGTGGGAGAGGAATTACATATGATATGATGCTGCTGGGGCTGGGATGGATCAGAGGTGAGTCTGGGGAGATGGAAAGGTCAGGTCATGGAGGGCCTGGCGCCCTGACCAAGGAGTGGGAGACCTCTCCTGCATGGAATGGGCAATGTCTCAAGCATGGGGTAAGACAACCTGATTTTTGTCTTGCTGGAGCATCAAGCATGGATTTAAAGAACAGAGGCCATTTCATAATGGGTAAAAATATTGAATCTCTATGATGCACACCTGAACTAATAGGATACTGTATGTATGTTGTACTTCAATTAAAAAAAACAAATAAAATTAGGAATCTTTTTAAAAAAAGAACAGAGGCCAGATGAGAGACTAACATGATGCAAGGAAGAGGTGCTCTGGGTGATGAAAGGAGGGAAGTACAGACTCAAGAAATGGAACAGGATGTCCCAGAAGACACTGAACTACAGGTAGCAACCCTCTGAGCCAGGGAGAGCCCATGGATGTCTGGGTGCCCTTTGAGAGATGTGTCTGATCTGTTGAGATGTGAAAGGTATTTCTCTCTCACCTCTGTGCTGCTCTCTCTCAGAGTTTTGTGGGTTTTTTGTTTTTTTTTTTTTTTTTTTTGGTAGAGAAGATAATCTGCCTTGTAAATATTCCTTATAGAGGACTTTGTGTTTTAAAAATTCTCTAGGCTCATCAAAGAAATAAAATTGGATATCAAAGAAGGAACAGCAAAGGGTGGAACTACAGGAATGGTAAGGAAAGGGAATCCAGATTTTGGAAGGAACGGAAGACTGAGTTTTCTAGGTTCAGTGCCTCTAAGGCAGCAGAGGCTAGGAGGGGAATAGCCTGAGTCAGCAAATTATATTTGGTGTGCTTTAGTACCAGCAACTTTGGGAGTACTCATGAAGTTCAGGGCAATGCTAAGATCTGGAGTGAAGATGAAGGTGCTTGGAGTTGAGGGGATCAAGAACCCAAAAAACTAGAACTGTCTTAGATGGGCCATCCACAAAGCCATTGGAAAGTCTTAGAATCAAGCAGGGATGGAGTTCACCCCTAAGATTTGTGCAGATTCAGCAGGAGTACAAACGCAGGTGCCACTCTTTTTTCTCAACCCCAGCCCTGTTCCATTCCAAGTTGGGCGGGGGCTTACCCTTAAACCTGTACAACCTCAGCCTGCACATCCAAGTTCACCCCTTCGATCACAAGTGACTTGGCTAACCCTAAGAGTGCACATGTAACACTGTCTACCCTCTAGAGGACAGATAAATGAAAGAGGCCCTAAAAGAGGGCAAAGGGTCATTTGGGCAAGGACACCCAGGGTCCTTGGTACCCAGAACATGGCTCTGAAAGAGGAGGCATATGCTCCCTATGGGACTCTAGCTTTGGCTCCTGGGACTCCTTGTTCCTTGGGAAGAAACATAGCTGTAGGAGAGCCATAGCAGGGTCCTCTAAAAGATGGGCCAGATGAGAGACTGAAAGAGCTAGGCCTAAAGGCAGTAATGGCAGGGATTGGGATGGAGAAAAGTACTGAGTCAGGGCCTTTATGATCAATGATGTGTGTGTGTGTGTGTGTGTGTGTGTGTTCTGTATGTTTTAGGCAGGTGGGTGGCAGTGATGATATATAGAGGGTGAAGAAGAAGAACTACCCTTAACACAACTCTATTGCCTTAGAATCAAATGAAATTGATGGATATTGCTCTACCATATTGATCTTCTTGTTTTCCCTGGTAACCTGCTGTTTCTGCAGAGTTCAAAGACAAGCAAGTAGAGTGGGACATGTTGGGAGATGACACACTGAGAAGTGGTAGCTGGCAGCAAAAAAGAGACAAGAGACTCCAAATAGAAAAACACATTAGTTGGGGGTCATTTAGTGCCAGGGCAAATAGCCCTACATGCCTCAAAAGCTCCTTGGGACACAACTCCATTACAGCATGGAACAATGATGAATGTGCTTTTAGAAGTTTCCATTTTTGGGAAAAAGTATTTGCTTTGTTTGTCTAAAAAAATGCATTAATTTGAGTTCCTTCTTCTCCAGCAATTTGGGATAATTCGGGTATTGCTGCAGTTCCCATTTAATCTGAGACTTTTTGTTGCCTCTCCTCTGGCACAGAACGGCCTGATCAAGTTTTGTTGTTCCTCCTCTTCTTCTCCATCCTGGAGAATTCTGCCTGTCCCTGCACAGAGCTGCATCTCAGGGCTCATTTACTGGTCAGGCAGCATAAAGTCAGCTCGACTAAACTAAGTCCAAAAATGAAATGACAATTCTGCTGCTATGCCCTAATTCACAGCCACATCATTAAATTGTTCATCATGGCCTTATATGGGACTTTTAATTCTTTTACAACAGCTGGCACATGGCAGGAACAGATGTGCCCACTCACTGGAGCTACTTCAGCAGGAGCAGGAAAGATGAATGAGGATAATGAATAATAGCAAAGAAGGTCCATCATCCTCCTTCTCCCTAGCTCTCAACTCTGGAACATCTGGGCTGCCATTCTAGGGGGATTGGGGCAACCCCTGGGTCATAGCACGGCTCTAAGAGGAACATGAATCTCTGGGAGAGGCTTCATGTGGCTCTTATGAGCTCATCTCATCTCAAGTGGATTCCCACTCCTTCTCTGCTGTCAAGTCTTCTCCTTTGAAGGTCAGCCCTAAAAGGTGGAGTGAATGTGGTGGCCTCACCTTATGCTGTCTCAATGCTTTGCTTCTGTCTCATGAACAAAAAGGCAGGGTTGGGCTAGCCTGGAAACCCAACCATTGTTTACAGTATAGCTTTTACAGACAGGGGTTCGAAGTGGCAAACAACTGATTTACAAACAAGCTTGAGTAAGTTGGGGCCATCTTATTTGTGTGTGTGCATCTTGTGCCTACATCTTCCAACACTCATCTGCAGAATCAGCAGCCCAGGCTCTGGGGCCAGTCCAGTTCTGAATGGGTGGGTAAGATACAGTGATGATGGTGATGATGGTGGTGGTAGGAGGAGAAGAAGAGCTAACAAGAAGAGCTTCTTGTTAGAAGAAGAGCTAACAAACACTGTGTTTGACAGTGATTGTGCCATACAATGTCTATGACTATTCTGTGAGGTGGGAATTACTACCCCCCTTTTAGAGATAGGAAACTGGGCTGGAATTTAACTTTCCAAGGTCACAAAAATGGGAGGTCACAGAACCAGGATTCTAACCCAGCTCATGCTCTTGATGAATATCGGGCAGCATGTCTTACATGGCACTTGGTACTTACTTACACTTTGTACTTTGGGGGCTCAGACTCACTAAGTTTTCCTAGGGCTCCTCTCTGATATTGTCTCTGAATTCTAAAACCTAGGTTCTACCTTACTCCCTGTGACCAGTCTCCTTGTTGTAGGCCTATTTCTGGTCACTGCCTCCTTATCAAATTCTCCTGCATTGAGTGCCTGTCATACCCAGGATCTCTACTTTCTCAGGACAAAAATATTTGCCTTGATCTTTCTAGCACTGCCAATGAGTCTGAGCATTGGGTTCCCCAATACCTTCTAGATGTATAGATAATTGCTACTTTCTTGTTGCTCCTGATGGACCATCCTGTTGCTAACCACCTGCTTAATTGAGCCACATCACCTCTCTCTGACTTCCAAATGTTCCTATATTTTAGGCCCACTTGTAAGCTTTTGATCACCCTTAGTCACTGCATAACACCTCCTCAACTTTTGCCATCTATTCCCTACGTTTAGACCACCCCCAGGTAACATCGAAGCATTTGTAAGAGGACTATAAGCAAACCTGAATTTTCCCAAAGGGGTGTTAGGGAGCCTGGACCATACACTCAGCTTCTTCAATAACACTCATTCCCCAATCTTTCCTCAGAGGTCTGTCTTTTGGAAGCTCTGCTCACCCACTGGGTTGGCTAGTGATAATTTTGTCCAGCCTCTTAGGCCCCTTCTCACCACTGACCACAGGGGCTCATATGGAAGCTTTATCAAATATATTTTCCACTATTGATTAAATATATAAGGGGGGTATTTATCCGTTAATAATTCTCTCCTGGTATTACTTTGCAAAAAAGCGGAGCAAGCAAGGAATATAATTCCCAGTGATCCTGCCAGCTTCCCTCTGTGGGCAGCAAAAGAAGACCAAGGAATATGGAGCTGGAGGCTCTCCTGCATTTTCTGGAGCAGCCTGGTGGGTATAATAATCCCTGTGGCAACTTCTGGTGAGGCCTCAGGGCAGAGAATAATGATAGTGAAAAGCATCATGTATGAAGACCCTTTGGATGAATGTCAGGGACAGTTTTGGAGAACATCGCGAGTTAGATGCTGCAGAGTAGCTGTGAAGTGAAAGAACTGGAGGTAAGTGAAAAATTGATCAGACATTGTGTTGTCTAGGATTAGAAACTGGATCCCCATCTTAGAGATGTACAGTAAATACTAGTGTGCCTCAAAAATTGCTTTTAGTTTCTGAAGTACATTTTCTTTGAATCTGATTTTGAAAAGATACTGACCTCTGTGGGACGCTGGAACCATGAACAACCTGTTTGGACATTGTTCCAAACCACTGAAGAAAATACAGTCGTTTTGCAAATCATCTGACATCTTAGAAAGGCACGGTTTCCATCTGGAGATGAAGTTTACCCTAATTCCACCATGTTCTCCAATGTCATAGTTCTTCATATCTGGGAATCCATCTCATTTTCTTCCTTGGCTTCCTAGATCTCTGGTTCAAATGAAACATGGAAGAGTCACCTATAGCAAATATTCTGAGCATCTCCACAAAGTCAGATTGCCAGGCAAGTCCAACTTTCAAAAGGAGAAAAATAGGGAAATATGCTCAGTATAATTTAGGCATACTGATTGCCGAGTGCCTTTTTGTCCCCTTGACAAATGACCTGAGTTTATTTTCAAGAGTGGGATAGACAAACTCAGTTGGGAATGCAACATGGCTAAAGCAGGAAAGCATGAGTAGGAAGTCTGGGACCCTTACCAATTTCTCACCCTGCGATGCTAATTCCATCACCAATATTAGTGAAATATAGGGCAGCTGAAATACTGAATTGCATCTCCAAAGGTCAGTATAGAGCCATACATAAAATATCTGTGAAATATTTTGAGATCCTTAGAAGCACAGAATGTTAGAGCTGCAAGTCATAGGTATCAGCAAGAATGTGGAAATAGACCATTTTCATTAAAAAACAAAAGACAAAGTACTACAAGTTACTGAGCCTGAAGTAGTTTGAGCTCTATGAATACTAGATCAAACAATGCATACACAAACTATCACAGGTCCTCTTGACTCTCACAGTGAAAAAATGAGCTCATACTTACTCAGTAGAAGTAAACAAAGCAGCTTTCTAAATACCAACACCATCCCTTTACACTCAGCACCTAAACTGAAGGCTTCGGATAACCACTTAATGCTTTTCTCTGTTTTCTCTTAGTAGGAAACCTATCTCTCACTTCCCTTCCCTGGTTTTGGTCTGTTTAGGGCTTTGCCAATGAGCAAGAAGCTAGCTCTTTCAAAATACTGGACACTAATACAGAATTTTCAAAAATGGGTGATGATGGCAGCAGAGTTTTCAATCTGTCTGAATCCCCTCATGAAAACAGACAATGAAACTGGATAGTGGAACTGAAAAACCCACGGATAACATTTAAACAAAACTAGATAACAAGGTATCCTCACCAACCCCCAAATACAAACAGATGAAGACAAGGCATTCATAGCCACAAATCTGCATGGTAGCAGTATCAGTATGGGACGAAGAAGAGAGAAGCAAGTGTACAGGGTTTGATAAACCTGAGAACAAACAGACAACAGGTACACACTGGAAAGCAGAGTAGGCCAATTGGAGAAGGGCAGTTGAAACTGGGAGGATGCTGATGTTTCCAAAACCAGGTGAATAACAGGGTCCGTGACAAGAATGACTGAAGAGGCTGGATCCGTCTAGCCCTTTGAATTCTCAACCCCAACCCAGAACTCCCTTGCATGACAGAGTCCCACAGTTAGGAGAAACTTATGGGAATGGAATAAAAATTGATCAGGACATAGCGGATAAAAAGATGGGGAAAAAAGTCCAGTCCAATATCGAGGGAAAGAATGGAGTCCCAAAGTGTCAGAAAACAGGCTCATGTATTTATTAACACTGCACAACAACAGACGAGGGAGCTCAGAGTGGTTAGAAAAGCTTTCCTGGACCTCATTTCCTGCCTCAATCTAAATGCTTAGGAAAACATTATGTGAAAATGTCACATAAAAAGAAGCAACACTCAAAACCCATACAAAGTTACTATTTAAAAACAAGACAATGAGAATACTATCCCTACAAATAATAAAAACATTGGAAAGATGCATCTGCAAAACAGATCAAAATTGTAACTTATTACCTCAAATAAAGCAAAAGACATTAAGGAAGTAATTGACAACTTGAAAGAACAACACAGGTCAGAAATAGGAAAAATCCCGGGGCACCTGGCTGACTCAGTCAGGATATGTGACTCATTGGATATGTGACTCTTGATCTTGGGGTTGTGACTTCAAGCCCCATGTTGGTGTAGAGGTTGCTTAAAAACAAAATCTTAAAAAAATAAAGAAATATGAAAAACTCAGAAATGAGCTGATAGAACTCAGGAAAGATGTAAAAATAAAAGAAAAAATATCTCAAAACAAAGACTAAACTATAAGGAACAGTGAGAGCAAAATGCACAATAATTAATGCCTTAAAGTAAAAGTTTAAAATAAAAAAATGAAGAATGAGTTAAAAGAAATTGAGAAAAAAAGAATAAATATTGAAGATAGGCAAAGAAAGTCCAATATACAGATAATAGAAATCCCTGAAGGTGAAAATTAAAGAGAATAGAAAAAAATTACTAACATGTATAATTCAAGAAAACATTCCTGAAAAAAGATTGAAATCATCATATTGAAAAGGCACATCGCTCATCTACTCAGGCCAAAATGGAGTAACAGGGGCTGGATTTACTCTCCAATATGAAACAACTCAAAAAAACTGGACAAAAAATATGAAACAATTGGTTTCAAGACACTGCTCATCAAGGAATGAAGGACAGTGATTCCCAAGATATGGGAAACAGTTGAGGTGAGCCCCATGATTATCCCAACTTGCTGCCTTGTGAGAGTTTCCAAGGTGTGGTACAGGCGGAGAAATCCAGCAGGAATTTGGCGGATTCTTCAAGTTGAGGAGACGAAGTTATGAGGCCAGTTAAGACCAAAAGGAGACAGAGTTATCAGGAAAGAATACTGAGAAAGAACTCCAGAGATCTGAGTAGAGTCATATAGGGCATTCAGTCAAGTATTGATCAGTACTATCCAAGGCTGGGAAAGAACCATGTGAGAAGATTGGAAGAAACGTACCTGACACTCTATACAGCCCTAAAAATAATGCCTGCAAAGAGGCAGGAAAACATAACCATAAGAGAAGAATTATCAGTCAGTAGAAATCAATCCAGAATTGACACAGATGTTAGAATTAACAGACAAGGACATTAAGACAATTTTTATAACTGTGTTCTATATGTTCAAAAATTTAATAGAAACATGGAAAATATGAGAGATCCAAGTTGAACTTCTAGAGATTAAAAACTACAATGTCTAAGATTGAGAATACACTGGATGAGATGACTGGCATTGCAGAAAAAAGGAGAATAGTTGAACTTGAAGATGTAACTATAGAAACTATCTAAAATGAAAAAGAGAGAAGAAACCAATTTTTTAAAAGTTGGCAGAGCATCAGTGAGCTCTGGGACAACTTCAATAGCCTAATAGACATGTAATTGGAGTACCTGAAGGAGAGGAAGGAGACAGGAGCTGAAAAGTTATTGAAGAAATAATGTTCAAAATGTTTCCAAACTTGATGAAAACTAGAATTCAAAGATTCAAGAAGCTTAATGAATCCCAAGTACAAGAAACATGAAGAAAACTATATGAAAGCATATCACAATCAAATTGCTCAATACCACAGATAAAGAGAAAATCAAAATCATCCAGAGACAAAAGACATTTAACATACAAAGGAACAAGATAAGGATGACAAATTTCTTTTTGGGAGCAATGCAAGTAAGAAGGTCACATCAATCTAGACTTCTATATCCACCAAAAATATCTTTCAAAAAAAGTGTGAAATAAAGACTTTTTCAAATATAAAAAGCTGAGAGAAGTCATCACTAGCATACCTGCATTGTTAGAAATATTGCACTACATCCTAGGCAGAAGAAAAATGATACTACATAGAAGTATGGTTCTATACAAAGGAACAAAGAACACCAAAAATGGTAAGTACATGTGCATAATGTATAATTTTTTTTATTATTTGAATTTCTTTAAAAAATAATTATCTGTTTAGAAAAAAATAATAGCAGTGTATTTTAGGATTTATAGCATGTGTAAAAGTAAATGTATGTCAACAATAGCAGAAAGTCCAGAAAGGGAGAGATGGAAGTAAAGCTTTTATAATATGCATTAAATGCTATAATGTTATTTGAAGGTAGACTATGATATGTTAAAGATGTAAATTATAAACCCTAAAAGCAATGACTAAATAATAGTCATAGCTAATAAACCAACAAAGGAGATAAAATCATAGAAAATATTCAATTAATCCAAAAAAAGGCAGAAATAGAAAAGAATGCAACAAAATACAGATGAGATGAATAGAAAAAAAATAAAATGATAGATTTAAACCTACTCATATCCATAATCACAATAAATTTAAATGGTCTTAACACCCTCAATTAAAAGGCAGAGGTTATTGGAATGGCTTACAAAGGCAAATAGATTAAAGTAAAAGAATGAAAGAAGATAAAACATACTCATAGCAATCGTAAGAAAACTTTACTTCTGTGCATCAAAGAACACAACCAACAGAGTAAAAAGGAAACCTACATAATAGGAGAAAATATTTGCAATCATATATCTGATAAGGGGTTAGTGTACAGAATACATAAAGACCTCCTATAACTGATCAACAACAAAACATGATTAAAAATGAGGGAAGAACTTGAGTAGACATTTCTCCAGAGAACATATATGAATGGCCAATAAACACATGAAAAGATGTTCAACATCACTAGTCATTAGAGAAGTGTAAATCAAAGTCACAATGAGAAGTAACTTACACCCATTAGGATGGCTAATATCAAACAAACAAAAACCCAGGGAAATAATAAGTGTTAGTGAAGATGTAGAGAAATTGGAATCCTTCCTCGTACACCGCTGGTGCAAATGTAAAATGGGACAGCTACTATGGAAAACAGAAGAGTGGTTCCTCAAAAAATTAAACATAAAATAATCATATGACCCCACAGCTCCACTTAATAGCTTTCAAAGAGGCATTTGTACACCCATGTTGAGAGCAGCATTATTGACAATAGCCAAAAGATGGAAGCAACCCACGTGCCCATTGACAGATGATTGTATCAACAAAATATTATACATATAAAGATGACTGGGCATACAAATCTATATACATACAATGGAATATTAGCCTTAAAAAGTAAGGGCATTATGACACATGCTATGACATGGATGAACCTTGAAGACATTATGATAGGTGAAATAAGCCAGTCACAAAAAGACAATTACTGTATGATTTCTCTTACATGAGGTATCTAGAGCAATCAAATTAAGAGACAGAGAGTAGAAAGGTAATTGGCCAGGTGCTAGGGGGAAGGGAGAATGGGGAGTTTGTTTAATAGGAATGAAGTTTCAGTTTTGCAAGATGAAGAGTTTTGGAGATTAGTTGCACAACAATGTGCATGTACTTAATAATACTGAACTATATACTTTAAAATAGTATGTTAAATTTCATACTATGTATATTTTATCACAATTAAAAATAATAAAAAGGAAGGGAGAGGTGGTATATTAATATTACACAAAATGGATTTCAGAGCAAATATTACCAGGAAGAAACAAGGCTATCTTACAACATCAAAGTGGTCAATTCATAAGAAGGAAAAAGCACACCATGTTCCTGGAAATACTAGCCTGAATGACCAATTCCATGATATATTGTAATAAAAATCACAGGACTTTAAAGAACAAGAAAAAATATCTGGGGCAATAGAAGTAAAGAATAGAAAAAGAACATGTGGCATAAAATAGAAAAAAATAATCATCAGACGTTGACAGCACTACTTTATGTCAGAAGAAAATGGAGTGACATGTGCAAGACAATGAAGAACAGAAAATGTGAGCCAAGATTTTGCATTCAGCAAACCTGCCTCTCAATTGCAAAGGGTACAGACTATCACATGTGGCAATTTAGGGAAACTGGTCTCATAGACCTCCCTAAAAAAGTCTACTAGACAACCAACAATGAACAAAGCAACCAGAGAGATATTTGTGGGGAGCGTTAAATATATACATTAAATATATACCCCCCTTATCCATGGGGGATATGTTCCAAAACCCCCAGTGATGCCTGAAACTGGATGGTACCAAACCCTCTTATGCTATGTATTTTCCCATACATACATACCTATGATAAAATTTTATTTATAAATAAGGCAAGGTAGAAGATTAACAACCACAATAATAAAATAGAACAATGATAACAATATACTAGAATAAAAGTTATGTGAATATGATCTCTGTCTCAAAATATCTTATTGTACCGTTCTCACCCTTCTTCTTGTGATGTGAGGTGATAAAATGCCTACGTGATGAGATGAAGTGAGGTGAAAGATGTAGGCACTGTGACTATAGTGTTGAGTTACTACTGACTTTCTGACAATATATTCATCAGGAGGAGGATTGTCTGCTTCCAGATGGAGGTTAACCACAGGTAACCGGAACTGTGGAAAGCAAAACTGTGGATAAAAGGGGATTACTGTAGGGGCACCTGCATGGCTCAGTCAGTTAAGCGTCCAATTCTTGATTTTGGCTTAGGTCAAGATCTCTTGGTTCATGGGATCAAGCCCTGCATTGGGCTCCATGCTGACAGCACAGAGCCTGCTTGGGATTCTCTCTCTCCCTCTCTGTATGCCCCTCTCCCTCTTGCTCTGTCTCTAAATAAATAAATAAACAAACAAACAAACAAACACATTTTTTTGAAAAGGGGGCTACTGTAATTACGTGTCACACTAAGACTACATGAAGGCTTAGAGGGTGAGTAAAGTATCTAATAGCTCTATGCTCTGACAATGTAGATACAGTACAACTATTTCTTAATGGTGGGGGGAATGGAGAGATCATATAGAAAACATTTAAAAAGTGGTTTTGGTCATCATAATGATGACAGGATTGGTATTGTTATTCTGAGACTGCTGTGTATGAAATATGGGATAAAATAAATAAGTAATTGTGGAATATTCTCATCTATCATTCCCTGTGTCCTTGAGAACCAGGGCGCTTGGCATGAAAGAAAAGAAATACAGATTTAAGAGGTTAATAAAAGCCTATAATCCAATGTTCTCTCTCTCTCTTTCCTCTCCTCCCCCATATATTTGATAGTTGTATATATAATTATACATATATATATACATTATACATATAATTATATATATATATATATATATATATATATATATATGTTGGATCCTGACATGAATATAATATATATATCTTTTTGACTAATCCTGGGCTCTTTTCCCTAAGGACATCACCAAATGGCTACCTAACTCACTAAATGTATCCACCATAAAGTAGCTATGACTGGTAATGATGTCAAGTGTTATTTTGTCCAAGACTGTCAGTATTTTAACAGGAATGATTCAGACACTCAGTGCCCTTGATCTAAGTAATCGCCTTCTGTGGTGGGTATTCGTATTGTCCTGTACATCATTCACACTTCCTTGTCAACCAGGTGCTGATTTTATGCTAGACTCAAGTGGCTATATGCCCGGCACACAAGCTATAATTCTCCCTCCCTTACCCTCTATTCTTGCTCTCACACACTCTCTCTCTCTTCATGGGCTTTCTTGTGTTTACTTCTTCCCGTATGTCTGAATTGTTCTTTTTGTCCTGCAGTTTAATTTCGTTAGTTTTTTTCCATGCATATGGCAGAAAATGCCTTACCAGAGCTCCCAAATTTACATGTGCCATACAGACTAGCTGTTTCCTAAAGCTTTTTTTTTTTTTTTTAATTTGAGAGACACACACAGAGAGAGAATATTAAGTAGGCTCTACACTCAGCCTGGAGCCCAGTGTGGAGCTTGATTCCATGACCCTGGGATCATGATCTGAGTCGAAATCAAATGTCAGACGCTCAACTGACTAAACCACCCAGGGGCCCCAGACTAGCTGTTTCTGAACTATAATTCTAAATTTCTGGGACAGAGAATCCTAGTGGCTCAGTTTTGGTTAGGGGCATTCTTCTGATCTAATCAGCTATATCTAGGGAGGGCTGTGTAGTACCAACATGACAGCAACTGTAAGAGCCACCCCTCTGAGTAGATAGGCTGGATGTAGCAGTCAGAGGTGTGCACGGATAAGGCAGACACCCCAAGAGGGTATTCACTACAAGCCTGACTATAGTTGACCCATTCTGGATTCCCACAGCTATACTCCCAGGGCTATGATCTTCTTAAAATTTTTTTAATGTTTATTCATTTTTGAGAGATAGAGACAGGGTGTTAGCAAGGGAGGGGTAGACAGAGAGGGAGATACAGAATCTGAAGCAGGCTCCACGCTCTGAGCTATCAACACAGAGCTCGATGTGGAGCTTGAACTCATGAACCTCGAGATCATGAGTCAGATGCTTAACCAGCTGAGCCACCCATGTGCCCCACCTCCCCAGGACTATGATCTTCTTAAGGCCAGGACCTTAAAGAGTTGCTGACTAATATAGATATCACAGAAGGACCTCCACATTTAGGTGGATGTGTTGGATATAATATCTGTCAGTGCCACATTCCAAGTCTTTCCAGCTGTCTGTCTTCTGGTAGGTAGGTAGGATTTTATACTCTGGCATACCCTGAGGTTGGATCACACCATGTGATCAGTTCTGGCCAATAGGCTGTGAGCATTTAATGACTTATGAAAGGCCTTCCAAGATGGCCTTTTCCCTTTGCCATGAACATTGACAATGTTTCAGACAGTGGATGTTTGGATCCTGACATGAATATTACAATGCAATGGCCCTGCAATGGGCATGTAATATAAGTAGAAATAAGTCACTGAGATTCAGGGCTGTTTGTTAGCCTACCTTATTGACTGATACCATGTAAACAGGGCTGGGATCAGCATCATTTCTGGAAAAAAGTCACTTAAAGTCTAATTCGTAGTACTAAGTCGGTCACACAGACTCCTCTCCCCTCCTCTGTTCTGAGCCTCCCATGAATTTTTTATCCTTACCTCAGAAAGAAAAGTGCTATTTCTTAGTAGTGATACCACCAAGAAATAATGGAGTTGAGAGCTTCTTTCTTGCTTGGATGCGGCTGGTGCCTAGCGGGGTGCATACATGGACCTTTTGGTTAAGGGTGTTTGGTGTTCAATCCAGCTCAAAAAGAACTGTCCTTTGTTGAGACTCAGCCTGGTTTTTAGAAGGAAGGGGCCTCAGGCAGGGAATGCAGCTTAACCAGATAAGGCTCCTGAAGCTGTCCCTCTTCCTGCAAAAGTCATAAAAGAGAGGTTTAGGAGTCTGGAAAGCCAAGCTGAAAGCATGGGTGCTCCAGCCCACATGCAGATCCCAAATGTGGGAATGCGATGTGATGATTTTATGAAATATAAAAGTCAAATGAATTTTTCATGAAGAAGTTATCTTCCCAAGATGCAATAATGGAAAATTCCTTTCAAGAACTGGTGTTTAGACCTCACAAAAATGCGCAGCAAATTGCATTGTGATTTATTTGTCAATGTTTTTATAGGTTAGGCGTTACTTTCTACCCCACAGCTGGAGTCAATTTTTAATATTTAAAAGTGGAAAGAAAGCAAAACCTAAACACGTCCAGAGCTGTCTGTTTTAGATTGAGCTTTTCCCAAACAGTGCTGTTTAGAACTGAACCCTGAGCATGGTCGGTCAGCGGCCAGCTGGCACTTACCTCCCTGCAACATAGAATTAAAATATCTGGGACTGGGCAGATTACATAGAAGACCTCCTAAATTGTAGTTGGTGGGCCTGGTGTTTATAACCACTTTCGAATGCATGTAGCCTGTCTGCCCTCCTGATTGAGGAAGGAAAGAGTCTTTGTGCTTTTTATTCTGGGTTTCCTTCTTGCTCAGGGCTCAAGGTGCTGTGAACGTAATTTTCAAGTTCAGTGGTTTCTGGCCCCCTTTGATGGCTGGGTTAGCAGGGATCCCACAAGACAGTCTCCTTCGTGATTTCCAGGACACCAATCAACTACAGAGAAGCAGCCTGTCCTCTCTAGACTTTTGACTTCCATGGGGTCTATGCTGGGAACTACTCAGGGCCCATCTTCCTGGGCCTGCAGGTGAAACCATGAGGCCAGCCTTGAAGGTGGGTTCTTACAGAAAGGATTCAAATCACAAGAGAACAAGCCATCAGGCTGTAAAGCTTAACCCCATTACACATTCCCTTGGGCCCCATCTCCAGGCTCAAACAGGGGCCTCATTATAACTGGTGATAAAGAATTCACAAAGAAAAACTGGGTCTGTGCTTTTGGGAACAGCACAGAATGGTGTCTCTAGAGCACAGCATTCATATCTCAGTGCATGGCACATCACACTTTGTGCTCAATTGCAGCCCCCATTGTTGAGGCCTCCAGGCTGGCACTGGCTGCTGCTAAGGCTGCCATGTGTGTGCCTACCAAAAAAGGATTCTGTAACATACAACATCTGGAAGGAGGAAAAACAGCCCTAATTGTGACAGGCACAATCCCTTTGGGTAGGAGTTGATACCCTTCTGATGGAGGGGGTGTTTCTCTTTGCCCTCTCTCTTTCTGCTCCCTCCTGATCATTCTATAGCCAAGGCCCACAGGAGGAGTTGACCCATTTCCAAATGTGTGCTTTGGTCCAGCTAAATCAGCCAGTGGAGGACTTTTGGGGCTGCTGACAACATCCCCCAGTCAGGCTTTGAGAAGCACCAACAATCCATAGAGACAAGCTTTGGGTTACAAGGAGCCTCAGCAAACCATGGAAATGTAAGATGTGCCAGCATTTTAGGCTCAGCTTCAACTACCATGGACTTTTCCCAGGAACCATGCTCAAGGTCTTCAACAGGAACACCAGCATCAAGAGAACCCCTTCAATAAATCCCCCAATTCATAGCATCAACAAATGAAGGGCTGGGGAAGAGCAATGATTATTCCCCATTACAAAAGGATTTCTTGACTCACAAAAGGATTTACCATGGATTTCCTTTTAAAAGTACACACTCCAAGAGCACCTATCATATGATTCAATTTAATGCACAAATCTCCAAGAACACACGCCATGCAGAGTCGAGTATATGGGCAATTGGAGCTAATGTGCAACAGAGCTGCCCGCCAGCAGGGGGAGCTCTTCCCCTGGTTCACAGATTACCCAATAGAAACTCCCTAAGGCTTAAAGAGCAGGGAGTCACTGTCCAAAAGAACACAGATACCCAGTGGATTTGTCATTTTTCCTGAGGGCAATGGGGAGCCACTGAAGGATTCATGGACATCTATGGAATCGTACTGGGTCATCCTGCCTCTTTTGCTCAATATCTCTGACATCTTTGGGAAACACGTTTGCAAAAATGGTGTTCCCTGCATTTTCAACTTAAATGCATTAAAATGCATTATAGTGATGACCCATGAATCTTTTTTAGGGACCAAGGGCAGGTTCTGGTTTAGGGGTGTTTCTCAGGAAGTGTAAAGCTTTGTTTTATTTTGTTGGGGGCGAGGAGAAAGATAGGCAAGAATGGGAGGGAGATGGAGGCAGAAATGCTATTGTTTTATGCTCCAGTGGTGCTCCAAACCTTGCAGCAGGCAGTTTGGCACTGAAAATGGTGCTGTTTGAAAGTTAATGGGCAAGACATTCTGAGAAATGGGTTGTGGAGATAAGCATCAGGAGGAAACTGCACTGTTTGAAGTTTGCCTGCATCCAGGAAACCAAGAAAAGCAGAGCCACCCATTAGCTGGATTGCAACTCACACACGCACACACTCATGGAATCCAAACACTGTCCAAAGACAAACATCTCCCAGAAGCAAATGAAGAATGACTTTCCCCCCACCCCTAAAAAGAGCTGGGGAAATGGTATTTCCTTCCTGTGCTGGGGAAAAAAGTCACGATATTCTCGGAAAGAGATGTGAGTGAGCTCTGGAGGGCAAGAACTGGGCACCATCCCTTTATTCCTGCTGAATGTTGATAATAAAAACAAATGTCTTGACTTCAGAGAGTTCCAAAAAGCATAGGAACCCAAGGGGAAGTGATGAAAATAAGAAATGAGTGTTGTCTTGAATACTTTATACCAGAATTAGGCCACTGTGATCTCCCTCCAGAGTGACTGCAATGGCTTTCCCACCTCTGGTCTTGATTACCTCCCCAATTTACCCTCCGTAGTGCTGCCAGGAGGATCTTTCCCAATCAGAATCTGCTTAGAATCCTTCAGTGGCTCCCCACTGCTTACAGGATAAGGGCCCACCTCAGGCATAAGTGATGAGGCCCTCCATACTCTCCTCTCTGAGGTTACCTCTGAATCTCATGTCTTGCCCTTTCAGGAGGTTTTGTAGCTCCCTGAATGGACCGTGTTTTCAGTGGCATAGGAAAGGTAAACAGTGCCGGGGGCATTGCAATGTACCCTGGGTCCTTTCTCCTTACACAGGCTAGAATTTGTCCAGACTCCCGTCTCTGAGGGATCCCCACAGACTGGGCACGTGTTCTCTTCTGCTCCCCTTTGCTCTGCCCCCTATAGTTTCCACACTCACTCTGGATTTTTGCACACACCCAAGGCTCTCTTTTCACATCTCTGCTTCTGTTTTACCCTTCGAACAGTGAATTAGACATTATTTCATCAAGGAAGGCTTTTCTGACTACCCAAGACTCATAGGGACACCCCCGATATCGCCTTCCTTTGTCACCCTGTGCGTATCCCTACTGTACCTTTTGCATGCTGTGCATAATTACCTGATGATCTGTCCATTGTCCCTTCTAGACTGCCAGCTCCACAGAAAGGCAACTTTTCCCCTGCTATGTCCCCATTCCTAGTCTGTCATACTCTAGGAGCTCAATATTTTCTCAATGAAAATATTCCTTTCCCCAAGACTATCAAAAGACTACCTTGGCTTTTGGGGCTAACTTTTTCTGGTCAAATAAAATATATTATTAATGATGCCACAGCTTGGCCTGTGCGTGGTGCATCCGTTGACAGATGGATCTGACTGCTTTATTTTGCTGTAAGGAATATCCCTCCTTCTTCAAGAGCTCTCTCTCAAAGGCACTTCCATTACCTTAATATTTTATTATGCAGCCATTTTTCAGGGTATAAGGGCATTGTCTCTGTTAATCAAATGTCAGAGTAGAGTAGTCAAGGCTAGTGATTCACCTGGGATTCCAGGAATTAGAAAGCTTTGTTAACAGGTCATTTGAGCTGAGGCTATGTGATTACAGGTATTCAGTTCTACTTTTACACAAAAGACCTGTAAACAAATAGAGATCAAGGATTGCTAAAACATTTTCCAGGGGTGTCAGAGGGTCACAAAATTGAACATTCCGTTCACTTTCTTACATCCTATACATCTATAGGACCTAAGCTCTGCAGAATATTGAATCACCAGGTCAACGTCTGATCTCATCAGTCTGATAATTTACTACTGTCCAACTCCTGTAGATAGAGAAGCCTGCAGGATGCATACAAGCAGAGTATTAGATTACATCAAATACCCCATCCCCAACCACAGTGGACGCCAGAGAGATTATATGTTTGGCTCTAATGAATGCTCAGGGATGGACAAGGCCCTTGGAGGCTGAAGAGCTGCTTACTGGGAGTTTAAGGCCCACATGTCCTGCAGCCTGTCTACACATACAATGTGGCTGCCTGCCACTTACTGACTTTGTGGACCTTAGGAAAGTTACTTAAGCTCTCCATGCTCCAGTTTCCTCATTTGTTCAAAGGGGACAGTGACAATACCTATCTATCTCTCAGAGTTGTTGAGAGGATTAAATTAGCTGATGAGTTGCATAGAACGGTGCCTGACACTAGGTAAGCATCACAATAGATGTGAGCTATAGTTATGACCATAACAAGAAGGGTGAACAGACTTTATCTCTGTTTGAGTTAACCCTGCTGTGGTGACCATGATAAACAACAGAGCAACATATCTTGTGTAAATGGTGTATATTTCATCAGGACATTGGCTGTTTGACCCCCTGGTTTGCTGGCTTTAGAAAGGATCTAGAAATGAAGTGGTTTCACCAGTCTGACCAGGCCAGAGTGAGCTGTGGGAACAGGCTTTCAGAATGTGCCCCTGTGGTTTCAGGACAAGGGAGCCACAGGCGAGTTCTTTTGCTTCTCAGATCAAGCAATAGAGCATTCTGAACTCCAGCCAGTCCCAAGGGCTTCGTGATCTCAGCTCAGTCCTTGCTGCCAGCTTGAGTCCTCTGCAAACTGGAGCTGGCGTTGCAGATGCCACACAAGCTCCTTAGTGGAGCCAGTGAGACTGGATTCTGGGTGGCAAAGATTCCCTCTGGGGAGACTTGTGCAAAAGTATTTCTTCCCACAGAGTGTTTGAAGGCAGGTTGGCCCAGGAAGAGATGTAGTTAGAGAGAGCAAAGGAGGATGATTGGGGAGGAATTCAAAGCCCCTCTCACACCAAAATGAGCTCGGATGAAGATAGCTCAGTGGGAAGATGGGAGGAGACACACAGGTTTGGGAATTAGCACTGACAGGACTTGTGATAGATTCCATGGGGTAGGGGAGAGAGTGAGAATGGCTCTACGGCTTTTTCTTGGAGCATCTGGATGGCTGCACACCCCCTTTCCAGTCTGAGTAAGCTAGGGTGTCCGTGACAGCCCCATTGGACCCTCCACCATCACCCCGCTCATCAAACTCCCCTTCCCTCAGGACTGTCCCACTGTGCTTTAGAGGAACCAGGGTGACGGACACTTTGGGGTACCTTTCCTAGATGAAGTCTACTTCCATCCAGCAAAATCTCTAGCTGACTCCCCAGGGGAAGGTGCTGGAATGACGTCCATCCCTTCCCAGATGTAGGGTAGATGCCTACAGGAGAGGGGACATCAGCTCCTTCTGCCTCCCACAGAGCGTCCTACAGTGCAGTTTTAGAAACTAGGGTAAAGAAGACAAAGAGTGTGTCACTTCTGCCTGAACAGCTATCACAGAATTGTGGCTTAGCCCAGGCTATGCAAGAGAGGCTGCTCCCTTCACTTAGCCACATCTCTTCCCTGTGTCTGCTCCCTCAGCCAGCACAACATCAGCAAACCAAAAAGGATAGTCTGAAGGTCTAATCTGCAGAAAATCCTTTCAGATCTGGAAGGAGTTAGTTATGTTTCTAGAAAGCTTCTACATAATCATCTTTCTCTTTCTCCCCCCACCCATACACACACACACACACACACACACACACACACACACATTTTATTTACAGTCCAGGAAAGACCCATACATTCTGAATATATACTCCACCCTCCCCACATATTACTGTAAAATTCTAAAAAACCTACACATGCTTGTAAATAGATCACCCTTAAATGGAGCAAGGATCTCTGAATATCCCATGAGTCATGCAGCTAAAATGTCCCCCGGGAGCCCGAGTCGGCAGCACACATTTTCCCATAAAAAATTGAGTTCAGAGCTTTCCATGGCACCCAGCTCTATGCCAGGAAGAGCCCATCTGTGCGTAGTGGGGAAGCCATCAGTCAGGAAACCTGTGAGACCAGATGCTACGCCCTTCACCTGGTGGAAAGTCTCCCCCAGGAAGTCACTTAGGACAGCGAGGAGAGTCACGCTGCCAGAGCAGAAAGAGCAAATAGTCAAGGAATGCAGGCTCGGGTTCTAGTATAGGCTTTGTCCTGTGTTCCCCCAGGAAATATGCCTCTCTTCACCGGGCCTTTGTCACCTTATCTCTGAAGGGATGAGGCTAGACCAGATGAAATTCAACAGTGTCTGAGCTGCATATGTGCTGTACAAATGAAAAATATGTTTTAAAGCCCAGATTCAGCTCCATTCCTCAACGAGCATGCAGTCTTGTGCATGGATAACTATGGCACTTCATAGTTAGGGCCTGGGGCCCCCACGAAGGCGGAGAGCCACCCTTTCACATTTAAGAGGCTGAGATGCTGTGTCTCCCTGACTAGAGCAGCCTCAGGTTGGGGTGAGTGGAAGTCATAACACCACAGAAATGTCACAGCCAAGGGAGGGACCTGTGGGCTCTTCTCCTTTCACTATTGGCCATGGCTAAACTGTGGAGCTTCTAAATTCACACACGCCACCAGACACTGGGAACGTCCTGATGGGCATAGAAGAGGAGTACAAAAACACTCAGATGTGGCCCTGGCCTGAGCTGTCCCCCGCTGCTCTTCTCTCCGTGTCTCAGTCAAGCCAAGCAGACCTCAGCAGGGGATCGAGAAGCTGGGAGAAATCTCCTTAATGAGTTGGTGAGTGTCAGTCTGTCTGCTGAAGGGGTACTGGGGGTTCCCGGAGGAATCTCTAGCCCTCCTGGGGCCTGGTTAGTGGGATAAGCACTGTTTTCTATGGGGCCCCGGGCAGCCTCAGGCTGAAGGGTGGTCTGGGTGGTTCCTACCTGCAGGTGCTAGGTCTCACACAAGGCCCTTTCTCCTCCTACTCACCTGCTTTCCACCAGCTGCCTGCATCTTCCACATCTGTGCATTCAGCAATCATGGCTATCTACTAATTCCCACTTGGAGGAAACAGATGGGGCTTTATAGCCACTGCCTGCCAGCTCCTTCTGGTCCCACCTTAAAGCCTCTGCACCCCTCCTCCCGTCCCTCACTCTGGGCCTCATGAGGTCTGCCAGCCTCTTTTCCCAGAGGTGCAGCAAGAGCCCAAATCCCAAGCCGTATTCCTTTCTCCTCTCTGGTTTCCACTTCCTTGACTGACCTTTCTCCAAAGGCAGCTGGCCCGAGTCTCTTTTTTTCCTGTTCTTCCAAACTAAAATGTGTGACTATCACTCACTAACTCCATGACTGAGGTTTTTCTAGCCCTTAGGCTGATTAGCCACCAGTTGCTTGCACCCCCAAACCAGCTCACCCCTACTCAGAGCCCCAGGGCACTGACCTCCTGTGGACTACATCTCCCAGAATCCCCTGTAACTCGTTCCAATCGGGTTCAGTCAATGGGAGGCACCTGGAAGGGGGTGGGGGCTGGGAGGAAAGATAACTCAGGGTACTTCTCACCTATTCCATACCCTCTTTCTGCTTTGGGGGCGTCTGGGGCTTTTGTTGAGGCCCTCCATGACTCTGGCTTCCACTAGGCAGTGTCTCCTCTGTAGTTTCACTTTTCTCTGGACCGAAGTCACACCGTGACTTCCCCTCCTCCCTTTAGCCCTAGGGTGGTAATGACTTCCCACATTGCTGATCTCTGCGTGCTCCACCATGTGTTCCCATAACCCTGCCCACGCTTCTGTAATAGTCTCAGAGCCCTCTGGGGGCGAATCCTGTTTCCTGTTGTGACCATACGGATGCAATAGTCCTCCACTTTTAATTTCAGAGTTTGACTCACTGCCCTTTTAAAATTATATAATTTTTCCACTAAGATCACAAGAATGGATGCTTTGGTGTCAATATTATGCCCACTAGAAGTTCTAGAGGAACTCAAGAGAAGATAAATTCCTTGATAAAGCTGGGCATCATGGGAAGAAAAGACACTCTCTGAGAGACAAGATGAGAAGGTCTGCCAAGAAGTTTCTCCCATGATTGGCGGGAGACCCTGACTCCCTGATGAAAAGAAGCGAGGGAGAGCCCAGCCTTGGAAGAAGAGAGTGAGGCACAGTGATCCCAGATCTGTTTATTTTTAAGGAAACAAGACAAAATAAAACAAAACCCCTGAAAGAATCTATGTGCCTGCCACCCAAAATGAACAAATGCTTACACTTTTAAATTTACTTCAGATCTTTTTAAAAAAGAAACAAAACATTACAGAGTTAAAATACCCTATGTGCTCACACCAGACACCTGCTCCCTTTCCTTCCTTCCCAAAGTCACCACTGTGATGAATTCTACGTGTTCCCAGTCCTGTTTACAACTTCACTGTACATCCATGTATTGATAAACGGTATATAACAATGTTCCATGCTTTGAAACTTGTATGAAACATGGTATCATTTTCTACATATATTCTGCACCTTGATTTTATTACTCAGCACTGTGTTGTCTGCATCAGGCTTCTTTGCTCCATAGAGATTGGATCCATGCTTTCTAGTTGCTGTGTAATATTCCATCATATGGATGCTCCATAACTTACTCGTTTTACCCAAATTCCCACTGGTGGGCATTTTGTGGTTTCAGGCTTTTTTGGTTTCTGGAAGCAGTGTTTCTAAAACAAATACACAAGTTTCCCTAAGAAGGGAAGTGTTTCCCAGAAATGGAATGTTCAGTTCAGTTGGATATGTGTATTTGCAGTTTTATTAGAGTTTGCCAGAATTATTCTCCAAAATGATTTTACCTACCTGGTGAATTCCCATTCCCCTGCATTTTTATCAATACTTGGTATTGTCATAATTTTTCATTTTTACCAAGCTAAAAACACGAAATTGAATTGTACTGTTTAAATGGAATATTCCCATTTACTGGTGAGGCTCAGACATCTTTTCACAACTTTCACATGTATGTTTGATGCTCAGGGTTCTTCTGTAAATTGTTGGTTTAAAGTCTTTTCTCATTTTTTTGTTGTTGTTGGGCTTTTTGTCCTTTTTAGAAATTGACTTAAAGAATTCTTTATATATTTCTAATATTAATCTTTTATGACCTGACTTTTACCTTTTTTTCAGAAGTTTTAAATTTGACATTTTCCTTTTTGATTTCTGATTCTCGTGTCTTATAAAATAAACCCTTCCCTACCTCCCTGTCATAAAAACATTCTCACAAGCGTTTAGGTCTTTTAGCATCTGGAATTTATTTTTGGGTGTGGTGTGAGGTAGGAATCTAATGTAATTTTTTTCCACATAGGAATCCAGTTGTCTTAACATATTTATTGAATGGCTCATAATTTCCCCACTAATTTATAATGCTTCCTCTATCATACACCGGAGTCCAATTTATGTTGGATCTATTTCTGGGTTTTCTATTATGTTTTATTGATAGATTTGTCCATCTCTGTTCCATACCCTCCCACTCACTTTGTTAAACACATTAGACAAAACCCATAGCCTTTTATCTCCAATCCCCATTTCCACATTTCCCTCCTTAATTTTGTCCTGCACTCATCTATGAGCCCTATCTTCCCAAGAATCGTCATCACCTAATTTATTTTGTGCCTACTGTGTGCTAGACAGTGCTAACTACACACATATTATGTAGTTATTCCTCACGGCCCTGTAAGGCGATCTATGTTTGCCAATCAAGACACTGAGGCTCAGAGGTTGAGAAACTTGCCAATGTCATACAGCCAGTAAAAGACAAAGCTACAACTGGAACCCAGGTTTGTTTGATGGCACCCCATTTCCACTTTCTAGCCCTTCAAGACTTCCATAATCTGGTCCTCACCTGATCTCAGAATCTTTCTGTCTTTAAAATGGGTATAATAATCCTTCCTTGCAGAGTTGTTACAAGGATTATGTGAAATTATAATTGTGAAAGCACTTAGCACAGTGCCTACTACATAATAGGTACTCAATAAATGCCAGTTAAAGTTGAATAAAAAGTAGACAATAGTTGCCAAAGTTAAAAAAAAAAAAAGAAAGAAAGAAAGAAAGAAAGAAAGAAAGTTTACCCCAGCCCATTATCCCTGCTTTAGAATCCCAGGGAAGGAGGAGGGCTGGGCAAGAGTGGGTGGAGTGAATAGGGGTAGAAGTCTTTGGATAGTTCCACCTTCCACTCTGCTTCCTCTGGTTAGGGTCTCCCAGGAGCAACTGGAAGACTGGTGAGGGGAAGCTGACAAGGAAGGTAAACCCTTAGAAATCTTATTTCTTCCTGCTGAACCTCCGGGCTGAGGATCAACAGCTGCTCTGTATCTCTGGACCTACACAGCAAGCTTGGCTATTGAGTGGCTGTCATGAGGTTTCAGCCTTCTAGGCATTCAGAGCTGGAGCGGACATCTTCCCTCTCTGGGCTGCCTGAGGAAGGACTGGGGCCAGTCATCCCTTAGTGATTCCCATGGCAACAAGGCAACTGTAGGCCTCCCTCAGAGGAAGCAGGTGAAACAAGACAGCCCTTCCGGGCAGCTCTCTGACTAATGGGAACCACATTGACAAAGGAAGCTGATTGACTTGAGAAATCCAGCACAGCGCGCGGGCTCCCTTTAATGCTGGAGGATTATGGTCACTTGCAATTTTCTTGCTAATTGAAGTTTTTGTAGGAAAAGCAAACACACATATACACATGTACGCATGTATTTCCACGCTGATTCTATTTCAGAAGCAGTGGGTTGTACACATCGGTTACAGGCTTTCTTTGACTCCACCCCTCACATCTGCACCGTATCAACGACAGCTCCAGCTATGGCCCCAGGACACTCCACAGGGGTCAGAATAACAGGAAAACAGGAGTGGAGAGGACAGTGCCCTCTCTCCCTTGTTTAACTTGGAAATCCTGCCTGAGTCTTAAGAGAGGCAATATGCTGGGTCCTAAAAGAGGTGAAAATTACACCCAGTTACTCAGAGAGAAACCCAAAAGGGCTACAGCCGATTTTCCTTTGCTGGTGGTCTGGCTTGGGGTGTTGGGGCAGCAGCTTAGGGCCATGGATTCCTCTGCATACGACAATTTGGAAAGAGCAGGACTTTTTCCTTAAGCCATCCCACCTTGTCCCCCTAAATTAAGTGAGGACCCTGAGTCCCCATAACCTTTTTTATACGGGAGTAAAGAAGAACACTCAATCTGTGTTTAAAATTAGAGGTTTCAAGGAGAAGCTGTTCCTTAGAGGGGGACAAAGGGCCCCCCTTCCTTGATATGTTGACATGGCGGCATGCATAGTGGCACTCTATCTGCTGTCACACACAATCACCCACACTCCCAGACACACGGCAGTGTTTATATGCACACCACACTTCCATGGACATGACCAGGGCTAGGCCAATTCCGGGGCGCGGCCTCCCCAATTCTTCTGCGTTCGTGTAAGTGCCATCAGAATACAAGTGAGTGCCAGTTATGTATCAGGGAAGGAATCCACGCACAAGGACCATTCTTGATTGTTTGTAACAGATTAACTGTGATGCATTTCAATACTGATGGTGCCATCTTAGAGGCAGGAGATCTGATTTCTACTTCTAGTATTCGACCCTCAGTGTCCTTGGATAGAGCACTTCTCTGAATGCTGGTTTCCTCATCTATGAAAGTGTGAGGTCAGACTGGTGGCCTCTAGGGACACCAGCAGCACTAACACTCTTGAGGCCAAACTTCTTTTGTACTTTGTGTCTCTAGGCACGTCTAAGATCCCTGGAAATCAGGACTTACCAGAATTTCCAGGACTCTGACCATTCTTGCTGGGCCCTGTAACCTTTCCCCCATGGAAGTTTCTGTTTAGTTCCTGCCCCCTTGGATTAACAAGCAAGCTCTTGGTCTCCATCCCTAAAATTCTGCCCTCAGGAAAGGACATGATAATAGTGTGTACACTAAGGGGGGAGAAGGAGTTGCCTTTGGAAAGAAGTATGGTGCTTTGAACCAAAGGAGTGAAACCCTAATTGTGAAATTTTTAGCTGGAGAGTTGAAGGAGAAGATGTTTGAGATTGAGGATCCTAACTATACAGAGGCTTACCCTGTTGTTGATGCCTAAAATTTCATCATTAGCAAGTGAGTCCTCTGCTGAAACTATTGAGGGTTGCCTCCCACAAAAGAAATGTATTTAAGTTCAGAAGTCATTCAGGCCTTGGTGGGAAGGAGTTATTCAGATCCTTTTTTCAGTGCCTTTTTTTTTTTTAATTTTTTTTTTCAACGTTTTTTATTTATTTTTGGGACAGAGAGAGACAGAGCATGAATGGGGGAGGGGCAGAGAGAGAGGGAGACACAGAATCGGAAACAGGCTCCAGGCTCCGATCCATCAGCCCGGAGCCTGACGCGGGGCTCGAACTCACGGACCGCGAGATCGTGACGTGGCTGAAGTCGGACGCTTACCCGACTGCGCCACCCAGGCGCCCCTTCAGTGCCTTTTTAAATAAAGAAATGGAGGTGAGGCAGAAAGCTAAGGGACTTAGCAGCTAGGGATGTGAGAGGATTGTCCTCAAAGGAAAACACGACAGGGCAGGCTTGGGACCCCAGAAAATAAACTGCAAGTCCCACACAGTTTTGGTGAAGGCCTCTCCCATACTGGGAACTCCCTGTAGGGAGGAGGAGGGGCCCAGTGAAGGAATCAGAAGTAATTCCAGACCAGCACAGGCCTTAGAGATAAAACAAAAGAGGCTCCATTGAGTCATGCGATAGAGACGGGATGTACCCTTACCCAAAACTTGGTTCAGATGTTGAGACTGATGACACCATATATGCACCAAGGGGGTTATTAAAAAGATTATTACTCACATAAAGAAGCTTTCTAGATAGAGCAGGCCAGGCTCCCAAGGAGATCTGAAAAGGCTTGGGATTTCATGGTGGTTAGGGAGTGGGGCTGGAATGAGGGCTCCTGTCCCTACGGGCTCATGTAGCTTGAACTTCCCACTGGTGCTAAAGGAACAGGCACCTGTGCACCTGGCCATTCTCAAAAACTTGCACCAACACAGAACAGAAAAGAGGGTGATGGGGCTTGAAAGCTGTCAGCAGTCAAAAATCAAAAATTGTATTCTGATTTTTTTACAGGCCAGGGAGAAGCAATAGATTCTGTTTGTTTCCATGGCCTATCAAGGCAGTCCCTATTACCACTAGCTCCCAGGAACCCCAAGTCTCCCAGGTCTTCAGTGTTGGGCAAGACCAGAGTCACTTCAGCATTTTCATGTTATTAGACCGGGAACTTTTGTTCTTCCAGGAACTAGGGAAGCCTGTTAAAATATATTCTGAGACCACAGACCTCCTGGCCTACAGTGTGTGTGTGTGTGTGTGTGTGTGTGTGTGTGTGACTTTAAAGAACACTGGCTTTATCACTGACCCCAAGCTTCAGAGTCTTATACAATGAAATGAAACTCAGAACTAGTTTCTTTTGTGCCTGAAAAATTGAAATATGCTAAAGAGAACAGGATGGCAGCTTACTATATTTGTACTTGGTTGTGTGCTCCTAAGAGTTGATACTATTTGTTGTAGAACATGACCCAGCACAAAGCCAGATATATAGTAGGTGCTCAATAAACATTTATTGAATTGAACTAGTGAAGTGGTAACATATATCCATTCTTCTGATCCCATCTACTAAGGACAGGGTTGGGAAGGAAATGAACACTCCCCTAAACACTTACTACAGACACTTCTCGTGCATTATGGCATTTCATTGTCACTACAATTCCGAGTAAACATTGAAGTTCCCATTCTGACAGATGAGGAAAAGAGAGGCTCCAGGAGGTGAAATAAGTCTAAATAACTAGTGAGTGATGGGACCAGGCTTTCCCTTGAAGGCCAGCAGACCATGGTGCAGTCGGAGGCAGGGTAAGAGCAGTGCCTCAGAAGGGAGCCACCAGGCAGGAATGTCATTCTGTTCTTTTCTTCAGATGTTCAACTCTCCTCAACAAAAAACACTTCCCAGATGTTTCCAGGACCTGGCAAGTCTTCAGTCACAAAGTGAGGGATGATCTCACACCTGCAGGAGAACGGAACTATATAGCCTGACCTCTCTGGATTATGCTTTTCAAGTTGTTCAAGGGCCACCTGGAATAACCCTTGTCTCAGCTGTGCTGAAGGCTCACAGGCAGTACTTATTGTGAGGCAATATGTTTACCCCACCCAAGTCATAGGTCATGGCAAATTGATGGGTTGAATTGTGTCCCCTCAAAAGACCCGCTGAAGTCTTAATGCCCAGTACCTATGAATGTGACCTTATTTGGAACAAGGGTCTTTGCCGACGCAATCATGTTAAGATGAGGGTGTATTGAGTGAGTGTAGGCCCTTAATCCAATGTGACTGGTGTCCTTATAGGAGGAGGGCAGTTTGGACACAGACACCAACAAGGGGTAGAACACCGTGTGAAGTCAGAGCAGAGCAGACTGGAAAGATACAGCTGCAAGCCAAGGAACAGCAAGGATTGCCAGCTGCCATCAGAAGCTAGGAAGCAGCAAGGAATGATTCTACCCCATCTCTGTGAGAGCATGGCCCTACTGACTCCTTGACTTCAGACTTCTGCCTGGAGGAATCATTAAGAGAATAAATTCCTGATGTTTTAAACCCAGTCTTTACTCCTTTGTTAAGGCAGTCCTAGGAAACTAATGTAGAAAGTTCTTATGGGCAGCCTCCAAGCTCCTGATCCTGGCATCTTGGCCATCAGCTGCATAGGCTCACAGAGTCCATCATCAGGATGCCAGAGCCCCCGAGCCCTTCCCCAATCCTGTGAGACAAGACAGACCTCATCTCATGGGGCCCACATCTCCCAGGTGAGCATTTCATTCAACTCTTAGCTCAGAACATCCTTCACAAATCTGAGAAATACAACTTCCTGTTAATGTAAGCACCAATATCCTTGCTGTATTTATGCACTCCCCCAGTGTAGGTGGAGGGTCTAGGACATTTGCTCTGCTCTAGGTCTGGAGAACATTGGCTCTTGAGACTTTGAGTGGTGCATGGGGAAGAGGAAGAGTAGGAAAATGAAAAGAAAGATTTCAGATTCAGAGTCCAAATTCTAGCTCTGCTCCCCACCAGCTACATGACTTTGGGAAAGCCACTTGGTGTTAAAGCCTTGGTGTCCTCATCTACAATATGAGAAAGAGAATATCTGCACCATGAAGTTATTATGAGGACTAAATGAGATAATATACATGAAGTGCCTGACATAGAAACTAACCAATAAATATTATTACTATTACTTTTATATCATTGTTATTATTTCTCTTTATGTCCCTGAAATGGAACAGCCCACACCATGAATTACAGCATTATATGAGGGGAGAGACAGTTGGAAATGAGTTGTCTGCCAAGCTCATGTTCCAATTTCATGAGCATGGGCCCTCCCACTTGAGTTGGAGCTCCATAAATGGCAGGTGTTATTATTACCTTTTTATTATTGCTGTTTGAAGTCATGTGTCTGAACCAGATCAGGGCCATTAATAGCCAGGGTCAAAGTCCCAGACACCTGTGGTCAATTGCTCCCAATCTTTCCTCCCTGTATTAGGATTATATATCTACACCCTTTTCTATGCAAGGTGCACTTCCTCCCACTATGAGCAGAGTATGCCTTCTGCATGGCTTGTTTTGGCCAGTGGGTGGTTGGCAGATATGACATCAACAGAGGCTCCTGGTCTGGCTCATTCTCTTGCACTCTTGATAGTATCTATTAAACACTTTGTATGCGTTGGGCACTACTCTTCATTATCTTACTGAATTGTCACACCTCTGGAAGGTGGGTACTATTTTCATGTTGATTTTCACAGATAAGAAAACTGAGACCAAGAAAGATTAAGTGTCTTGCTCAAATGTACACCATTATGGACTCACAGTGAACCCAGGCAGTCTGGCATGCTTGACCATTACACTCCACCATACCATCTCATAGCCTGAAGAACTTGGTAGAAATTCCTCTGTCTAAAGACACAAAAAATGGGGCGCCTGGGTGGCTCAGTCATTTAAGTGTCTGACTTCGATTCAGGTCATGATCTCATGGTTCGTGGGTTTGAGCCCCACACTGGGCTCTGTGCAGATGGTTCTCCACAGAACCATGAGCCTGGAGTTCTGCTCCACAGAACTCCAGAGACTGGAGCCTGCTTCAGATTCTGTCTCTCTCTTTCTCTCTCTGCTCCTCCCCCACTCATGTGTGCGTGCTCTCTCTCTCTCTCTCAAAAATAAATAAACTTAAAAAAAATTTAAAGACACAAGAAGGTAATATCTACATTTTTTTTTGGAACACCTGCAATGTGCCAGGCACCACTCCATGTGTTCTATATATCTTGTTCCTCCAGCCCTATAACCACCTCTTGGGTTTTACAGATGAGGAAGGAAACTGAATCTCAGAAAACCTAAGTGGCTTGTCACAGTCACACAGTTAGAAAGTACAAGAGCTAGCATTTGACCTCAGATCTTAACTATCTGACCCTGAAACCTATAGTCTTTCCACCTTCTCACTCTGCTACACTGTGTCCTCTCTAAGCATATACTAAATTATGGGGGCCTCTGTTTTTCTCTGTCTAAAATGAAAAAAATCAGTCTAGAATTGATTTAATAATTTGATAAATTTTTAATGTTTATTTTTCAGTGAGAGAGAGAGAGAGAGAGACAGAGCATGAGCAGGGGAGGGGCAGAGAGAGAGGGAGACACAGAATCTGAAGCAGGTTCCAGGCTCTGAACTGTTAGCACAGAGCCTGACACGGAGTGGAGTTCAAACTCATGAGCTGTGAGATCATGACCTGAGCTGAAGTAGGATGTTTAACAACTGAGCCACCCAGGTGCCCTGAGAATCAAGAATTTAGAGCCTTCACCCACATTGGAGGAGTGTGCTGAGAAGAGTAGTGATCGGGTCTAGGTTTGATCAAGAGTTCATGTTAACCACAAACCTGTCTTAGTTTTCAAATATCTGGTAACTTTCTGAGAAGTGTGATGAGGGAAATGTATTACAAGCCCTAGCAAGAGAAGGTTGAGAATCAGTGAAGGTCAAACACTGGGATTAAAAAGCATCCTGGGAGAAGTGTGTTGGGGAGATGTGGGTCATCTGGTATGACTGACTGTGGGGCAAATGTTAGGGGGCCCAGGTAGGCTGACCATGGGAATTGTCAATTTGTCTGAGTTGGTGGTCCAGGCACCAGCCTCAGAGTAGAAGATTCCCCTTCCTCAGAGTTTTGAGTCTCTTGGGTTCTGGTAGATTGCTATTGGCCACAGCCAACAGATTGCAGGGTGTGTGGGGACATAAGAGAAGAGAAATGAGAGAAAATACATTGGGATATTTCCATCCTCTCTGGAGCATTAGAAGTTCCTTTGCCCAGTTCTTGAGCAGGAGCTACAGGGCTTCTCCTGAGGTGCTCTCTGCTCAGCTTCTGGGTTTCTGGATGCTTTGAGTTCATGTCATAAGCTACCAGTGGGAAAAAATGTGGTAAACTTGGCACTGGTGAGATTCTGTGGTATTCTGAATTCTGGTGTTCTTCCTCCATCTGCCTGCTGCTATTTAATTTTCTCAGACTTCAAATCATCTTCCATGCAGTCTATTCAGGCTTTATAGCTGTAGTCAGTGGGGAAGAAAGAGTGAAGCATACTTACTCTATCTCACATGGAACCCAACATATATATATACCATATGTTATGGTATGGTATATACATACCATATGTATTACCTATTTGAAGTTTAAATCTTAAAAAATGCTCAAATCATTTTAAAAAGAAAAATTACTTTCTACACAATTTATGTTTGCCATTATATCAGCAAGCACTGTGAACCCTGGAAAAAGGTGATTTGTGGCACCTGCCTCATGTGGGCCAAGAGTTTAAAGGCCTACAGTCAACCCTACTGTCCTGAGACAGCTTCGTCTTCCTTTCACAAATGGAAAGAAGTTCCAGGGGTGCCTGGGTGGCTCAGTCGTTTAAGCATCCGACTTCAGCTCAGGTCATGATCTCACAGTTCTTGAGTTTAAGCCCCGTGTCGGGCTCTGGGCTGACCGCTCAGAACCCGGAGCCTGCTTTGGATTCTGTGTCTCCCTTTCTCTATGCCCCTCTCCCCCACTCACACTCTGTCTCTGTGTCTCTCTCTCTCTCAAAAATAAATAAACATTGAATTTTTTTTTTAAAGAAAGAAGTTCCAGTCTCTTGACTATGAGTAATCAATCAGTAGGGACATTGGTTAGATTTGGGCCTCAGGATACTCATAGCCTCTGCCACATCACCCCAGTTGAGTCTTGGCAGAATATAGACGATGCAGGTCTCAGGGAGGGAAATGTGTTTCTTGAAGTATCTGATAAGATTCAAGTTGCACCGATTCTCTCCTAGTCTCCAGTGGGGACGTTGTTCAGGGATATAGGTGTCAAGCCAGTGAACACACCTGCCAGGTGCCCAGCTTACTTCCTAAGGGGAATCTTCCATAGCAGGGCTGCCTAAAGTCACACAGGTCCTTCAGATCCAGAGGGAAGGTGGGGAGAAGAAGTAGGACTGCTCCAGAGAAGCCACAGATTCAAGAATGAGCTGTGCTTCACTGATTGAAGGTAGTCCAGGAAATGAAAGGAATGTGGTAGGACTGATGAGCCAACTTCCCAACCCTTAATCACATCCAGCCATGACATCCTTGGGCCCACCTTTTTCTTCAGTCAGGAGCTAAATGAAGATCTCCATCACTTGGCTTCCTGAAGAGTTACTTGGTCGTGTGTGTGTGTGTGTGTGTGTGTGTGAAAAAGATAGAGAAAAATGAGAGACAGAGAGCAAGAGCATTTGGCTTGTCCACGTGTAGTGGTGAGTAACACACAGAGAGTTGGTACACTGAGGTTTTTTCTTTCCAGGAAGCAGCTTTTTTCATGTCAGCTTGGGCTCGGGGTGCTAAGACCCAAAAGGCTGAACCCTGACAGCAGCGGGGGGTGGGGGTGCCTTTTGTACAATTTTGCTCCTTTGTCTCCCATATATGGTAACATACAATCTGAATGGGTGGTCTATGTTACAGAGTCGTAAGGAAGGTCATATATGTGCACATAGCCAGGTTGCCTTCCCTTGTCTTGAGGCTTTGCCACATTCCCCCCCTTTGATGCTCAGACCCCCTATTTTGGGTCATAGAGCATCATCTTGGTTTAGGGGTTTATATTTCCATAGCATCATCACACGCATGGCCATTTTCCTTTCGACCATTACCTCAATGAGGTTGGAGACAGACTGCACGACCAGGGGAGCTAGGCAAGGTAGGATCAAGCCAGGTCCCCAAATCAAGAGGATAATACCTATGAGGGTTTTGAATCCTCCAAGAGCTGAAAACCATCCTCCAAATAACTCCTCAGTGTTCTATCCTTCTCAGGTCTGGACTGGGACACGACCAACCTTTTTCATTCGATGGTCTCCTCTATGACTTTTCCTTCATCACCGATCTATAGGCAGCAGCTGCTCAGGTTAAACTTTCCACAAGCTCCTCCTTCAGAAACAAGCAAGTAATCTAAGGCCAAGTGATTTTGATAGATAGCATTGTGCATTTTGGTTTGCTGCTTGACTAGTAAGTTAAGAGCTCTAGCAGTTTGATTATAATTGATTATAATTTCTACAACTGCTTTGCAGTCTGATTATGCGGTTTAGCATGTAAATGGGAGTGCGGTAGCCCCAGGGCCCATCCTCTGCTCAGGTGGCAAGGCCATAATATTGGACTATATGCTCAGGAGGCCATTCACATCTTTCCAATTGCCAATTTGTAGGGCATATCATTTCCTTTGAGTCTCCCTGTCCATACACTTGGACTCCCAAAGGTTCCCTTCTGGCAAGTGGGAGCAGGAAGAAAGATGGACGAATAGTCCCCAGCACACGTGACCCTGAGCAGGCTGGGGAAAGTACTGTATAGGCTGTCCTTCAACACATCCAGTATAGTCCACCTGGGCCCGCCATTCAATGGCTGCATCGACATTGTCCCAGGCCTCTCAGAGATGAAAGAAGTTAGACAAGGGGTGGGGATTGGCTCAAGGTGATCTGGGGATCTCCACCATTGGGTTTCCCAGGTGGCTGAGTTATAAAATCTTTGGCCTAGGCACGTTAAACTTCCAATGGCAATGCTGAACTTTCTTCCCCATCGGGCAAGGCAGTTTTTCCCAATACTCGAGGTTTTGAAGAGCCACACCCCAGTAGTAGGACTGGGGTATTCTGTTACATTATAAGGTTCTTGGGGATCTAATTCTCTAGCCTCCCATGGCCTTTGATACCCCTGTGTTGGTTCCCCCGCATACACAGCAGGAAGAGATCTTCAGAGTCTGGCTATAGTCTCTGCTAGAGCTAGAAACGAGTTCCTTGCTGTGACTGAAATAGAGGGGGGGCTACTTCTCATTTCTTCATAGGAGTGGGAGACTTGATGGGATATGGTTGGATGGGCAGTAGTGACTCTCTTGAAATATAGCACAGTCCCCGGGTCTCTGCCTCACTTATGGACCCGGAGCCAATTCAGGTGCCCCATTGTCATTTAGAATCTCCTGGGTTAATTAACAGGGTTACAGGCCTTTGATGGACAACTCGATATAGCAGCCCCCTTATGAAGGAGCACTGCTGTGCTTTCTTTTTCCCAAGTAGTCCATGAAACACAGCTCCAACTGGGGCATAAAACTTGGGTGTATAGGCACATAAACTGTTTTCCTCACACATGTATTTGTCATTGAGTCAGTATTCCTGCTCCCAATCTAAGCCTCCCCATGGCATATCAAGAGTCCTTGGGCCCTCTATGACAAGTACCCACTTTTTTCTTCTGACAGATGCTTCTGGACCAATACTTATAACCTCATATACGTCAAACAGCATTGACACCGGTTGTTTGGGGTTAGTACTTTGTGTCCAGCTGACAAAGCCCCCCCACCCACCTTCTCGGTAGGATTGGACTTCTAACCAATTTTCACTGGGCAGTATTGTGGGTCAAAACAAGTGTATTGACTCTCCCATTGGCAGATAGAGTAGGTGATCTTATTGTGTGCAGGTCCCCAGGATTGTCCTTGGCACGAGAAGTGGGTATGGTATAGTAAGGTCCAAGTGACTCCCTGGCCTGACCCGGTTATGTGAATACATTGGTCACATGATGAGGAATCTAGGTCTACAGAAAAGGTCCAGATTAGAAGCAACCGATACCAACAAAGCATCCTATCCATAAAAGGAAGGTAAGTGCTAACGAAATCTCTCACCACACTCCCAGCCAGCTGGGGAGTCCTCTGCCAATCCTATGGTGAAAAGTAGAACAAGAAACACAATAACAGCGAGACACAGGGGGTGGCAGTGCATCACAGTAAGGAAACAGGTCTAGAAAATAAGGACAGGTTATTTGTTCCACAGGACCGTCGACTTCTCAAGCTTCTGCCGTGTGTAGATTAGTCAGCTTCTGGAGTGACTAAAGCAGGGCTGTGGTCTCCCACAGCCTCTGGAGTCGCAGATTGCTTCTTTTGTATGGTCACTTGGCAGGGCGTTGATGGATCAGGAATGCACTCCCAGTTTTAAGATGACTGTTTCACTCTGCTGTGGTGAATCCAGGGACCCACCTTGGCTACGTTTTCTGCAGTAGGGGTGGACAATATGACAGTGAATGGGCCCCTCCGGAGGGGGTATACGGTTTGGACATTCCATTCCTTCACCCATACAGCATCTCCTGGTTTAAAGGGGTGAGCATCTGTGGTCAGACTCACAGGTAACCAGTCCCTAACCCAGTGGTATAAGGTGGTCAGGGGAGAGCCAAGGGTCGCATTTGTTACCTTAGGGTTAGATTGCCTATCTCATTTAGATCCCATCTTATGCCCTTGATAATGGGGGGAGAGTGCCCATAAAGGATTTCATAAGGGGAGAACCCCGTCTGCTTAGTGGGGCTACACCTGATTCTTACAAGGTGATTGGCAATACCTGGTCCCAGTGTAGGTGGGTTTCCTGACACAGTTTGCTTAACAGCAGTATCAGGGTTAGTTTTTACCACCTTGTCCATATGCCGTGTGCAACTTCCAGGTGATCTTTAACCCCTTCACCACCAGCCGCACCACCTCAGCCACGAATGCAGGACTGTTATCTGATCCAATAGTGATAAGGATCCCAAATTGAGGAACGATTTATTTTAGAAGTTGGGCCAGTTCATGTGTCTTTTCTGTGAGAGTAGGGAAGGCTTCCACCCAGCCCAAGAAAGTGCACACAAAGACCAACAGATATTTACAGCCTCAGACCCAGGGAAGCTCAGTGAAGTCCACAATCATATTTTCAACGTTTATTTATTTTTGGGACAGAGAGAGACAGAGCATGAACGGGGGAGGGGCAGAGAGAGAGGGAGACACAGAATCGGAAACAGGCTCCAGGCTCTGAGCCATCAGCCCAGAGCCTGACGCGGGGCTCGACTCACGGACCGCGAGATCGTGACCTGGCTGAAGTCGGACGCTTAACCGACTGCGCCACCCAGGCGCCCCCGCAATCATATTTTCAAACGGGGGTCCCCTGACACTCTGCACCCCAGGGGTGGCCTTGGGTCCCTGACGTGGGTTACTCCCAGCACACGTTTCACATTGCTTGCATATTGCCCGGGCTGTGCTGGAGAGTCGAGGGATGTAGAAATAAATGTTGGCTCAACATAGTCTCAAGAGCTCTCTGGCCAGTATGGGTTTCCTGATGGAACTGTTTGACAAAAGCTGGAGCCAGGGCCTTAGGAATTGCTACTTGCAAATCTCCACCATCCACCTGGGAGGTAGTTTCCATTTTCAGTCTTAAATCAGGTACTCTCATCTTGTGAGTAATTGGGGTGCCATTCTCCAGTGGACTAGGGAACAGTGCGGCCCTTAAAGCTGCTGATTCCACTATTTCTTCAGAAGCCACAAGCTTTGCCTCTCAGTCTGCCTTATGGTTTCCTGTCCAGTCCTGGTGTCTCCCCTTTGATGTCCCCGACATGCATGACTGCCACTCTTTTAGGGGCCCTGCTGAGAATTTCCCAGCGGCAGAGGGCACTCATTTTCCCAGTGGCCCTCCTGACAACAGCGAGAACACTGGTTCCATCCTAACTTTGGTCCTGGGTGAGATGATCCTCCTCGTTGTTCCCCTTTCTGGCCTCAGCCCTGTCCCCGTGGGACACCTTTCCAGGAGCGTTCCAACCACTCCATCAAGGCCGCAGCTAACAAGTCTGTGCTTTTCTGCATCTTCCGGTGTTCCCTCCATGCTGCCTGGTCACGGTCGACAAACACCTTAGTTGCTACTTCCAGCAACTGACTGGCATTCAGGCCAGCGAAACCCTCTAGCCTTTGCAGCTTGTGACAGATGTCCCCTTGGACCTGACCCATGAAAGCCACATTGGCCATCCACTGGTTAACCGGTGGATCAAAAAGGGTGTAGAGATGAAATGTCTCATATAGTCTCTCCTAGAACTGGCTCGGGCTTTCTGGAGCACTTCTGAAGTTTTACTCATATTTATGGCCTTTTTCTCCCCTTCCTTCATGCCATTTAGAAGAGCTTCTTGATACCTTTCAGTCCTTGTGAGCCCTCCATCTACACTTGAGTTGTTTGGTTCCTGATTGGGGTCCTCCCCAGGGAAGTGAGCCTGCGCATAAGCCTAGGTGTCTAGCATCCCAGCCGGGGCATTCTCCTCTAACCATTTTAGGGCCACCTGGGTAATTTGGTGATGTTCCTCCGTGTCAAAGAGGGTCGGGAGGAGTTGGCGGCAGTCCATCCAAGTAGGTTAAGGGGTTTAAATTATGGACTGCATTAGTTCAATCATAGCCTGGGTCTTCTCCATATAGAGAGAGTATGGTGCTTCCAATTTAGGAGGTCTGTAGTGCAAAGAGTTGGTACACAAAACATGCTGGCCTCCTCAGATCTGACCTTCCTGATCATAATAGATGGGTCTCCTAGTTTCCCCCAGTGGCATCTGTAGGTCTCCCCAGTGTGGGTGCAGAGAGGGACTGTCTCCACTGGCCTGATCTTCTAGTCACCTTCCAGGAGGGGTGTATGGGGTTTGGAATGGTGGTCCAAGTGAGCTGGTCATGTCCGGAGAGGCCAGTGGTGAGGCCTTCGGACTAGGGGCAGGCTCACGTGGGGTTTCAGCAGCCGAGGCGGCCGGAGGCACAGGTGGCGGTGAGGGGTACAGTGGAGCATATGGCAGTGGGGTCCCCTCAGTCTCTCCTGACAATATGGGTTTTTCAATTTTTGGCTGGCATATGGAGGTCGCTGTGACATAAGCCATCATAACTTTACAGCTTTCTTCAATACAGACTATTAGCCAAAGCAGCCAGGATAGGACCAGGTCTTGCCAACAGTTGATGGAAGGAAATTGGTTGGGGTGGCCTGGATCCCCCAAGCTGACCCTGAACACTCGGCCAACTAGTTCTTCATCAAGTGAGCCCTCGGAGGGCCAGCCCACCCTGAACGATGGCCAATCAATTTCACAGAATGTCCAGAGCTTTCCAGGAGTTAATTTCACACCATAATTTTCTGAATATCCCTTCTTGAAATCCTCAACATACACTATAGGGGAGTCTGTTTACTCTGCTTTCCACCCATTTCTGCCCCCTTAATGTATAACTTTCATACACAAGAGAGGAAACAGGGAGAAGGGAGGGACTAATTTGGAGAGGATGCACACTCACTTCTTCCATTTCTGGCCGCTGTCCCTTGGAGATATTTCAGGCACGTCTTAGCATTGGTGGGTTTGGTATCAAGCCTTGACCCAGATCAGACTCTTAAGGAAGTCTAAGGCTGCCCTGAGCCATATGAGGTTGCCACAGAACTGTAGATCGGGACTCAACACTCGTTTCTGCCCATTGGTCAGTTCGGAACCTTTCCACTGTACATCTCATTCACACAAAGTCACGCAGGGACCCCAACCCACTGCCCAGTACCCAGTGCCTTAGAGCTGTGGTTTCATCTCTTATGGAACTACTCAGGCAACCTTGGGAGGTGATCAGGCTCCCCTTCTGCCTCTTAGAGGCAGGTCTACCAAGACGAACCAAGGTTCTTACCAGTCTGATGGGCAGAGCTCCCTGAGCTAGTTCCTAGGCCATACCAGGTTCCTTTGTGCATCCGGGGCCCTTGCCTCAGTGCACCAGGAGGGGCTAGTCTCCTATAGATCAAGCAGTCTGCTAGCACCAGGTGAGATCGCCCCTCCTGGTGCACTGAGGTTTGAACCCCAGTGACAAGGGAAGTGAAACACCGTCTCCACATCCCGGACAAGCTCCCATGTAATGTAGTGGTGAGTCACACATAGAGAGTCAGGACACTGAGGCTTTTCTTTCCAAGAAGCAGCTTTATTCTTGCGGCACAGGCTCAGTGGGCTAAGACTCAAAAGCACAGTGGGGGGTTGCCTTTTGTACAACTTTTGCTCCTTTGTTTCCCATATATGGTAACATACAGTCTGAATGGGTGGTCTATGTTACAGAGTCGTGAGGAAGGTCACGCAGGTGCACATAGCCAGGTTGCTTTCCCTTGTCTTGAAGTTCTCACCACATTCCTTAGGGAGGGACTCTACCACATCCTCTTCCCTACTGGTTTTTTCCTGCATGTTTAAGATCAATACCATGGATAGTTAAGAGCTTGGATCCTGAGTTAGATCTGGATTCATATTTTAACTCTACCATTTACTAGCTGTGCCTCAGGCAAGTTTTTTACATGTCTTAAGCTTTGGTTCCCTCATCCCTAAGGTGGACACAAGAATAGTGCTCAGATTGCGAGAATAATATGAGGTAATATGTATAAGGCCCCTAACCTACTGCCTGACACATAGTGTGAGTTTATGCTCAATGAGTGATAGTTATCTTTATCAACATCCTCCTCCTCATCATCATGAATCATCATGATCATGATTATGATAATGATCAGGAAGGCTCTACTTCCTTCTCTGGCCTATTTAGTATTGGGAGGGCCAAGGTTGGAAAACACACTAATTGAGCATCACCTGCCAACAGGTAGCCTGCCCTCAAAATCGGGAGGATAGGATATCTCTTAATCAGGTGGGCTTTGGCCTCCTCGACTACATTGGTCTTTTGCAATCCTGTCAGAGCTCAGATATTGGCATGAAAACCCCACTGAGAGCCCTGTGGAGTTTTGGGGTGAGGTAGACATGACGAAGAAGCTGGGGCATAACCACATCTAGAGAGGCTCCAAGCCCTGGCTGCTGGAGACATCACTGAGCCCAGGTTTGTGGGTTTACTGGGTATTAGTCTCTGCTGGTCTGCTCTTCACCTCACTCCGGTATGGGTATTATAGGGGAAATCATGGTTTAAGTAAGTCAGAGTAGCTCAGGGGTTAATATCTGAGAGGCCTCCAGAACAATTAGAGTCTGGATTCCCAGCTGCTAAAAAATTCCTACAAGGAAAAATGGCCTTCATAAATATGTTAAACTTTGATATTCCCCCAACAATGGGCTGATCTGTTGGCATAACTTCGCTAAATGCAGCCACTGAGATACATAAGCACTATTTGACCATTGGGGAATAATTAGCTTAGAATGGTTTTTAGCAGGTTTCCTCTCAGGCCCTGGAGTATTAGACAATGCCATTATTCTACTCAAAAACTTTGTTCTTTGCTAGTTTCACTTCAAGTAGAGCAAATGCTGCAGAAACCTGCATCAGGCCTCCTGAATTCCTCCCACACTGTTCTGGCCACCTTGGTTAGCAATGACCTGGGGTTCAGCTGGGAATTTGCCTCCACCCTCATTCCTCCGTCAAGTGCCCCAGGACTGGAGAACTGGACACAACAGCTCCAAAAGTCACAGGTGCAGGGTCACCCACACCACACTCTCGTACCCCTCAGGATAATCAGATTTTCAATTTCTTTCATTCTTAAGACAAAATTATTATACAAGGTAACACATGTTTACTGCAGAAACTTTTAAATATACAGAAAAGCAAAAAGCAGAAAATACAACTCATAATCTTATCTCCCAGTGATAACCACCACTAATATTTTGATATCATCTACCCATCTTTCTATATATTTAAAAAATGATAATAATCCCCTATTGTTAAACACAGGTTATTTTCAGTGTCCTGCTAAAGAATTCCTGCTACCATTTTTGTTCACATCTACTATTATTACCTCAGGATGGACGTTATTTCAAGGAGTGTCATTACTGAGTTTGCACAGTTTTAAAGCTTTTTATTCAAGCTGACCTCCAGAAAAATCCTATCTATATACTCTCATTTCAGCAATGTATGAGATTGCTTGTTTCCTCCAACTCTTCCAAGTACCAGGAATTGTAATTTTTTTTTCGAAAGTTGTAGTTTGATACATGAAAATGTTGCATTCCTTTGATTATTGGTTAAGTTGAACGTGCTTTCATGGGATTCTTGGTCCCTTGAATTTCTTCATCATGAGTGACCTATCAATATCTGTTATTCATTTTCCCATTGGGTTTTCTTTATCTTTTTCTTGTAAATTTGTAAAAGCACACATATAACAAGGAAATCAATCTTCTGTCTATCATGAGAGTTGGAAATTCTTCCCTCAGATTGTTGTATGTATTTTTAATTTTACTATTTTGGCGGGGGCCCACATTTCTACTCCAGGGGCCCTGAGAAGTGTATTCTGGCCTCTGAACTCCTGACACTTCTCCCCAGTCCCACCTACATTACTGATTACTTCATTAATAGTTTTGAATCTATTTGCTTTCCATACTCAATCTGGGTATTCAACAAACATATTTGGCTCCTCTGCCTCGTGCAGACACTTGGACTGGGTGCTCAAGTGAATTGTTACCAGTTTATAATGTCTCCGGAAAAACCTGATGGGCAACTATGAGGGTGAGAGCCAGTATTTAGTTATTACCTCCTGTGTGCCAGGTCTGTGCTGGGCATTGTGTACTCCTCCCGATTTAACCCCTAGAACAACTTTTGAGGTAGGTATTTTGGATAGGGAATTTGATACGTCAACTTGACTTGGCTAGGGGATGCCCATGTATTCGGTTAAACATTATTTCTCGTGTGTTTGTGAGGATGTTTCTGGATAAGAGTAACATTTGAGTCAGTAGACTGAGTGAAGCACATTGCTTTCCCCAATGTGGATGGGCTTTATCGAACGTGTTGAAGGTCTGAATAAAATAAAAGGCTGAGTAAGAAAGAATTATCTCTCTGCTGAACTGTCTTGGAGATGGGACATTGCTCCTGCCTTCAGACTTGGATTCAGACTGAAACTTATACCATTGTCTTTCCTGGTTCTCAGACCTTTGGATTTTGATGGGAACTATATACCATTGGCTCTCCTGGGTCTGGACGGCTCAGCCTCCATAGTCACATAAACCAATTCCTTATCATAAACATCTTTAGTTATATGTACATATATGTATGTTTATACTTGGAAAGTTTTATATATATAAAATTTATATATGTGAAATCTACACTTACATGACATAAATCATATATCCATAAACTTCTATAAATTATATTATATATACATGTACAGATATATATTTATATGTGTGAAAATTTGAATATATGAAGACATCTATAATTATATAGCATATAATATACCCCACACACACACATCCTGTTGTTTCTGTTTCTCTGGAGAACACTGCCCCCATTTAAAAAAACTTCTTAAGTTTATTTATTTATTTTGAGAGAGAGAGTGTGTGAGCAAGGGAGGAGTAGAGAGAGTGAGAGATTCCCAAGCAGGCTCCACACTTTCAGCATGGAGTTCAATATGGGGCTTGAACTGATGAACCATGAGATCACGACCTGAGCCGAAACCAAGAGTCGGATGTTTAACCAACTGAGCCACCCAGGCATCCCTAATCGCCCCCATTTTAAAGATGAGGATATGGAGTTTCAGTCCAAACCCAAAGAGTTTCAGTCACTTAGCCTAAAGTCACCCAGCTGGTAAACAACAGAATGGAATACTTGTCTGGTGCCGAAGCCCATGCTTCTTGTGTTCCACATGGGTTCTGGGGACGATGTACTTTAGCAGGGCTGGGACCAGAGGAGGCAAATGAGGTGGGTTATGCAAGTGCAGAGTCAGATCTTGCCTTTACTTAGAAATTTGATGATTTTTGCAACATGGATTTTTTTGACATTAATTTTTATTTAATAAATATATTGCATTAGGGGCACCTGGGTGGCTCCGTTGGTTAAGCAGCTCACTCTTGATTTCAGCTCAGGTCATGAGCCCATGAGAGACTCTAAGGTTGTGAGACTGAGCCCTGTGTCAGGCTCTGTGCTGAGTGTGGAGCCTGCTTAAGATTCTCTCCCTCTTCTTCTGTTCCTCCCCTGCTCAGGTGCATTCTCTGTCTCTCTTTCTCTCTCCTTCTCTCTCTCTTTCTCAAAAATACACACACACACACACACACACACACACATATTGCATTAAAATATAATTTATCATCAGTGTTAAATTTTTTGCCCCTCCCCTTTAAATTTTGTGCTCAAGTGAGTACCTCGCTGACTTCACCCTAAAGGGAAAGAACATCCATCCTTTTCAAAGAAATTAAAGTGTGTACTGGGGGAGAGGGAGGTTGGTCAGCTGAGTGCAGAACGGGGCAGGAGGCCTGGGATCACACCCAGTTCCCACAGTGACTCTTGTGTATGGCTCTGAGCAGCATGTTGGCCTTCCTGTGCCTCTTGCCCTGTCCATAGCAGATCGGCTTCCTCCTGCCTCAGAAACAGGCCTGGAAAACGAACACGGTGCTTAGTATGCCCCTTGTACATAAGAAAGATGTTCCACATAAATGCACACGATTTTGACATTTGGTGATGAGCAGCCTTCTGAACTATCACAGTCTGTATGTCCTTTTGTTTAAAAGGCACAGCCCCTTCCCAGCCCAGGCCCCTAGAAGGCAGGGGAGGCAGGAGGCAGGGGAGGCAGGGGAGGCAAGAACTTCCTAAGCGCAGGATGATGGGAGAAGAAGCCTCAGGATCCAGGCTGCCTCCTCCAGCCCAGAAACAGGCCTTCCCAGGAGGATCTGTGTTTCTAGGATAGGTGAGAGAGGGGTCTGGCTCGGGGACCTGAGGGGAGGCCACTTTTCAGCTCCCTGACCTGTGAGACCTGCTCAGGCAGCTCACTGAGGTGGGGTCTGCCCAGTTTCTCTCAGGGCTCCCACATTCCCCATCCACATTCTAACCCTGCTCCAATCTGAGCCACATTCCCACTCCCCCTGCCTGGAAGGCAGCCTGATAGCTAATCGCATTCCCTCCCACTGTGTCCACTCCAGCGGCCACATGACTGAGGGGAAATGGCAAGAAACAACTCCTGAAACGGGGCCCAACTGATAGGGCCCAGTTCCTGGAATCACAGCAGAGAGCCGGCCTGCTAGGGTGGGGGCCAGCCTTCCCAGGGTTTGGGCTCTGTCCTGCATGGCGGGGTTTCAAAGTCCATGCAGGCCCCAGCTGGGCTGCCTGCCTCCCACAGAAGACAAAGAAATCCAGGCTCCAAAGCCTTCTCCTCACCCAGGAAGACTTCCTTATACCACAGACTGAGGCGCTCTGCCGGCTCCTGACCTCCCCAGCCCAGACCCTCTCCTCCCTCAGGGCACATTCTGCCTTTAAAAAAAAAAAAAAATCAGACAATTTATAAAATTTATTCATATTTCACCTTTTAAAAGTCAGAACACAACAAATTTCACTTTCTGGAAAGTCATCTTATTGGAAATACACGAAGTGCACTTCATACAAGGAAATGGGTATCTTGGTACCACCAGTGAGAGGGACACACCCTCACCAGTGCCCTCAAATGAAGCCTTCGTGAAATTTCCCTTCAAACTTAGACCTCTCAATTCAGGGAGGTCTGAGTGAACTTTTCTTCCTTTCTCTCTCTTTCTTTTTCTTTCTTTCTTTCTTTCTTTCTTTCTTTCTTTCTTTCTTTTTTTTTATAGAGAGAGAGAAAGAGAGTGTGAGTGGAGGAAAGGCAGAGAGAGAGGGAGACAGAGGATCCGAAGCAGGTTCTGTGCTGACAGCAGGAAGCCCAGAGCTGGGCTTGAACCCACAAACTGTGAGATCATGACCTGAGCTAAAGTCCAGATGTGTCACCGAATGAGCCACCCAGGCTCCCCTGAGTGAACTTTTTCCGGAAATTACAACGAAGACGCTGCCCTTAACATTTGGGCCCTCCTAAGCAACATAACCTTAGAAAAAATTGTATGGCTGCCAAAGGGCCCTCTCTTTGCTGGTTCCCAGGCATCTGCAGCCCCTACTGGCAGGTAGGGGGAGGCCCACACCTGCCGTGCACACAGGCCAAAAGCTCTCTGTCACTTACAACCTCAGCCACTGGGCAGAAAAACTTTCCACGTTCAGAGAAGAGAGGTCTGATGTGAAAAAATGAACCTAAATCCACATGCCTTTCAGTCAATCAGAGGTTCTGTTCCTACAGATTAGACTGACAGCTCTTAGCCTTGTATTTATTAATATTCGCGAAACATGGTGAACGTCAAGATTCTGACCAGGCAGAATATGGTCAGCAGGGAATTTGTCTCAGCCATCTCTCATGGTGATAGCTGCCACTTGCTAAGCAATTTCTGCATATGCATTATTTTATTTGCTCGAGCCCTGGGAGGTAGGCACTATTAACATTACCGTTCTGAAGAAGGGGAGACTGATTCTTCGGGGAGTAAAGTAACTTGCCCAAGGTCACTGGTATGTGGATGAGGTAAGACTAGAGCGTATGTCAGTTGTTGAGCAAAGCCCATGGGTTGAAGCAACAAGCCAGAAGTGTCAGATGCCAAGGACCACAGGAGTTAGGCCAGAAGTCTAAATGAGAAAGGATGAACAGATAGGATCTCTGGTGAGTAGGAGAGGTATGTCTGTCTGAGAGAGCTGGCACCCCACCCCTCTCGCTGATTTTGCTGGGTGGGAATGCAGGCCCACAGCTGTCAAATAGATTTTTTAGAAGACCTTGAAACTCACATTTTTAGGTAAAAATGCCTTGGGGCGCCTGGGTGGCTCGGTCGGTTAAGCGTCCGACTTCGGCTCGGGTCATGATCTCACCATCCGTGAGTTCGAGCCCCGCGTCGGGCTCTGTGCTGACAGCTCAGAGCCTGCAGCCTGTTTCAGATTCTGTGTCTCCCTCTCTCTCTAACCCCCTCCCTGTTCATGCTCTGTCTCTCTCTGTCTCAAAAATAAATAAACGTTAAAAAAAATGCCTTGATATCTATAGTTTGGCAGCTAGTTAAAAATAAAAGGAAAACAAACAAACAACAGCATTATGCATGCTAAACAACAGAAGTCTTCTCTTTGGGTCAGATATAGCCTGTGAGCTAGCAGTTTGCAACTTCTTTTCCATGCGGTTGCATGACACTGTGCTCTGTGTATGTTAGGTGCACATTGAATGTTTGTTACATTAACTAGAAAGTAAACCCCAGCCCTACTTCTAGGGACAGTTGTATCTGGGGGGGGGGGGGGAAGGTACCATTTCATATATTCTTTAGGATGTACAATGGTAAATGACATGGCTCCGGTTGCCCGTTGGGACAGCAGATGGACAGTCAGATACTCATATAGACCAGGCTGGTATATTTATCAGATGCTCTGAAATGAATCCTCCTGTCAAGTGTCAGGGTGAGATCATATGCTGGGATGAAAGGCATGTTTACATGATGCTTGGCCCCACAAAGACTTGGCCTCTCTGAGCTGTACTCATAATGTCCTCACCCCTTACCTGTGGAAAGCAGCCCAAGACTCAGTCCTGGACCTTGGCAACTCTCTCTCTCTCTCTCTCTGTCTTGTCCTCCAGAAAGCATGGATCTCAACCCCTCTCTTGGATTTAAATGTCACCTCTACATCTCACCCAAGCCTGAAGGCAAGTTCACTATCCTTCTCCCAGAATCAGCGTGCCCACCCTCCAGCTGGCCTCATTTCAGTCACTTGCACTATCACTCTTCTGTGTGGGCAGCTCCAAATCCCAGCCTCATTCTTGAATCTTTCTCCTTCCCTCCTTCATCAATCAGCCCCCAAACTCCAGCCAATATCTCATTCCACCTCTCAACACGTCATACCTGGCCGTTGCTATATGCTCTTAACTGATGTAACTGGGATAATATTTGGAGATATTAACTGAGGCTCCCCCCACCCATTCCTTTCTTTTCCCCCCTGTGGCCCTCTACCATTCAAACAAGATTGTGAGGCATCCACCCATTGTTTCAAGAAAGCATTGTTAGAACTTAATGGAACTGTCAAATTCTTGGCTTTTGAATTGCAAAAGCCAGTCATCAGTCTTGAGGATGGGGTGGGGGTGGGGGGCTCACTCAGAGGAAGTTCCCCATCACACCCTCTTCTCTCCCAGGAGATAGAGTCCTATGCTGGTCCTTGGGGAAGGCTCAGAAGAGGAGAAATTGGAAGGTTTCTGAGAAAATTTGTGCCTTTATCCCACACCCAAGCTAGGCCCTAGAGAGATTTGGGAGGCATTTTAGAGGAGACAAATATATGTCTCATTTTCCAGGAGGGGGCCCAGCATAGCCCAGGTGCTGAGTAGAAATTGCTACATAGGGTCTCTGGAAGATAAGACCTCAGTTGTCCTCCCAATATCTTGTGAACCCCAAGATGGAAGAACAGTCAGATTTTCTTAGGTTCCCAAAAGAGGAACGAAAGAGCTAGATGCCAACGAAAAAAAAGGCCCTCTGGATGAAAGTGCAAGAGGCTATACACAGTTGCAACCTCCTTGGTTACTTGACTGGGGACTTGCCAGGAGGAGCGGTTGGGGTGCATCTCAGCCAGTGGTCAGATGGCATATGACCACCAAGAACCTGATTCCCCTTCTCAACTCTCCTTCTCCCTTCCTCCCCCAGTTCCCTATTGTAGCACTGACATAAGACCCTAGAATTCAGACATAATCTTGGGGGTGGGGGAATAGGCAAAATCTGAATTGATAGAGATTATTAAATCAATGCTCTCACCCCCCAAGAAGAGAAAATGTAATATGGGCATTGTAGAAAAGTAAAGTTGGATTTCTTACAACTTGATCTTGTGTCCTAAAATTTATGATTGTTCCTTGCCTCTGTTCTCTCCATATTCTAAACTATTCTGTATTCTGCAGCTAGATCAGTCTTCCTAAAATACCACTTTATACTTTCATGGATTCAAAGAATAATTATTGAACGGCTACTATGAGCCAGGAGCTGTGTTAGGGGATTAAAAATCTTAAATGGAGTGTCATAAGAAAGATGTAAAATACAATTAAATCAAGATGCCATTTTTCAAGCAAAAATCCAAAAATTTGACAACATACCGTTAGGGAGTCTATGAAGATGAAGCACTCAATACATTGCTATTAGACATGCAAAATGGTACAACCCTATGGAAGGGAATTTGGCGATATCTAGCAAAATTACATATGCATTTGCCCTTTGAACAACCTATCCCTCTTGTAAGAATCTATACCAAAGAAACTTTGCAAAAGTAGGAAGGGATGTGTACACAAGACTATTAATTGCAACACTATATTAACAAAGAACTGGAAGCCACTCAAATGCCTGTCAATAGGAGACTGGTTAAGTAAATTACGGAGTTTATCATTATTAAAATATACAATAGATGACCATGTAGGTATGAAAAGGAATGAGAAATATTTTCTAAATTCTACTGTGGAGTGATCTGCAAAGCATATTATTGATGGAGAAAAAGGTGCAGAATACTATGTATAGAATGTTACATTTTCTTTGAGAAAGGAGAGTTTATGTGATTATTTATACATATTCCTTACATATTTTTAAATGCAAGATAACAAAAATTAATAATGGTTTCTTATAGATGACAGAGGAAATAAAATGGAGAAGAAAGGACTAAAGCAAGACTTCTCTGAATATATCTTATCTTATAGATTTTTTACCTTGGAACAATGGAAATGCTTTACATAATTATTTAAAAATTAATCAAATATAAAAATGTAATCCTTAAGAATTGAAAGTAAATACAACAGTTAAGCCTGTGTATAAATTTAGTGGCTTATCACATAGGGAATAATTATTTCTAATGACCTTAAAACACAGTAATTTGATTAATAACTCTAGTGAAATATAGCATTAGGATTTCAAAAACACCAAACTTTAAATAGAAAGGTTAAACTGTTTTTGCAGTAATTACATTGTTAATTCTGAAATATACACATAACAGGATAAAGCAAATAAGTAATTCACTTTAGGATTCAAGATTTTCAGAACAAGAGAAATGAGATTTTTAACTATAAAATTAAAATTAAGTAAACAAACATGTGGTTTTAATTTGAATTGTAAATCTCAGCATGAATACATGATGTATTTTCTCTTCAAAAAAGCAAACAAACAAAAAAACCACTTCTTTCCCTTCTCTGTCTGTTGAAAAGACCTATATACAATGACCTACCTAGGAATAATGAGCACCCCTAGGGCACAGATTGTTGCCTCTAAATACCACTTGCCATGAAAAGAAATTAGAGTCTTTGTGGAATGGCTGATTTCAGATCTGGACCAGGAAATGTACAAGATGAGACTGGAAAGTAAGGAAGATATCAAAGATTTTTGAAATCATACATAAAGGACCCAGGAGCCAAGCTGAAGGGGCTCCCATTGACCAAAGATGAGACAATCTGAGCATCAAAATGAATAGTAATTGCAAGGGATTTAACATCAAAAATATTAAAATCCATGAGTTCATTATAATAATAAACTAATCAGTCATCTTTGGAGTATGCGAGGGAACTAATTCATTATTCTGAAAATGTATAAATAAAGAGAAAAATTAAACATTTATTCTTTTGACTACCTTTTTAGGTAGTCAAAAAGTTGATGGAGAAAAGGTCTTTATAGAATAATTCTAACCTATAACTGAAGAAGGAATTATAGAATCATACTATCACCATTTTGTGGTTCCCAGTGTTACCATGGGATAGGCAATACCATTGGCTGCTATACCAACATACTATATCAATGGCTGCTAAAATCGTTAGATGAAAAACTGAGGGATGCTTCTTAATGACTCATACTGATAATTCCTAAACCCAATGATCAAACTTAAGATGACAAAAAGAGAAATGATCAAACATTGCATGCCACCTGATATGACACATTTAGAAGCATACACTACTGATGGAACATTCCTCAAAAAACAAACTAGACTCTAATCAAGATTCAAGTTCTAACCAGTTTCCAGGGTAAAAAGGGACAAAGGAACATGTCAACTGACACCGATAGGATGAAGTCTGCCAAATCTAGAATGTTACAAATAAATTGCAAGGAAAACACTGAGAAGGAAACCTATAAATTTTAAGAGACTTACAAGACCTATCACTAAATTCAATTTGGGAACCTTGTTTGGATTTTGATTCAGACACATCAAAAGATTTTGAAAAGACAACTGAGAAAATTTATTACTTAACAATATAGGAAATTGTTAAATATTAGGTGATGTCTTTTGCCATTATGATAAAAATTCACTCTGACCTGGTATTATTAAGTGCCTTACACTTGAATCAAAAGATTTGGCCTAAGTTCTCGATGTGCGACATACTAGGCGATACATCCTTAAGGAAATCATTGAATGGCTCAGAACCACCTTACTGGATTCTTGTGAAATTATGACATAATGAATGTGAGAGCACTTTATAAACCATTTAAGCCATTTTTCCGTAACTAACCTACAGGATTCCTTCAAGCATACCGGACGGAGCCTTTGCCTTTGTTCATGTAATTTGCCCCTATCCAGAGTATTGTCTTCCATCTCGTGTGTTGATGGATGTTTCACCTTCCCTTCTATGCCCTAGCCCAAGTTTCACCTTTTCCATAAAACCTTTTCTCACCACTTCAGCTCACAGTGGTTTTTCCCTTCTCATGGACCTTAGTCTGTAATGCTCACTTGGCACTTTGAAATGGCATTTTGTGGTATGACTGTCTTCCCGTTTAGACTGAAGGACTCTTGACAACACGGACTCTGTCTCATTTACCCATTGTTCCCTCCACCACAGATCCTAGCACATATTTACATACAATAATGTATTTGCTGCTAAAGATAGTTGCAGCTTCAAATAAACTGTATTGTTCAGAACTCTTTTTGCAGTGACAGAAACCCAACTCAATGTAGCTTGAGCAAAAACAAATTAACTGGCTCACACAGCCAGATTTCAGGAAGGGCATGGGTGGCTTGGGCCTGAAGGATGACTATTACCAGGGACTGGATGGGTAGGACTCACTGTTTCTCTTTCTCTACTACTGCACACAGTCTTTTCCACGTGACAGAGACACAGCTTCCTCCCTGACGTCTTCCTGCCTAATTCTGATTCAAGAGTTCTGGGAAAGGATTCTGATTGGTCTGGCTTGGTCTATACCCACACCCACAGCCAGGGAGTGTGATGGAACTCCTGTTGGACCAAATGTTAGCGATGGGGACAGGAAAGGTGTCCCTCAAAATGGGCCAACTACCATCAGAAGGAAAAAGAAGAGCTGAACATATAAACCATGAAACGTCCACTATATGTGTCAATAATACATTCACTCCGTGAGCCACTTGAGACCATAGATTGTAACTTTTGTTAAGTCAAAGGGAACTGACATTGAATTTATCTTCCATGTGCTAGGCCCTGTGCCAGGCATAAAGCAGTAAATAAAAAGACAAAAAAACCCTGTCTTCATCAAAGTGGGACATGGAGACAATAAATAAATAAATAAATAAATACATAAATAAACAAATAAATAAGAAATTAGATGGTATGATAATGTTGATAGGTGCTATGGAGAAAGACAAAATAGGAAGTAAAGAAACAGAATGGCAGGGTAGATAGAGGAGTTTTCAGTTTTTAACAGAATAGTCAGGGAAATTTGAGCAAAGACCTGAAGGATATGGCAGAGCCAGCCATGCAGACATCTGAGGAAAAAAGATCCAGACAGAGGAAGCAACAAGTGCAAAGGCCCTGAGGTGGAAACAAGAGATCCAGTTTGTCTGCAGAGGAGCATGAGAGTGGGGGAAACAGTAGGAGAAGACATCAAAGAGGTAATGAGGGGCCACATCACACAGGGCCTGTGTGTTAGAGTAAGGACTGGGACATATTCTGAGATGACATACTACTGAACTAAGGAGTGACATGATTTGACATGATCTGATATTCTGCATGACCTCCACTTCCCCCACAGCATTGATTTTTAGAACTGCAGGTTAATGCACGCCCTTGGAGTACCCTCAGGGTTGATGTCAGAAATAGCCAAAATTGGAACACCTCTGCACTTTCAGTAAAACTGTTTTTGGTTACTTACCATTTCTTTTGCTCTCTCTTCACTCTTGATGTTCTGAGTTCCCATCTGGTATCACTTTTCATCTGCTTGGAGAACTTCCTTAGCAATTCTCTTTGAGCAAGTCCATTGGCAACCAATTCTTTTAGTTTTGCTTACTCTGAGAATGTCTTTATTTCACTTTCATTCCTGAAACATATTTTCACTAGATATAGAAATTCTGGGATGACACTTCTTTTCTTTCGGCACTCCAAAAATGTCATGCCACCGCCTTCTGGCCTGCACAATTTCTGATAAGAAGTCTTCAGTCATTTGAACTGTAGTTCTACTGAAAGCATTGTGTTGTCTTCCTTTGAATTTGAGACTTTCTCTTGTCTTTAGTTTTTAGTAGTTTGATCATGGAGTGGCTGAGCATAGATTTCTCTGGGTTTGTCCTGTTTCGGGGTCACTCAGCTTCTTGAATATATAGGTTTACGTCTTTCACCAAATTTTGGAAGTTTTCAGACATTTTTTTTTAATGTTCTTATTTCTTTATTTTGAGAGAGGGAGAGGGAGAGTGAGCACAAGCTGGGGATGGGCAGAAAGAGAGGGAGAGATAATCCCAAGCAGGCTCCACGCTGTGGGTGCAGAGCTTGATGTGGGGGCTCCATCTCACAAACTGTGAGCTGAAATCAAGAGTTGGATGCGTAACTGACTGAGCCACCTGGCACCCCTTTTTAGGAACTTTTTCAGCACTGCACTATTTCCCCTCTCCTTCTGGGACTTTCATGACATAAATATTAGACTTTTTGCTATTGTCTGACAGATTCCTGATCTCTGTTCACTTTTCCAACATTTTTTATTTCTGTTGTTCAGATTACATAATTTCTATCAATCTATCTTTTAAGTTCACTCACTCTTTCCTCTATCACCCTCATTCTGCTGTTGAGCTCATCCGGTGAGTTTTTGTTTCAGCTAATATTATATTTTTCAGTTTTAAAATTTCCATTTGGTTCTTCTTCATGTCTTCTATTTCCCTGCTGAGGCCTTCTACTTTTCCATTCCTGGCAAGAGAAATTGCCCCTCTACTGTAAAAGTTTAACATAATGCCAGCTGACAAAAGAAAAAAATATTTATATCCCATACCCATTATCACAGAGGACGAAAAAAGTGAATCTGGAGCTGAGAGGCAAGAAACTGATAAGCCAGCAAAGGCGTGTTTAGCAGGCCTGTTTTCTGGTTTCCCATAGTCCATGAATCATCACAGCCCCTATGTCAACAATAACTTTGTGTAAATTACATGTCCACCATCAGCTTTCTTCAGAAATGCAAAGTCAGTGCTTAATTATTCTTTTTTGAATGAATATTGAACCTTCATTTGAACCTTCAATGTTTAGGTTGATGCTAATACTTTTTAATTAAAAATGATGACTGAATAATAAAATAAATTAAATATTATTGTAGTAAGAACAAAAGAGTGAGGGAGAGAAAGGGAAAGGGAGAGACAGAGAATTTGTCCTTACTTTTGGATCAGTTTTATAATAACTGCTCTAAAGTCTTTGTTAGTAATTCCAACATCTGTGCCATCTAAACATTGACCTCTATGGGTTGTCTTTTCCTATGCAAATTGACATTTGTCTGGTTCTTTATGTGCCAAAGAACTCTTAACTGTATCCTGGACATTTTGATAATTATGTTATGAGACTTTGGGTCTTGTTTAAATCCTATGAGGAATGTTGCTATTTTTGTCATAGGAGGTGATGAACCTGATTAACTCAGGCCTTAAGTTCCAACCTGTCTTCATGTGGGCTGCGACTACAATGTCAGTTCAGTTGTCAAATTCTTTGTAGTGTTGTCAGACCTATCCATATATAGGTACCCTCTACCTGCTAGTCTGGGATGCAGGCAGTGGTCTGGCCTGCAGGTTGGGATCAGATCCACACATGTGAAGCTTAGCATGAGCCCTTCAGGTCACAAACACCTTTATGTGGTCACTTTCTCTACTATCTTTCTGGTACTTTCCAATTCTCTGGGGTTCCCGTTTTCAGTTCCCTGGTCAGAAATCTGGGGCTTTGCTTACCCCGCCTTGTTGTCTACCTCCCACATAGACACTCATCTTTAAGTCTAAGCTGTGAGGGGATCGGAGGGGAAAAGTGGTAAAGTCATTGGCAGTTTGATGGTTCATCAAATTCTGGTCTTCTTCTCCAGCTTGCCTACTACCATTTGCTTTTGACTCCTCAAATAGTGTCCCTTGAATTCTCTCCAGATTTTATAACCGCATTTCCCTGGGGGAGATAAGGTGGCGTGTGTTTACTCCATCTTACCTGGAGCCTGAACACAATACACTCATTTAGAAGATGTTCTGCCATATGTTCCTTGATGTGTCTTATACAAAGACTCATCTCAGAACTCAAGCTCAGAAAAAAGCAAATGATAAATTTATGTAGATTTCTTTTCTTCCACTGTTAATTCCTTTCTTTTACCCTGGTTACTGAAGAGCTCAGAAAAAAATTATTTGGCTCATGCAATTGAACTGCAATGTCTGGCACACAGGAGGTGCTTAGTAAACATTAGTGATCTCTATATTTATCTGTCTATCCTGTTATCCTTCAAGAGCTCAATTTTATGCTCATTTGAAGAAACCTTTCTTGGTGTGGTTTTCGGATATAATTTTCCTTATTCCCGTTCCTTTTATCACTTGGCTTTTCTCGTGGTTCTGTGATGGTAGTGTGAGGACCTATTTTCACCATATTAATCTCAGGAACTGTCTCAATCCCATTTGAAAAGAGTCAAGCCATAAATGAACAAATACAAGAAAAAAATGTATTGATAGAATGTCTCATATTTCTAAAGCTGCTTTCACACCTGTTTCCATATTTAACCCTAAAAAATATCCCAGATGACTGAAAGAGAAAAGGTAGCATGAGCCTCTTCTACAGAAGATGAAGCTGGCACCCAGCCAAAACAGGCCATCTTGAAGATTCTTCGGGTACCCCTCCCCCTCAGCAGCGATGAACCATTTTTGTCTTCTGTTGAATGTTGCACCAAGGCTACAAGCCATTTGGAAACCATTCTAGAGAGTTCTGGGTGTCCTCTGGGACCCCACACTCTAAGAACCCCAAGCCTAAGACCACCCCCACCAAGTCTTCTTTTCTCAGACTGCCTTGTGATTGGTTTAATTATCCCCCTGGGATCCAGGGACCCCTAGAGATGCTAAGGTTTGATGTCCCTTGAAGGGGCACAATAAAATTTCTACCCCTTCCTATCTTAGACTAGGAACTCATCCCTGAACAGAGTAGGCCTGTCTACTCAGTGGGTTCTCCACTCCTATTCCTGTCCATGAAACCAAGTATCTCCTCCTGGGTTGGCACTGAGAGGTGAGACAAAGAATTGTCCTGCAGGCATATGCGAAGGATGACTGTCACAACTCGTTCCTATTATTACTCTACATCCTGAAACTTCCCTTTTTAGTTCAAAAGGAGGGGCAGAATGTGGCCTTGATCACAGAAAAGCCAGTCTGAACCCAGCATGTAGATTAGCCTCTCTCATTCCTTCTCTCCCTCCCTTAGTCACACTGAGGGGGCACAGATTGCAGACACCTTCCTTTGAGGTGTCCACCCAAGAGTTACTTGCTGCCTTTGGCTTTCCTAGGGAAGTGATATCAGCAAGCAGGAGGCCAAAAAAGAGAGAGCTACTCAGGAGACTTCTTGAACAGTCCCTTCCCCCAGTTCTTGGTAAGCTTTAGCAGCCAGAGCCAGACCCCTGTCACACTCCTTGGGCTGAGTTTGAACTTAGGTTGTGCCTACTACCATGGTATCGACATGTGTGAACATGGTCAAAGTCAAAAGATCAACAGTGGGAGCAGGGGTTATTCTGAGTGAGTCTGGGCTCACATAATACAGCAGCTGGGCTGAGAGTATATTCATATATTCTCTAGCCCAAACCCCATGGACTCCCACCTTACTTCTAAGGGGAGGATGTTAGGTGTTACCAATATGGCAGCAGCCTTTTATTCCTCCCTGTACCCACAGCCCTTGTGATGTAACCTTGTAGCTCTCCCATCAAGAGGTGGAGTCTATTTCCCATTTCCTTGATTCTGGGCTGATCCTGTAACTTTCTTTGGCCAACAGAATCTACTAGAAGAGACATTTTCCAGTTCTGAGTCTAGGCTTTAAGAGGTCTTCCACACTTCTTTCCCTTCCCTTGGGACTCCTCCTCATCCATGTGAGCTAGCCCATCGGAGAATAAGAGGCCATGTGAACCAGAGTTAGTCAGCCCAGTTATTCCAACCGAGACCCCAGACATGTGGAAGAGTCCAGTCAAGATCAGCAAAGTTGATGCACAGACACAAGAGGAAGCCCAGCTAAGACCAGAGGAGTTGTCCATTTAATTCCAGCCTAAACTTTCAACCTATAGAATCAGAAGCTAAAAACAAAAACAAAAACAAAAACAAAAAAAACCAGTTGTTGTTTTATAGGCCACTGTATTTGGAGGTAGTTTATTGTATAGCTCTAGCTAACCAATGTGGAGGCTGAGCACTAAAAGAGCTATTTCTTTACCCTTTCTTAAAATATTGGGAGCACAAGGTTTTCATAATACCAGTCAGCCAATAGACCGAGACAGAAAGTATGTGAATAGTGGTTGGTAGCAGTGAGGGTTGTGTCTTTGAGGACATTGATACAGTTTTAGCATTTAGCTAAATGCTAATATGGCTAAATGCTAAGCCATATTAGCATTATGGAGTAATGCCAGAGCAGGAAGTAGCCAGAGCAGGAAGTAGCCAGAGTAGCCAGAGCAGGAGTAGCCAGAGCAGGAAGAAAATGAAATGAACAGAAGCCCACAGGATCAGCTGGAGAAGCACCCTTAAAACTATACCCAGGGGCTCCCAGAAATCTTTAGAAGATATATAAAGGGGCTGGAGGACTTACAGAGTGGATGTAGTTAAAGACAGGGAGACCACATAATTTGCATATTATGGATGAGGATACACTTGTTGAACTTTTTTTTTTAACCTCAAATAAAAACTTTAACTTCCCAAAAGACATTAGAAATAGGAAGTTTTCATAAACTTCTTAGGCATGAGTTCTTCCAAAAGTCACTAATCATGGCTACTTTATTCTTCCTCAAAGGATTCTATATTTTTCTCTACATTGCTAATTCTTTGGGGATAGTTAAAAACAAAATACGAGGAATGGGTGCAAAGGCTGGCAGCATTTATCACATATTCTTTGTAAAAATGAACGAAATAAAGTGCTCATGAACGCATGTTAAGATATTGTGGCACAAAAGTCTGATGCTTACTCCTATTCAGTTCTCTTCTCCTCCCAGGCCAGTGTGAGGATTTCACATCTCTGCTCCCCTGGCAGTCGGGAGAGCCTCCATGACCAGGTCTGGCCAATGGGTAGTGAACAGTCGTGATCTTGTCATTTCCAAACTGAAGCATTTGATTGTTGATCTCAGATCCTCCATCATCCTCGCCTGCCATACTGACCGAGGAGGCCACATGTTCCAGTGGAAAGCATAAGGGTGGTAGCATCTCTGTCCACCTGGATCACTGGGTCGCCCCACAGGAAGGCACCTGTCCTAGAAGCCACTCAGTCCTGCAGTGGGTATTGCACGAACGTGAATCAACCTTGGTTGTGTCAAGCCATGAAGTCTTGGTGTTGCCTGCTCCCAAAGCATTCCTTGACCTAGTCCGACAAATAGTATTGGAAAGCTGAAATTTAAAAAATCTGATTAAAAGAAAAAACTATCAATGCTGCAAATATATTACAAAAGTGAGGAAGAAAAATTTGTGCTGTTGTCAAATGCAGATTATACATGGTTTAATTTTTGGCAGGCAAGGTCTAGTGTGCCGAGGAGCATCCAAGAAACTTTATGAGCATGAACATGATAATGGGAATTTTATCCATTTGGCAGAAGTCAGAGCAAAAATTTGATAATATTATGGCAGAGCATTTATGCATAATATAAATATTTACACCAAATAATATTGCACCTATTTAGGGGATGAAATACAAAACTAAATAATTAAAATTGTAGCAGATGCGATGAATAAAACCGGTCTGAATAAGGTAAGAAGAGCTAAATATTATTCATTATTTTGGCTACAAACTTTGATGTTGTATTTGAGACACAACCCCTGATGAATATACTACAGATTGCAATTTTTGTTAGACTGTGGATTCCCAAAATGCAAATATTTCTATATGTAAACACGGTTTGGGATTTTTTTTCCCAGTAGATGACACAACTGGAAAAGGATTATAAGCAGTTTTGGTAGAGGAACTACAAAAACAATCAAGAATAAGATAATTTGAGGGGCCATGGCTATCACAATACTGCAGATACTCATGGAAAACATGACAGATTGAAATAGATGATTCAAAAAAAAATGATTCTATGGAATTTTCTGTTCCTTGACTGGATATTTTCATCTCGGTAGTGAATCGGTGCAGCAAAAATCTCTCCTGACACCACTGAATTTTATTTATACCATCCATGATCTATACAACTGCCTTTTGGCTTCAATACACAATGTTTCCTTGAAGCCGAAAGGCAGTTAGTTGTATAGGTTTGTGTATTAAAAACACATTTACCAAACTTAAATTTGAAACATTGTCAAATGCATGATGGGAAAGTTGAGTTTATGCCATTATGGCACTAAAAACTCAATTAGATACTCTAGGCTATTCTTTTTTAGAAAATGGTGTATTAATGAAGACAAAGATTGTAGAATTCAAGCCAAAGGTAGGCTTTCAAAAACATCCACTACTAAATTTATTTGCTCAGGGATAATTTGGCAAGATGTTTTAAGTAAAATTAGTGCTATATCCAAAATAATACAGGAGCTGAAATTCAACATATTGCCCTAAGAAGCGTCCAGAGAGGGTTGTGTGTCTGCAGAGGCTTGTTGCGTGGACTGGGGGTTGGGGTGAAAGCACACGAGCTTCCTCCTGCTGGAGTCTGGACTCTGTGAGAAGGTGTTGTCAAATCATCCTCTGAGAGGAGGCAAGCCTGCCCTGCAGGGTGGGAGGCCAGAGATCGACCAGGAGGGATTCCTGGGGAAGGGCCTTTGCCATTGACATCGCGGAATTTTTATGTCTGCCAGCCTGTGGTCAATGATCTTTTCTGCAGTTGAGGTCCCTGTTCAAAGCAAGAAGCTCAGCCTGTCCACCTCAGCCTGGGAGGCAGTGACCAGGCAGCGAGAGAGAATGGGGGAATGCGGTGAGAACAGCCGGCAGAGGTGAAAAGCCACCATGGGTCCTAAGTACAGAGCTTTCACTGGTGTGCAATTCTGATGACAGCTGAGACAACTTCGTATACCACCATACAAGGTGACTGAGTATGTTTGACTCAGCTATCTCATTCCGGGTCCATAGATTTTTTTTTTTTTTTCGAGCAATTACTATGTGCTAGGCCCCAATCTAAATTCTTTGTATGTATTAATTTAATCCTCACAGCCACTGTATCAGTGTGCCCATTTTATAGATTAGAAAACTGAGGTCCAGAGAGGTTATATTACTTGCCCGAGGTCAAATTAAGTGGCAGCCAGGACCTTAACCCAAGTGGTGTGGCCCCAGTGAGGCTCTACACTGTTAATCAGGGTATTATAGGATTTCAGTGTACAATTTCAGTGGTACCCTTATAACCAAAAGGCCCACCATAGTGGTCTGAGTTTTCAGCCCTAAAAAGGAAAACAAAAACCAAAAAAACAAAAAAAACAAACAACCATATTTCTTCCCCAAGAGATAAATCCAAACCTGCTGCCAGGTTGAAACTGCTTCAGCCCATCAGGGTTTCAGCAATGTTGACATCCACCCTCAGAATCTGCCACTTCAGCAGGGTCACACCCTCTTCCTAATGACAGCTGCTTCTGCTCATCTGCCTCCCCACACAGACTGTAGACTTTTCCGTCTTTTAAGGTAGGTTCAGAGGTTGTCAATGCCCCACCATGGGCAGGAAAGCCTGCCGCGGCCTCTCAGCACAGGGAAAAGGGAACTGAATACCTGGAAACTAGGCAGGACTCGGCTTTACATTTTCATCCTTTAAAGCCTTGGGGGATCTGTCTTTCTAGAGCCTGAGCCCCTATAGCAGCTGCTTGGGAAGGAAAATTACCCTTCTATCCCAACCGAAGCCTGGCTTCATCTTAAGGCCTGACTTCCAAAGTCAAAAGACATCAAAGTTAGGGTGACCAACTTGTCCCAGTTTGCCCAGAACTTTCCTTGTACTGAAAGTCCCACATCCTGGAAATCCCCTCGGTCCCCAGCAAACCCAACAGTTGGTACCCTGATCAAAGTAGAAATTAAGGAAACTCTTACCATTGTAGCTTCAAGCCTAGAAGGCCCAGACCCCACATTTCTCCTGATCCATGGAAGCCAGGATCTCCCCAAACTGTCACAATCAGGCTATAGATCATTCCTCACTGCTCTCCATACAAAGGGATATGACATCCCCTTGGAGCATGGAGAAAAAAGCATTAAGGACACAAGCCCCAAATTCCGTCCACATGTTCCCATCTCCCCGGAGGCTTAAAAAAATTGGACACCAGGAGATGGAGATGCTTGATGGCTGGAGTCACTCCCAGCCTCGGGCAAATTTTCCAGACTTTTACATCTTTGGATGCGATGGCAATATTCCCCCTTCTTTCCAGATCCACATGACTCGGGGTCAGAGGCATGGGGAATTGGTCAACACGGCTTTCTCTATGATACAGAGAGCACAGAGTTAAATCCTGTGAGTTAACGTACAGGTGACAAAACATCTGGCATGACTGGGCCAGGACTGACAAGAAGCCATGACCACTTCCAAGGCGCTTGCCGTCCCTAGTGGATTCCCCAGAGAGGTCTTAGTCCTCAGCCCGGCTACAGATATTCACTGTATATAATCCAGACCCCATCTAATGATATAAGTAAATAAACTCTGGACATTCAGAGAAAACAAATCACCAGTCCATCAAAATCCTTGGGGTAAATTAGTTCAGCAGACTGGACTAGAGACTTACTCTGTGACTCACCCTCACCCAGAGTAAATAAGGGAAGATTAAGCACAACTTGATTGAATCATGCTGAAGCTTGGCATCGCTCAACAAACAGATCAGCCTGAAATCTCACATTAGGAACACATAATCTCATAAAATTTATGACTGTTATTGCTCACCACATATGTTTCTGGGTTACTATGTGCTGGGCCGAGCAAGCTGCATTGCTGGGGTCTTGAGGGGCCTGCCTGCTGATCCACGATGTATTTCAAGAAAGAAGACACGTTCCTGGTTGACACTCTTTGGCACGGCCTTCGGCATTGCCTGGCCACCGCAAGGAAGGAAATGGAGAGGGATATTGGCAGTGGGGAAGGAGGCTTGCACCATGCCTTAAGAGGGCCCTTTGCAAGCTCTTGTTGGGATGTTGGCGGGGATGTGGGCAAGAAAATCTTCTTTCTCCTCTCTAGGCCTCAGTTTCCTCACTTGTAAAAGAAGGCCATAGAACTAGATGATCTCCACGGTCTTTTCAACACTTACTAAGGTCTATGAAGAAGATCAAAGAGACAGCTTATTTGAAGAGGAATCAGAACCAGGGTGCCTGGGTGGCTCAGTCAGTTAAGTGTCGGACTTCAGCTCAGGTCATGATCTCACAGTTCGTGAGTTCAAGCCCCGCGTGGGGCTCTGTGCTGACAGCGTGGACCCTGCTTCAGATTCTGTGTCTCCATCTCCCTCTGCCCCTGCCCTGTTCACACTCTGTCTCTGTCTCTCTCAAAAATAAACATTTTTAAAAAACTTTAAAAAAAAGAAGAATCAGAATAAAAATGTCATCGACTGAGGTCAGCAGAGAATAGGGTACAGGAAGTGTGGGTGTGGCCTAGGAAGGTAGGGGTGGGTACAGGAGGCTATGGAAGGCTAGCCCTGAAAATATGGGAGGAACATTTAGATGGCCAACTGCTTTGAGAAGTATGTTGCTGCCCAACACTGAAACAATCTGGAGCTGTTTTCAGAACACCTTCTGCTGACCATTCATGTAGGCCTTCTTCTCCTCTGAGTGCAAATGCAACCTCAGAATCCTTTTCAACACAAAAGCCGATGCTCACCCATCAGATCTGAAGGTGAGAGAGAGCTGCTCTCCAACCCAAATGACCTTGAGGCTCCTCCAGGGCCAGGATCAGATATTCCAGGTCTGACTATGGGCGCTCAGAACACAGAGTCAGCGGGAAGCAGAGCAGGAGAGAGAGAATGATGTCCCTGCCGTGAAGGGCCCCCACTTACAGGAGATGGTCACTGAGGTGGGAGTCTGGGGACACCAGCAATGAACAGAGGCAAACTCCATAAGCCCTTGATTCACCTGCGGGAGTCCAAAATGGAACAGGAGATCCTGGGCCTCCGAGGCCATGGCCCCCCACCCCAAGTGTCCCCACCAAGGGGGTGCATGTGTAGAAGCAGGTGCCTGTTGTGCTCACGTTGGTGTTCCTCAACTCCCTCCTCCACGTACCCACCACAGGCTCTGTCCCGAATATTTCATCTCAGTAATCTGTCATTCATCCATGAAATCCTGCTAACAGCCAAGATCTGACCCTCCTGACCCTCAGGCCCTCTCAGGATGTTCCTGTTCCATTTTCCAGCACACTAGCTCCATCCAGAAAGAGTTTTGAACAAGAGAGTAACATTTTTCTTTCTGGCTCGTTCATTTTCATGATGATTTTCACAGCCAATTCCAGCAAATCTGCTACACTCAAAGTCCCTATTCATCATCCATGTTCTTTTAAATAATCTCAGATTGGAGTGGAAGTCTACTTTGTTAATATTTGGTCTTAGAAAGAAAGAAAGAAAGAAAGAAAGAAAGAAAGAAAGAAAGTTTTATTTTTCCCTGATTGTAACTCAGATATCAGCTGGGGACTGCCATGCCCCTCAAAATCTATCAAATGTCTTGTGGCAGATTGTGTTTTCCAAAAATGGCCACAACAATATTGTCTTTAAAAAAAATTTTTTTTTAATGTTTATTTTTGAAGAAGAGAGAGACAGAGTGTGCGTGTGTGTGTGTGTGTGTGTGTGCGGGGGGGTGCGGCAGAGAGAGAGGGAGACACAGAATCCGAAGCAGGCTCCAGGTTCTGTCAGCACAGAGCCTGATGTGGGGCTCGAACCCACAAACCGCGAGATGATGACCTGAACTGAAGTCAGACACTCAACCGACTGAGCCACCCAGACACCCCTCACAACAATATTTTCAATCCCACATGCTCACTCCAAAACCTTGTGATTCCTCCATCAAGAAATGGGGTCTGTGTCATCTCCCCTTGAGCCTGGGTGGGCCTTTGGAATGCTTTGACCGATAGAATGCAGTAGAAGTGACTGTGTGAGTCCCAAAGCTGGATCAGAAAGGCAGTACAGCTTCTACCTCATTCCCTCTTTCTCAGTACATGTGCCTTTGGAGCCACGAACGGCCACGTAAGAAGTCCAGGCCCGGTGAAGATGCCCAGCTGGAGACACCATGTGGAAGCATCACATGGGGACAGAAAGAAATCCTTGAGGAGCTCCAGCTGCGCCGGCCCCAGCGGCGTGAGCCTATCTAGCCCAGGCGCCATACACACGAGTGCGGAAGACTTTGGCACGCCTCCATCTGCAATACAACCACAGGGCGGACTCCAAGCAAGAACCACCTTGCTGAACCCACTCAATCCCCAGAACTATGTGAGAGAATAATAAATGATTGTCAGTGCTTTAAGCCACCAAGTGTGGGATGGTTTGTTATGCAGCAACAGAGAACCAGGACAACTGGGTTCAAGCTTGAGCAAGTCTATGCTCCAGGGAGCTCAAGAGGCCTCCCAAGATTACTGCTGATTCTGGAGGAATCAAATGGGTTGTTCACTGTGAGTCATGTGTCCTCGGATGCTGCCTCTGTGCTACCCCACGTTAGCTCGTATGTGAAGTTGGGCCCCAATTTTAGTGCCCCCCAGTGAAAATTACTCACGCCAACCATCTGAGTGTGTGGAAAATTTAGATACATGCTGCTGACCACATGGGCTTCTGTTAACTAGCTGCCTCTTTCCCCTCCCCACCCTCTTACGCTCTCCCTTGGGCTTCAGGTTGTTCTGGGAGCCCACATCCTTCTCCTGCTATGAAGAGTAATACAGCTTCCCCCACGCTCCTAATCCAGAACTTTCACATTCAAGTGCATCAAGAATCCAACCTTTACTGGAACCCATTGAGGTTATAGATGGGCAATTTTTCTTATGTGGACATGCATTATAAAGATATTCAAGGGACACACAGATAAATAAAAGAAAGTAAAAATGGCCCCTAAATCCCGTTGCCCAGAGATAATTACTATTCATGTCTTGATAAACCTCCTGTCAGTATAACACAACTTCACACAAATAGAATCACACTCTCCTTCCTGTCCTGTTTTCCCCTAGGCATCATTAACGATATTAACAGTATTAACGATAGCTTTACCATTTATTCAGCACCTGGTATGTATTTAGCAGCTGCATAAATGTGACATCCACAACCCTGAGGTGCAGGCTCATTACCATCATCTTCTTTTTCCTAAGGGATCTTGGTGAGAGGCAGAGCTGGGATGTGAGCCCAGGCCCACCTAACCCTAAAGCCTGTGTTCTTTCCGCTGAATCATAGGCTCCTGACTCCTTTTCCCAAGCCTGTAAAGGGACTATCGTGGCTCTGCATAACTCAAGCCAGACCTAGTGCCCCGACCAACTCCTGTCCCCTCTTTCAGAAAGCCAAAGGATTCAGAGCTCCGTGGGGTCTGGCTCATTTACCTAATGGGGCTGAGTCTCTGCGAGGAGGAGAAGGTCTGTGCCCAGTGGGAGGGGCAGGGCAGAGCCACACAGGAGACCCTCTACCTCTGTGTCTGCTGGATCAAGAGGGCCCTGCTATCCTAAGTCTGGGGGTGGCCTCTACTGAGTTCAGCATGTGTCATCTGCTTCCCCCGGTCCAGAGTCGTGATGGCTGTATCTGTGCAGGGCCAGCTGGGTGAGGAGGACATGCCCGGGAGGCAGTTTGTGACTGTTCCTTCAGCCCTAGAAGAGACACTGCCAGGAGGGATTTGCTCTTCCCAGGGAAGGAACATGCAGCTCGTTCTCTGTAAACCTTCCCTGATGAGCACATTTTCCAAGCAGAGCCCCAGGAGGCCAGCATCTGCTGTCTCCCCTCCAGAGGGACCCTGGGTGGGAGGCTGAAGGAGGAGACCTCACGCATGCATTGTAGCCCCAGAAAAGGAGGAAAGCCTCCAGGGAGGTCCTGACCTTTCTTTGACAGCTTTCATGGCCTTGAGCTAATTGCGAAGGAGAATTCAAAACTGAGTGATCAGCCTGTCCCCCAGCTGTTGCCACAGCTGCTGACACTTGGGGGAAGCCCAGGGCAGCCAAATGCTTCCCCAGCTCCACCCACACTCACAGTCCCCCCCCCCCCGTCCGTCCCCCCCCCCCCGCTTGAAGGTAGGCCCTGTCTGGCTGCAGTTCCCCCTTGACGCCAGGGGCCTTCAGATACTCACAGTTCAGGATAGGAGTTAAGAAGTCGGCCTTTGAATCTGTACGTTCTGGATCTGAATCCTGGATACCTACTTATTATTGGCAACCCTGGAAAATCTGCTTAAGTTCTCTGATCGTGGGGTTCCCCATCACCTTAGTTTGGTTTCCCCTGCAAAAGCAGACCCTGAGAGGATGATTCTAGTGCAAGTAGTTTAATTGGGAGACAGGAGGCCAGTGCCAGGAAGGAAAGGGAGGCAAGGAGAGATGTAATATTAAGCAAAACTGAAGCTTAATCCCCCGCTGGGCACTCTTGGAGACAGTGCAGAATAAAGACGTTTTAGAATCGCCACCCCCATGGGGGCAAAGGAGCTGGGGTATTGATCTGCCAGTACCTACCAGTTATCGGTTGGCTGACAGCTGCCCCTGGGGAGAGGGTCAGGGCTGGTCAGGTGTCCCCCTGACCTGTTCCGTGCTCAGGCGAGCAGGCTCCGACAGACAGAGAAGCCTTCTGGCAGACTCACAGCATAGGCCAATGAGATTAAGGAGAAGTTTGTTACTAATGTCCCGTCCTCTTTCCTTCTTCCTGGCTGATATGTGGACACATGCTGGGAGGTACAACCATCTTCTTGAGGCCCTCAGGTAACAGCATGAGGAAGAGACAGAAACAATCACTCAGAAGCCAGCGCCGGTGAACAGTGAACTGGGGCCTCCAGACAGCTTCCTGCAGGTTGTTTGTGAAAATGGCTCCAGCTGAGTCTTCTGTTACTTGCACCTGAATGTGGTTCCTCACTGAAACCAGGTGGGGGACCTCTGACCCCCGATGAGGTAAATAAGGCATGGTGTATATAGCTGTCCTGCCACAAATGAATGCAAACGCCTCCCGCGTAGCTGAAGTCCAGAATTCAGTGTAGAACTCCCCTTCCATAAAAGAAGGGGTTGGACCACTGATAGCAAAGTTTGGTTCCAGCCCTGGAGTCCAGCATGGAAGAGGAGGCCACACATGTGCATGTGTATGTGTGCGTGCATGCTGTGTGGTATGATTGCTGGCCCCTTAGCCTCCAGGCTGGTGGAAAGGTAAATTTTATGCCCTCACATCTCAGCCCTGGTGGATGCAGAACCTCCAGACGGCAATCCCCGCAATCCCTCGGAGGTGGAAGGAGGACGGGGGCAACCAACTACTCGCCTATGTCAGGCCCCACACACCCATCACCCACAGTGAGCCTGCAAGGCAAAGATGATCAAACCCCTTAACGGACTTTGAAGACAGGACTCGAAGAGACCCGAGCTCAGGACTGGCCGAGCCACTCACGCTGGGTTCTCTTCCTGCTTCCACAGTTTCTATCCTTGTGGCTGTGGGCAAGTCACCTAACCATTAAGAACTTCACTGTACCATCTGGAAAAGAGGAGCAGTTTGGAGCTGGAGGTACATTTGATAAGTCCTACTCTGCTTACTCCTCCGTGTTAGAGTGAGGATGGAATTAAGTAACATTTGTGAATATTTTTTTTAAATTGTCAAGTGCCTTGACAATTAAAGGATTATAATTATTTTCCACAACAATAATAATGAGCTAGATTTGATTCTGGCATAAAAATGCAAATAGCTGCAATTCAGTGATGTAGAACAGATCAATTTAGGGAAAACAATACTCCATCTGCATTTCACAGAGGTAGAAGAAATGCACCTCGCCCCAGCCATGAAAAGGACCAGAAGAAGAGAAGGGTCCATTAATTCAGTATGTCTGCCCAATTCCTGTTGACTCAAATGCACAACAATTTATTCATGAATAACTCTGCTGGGCTTAGGGGCAGATTCAATGATTAAAATATATTCTTAAAGCCTTTAAGAGAGTTTGAGCAATCATTTGTATTCTAAATAGGTCTCACTGACACAACCCTTTTCAAAAGTTAGATCACACACACACACACACACACACACACACACACACACATCTAGAGCCAGAGGCTGGCTGGCAATGCTTCTTCTGGTTTTATAAAGTTGACCGTGGGTTCCCTTTCTGCTGAAACAATAGTCTGGATAAATAAGCGCATGTAACCAGAGTTTAGGGATGTAATCAAATGAAACCCTCAATCAAGTTAATCTGATACTGCTTTGGCAATTTTTCCAGACCAGTCCCAAATTCAGATTCTTTATCTTATTATCCAACTATGTCTCCCACTATATGACCCAAGATTGAGTTTGAAAGAAAATGTCCCCTGGTCTGTGGTCTTCAACTTTTTTCTATAATGTTACCAGCTTTCTTTAAGCCTCATAATCAGTGACCTAGAATCCCTCCACTCGCCTTATCTTCTCTCTCAGGACCTCTCATCCCTAAATTGTCTATGAAGCCTCATGTTTTCATTCACTCACCTGAAGCTTTCTGGGAATCCACTGCTAATGGTGCCCCTGGGAAAATCCTATTTTGGGTGAGAGGGAGGCACCATCTCTTGGGGCATCTAGAATCACCATCCCGCAAGATGCAAGGGCAGTGCTGGGCTCCATGCACGTGAGAAAAACAGCGTCTCTCATGTTTTGTGAGTGAGCCCCAAAGCAGTTTTGTTTGTACCCAGACTGTCCTCAACTTCCTCATGAAAACAGCCCCTCTGGCTTACTTTCTAAGCCCCCTTGTCTGCATGTTCTATGACACTCTGCCATTCCTTCCATCCAGTCTCTCCCTCTCCCTTCCGAAGGCAATGGCCACCCTTCCCGCCATGCTCTCCAGCCAACAAAGGCCCTGTGCATGTCACTTCATGTAAGCAGATGCTGGGAGTTTGACATATGGATCATCAGGTCAACCTACGGCAAACCTCCCAATCCCACTTTGGACTCAGTAATACCACCCTGCAATGTGAATTTTCTAATTCCAGACTTTCTGTCCTATTGTAACTCATGTGTCAAACCATGTGTTTCAATTTTAAGGCTTGAAAAATATGGTCAACATGGCTCTGGGGCCTTGTACTGACCTGAAGTCCCTTCTGACTCATTCACAGCTGTCTTCAAGCTCAGGACAATCCCCTACACCTTCTCTGCCAAATGCCTTCTAGGCTGGGCTGGGTGATGGAGGGAAAGCCTGTGTCTCTCAAACACCCTCAGTGGTCCCTTCCTTGGCCAGAGAGTGCCACACATCCAGAAGGAAAGAACTGACCCAAGTCAGAGGCCCAAGAATCAGATTTTGTTGGGATAGAAGGCCACTGAATCAGCCTCATTATCTCTGCACTTGTGTTTCCTAAGTTTTTCCACATTACTTCTGATCTGGGCTGTTAGAAAAGGGGGGAAATTAAAAACCACTGATTTAGAGAATAATGGAATATCTCAGTGGTTATTGCATTAAAACCCGGCTGGCAAAAATGGCTTTGGAAGATCTTAGAAGGCCATCTCTGACTCAAGCTCTGTATAAGTCAGAGCTGGGAGTGAGCACAGGCCAAGGAGTGGCTGAAATCCCAAGGATCTGCCTCCCTTCCCTGTGAAAACACATGTGGAGACATGTGAGCTGTGTCCTCTCACTTCTCCCTCCTTCTAGAAATAATGGGACAGAGAGATAGGGATTGCCTTTTGGATCGGGAATTCCCCAGGTGTCCCTAACATGTGGACCTCATCTACAGTGTGGTCTTATTGCCCTTGACTCCTTTACTCATCTGTCTTGCTCAGGAGTCTTAATGAGTATTTGTTGAATAAATGAAGGAAAGAGAACTGGGATAGGACATATTTTGGCTACTCTGAATGCCTTTCTTTCTTTCTTTCTTTCTTTCTTTCTTTCTTTCTTTCTCTCTTTTGAGAATTAGGTATGCAGGTGTGAACGAGTGGATAGATAAATAATCAAATTGTTGCTCATTGAATGATATGGTTGATGGAAACACCTGCACCATTTATATTTCTCTCTCTGCTGACAGTGTATAACTTAATTAGTAATCTTAAATGTGCCCATATGATCCCACTGTGTTCTTTTCTACCAGCCCTCTGATAAGTTCCTTCTCCATATACACAACATATTCACATGTTTACTAAGACAAAGCCATTCATAAATGGTACAGGCACTAGGAGGAAGTAAAAAGGTGGGGAGCAGATTCTAAGTGCTTCTTCTCATGTAATCATTTACCCTTAGATCAATAAGAGCTTTGGTACATCTGAAGGTCCTATGACAGAAAACATAATGTCCAGGGGCGCCTGGGTGGCTCAGTTGGTTAAGCATCTGACTTTGGCTCAGGTCATGATCTCATGGCTTGTGAGATGGAGCCCCACATCGGGCTCTGCGCTGATAGCTCAGAGCCTGGAGCCTGCTTCAGATTCTGTTCTCCCTCTCTCTCTGCCCCTCCCCCACTTGTTCTCTCTCTCTCTCTCTCTCTCTCTCTCTTAAAAATAAATAAACATTAAAAAAATTAAAAAAAAAGAAAACCTAATATCCAGTGGTATACTCTTTACAACGGCAATTCATTATTACAATGAATTACGTACCAACAAATATCCACCACCACCCTCCCCAAAAGTTTGGCCAATTGGTGTTAATACTTAGATGAGGCTTATTTTCAATCAGTCACATTCATTTTGACGTGCCTTTTTAAGTATTACCCACATAAATTTAAGGGTCCTCATGGCCTTTTCAGGTCTTTCACTGTCAAAAGAAATAGACTTTCAACTCTTAAATCTTTGAGGAATAATGGAGATTTGGGGATGGGTTTTCTAAATAAGGTGGCACAAGGATTTTGCATTATTCTAGCTGCTCTTTGTATGAGAAGCCACCAACCTGTGCTCCACTCCCTCTCAAGGCCATGCAATAAAATCCTCCAACTTTTCCAGAACCAACAAACCAATTGCATAACTCCCTTCCAGAAGTACGCAGTCACAGTCAAAATGTCATATTAACTTGTGACCAGTGAGTGCTCTCTCCATGTTCAACATATCCCCTCATTCAATCTAGATTCTCTTTTCTTCTCTTTCCGGAGGCAGTTTGGAGGCACAGAGACGCAAGGTGGTGGGCTTGTCACCCCTGCAGCATGCCTCCACTGCTTCCTGTTGCACCATTAACATCTGAACCCACCCACCCAGCCTTTTCCACCAGAGTCCCTGCCCCTTGGCAATCCCCACCGACCATGTTTCCTCGGAGTTACAAGCTGCGATGTTGTTCCTTGCTGCAAATAAAATGCACATGTCACTTATTCCGATGTTCAGGGCAGCCTAAGGGTGACACTGTCTCACTCATTCTGGGGCCTGAGAAATGGCTTCTAAGTGACCAACGTTACCCCTCTGGGAGCACAGTCAGGGATACTGTCTTCAACTTAAGTCCTGGGCTGGATCTGGGTGTCTCTTGAGTGGGACTAGGGAAGCTGCTCTCCCATCCATCTTGCTTCTCAAGTTGAGGCACACTGGTCCCCCAAATTATCCCGACTGCCCCAGTTAGAATTCCATTATTTCATCTTGCTCCCAGAGAGCGCCATATTGCCTTTCTTTGTTCCTCAGGCTCAATTAGGCATCTCAAACAGAGGGAATTCAGGAAGTCTCTCCAAGTTTAAGACCAGATCTCAAATTGCTCAGCCACTTTTTACTAAAAGTTGCTGATCGTTCTCCCACAAGGATTGATCCAAGTGCTTCTCATTATCCAAGCCAGCTTCCACAGCTCCCCTGGGGATGCAGCATAGGAAACATTTGCACTGCTGGTAGGTTCCTAATTATGAACTCAACATATAAATCCTAGCTTCCCTCCACTCTACCCTTGACTTGCATTGGGGCAGTGAGGTGGTCGGCCACTAAATCAGACGCCTGGTGGCTGGAGAGCTGCGAACAATCTCTGCTGTTTCGTACTTCATCTAACAGTGTCTTCTCTCTGCCTTCAGTGCTTGCCGTCCTTGAAACCTTCCGAGAAGCACTAACACAACTCAAGGCCCTTTTCTCTGGTTCCTTGCACAGAACATTTTGCGAACTTCTTATGTTGCTAGTAGCAGTCAGCTTGTATAAACAGTTCAAAGCCAACCTGACTGCAAGCCTCGCGGTAGCGGTCGTGCTCCAGGGGAGTTGACCCCAGCTAGAGCAGGGCAACAACTTTGAACTAGTCTAACTGTGTTTAGCATTAACTTCTCCACTCCTTATGCAAGAGTCTCTTATGTCTTAAGACACTAGGAGGTCTATGAGGGTTGGATTAAATGCTGATGTCCAACTTGCAATCGGCAGAGAGAGCTCTTGTAGGCATCCTCCATTTAACCAATTGCCAGGGCCCTGCATTCATTTAATTCTTGAAAATGGCAATTTTAATGTCAGAGTATGTGCCACCATTTCTCTCAGGCTTTCCTGTGCTGTCACTGCTTGTATCTGACTCACCTACACTTGTGTATTAAAATTTCAACAATTTGGGAATCCCAGAAGGTATATCTGTGGCTCAGGTCTATGATTATTATTTTAATCTAAGAAGCAGAATATTGTCCTTTAGGGCCTGCTTAGGGCCCCCAAGTGGAACCTGCACACAGTTTGGTCCATTTACGGTTCTTTGTACATAGAATTGCATTTTCGAAGCATACTCAAATCTAACTTTGAGAGAATTAAGACCTTTTGTGACATAAACCAGTCAAGTCTTCATAAGCCTGATTCCTCTTCCTCCAGGCTGCACAGCTAGAGAATATTTCCCAGCCTCCTTTGCGATGAGGAGGGGTCACGTGACTGGGTTCTGACCAATGAAACACCAGTGGCTATGATGTGCACCACCTCTAGGTCTAGGCTGTAAAAACATCCCACATTCATCCTCACCCTCCTGCTTTGCCTTGCGGCTGAATGCAGATGAGCTCTGCACCATTGGAAGGTGGTGTTGACTATGGGAAGGAGCCCAGTTCCCCGACTCACCACTTGGAGTGATCCACCAATTAGAACAAGTGTTTTGGGCTTTATGTAAGAAGTAAACTTCTATCATACTTGAGACATAATACATGTATTTATTATACTTGTTGGCATTACCTTCACTAATATAGCTTAACGGGTTTTCTTGGTCGGGCAGCACATCATGGAAAAACTTCTTAAAATTCTTCTTCAGACATCTTCTCAGGACTTCTCAACCACTCAGTTACTGTTCCCTTCTATAAGTCAATGTTTTCACTCATGGACCTGCCCATACGCATAATTCTCTGAGAAATGAATATGCCTCCCATTCTGACTACTTTTATTCTGAGGGACTGCTTTGAACCTTACCCTGGACTTTTGGTAAATTTGAAAGCCTCCTGTTGACACATACGTTTTATTTAAATAAATTAAATATGTTCTCCAGCAATCTTATTCAGATCTGGCAAAAGTAAACTTCAGCCCAGACTATGGGCTATTCCAGACTATGTAGGACCAATGATTTTTTGAAGTTCCAAAATTGTCTCATTTAAAATAATTAAAATAATGGGGTGCTATTGTACAACGATTATTAGAAAAAAATGTTGTATTAATCAGGATGGAAGAGATTCTGCTGTGGGAAACAGCCAACTCTCCTCAAAGCTCAGGAATATAGCCCAACTAAAATGTATCCCTCAAACACACAAGAGTCTGCGTCAAATCCAGGAGCATCCAGGGCGGCTGTGCTCTATGTAGGTGCTCAAGGATCCAGGCTGCTTTGATCTTGAGGCATCGTCATCGCAATATGTACTTTCACAGCAAGGGAAGAAATAGCTGCAGCCTCTCACACCGGCAGTCAAGTGCTCTGGCCCACATAGGACGCAATACCTCCAGACACAGCTCATTGGCCAGAACAAGTCACGTGATTCCTTCAAACTTGGAGAGGATGGGGAAATGCCATCCTTCTATATGCCCGAGAGAGAGGAACACTGGATGTGGGTGAGCCGTATGCACTGGAAGACTCTACCTTAGAAACTTTTGGTTTCTTCATATTTATGCCATGAACTTCAGAAAAGTCCAAACGTTTTCTCAAAAATAACTCTGTAATTTATAAACTTTTTTCCCCCCAAATCATTTGGATTTTTCTACTCCAGTTAGTTAGAAAGAGCATGGTGTAAGGAAACTAGTCTGTTAAAAAAAAAAAAAAAAGAGCAAAGGAAACCAGAATTTCAAGAAGACCGCACCTTTTCTCAGGAGCTGTGCTTAATGGGGTGGGCCTGGAAGGTCAGTCCGGGATGGGAGATGGGCAAGGGAGGTGTTTCCAGCATCATGTTCCCCACCTCTTCCCAATCACATTGCTTCCTACCATGATAAAAATATCCAGACCCTCTGTCATCTTAGCAAGATTTAATTAAAACTGCCCTAAATTAAGAAAATCTAGTCATTGTTTGCATTCTTAGATGCCTATGTTTAGTTGAGTTGCACGTAAGCAGAGAAGTGAAAAATTAGCTTAATTTTTTGGCTGCAGGAAAGAGTGTGAATTGGTTTTTTGTCACTCGTGGGGAACATCTTGTGTCTTCCCTCAGCTGGGTTTCTCTGATGGGATTGCATCTTCCCATCCTCCTGAAGGCCTCTGAGGACAAGCTGCCACTTGGCTATGACCTGAGGAAACCTCTAGAGCCCACAGACAGACCAGCTGAGGGTGGGGAGGGTCAGAGAGCTCCTCATGAGAACAGCTGTGGCCCACCCAGTCTTCTGAGCAACGGAAAGCTGCTGTCGAGTGGGTCTCGGGTGGAAAGTGGGGTGGGGAGTTCTCGCATGTGGGCATTCGTTGCCCTCAGAGCAGAGCTGAGTAGTGGGGAGGTGTTCAAAACCTACTTCCTATCTTGAAAAAAATGAATCAGGGAAGCTTCCAGAATCCAGGAGTAGGAAGGAAAGGCTGTAGAGAGGTCACGAATGCAGTGTGTAAGAAGAAATCTCTAGAGTCAGACTGTCTTGCTCCAAATCGCAGCTCTGTTGTCGGTTAGCTCTATAACCTTGAACATGCTACTCAATATTTCTGTGCCTGTTTCCTCTCAGATAATCCTAATACGTGCCCCACAGAGTCGTTGTGAGAATTGACCTAGTTCATGGACGTGAAATCCTTAGAACAGTGCCTGGCTTATAGTAAGTGCCCAGTAAATGTTAGCTTTTGTTACTATCGCAAAGGGGCCCTACCTATCTCTGGGAACTTCCACTTGTTTTCCTGTGGCAGCCTCCCAGACGTTGTATTTCCAGATCACCTCTCTGTTCAAATACTAGAAAGCTGTTATTTTAAATCTAGGAAGCTGATCACCCTGATGGACCGATGTGCAAGCAGTGTGTGATCCGCAGGTAGGCAGAGCTGTGAGAAGCAGGACAACCTACCAGCAATCAAGGGTTTGAGTCCGGCAGTAAGGCTGCTTTGGGAACAGTCTAGAAAGGAGAATCTTTCAGCAAACCCAAAGCAAACTAAGGCCCTGGAGTAACCATAGAAACAGGAGCCCACAGAGGCATCCAGGGTGTGGGATGGGAAGTGGGTGGATAGATGGATCAATCGATGGGCGATAGATGGATAGTTGGGTGGCTGTCACTTTCACGGAAGAGGGAGGGCCTGAGAGCAGCAGCTCTGATCACCTCTGAGCTGAGGGAGGTGTGGGGAGCGGGGAACGTGTCCCAGGGTAGATGGGTGGGCATGATAAATGAAATGCAGGCCAGGGCAGAAAGGGACTCTTTCCCTGAGTAATTTCTCCCAAGTTCCCAGCCTAGGGAAGGAGTGAAGATCAAAGCAGGAGGAAGGGGGTGGGGTTTTAGCTTCTGCAGCTTCCAAGTCTCATTTCTCTCCTAGAAGTTTGTGACCTCCTTTATTACACACTTTTCCTGCCTAATTATCTGCTGATTCCAACCAAGAACTGGGACTGACACCTTTCTTCAAATATGTGGTGTGGAAAAGTTCTGAAAAAAGGGGAATAAGGCCTTATCTGAGACAAAACCATTCCTCAGTGCCGGCTCAGGACTCCTAGAGAGACAGGGCACCCTGGGCCTGTGTCCTGGAGGAAAGCCCTTCCAGCTGGGACACCTTCAGCCACCTCATGGTAAACAGCCAGGGGGCATCTTCCTGTGTTCTCTCTTCCTATCTCCGGAGAATGGATGCAGGACGTCTACCAGCTTCTACACATGCATTGGCAACAGAGAATGCTAATTTCTCTTCTACAACCTCCTCTTCCCCTCTCTCCAGTTACATGGGGCCATGTGATTAAGTCCTATTAAAGGAATATGGGCAGAAACGCAGTCAGCCACTTCCAGACCTGGCCCTGGAAACATTTCGTGCCATCCTCCACGTTCTCTTCGCTCGTGTGCCATCCTGATGCAGAGGATCCCAAGGAAGGGGCCCAAAGTCCTGGAAGCTCCTCTAGGGAGGAGACTGGGATCACTTGAGTCCAGGAAGGCCGCTCCCAAACACCCAGTTGGAGTATAACTGAAGCAGGAAATGGTCCTTTTATCATGTTAAACTATCGGCATCTGGGGGGTATTCATTATAGCAATTAGCCTGCCCTGACTAAGTCTGCACCTACCTGAGATGGTTAAGAGAGCATATCTGGGACCAGAGAGCCATGTTTGAGTCTAAACGCCCCACTTAACACAAGGCAGATCACATCACAAGCGCTCAGCCATCAGTACTGGTCACGGTTCACATTTGAAGCACTCGCTATGTGCCAGGCCTTGCTATAGCTCTTTAATGCTCCTTTTCTTCTCGAGATAACCTTGTGAGTTTGGGACTGTCACAGGTTTTCAAGATGAAGACCTCAAAGCATGGAGGGGGCAAATGTTTCACCAGGCATATGGAGAAAGAAGAGCTGGACTGGGACACAAGCAGCCTGCCTCCAGGGCACATACCCCAGCCGCCAGGCTTCCCTCTGCTGCTGCCCTCATTGTCTTCACCCTCAGCGTCAATTTCTCTGCCATCTTATCTTCATCAGCCACCTGCTGGGCTGAGATGCCACTCCCACAAGTAAGGGCCTTAAGGCAGATTGTCCTGATCTAGTGTCTTGATAGGCCCAGAGATTAGGGCCAGGCTGAGAACTGGAGGCTTCAGTCCAGCTGACAGTCACCCAGAGAAGGGTCAGTAGAGGAGGGACAACAGAAATGACATGTCTGAGGCAGAGAGAGGGGGGTCTCCTGGGTCTCTGTGGCTCAAACTCCACACCGTGAGCTTTCAGGAAGGCCTGGGGTAGGGAGGAGACAGAGCCCAAGAGGCAGGTGAAGGTGAGACTGGGAGGGCTGCTACCTGGGTGACATGTTGTCCTCTGAGTAATTTCCCTTGCGGTGACCTTAAGTCTGCATTTAATCAGTTTTATCTTAATTATTTCAGCCTCTTCCCAGGATATTCTGGGAGATCCATGGAAGGGCCCGCATGGAGCAGTAGCCAGCAGGGCTCCTAGGGAGGGCCTCCCAAGGAGAAGGCTCTCGGAGAGAGACACAAGAGTCAGGACCTTGAGGCCCCAACTCCTATGCCTGCCAACTGTGGGACCTCTGGACATCTCTTTTTACTAAGGAACTCAAAGAGGAGCCCTTCAGAAACAACCTTCCTTCCCTTGTCGACCTCCAGGGGTGCCTAGGGATGGAGGGCTGTAGGAGGAGGGGAGGGTGGTCTCTGGGGATAAAAGCAAACAGCCTAGGCAAGGACCCACCTATAATATATTCAGTCCTGCAACCAAAAACAATACAAAAGTGATAGAAATATTTACTGTTGCCTCTTGAGAAAACACTTAATGAGGAATTGCATTCATAATGCAGCAAAACTTAAAACCTTTGTCCCCCATTTTGTCTCTTAATCTCCCACATGTCTCGTTCCTTCCCTCCCCAGTGCCCTCCTTCCCAAGGCTCAGGCCAATTGCCCAGCTCAGGACCTGCCCCCTCCCCCTCCTGCTTCCCTCTTCTCTTTGGTCTGCCTCCACCCCTAGCCACTTCTCTGTGCCCTTTCTACCCTAAATCCACCTAGACAGGCCTGCTGGCTCCCTGGTTCCCAGTCCCCATCACCGCTGTTCACATAATAAAGGCTCACTCACGAATGCATCCTCTTCCGAGGTAGGGAAGAAACCTTGACTATTCCTAATCACAAATTATCATTAAAGTAAATGATTCTGAGAGGCACACCTATACCAGCATTTATGGTACCCACTGGGGCAAGCACAACTTAACAGTTGGGGTGGGTGTGAGTGTTTACTAAGCTGAGCAAGATACAGCCCCTGCCTTTGGTGCTGACCATTGAGCTGCACATAGGCATACAGTTCTGTGTTCACGCTGTGTTCACGTTCACAAAGACATGCGGCTCAAGCTTTCAATCTTGGCTCCATATTGCGATCACTTAGGGACTTTAAGAAAACACTGATTCCCTGGCCCTACATCAGGGATTCTGATTTAATTGGTCTAGGGTGAGACCCCAGGCATCCAGGGGCATTGACTATTTCAACAGCTCCTGAGTGATTCTAATGTGCAGCCAGGGATGAGACCCATTAGTCTAACCAATTACTTGGGAGAGCACCCCAGAGTCTGGGGTCCCCAAGCCATAGCCCCAGGCACAGCAACTCCTCATTTTCCAACTGCCTTCTTGATCCATCAGAGGAAGAGGAGGTGGGGTCAAGACTCAGCCCCGTTCATTCATCATTCAATCACATGTTCAATAACTATTTACTATAAGTTCTGTGTGAGAAATAATAGAAACTGCAGGATCCAGTTTAAAATTTATTTTGATGTTTATTTTTGAGAAGAGAGAGAGACAGAGTGTGAGCAGGGGCGGGGGAGGGGCAGAGAGAGAGGGAGATACAGAACCCTAAACGGCTCCAGGCTCTGCGTTGTTAGCACAGAGCTTGACTCAGAGCTCGAACTTTATGTACCGCAAGATCATGACCTGAGCCGAAGTCGGACGCTTAACCAACTGAACAATCCAGGTGCCCCATGTGGGATCCAGTTTAAATTGAGCGGTTAGGCCCCTTTGAGGAGGTGACATTTAACGCAAGACCTGAGCTACAGGAAACCTGCCTTGTCGAGCTGCCATGATGAGCAGAGAATAGTAGGTGCAAAGGCCCTGTGGATGGAGCAAAGGGGCATGTAGCTAGAGCATAATTGGTAGAGAAGAGACAGGTGAGATGAAGTCTGTGAGCTGGGCAGGGGTGCATCGTGGAGGGTCTTGGAACTGTGATCAGGAAGTGGCTTTTGTTTTCAGTTTGTTAGGGAGCCTCTGGAAGGTTTTCAGAAAAGAAAGACATGACCTGGTTTGTGTCTTTAAGAGACACTGGGAAGGGTGGCTGGCAGGGGGCAGGATGGACACAGGTGAATAGTCCACTCCAGTGGGATGGCAGGCATGAGCACTCAGCTCTCTGCAGTGGGGAATGTAGGTCAGGCAGCCCAGCCCCCTCTGCCAAGCCGCCAGAGCAGCCCCCTCGCCTGTCAGAGAAAAAAGCCGACTCTGAGATGTGTGGGCTCACTGAGAGATCAGTGCTGCTGGCAGGGGAGGCAGAGATAATAGTCACCCAGGTGCAGGGATCTGGGCCACTGCCTGGGGGTCCCTTTGTCCCCCTTCCCAGGGTGCCTTTCCCAACCTCCCCCACCCCACCCCTTCAGGATCTCCCTGGCAGGGCCAGCCAGGGCTGGGGGGCGGGGGTAGGCCTTGATGTGTGCCTGGAGCAGGCGGCTGTATTTTAAGATCAGGGCTCAGACCTCTAAATAAACCATAAACACAGCCAGCTTCCCCGGTACAGAAGGAGCGAGATGGCTCCATTTCTCTTCAGCACAGTGACTGGGAAATAAACAAGTGGCTCTGCCTGTCACATACACTTAACCCTCTGCAAAGGCATCTGTCACACACAGAGCTTCTGCCTCAGCCTTTCCAAGAAATAACTGAGATGCCCCAAACTTGGGCTTCTCTTTGCAGCCCTTAAGTTCATTTTCCCTTCAAGGAAAGGTGGGCGGGGGGGGCTTGTCCTTGACTTCAGGCAAAGCTTACAAAGGGCAAGTAGGAACGGTGGGCTGCCAAGCAGCTGGGGGCATGTTGGCATAGCTCCATGGGCTGCAGAAGTGGACAAGGGAGTGGCAGAGAGGGAGGAAGGGAAGGTGAATGGAAAAGAGGAAGGAGGAGGGGGGCTGGCGGGAGCAGGGTTCAGAGCTGAGATGGGTGAGAGCCCAGGGGGCCTGAGCAGAGCACAGGCCGGGTGGTCGCGGGTGTGGGAGAAACAAAGAGAAACAGAAGGCAGAGGGGGCTCTGTCTTTATGGGCCCGTGGAGCAAAATCTCCCACGACCATAAAGGAAGAAGGAATGAGCAAGAACAAAAACAGACAGGAACAGAAGGAGGCAGGCAGATACATAAAGCAGGGGAGGGAGGAGAACCCCAGAGTTATCAAACCCAAGCATTTTTTTGGTGGGGGGAGGGAGCCCTCCAAATTCTTCAGGAGAAGGTGATTTATACACTGAGCTAAACCAGAAGAGTCAGGAGCGAGGCCAAGGGAATGGGAGTGGCTGGGGATGGTGGCCATGCAGCAGAAGCCATACAGACATGTGCTGGTGAAGCAAAAAGGGGGGCTGAAAGCTTTGGGGCAGCCAGCAGCCAGGCAGCACACGGCGACGATGACAGCGAAGGGCAAGACAGCAAGTCACTGGGCCCACAAAACCAGCCCCACAGGTGCTGCTGCAAAGGGCACCTGCAGCAGGGAGATCTCACAGCCACCACCCCCAAGGTGTGGGAGGGGGTTGAAGAAGAGTGAAAGAGGCAGCAACACAGCGATTATGCCTGTACTTACAGACACACACACACCCTCAGCAAGGGCTGGCACACTCTCAGCAGCACTCCCATGGGGATAAAGGACACCCAGGGGCCTCCAGACTGCAACCCAGCCAGGTGCGGAGGGAGCCACAGACTTCAAATGGTGGGTCCAACAGAACTAGGTAGGAGATGAAGTGCACGTAGTCCAAATGCAGACCTGACAGAAACAGGGACGGAGACAAAGACGACAAATGCCAGATTCTGCCACCTCTCTCTCTCTCTCTCTCTCTCTCTCTCTCACACACACACACACACACACCCCTCTCTAAAAACATCAGACACAAGAGAAGGGATGCTCATGTGGCCCTCGCCACCCTGTTCATCCCCCTCCCACAGGTGCTGCTTCCCTGGAAACCCCTGCACTTGCAGGTGCTTGCAGTGACATGGGGGTGGGGGTGGAGCCCTCTCAGCAGACAACACACCTGCACACACCCACCTCCCCACATATCCTGAGGCAAATGGCTGGCACAGGCATGGTCTCCTCTAAGTGAAGCCAGGCTTGGATCCAAGAACCCCTGCACAGAGCCAGTTCAAGGGTCTTTCCCAGGCCCTCCAGGGAGCCCCAAAGCACTGGAGCTCCACAGAGCACCTGTCTAACTGGGACAGCGTTGCCAGACCCACAGAAAGAAGGGATGTGCTTTCCACTGTGGCTGTGCTGGCTGCCCTGTGAGTCCAGAGCCACACCGCAGGGGCTTTCCCCAGGACTTCGGACCAAGACCTGTAGCCCGCTAGCTCCCTGCTAAGCTCACAAGGTGCTCCAGTCTTTGCAAATGGGGTCTGTGAAAGGGCTGAAAGACCAAGGGGAGGGGGCTCCCCAGAGATTGTGGGTCTATTTCTCAACTCAGGCCCAACAGGCGGTGACTTAAGGAACAATCTTGGGAGACCGAGAGCTCAGAGTTGGGCCACAAGTCTCCTGGGGAATGGGGACAGAGACACTGAACACATCTGCACTGGACTCACAGACCTGCACAGTCCCCACGGAGCCCGTAGGCACACAGTTCTTATTTTATTACACACAGACACTGTCACAGTCGCATTGAATACTACACTGTGTACAGCACACAGTACACAGAGCTAACAGTCACCCGTTGTGACACGCTACACTGACATGCCTTAGGTTCCCCTGTTCTGGCACACTGTGCACATCTCCTCACCCTTCAGAGGTTCCATTTTTATCAACACTGCGCACACAGATACTGAAAAGTCATACTGTCCTCAGACCACACACACACACACACACGCACACAAACACAGAGATCCTTACTCTCCTATAAAGCCTGCACACCCCACTGGCCTGTACACACACGGCACCCACACAGAATTCCCCCAAAGAACCCCTTGACTCCCTCCCAAGAGGTGGGGGCTGCGCTCCCACCCCTGGCAAGCTAAGATGAGCTGACCTCAGGCTTCCCTGCCCCTTTTCTTCCCTCCTGTTGCCTTTCGCTAACCCCCACCCCCAGCTTCAGGAAACTTTTCATCAGGTCCCTAAAAGGGGAAACCTGGGGTCCCTGGAGCCCTGCCCTTCCCCCAGACTCGCGCAAGCCACCCCTCCTTCCTCGGCCGGGCTCTTGCCCAGCACCCAGTGGGGAAAGGTCACCGTAGGCAGTCCCCTGCCTGCGCCCTGGGAGGAGGGATCGTGGCAGTAATAGCTGTCATCAAGGGATGGGAAAGGTGTCGGCCCTGCGTCGAGCCTCGGGCGCAAAAGGGTCGCGGTGACGCGCCGGAGGAGAGCCGAGAAGCTCAGGCGGCGGCGGCAGCTCCATCTCCGGAGTCTGGGGCGGCGGCCGCGCCCCGGAGTGGGGCGCGTGGAGCTGTCCGTTCAGCACCACCGCTCTGCGCCCCAGCGCAGGGCCAAGCCGAGGCGCACCGGCTCCGCTCCCGCTCCCGCTCCCGCCGGCGCCTGCGGCGCGGGCTGCTGTCTCTCTCGGGCGCTGAGGGGCATGCGGATCGAGAGAGGGGGGCTCTGCAAGCGTCGGGGCCACGCAGCCACCTGTGAGCCTCCCGCAACTGCGAGCAGGCGGCAGCATCTCCGGCCGGAGACAGGAGGAGACGCTTGGCGGACCCCGCCCGCCGGCCCGCCGGGCGCACACACAGGCGCACACACACTCGCACCCGCGCGCACACGCACAGCCAGCCGGCAGCGGCGGCCGCAGAGATGCTAACAAGCAGGTCGGGGAAGTTTCCCGCCGGCCTCGGCCGCGGGCCCCGGTGCTTGCAGGTAAGCGCTTCCAGAACGCGCAGGGCGAGCCTGGGCAGCTCCGCTGGGTAAGGCGCGGCGCACGCGGCTCCCGGGCACCGCGCCAGGCGGGCGGGGAGGCCCGGGGCGGGGGGCTAGGGGGCTCCAGTCGTGAGGGCTGGACGCAGGGGACGCCAGGCTGGCCCCCTACCCACAGCCCGGGTTTACAGACTCGAGCGGTGAATTTCTCCGCCCCCCCTGCCGAAGCTGCGCGTCCCCCACCCTCGGCCCAGCCCTGCCCGTGCGCATCCCAGGTACAGTCCCGCCTGTCTGCGGCGAGCGGGCGGGGGTGTCTCCTCGGCCTGCCCACGGGCAAGGTCAGCTTTCAGCCCCCCTGGGCTCTCTGAGCCGCGGGGGAGCGACCCCCACAAGCGTAAAGCGACCGACAGGACCCCCGGGGTGGGGATGGAGGCGCAGCCATGCTACTGAAAACAGACCTTCTCCTCCCAAACCTTTCCTTGGGAGGGGGCCAAACCCCACGGAACCTTCCCCCTATCCCAGTGCCCTTCAGCCCCCAGAGGCCCGCCTGGGGAGGACTGGGCTCGCCAGAGAGGGGTGGGGAGAAAGGAGAGGGGAGCCGTGGTCTTGGGCACCCCGCGCTCACAGGACGCCGTTTCCTCCGCCTTCAGGTGTAGCGCCCCCGCGTGGCACGGGCGGCCGGGCGTCTCCAGCATGACCCGCCGGAGCCTGTGGGACGTGTCGGAGGCCAACGTCGAAGATGGAGAGATCCGCATCAACGTAGGAGGCTTCAAGAGGCGGCTGCGCTCGCACACCCTGCTGCGCTTTCCTGAGACGCGTCTGGGCCGCCTGCTGCTCTGCCACTCGCGCGAGGCCATTCTGGAGCTCTGTGATGACTACGACGATGTCCAGCGTGAGTTCTACTTTGACCGCAACCCCGAGCTCTTCCCCTATGTGCTGCATTTCTACCACACTGGCAAGCTTCACGTCATGGCCGAGCTGTGCGTCTTCTCCTTTAGCCAGGAGATCGAGTACTGGGGCATAAACGAGTTCTTCATCGACTCCTGCTGCAGCTACAGCTACCATGGCCGCAAAGTGGAGCCCGAACAGGAGAAGTGGGATGAGCAGAGCGACCAGGAGAGCACCACATCCTCCTTCGATGAGATCCTGGCCTTCTACAACGATGCCTCCAAGTTTGATGGGCAGCCGCTGGGCAACTTCCGCAGGCAGCTGTGGCTGGCGCTGGACAACCCTGGCTACTCGGTCTTGAGCAGGGTCTTCAGCATCTTGTCCATCCTGGTGGTGTTGGGGTCCATCATCACCATGTGCCTAAATAGCCTGCCGGACTTCCAAATACCTGACAGCCAGGGCAACCCTGGAGAGGACCCCAGGTTCGAAATTGTGGAGCACTTTGGTATCGCCTGGTTCACGTTTGAGCTGGTGGCCAGGTTTGCCGTGGCCCCTGACTTCCTCAAATTTTTCAAGAATGCCCTAAACCTTATTGACCTCATGTCCATTGTACCCTTTTACATCACTCTGGTGGTGAATCTGGTGGTAGAGAGCACACCTACCCTGGCCAACTTGGGCAGGGTGGCCCAGGTCCTGAGGCTGATGCGGATTTTCCGCATCTTAAAGCTGGCTAGACACTCCACTGGCCTCCGCTCCCTGGGCGCCACCCTGAAATACAGCTACAAAGAAGTAGGGCTGCTTTTGCTCTATCTCTCTGTGGGGATTTCCATCTTCTCTGTAGTGGCCTACACCATTGAAAAGGAGGAGAATGAGGGCCTGACCACCATCCCTGCCTGCTGGTGGTGGGCCACCGTCAGTATGACCACTGTGGGGTACGGGGATGTGGTCCCGGGAACCACCGCAGGGAAGCTGACCGCCTCTGCCTGCATCTTGGCGGGTATCCTGGTGGTGGTACTGCCCATCACCTTGATCTTCAACAAGTTCTCCCACTTTTATCGGCGCCAAAAGCAACTTGAGAGTGCCATGCGCAGCTGTGACTTCGGAGATGGAATGAAGGAGGTTCCCTCTGTCAATTTAAGGGACTACTATGCACATAAAGTTAAATCCCTCATGGCAAGCCTGACGAACATGAGCAGGAGCTCACCAAGTGAACTAAGTTTAAATGATTCCCTACATTAGCCGAGAGGACTTGTCATCCTCAAACCTACGTTGCTGAGCTGCCTCTGGTGCCTCTGGCACAGTCCAGGCACCTTAGAGTTATGGCGTAAGGAGTATGCCCAGCCCCAAAGGGGAGAGATGCATGGGTTGTGCACCCCAGGTTGCTTTTACAGTATTTAGAATCCTTTTTAGAGGGTGTTGTGTCAGACACCATGCCTTTGCACCCTTCAATGAAATGACACTCACTGGTCTTTGCATCGTGGGCGTAAAATGTTCACCCTTCTGCCAGATGAGTACCACCCAGAATGCTAATTTTTTCTGTTTATTGTGTACCCTCTTCTAGTGCTCGTGGCCCAGTACTGTCTGTGAGTTGTTTGTGCTCTTGTTTCTGAGGTTGTCATGTGAGTTCTGTACAAAAAGCCCCCACAACTCTGTCCCGTGGAAACACATTGGTGAGGTCAGCAAGGATGTGATGAGATTTTGCCCAGTCAGCTGAAAACAAAATCTCAGTTCTCTATCCATTGCTTTCATTTAGTTTCGATACCAAAACAAAGAACGTGAAGTTAAGCGCATATGACCGATGCAAGGCTGTGAGTTGTTTTTACCAATCATCTGTAACTCTGTGGCTTGCATGGGTACACTGATGTTCATCTCGTAAATGTCACTTTTAGAGAATGTTACTTAGTTAAACATGTGGTGAACGTTGAGTATTTTTTTCCCAAAAGAGAAGCATTAGGGACAGGGCTTCAGCTAAATGGGGGCTAAATTGCGGGATACCTGAAGACCTTCAAAATCAGGCCTTCATTTTCCTACGGTGGCCATGGAGACATTTATTTCTGGCTGAGGTTCCTGGTCTAGGCCACTGACCAAACTTTGCCGTGTCTTAGATCAAAGCATGTTTTTGAAATATTTATTTTTTAAGATGTTTAGAAATAAGGTCGTGTTGTCTTTCTCAACTAAAAAGAGGTTTACTGTTGTATTATCTCCCTGAGGCAAACATTATTGGGTTGCTAGCAAGGGCAGTAGCTTAGAAACTTTGTTGCCTGCTCTGGTAGCTCATAAAATGAGAGCCCTTTTATTTCCAAGCAGAACTTAGGTAATTTTGCTTCCAGGATACAGTATGTTATATAGGATGCTCTAATTGCCCTGGAGTTCCTGGTTTGACATGGAAACCGGGCGGCGTGCAAGTGTGTACTCAGAATATAGCCATGCATGAATGAAGGCTGTGTGGCTTACCCAGGATGGAAATACTGTAGTGATTATTTCCATTTCAACAGCCTTTCGACGGGAGAGGGTGGGGAGAGGCCAGGAGCAAGGAAAGAGCTGTAAAACAAAACATCGTTACTTCATAAAATGTCACATATAATGGCAAACTTCTTGCAAAGCTTGCTGCTACTTAAAAGACCTTTAAATTTCTCCGCTTGTGCTGAAGGTTGAGAACGCTTTCCTTCTCCACAATGCCCTCTCTCCTCTTCTTCAGTCAACTAGCACACAACATGGTGAAGGCAATCTGGGCCTCTTTGTAATGTAGTTCTCTGTTATCTTCCAGGTAGTCAGGTGGTTCGTCGGTTGGTTTTTGTTACTGTTCGGTCTTTGAAAAGGCTGCCGAATCCCGGGGTCTCAGCGAGGAGAAAGGCTGGCTTTTTATGCAAGTTTGGGGCCTTCTGCTGGTTGAAGAAAACACATACCTCAGGATCTTGTCAGAAGGCTTTGCTACTTAGAGTTGCCATGGCTTCTACAGAGTGAGCAATCTGTTGGATGAATGTACCAGTCCCTTACACCCCTGAGTTCCAAGTTCAAATCCTTCCATCGTACTGGAGCCTCATGGGGGAAGGGCGAGGAGGTGGCCACTTCCTAATGCCAGACAATTTACCGTCTTCGTCTCTTGGTCAGAAGTATCAGGAGAGATGCGATGACTTAGGGGCAACTGGCCACCAGGTCAGAAGAGCAGGGTTTTTTTTAGCATTTGCACTAGGCTCGTGTTTCCAGCACTGGATGGCAGAGAATTTATGAAACGATTCCCAGCTGCACTGAGGGCAGGGGAGGGTACAAATCTGTCAGGACCATTCAGTTTGGCAAGGATGATGGTACCAGGTCACTGAGCATGGTGTCCATGGTCACGGGCCACAAAGGTCATGAAAAAGTTGAAACAAGGAAGGAGGCAGAATAACTCAGTCACTCTCATGAGTATTTTTCTCAACAGGCAGGTTTTACCACCAAAAAAGAGATATCCCTAGTGGTTGCTCTTCGCGGATGCGAACGCTAGAAAACTTGACTTTTCATTTTAGTAATGACTTGCATTTTTTTGGTGCCTTTCATTGGGGGAATCCCAAAGTGCTTTAGAGACTGTCTTTTTAACATCTCTTGTATATATTTATACACTTGTATAAAATATTGTTGTGCCCATCCTGGAACGGCAGTCACTTCTGAGCATGAGAATGTCCTAATAGCATCGACTTCTCCAAGTGGTGGTTTCAGATAAGAGGGAGAGAGAACAACCCAGCTGGCTTGAACCCTGGAGTTAATTCCCACAAAGGATGGCACCTGACTGTGGCCCAGGAGAAAGAACCTTCCTCTCCTCCAGAGTACCACCGAGGGACAGAGTTCACAAGTGCTCTCAATTGGGCTCTGACTGATACTAGATAACATCTTTATGTAGCAGTTTCTTCTGGCCTCTGAAACTAATCAGGGAGGATCAGGTTAATTTTGTGCTCTGTTTCTGGAGTTAAGACTATAATTATGAGGTGATGTCTTCGGCCACCAAGCTGTCAGACTGACCCATATACCTCCTCTAGGGGGACCCGATAGAAGCTTCAGGTTGCTTATTTCCAGCTGTGGCTCAAGAGCAGCTCCCTCTCAGCATTTCCAATGCCGTTGGGACAAATATATGGACCAGGCTCTTCTCACTACGTATGTGAAGAGCACTTCAGAAGTGCCAGTTGGGAAGTGACACTGTGTCTTGATCGCATGGATATTGGTTATAGGTTTTTGTTTTCTGCCAAAGGCCCTCATTTCCTGGGTTTGCTCCCGAGGAGGGGCATGTTGCAATGCCGAGCCGATTTGTAGCTCCTAAGGTAGTAATTGGTATTTAATATTCGGATTTGTTATTTCTACTTCTCTTAGTACTCGAATAACTGAACTACCTGCTAATTCTTGCCTCATTTCAAAGGAAATGATTTGTTCTGCACTTTGGGATAGCAGTGATCTGTACAGACCGCGTGTTGTCTACTTGAAGGCTTAACTGGTATTTCCTGTATGTTTTAACAGCATGACTTGTTACAGAGTTGTAATTTTCAAAATTGAGAACGCTGTATTTGCGATGTCAGTTTTAACACTCATTAACACACTACTGTGCAAGCATTAACACAGGCCCTGCTGAACCATTATGTCTGGTGGCTGCACTCGAGTCTCCGTGCCTGGACTCGGGAGTGAGGAGGGACGCTGACGCACTCAGGACTCCAGCCCCGAAGATTAAATAGAAAAAGATTATTTACGCTTCCTTAAGGCACTTCAGTTATGTATGGAGTGGCAAACCCCGCAAGGGTGTTCGGCACGGGGGACCGGGTTTCCTAGGAAAGGCTAGGCTTTTTGAGCATTTGTTGGGAAGGAAGAGCTGTTACTTCTTCTTTGTAGGCATATAGAGGTGGTACCCTTTTCACCAGGATCTGGAGCCTCCAGACTGCTTTGTGGAAGGGATGGTCATTTATTCTTGGAGCCCTCGTGCAACAGACAGCTCTCGCAGGATGATCCCCGTCTACACTGTCTTGCTCAGCACCACTGTTGGGGGGCCTGCCCATGCCAACCCTCTGCCCGCCGGGTGCCATTGTCTCTGCTGCTGCAGTACCTCCCCGACAGTAACTTGGGTCCTGGGTAACCTGAGTGCCCTGGCTGGTTTGGTGTGAGTATTGCTGGGCGATACATAGAACCAGCCCTCAGCACCCATTTACCCTGGTAGTGCCCTAGACCACGAGCTATCGCAAAGGCCACGGCGAGTCTGTGGGAAGGTCCCTGAGCTTTACTCCCAGTTTTGCCTTCAATTCTGTGATCTTAACACACATCATTTGGCCTGAGCCTTACATCCCACTGCTGCAAAGTGAAAGGGTTGGATTAGGTCATCCTTAAAGCTCTGGCCAATTCTCCATCACAATAGAGAAACAGAATTTCTACAGGCCCCTCTACGTCCACATAGTAACAGGGAGCCGGTCCTGATATCCTAAACTTATTCCTAAGCAGAGCAGAGGGACTGCTCATGAACCTGTTTTCTCTCATTTCTCTCTTCAGTAGCCAGCCACGATAGATGGAAGTTTCAGGGATCGTGATACCAGAGGAATGTTGGGACTGGGGTCTCTGCCAGGTGAATAGAGTTTTAGCATAACCTACAGGTGTCTCCTTTGGGCTTTATACTATTTACACCTAATCTAATTCCTGCTATTAAATCAAAGGACAGAGAGGAAAATCACATTGATCCCATGTGGCTTCAGGGCTCTTTGCCATTTATGTTTGTTCCCCTTGTAAAGCAGGGTGGATCGCCCACCCTGTTTCTAAGAGGTCCCGGGGCCCCTGAGTGGAGCCAGAGCAGACGGATCACCCCCCCCCCCCACCACACTTAATTCTCAGGAGCCGTGGTGCCTGCACGTGTCTTCTGCATAATGGGCGCAAGGGCATGCCACAGGCTGTGTCAGCCTGCCTCCGGGCTCACAGCAGTGGCCGAGGAAGGGTGCTGAGGGACCCACACGCGGCACAGAGAAGGCACTTGCGATCGCCGCAGGGGGCATAGCGGGTGTCCTCCCTCCACCAGGGGTAGAAAATGGATGTTCAGGAATATTCTGAGGCCAGGATGCCTTGTGTCTTAAAAGGAAAACGAACACCTCTGTGGGGAAGAACTTACATACTGTGCTCGCATGGTTATTATCTCCTCTTATTTTTAGGAGAACTTTTAACTAGCATCTCTGCCCAAGGACCTTATCTGGGCGTTATACCCAGTTGATACTGTAGGTCTGAAAATCTGCAACATTTTCCTCATTCTGTGACCTCATTTGTCAATCTTATCATCCTTCTGGCTAAATTGTCCAAAGCAAATGACTGTGTCTGCAGGTGACAAGCGGATGCTTTTAGTAGAAGGTAGATACAAATGAAGCCTCAAAGACATGGTGAAGGGGAAAGAGATACAACAGGGAAAAGGGGGCAGGCGTGCCTAGGAGCTGGTGCAAACTCCCACAGAAGGAAGAAGGGATAGAAAGAAGCCAGGGAAAAGAGGAAACTCACAGGAGGGGACAGAGGAGAGGGTGAAGGAAAGAAAAGGCATAGGAGACTGAAGGGAAAGGGCAGACGGAAAATTAGGGAGAATAGGAAAGGCTAAGTTTGATGTGGTCACTTTAGCCCTGAATTCATTTCATTCCCAGTCAGCGTCGCCTGCTCGGAGTCCACCAGTGGCCTCCTGGGAGGTGACCGGTTCTGGAGTCCACCGCCGCCATCTACCTGGCGCCTCCATTGCCCGCCTCCACCAAAGGGGTGCGCGGTCCGGCAGAATAGACGTGGAAGCTACAAAACGCCTTTTGGATGAAGAGGTCAGTGAGGACGCAAGGAAAGGAGCAGCAAATGTTTCCTTCTGAAGATGGGACTTCTGGGGTACAGAGAGAAATAGCCAGGTGTTGGCCAGACACAGGTGGCCGAGGGAGTCTGAAATGGAGACACAGGGGGGAAGGGAAGGGAAGAAACCTCCGTGAACAGGGACCTACACAAGCACAGACAAGGAGGCCCACACAGGCCAGCGCGTGGGAGTCAGAGGAGCTGAGAAGAAGCACGGTGCAAACCAGTCCAGAGAAAAGGCTGAAGGGGCTCGAGCTTCATTCTTTGGTCACTGGGGTGGGACATCTGACCAAGTCAGTGCTGTCAGAACTCGACTCTGGCAGCAGCGGGGAGGTGTGCAGGGGCCAGGAGACCTATTTGAGGTCAGATGTGAAGGGAGTGGGCTGGACAGGAAGGGGCAGAGCGGGTTGCCAGGGTGGTTGGTTCTACAGGATTCAGTCAATGACTGGATGTGGAGAGGGAGGCTGGGATGGCTGGAGGTCTGGCTTGGTTGGTGATGGGGTAGATGGTGGTGCCACCAAGAGAGACAGGGAATCCCTGGACCTGTCCCTGAGGTTCGGTGGTGTTGCCTGAGTGCCTGGGAGCGTGCGGATGGAGGTGTGCAGGGGGGAGACTGGGACAGGACCCCTCATCTGTGAGGTGGACGTTGAGGCCACGGGTGAGATAGCCCAGGAAGGGTACAGAGAGAAACAGAAGAAAGGAAGGTCTCTGCAGCAGGCCACCACATCTGACAGACAGCCACAGGGATGAGCGAGGCCCAGGGCTTTGTCTTCCTCTGCTGGCCCCTGATAGCTGTCATCTTATCTCCTTCTTTTCCCCTGAGAAACTCCCGGTGGGTGATCTCTGCTGGCAGCCTCAGCTGTCCTCTTCATCCATTTCCTTGTTTTATCTCTGCAATTGGCGTCTGTTCCTCCCACTCTCTTCCAACTGCTCTTTTGAAGATCACCAGTGCTTTTCTGATAGCTAAATTTGGTGCCCCTTCCTCGGTTCTCAGGCTCCCCCAAATTTCACCCACCTAGGCCAACCTCTAAGTTCTTTGCACTCCCTCCTCTCTTACTTTTTGGACACTGCACATTGCTGGTTCTCCCGAGGGCTCTGCTTCTCTCTCTCACGTTCCCATTGGGTCTTTGTCCTCCTTCTGACCCTCTTGATCATGCATTTCCCCCCAACTTTTGTCTGTAGCAGCCTGCAATGCACTTTACCCAAGCAGCAGCCTCAACTAGTGTGCAGACGACTTGCATGTCTCCTTGCCTGACCCCACGTCACTTCTGAGCCCCATGTACATTGCCCATGCGTTCGAGGGTCACCATATCTAAAACTGGACTTTTCACCTTTAGCGCAAGCCTGCTCTTCCTCCCGCCTTCTCCCCCACTTCTGACAATGGAAACACAGTGCTCTCAGCCACCCAGGAATTTTAGTCATCCTTGAATCCTCTCCATTTAGTTAGACATCTACTCACCACAGCAATCATTTCTTTTTTTTTTTTTTTAAATTTTTTTTTTAAATTTTTTTTCAACGTTTATTTATTTTTGGGACAGAGAGAGACAGAGCATGAACGGGGGAGGGGCAAAGAGAGAGGGAGACACAGAATCGGAAACAGGCTCCAGGCTCTGAGCCATCAGCCCAGAGCCCGACGCGGGGCTCGAACTCACGGACTGCGAGATCGTGACCTGGCTGAAGTCGGACGCCTAACCGACTGCGCCACCCAGGCGCCCCACACAGCAATCATTTCTTGACAGCTAATTGCCAAGCACCATATTGATGTAAGGGAAGCAAATGTAAAGGGTATTGCTCATAGCCCTTAAGCAGTATAGGCTTTAAGCCATTTTATTGTGCGTTGAAATCATCTAGGGAGCTTTCAACAAAGTAGATTTCTGGGCATCACTCCATCTACAAAATCAGACCCTTGGGAGTAGGTCTCCGGGAATCTGTATTCTTAAAATGCTGCTGGGTGATTTTGATGCAAGTGGTGTTCAGACCCCTCATGGAGAAACAGTGGCTCAGGGATCTCCCTTACAGAACTCACCCTCTCCTTCAACTCCCCGCCCAGTGGACACCAGGTTTTATCACTCCTCTCTTGACTGCGTCTTGCACATAAGCACCATGGACGTGAAGGGTCACAGCTAAGGAAGTGAAAAATTGGCATACGGGCTCAAGGACAGAGAAAAGTTGCCATTACGTGGGGCAATGAGGGGCAGGTGATGGGGACATAGAGATTGGTAACAAGGGACACAAAAGTTGGCAGCATGGAGGGATTGAATGTTGGATGACCAGGCTCACCACCTGTCCGGGATGGCCAATCCTGACTCCTAGGCTCATGGTCTCCCAAAGAGTGTGTGGGCCTGTCCAGCACTGAGTCATTCCTGGACACCCAGGGATGTGTATGAGGCAGGCAGACTGGGGGATATGGTAGAAACAGAGTTGGGGTTCTCCAGGAGGTGTTTTTCCACTCAAAAGTCTTTCCGTCGCCTACATCTCCAGACATTTAAAGAATTCTGAGCTATTTTCAGACCTACTATGAAAAGAACTGAGGTGTTATCAGTCAGACACCCATCTAACCATTTCCTAAGAGGCGAGCTGGCATGACTCACTTTTGATCTGTCAGCTTCGTATTGATTTTTCTGGCAAACTTTGTGGGTCTGCCAGGGCTGACTCTACCGGGAGCAGCTGAATTGTAACCCACCGTGCTCAGGGGCAGTTATTACAAAGGCCACCATCGCAGGGTTGTAGCCTGCGTTTCTTTGGTGGAACACGCGGGAGGAGAGGTGGGAAACCGCAGTGCACAAAACCAAGGATGTCCCTGGGCTTTCCCACCGCTCGCTAAAAGAGAAGCCAGACAGCTTTCCTTATGCCTCTCCCAGATTCGAGATTTGAGTGCTGTTTGTGGATGAGGTGCTGGCAGGAACTGATGGGGCCCCCGAAGTAATTCTGGGCTCTTTCTCATGGCAGGTGAAGTCACTAGCTTCCACTGTGCTGTGAAGCTGGGCAGCCAACGACTGGAGGCGTTTAAATATACTACTATGTAATCTGCCAATTTTAAAACATGAGATCACTGATTATTCAGTAGTCTCGTTTTTTTAAAAAGCCCTCTCATGTTAAAAAGTAAATGATAAAAATCCCAGTCAAGTCGAAATGTCCTACTGACCTTCACATTTACCTGAACCCTCCCCCACCCACCATGGGAATATGTAAATGGGTGTCAAAGCGGCAGAACTAACAGACGCTCCGAGTCCTGATGTTAAAGGACTCATTTGAGCTGATGTTTCAGGGACGAGCTGATGCCTGGAAACTGGAATGTGCAGATGTCACATATTCAGAGAGACTGGAGTGCTGGCCTCAGCAAATGATGCCAAGAGAGGAACCGAGAAGCAGAGTTAAATCAACCAAGAGCCATCATCTGGCGGAGTGCTAAGCCATTTGCCAAGCGCAGTGCTGAGTGAAATGGAAACAGCTTCTTCACGTGCCCTCAGTCCCAAATACTTTCATATGTGTGACATTGGGTGAAAAGACGCCTCACGTGGCCTTTCAGGAGCATCTCTGACGTGTCACACAGGGATGTGCACCTGTTTATGCGCCTGCCTATATGTGTGTGCATGTGTCTGTGTGTGTGTGCGGGTCTCTCTGTGAATCTGTGTCTATGTGCCCGTGTGTATGTATGTGGGTGTGTTTGTGCCACTGTGTGTCTGTGAATGTGGGGGTGAAATGAGAGGGGAAAGCGGTGGAGATAGCCGCTCTCCAGGACTCTCATCGACACTATCTTCACAGAGAGGCTTTCCCTGCATTCCCCCCCATTTAAATGAAGTTCTTCTGCCACGGATGCCTCTGTTTTATGTATCAAAGCAGCCAATACTTTTTCGTCTTAGCTCCCATTGCAATTTGTCATTTTGTTTATTGGGTGGGGTCTGTCACCTCCGCTAATTGGAAGCTCCATGAGTGCAGAGTTATTTATCTCCAGTGCTCAACACGGTGCCTGGCACAGAGTAAATGCCGACAAGTGATAAATAAGCCAAGGGCAGAGGGGCCAGAGTGAAGTGTAGAGTTCAGGTCTCTTACCAGGGGAGGGCCGGTAGACAAATCACAGGTTGCCGGGGAGTCCGTCTGACCTGCCGCGTGACTGAAGCAGGGTTGGGAGGCCTCATAAAGGGTTTTCATTGAATGAACATCCCTTAGCAAATTCTCCCAGGCTGGACACGTGTGACATGTTGGTCAGTGCCACCAGTAAGACTGGAAGGGACAGACTCCCTGTGATGCATGTTTCTGAATGAGCTCCAGGACCGAGGAAGGGCTGCCGGGACATTCCTACTGGCTAATGACTAATGCCTGAGCCAGTGTGCAGGTGAGTAATGTCAAAATGGATCAATGTATAAGCACCCCATCCCTCTGGGGCAGGGTCCAACAGAGATCACCCACACTGTCAGGCTTTGGAGCAGAGGGCGTTAGATGTCCCCTCTATGGAATGGCAGGCATCGCTTTGTACTGGTCAGAGGGGCAGTCTTGACATTAATATTTCATTGCTGATCTTCTAGTGAAAACCCAAACCCAAAAACTCTGTCTGAGCCCTTCACCGACATGCGTCTTCATCGTGGCTAGCTAAGCACATCGCAGTCTGCATACTGAGTGGCCTCTGCGGGTCACCGGCTGGCACACTCACGAGGCCGGTGGGGACTGTGCCCCTGTGAACGTGTCGCCTGCCGTGTGCTGGCTGAGGTGTTGGGCACAACGCGGCACCTCTGCTGCCTTCAGCAAACAGGTGAGATCTGCGCTAGGCCTTACTGTGAGGAGGGGCATTGGAGAGAAAAGCAGGTCCCCAGGTTGCTGGAGGCAGGATCTGGGAGGAAGAGCTGCGGCTACCATACAACCTGCTCCTCTGGACCAGGACAGAACCAAGAGGGCTGAGCAGAGGGATGGGAGCTGCTCTGGGGATCTACACAGACATGGATGCTGGGCGAGGAGTTAGGAGGAATTCAGATCAGGTGTGGGGAAGGCCATGGCCAGAGGCTCTGAGAGCCCCAAGCATATGAAGGGCCTTTATATCTCCTAGGCTGGCAATCTTAAGGCAAATTTATTCCATACTTAGCTTTATTTATTTATGTATTTATTTATGTATTTATGTATTTATTTATTTATTTATTTTCTATCTATCTCTATTATCTCTCTCTGTCTCTCTCTATTATCTCTATCTATCTATCTATCTATCCATCCATCTATCTTTCTATTTCCCAACACCCTATAAAACAGGTTCTGTTATTATTCTTATTTTGTAGATGAGGATACTAAAGCAGAGGGGGGTTAAATACCTAAGCAGCCCAAGGCCACACAAAGCATCTACCTTCTAGAATATGTCATGTAAAGAAAGTGCCAGGCAGAGTCAGTGCTCAGAAATATTGTTTCCTGTTGCCTTTTCCAGTACAGTGAATATAGCCTGTGTAACAAGAGCTTCTTTGTGCCAGGAAACAAATTTTATAGTCATTGTCTCGTTGAAGTCTTCCCTACAACACTGGAGGGTGAATAATTTTTAAATGTATTTTTAAAGTGAATCAATTTATAATTATACAGGCAATAGCCAAATACGTCTGTCATACAAAATATTAAACTTTATAGGAAGCACTCAAACCCACATGACCCTCCAACCTCAGTCCCAGCCCCCCCCCAGAGTCACTGCTATTATTGTATTGGTGTATATCCTCCAGAACTTCCTATTGACGTATATAGACAGATTGTTATACCTGGCGTATTGAAGAGTGGTTTTCTAAACTGCTCATTCTGAAAATGCCTCAGTTTCACTTGGGGAATTTTTTCCATGTCAGTTCATAAAAACCAACTCTATTCTTGTTATCTGCTCCTAGCAGCCGTTGTCCCAGAGTTTATTTAGTCATCCCCCTCTGATACTCAATTAATGAGGTGAGTAATATTATCTTCATTTGAGGGCTGAGTACCTTGTCCAAGGCCATCCAACTGGAAAGTGGCAGAGCTGGGCTCCAGCCCACTTCCATTTGGTTCTAAAGCCAACAGTCGTAACCACTAGAGTATGAATGAACACAAACATAAATTTTGTTTTAAAGTCAAATGAGGGGCACCTTGTGGCTCAGTTGGTTGAGCGTCTGACTCTTGGTTTTGACTCAGGTCATGATCTTATGGGTTCTTGAGTTCAAGTGCAGTGTCGAACTCTGCTCTGCAAGAGCCTGCTTGGGATTTCTCTCTCTCTCTCTCTGTCTCTCTCTCTAGCTGTCTGTCTCTCTCTCCCCCTCTCCCCCGACTCATGTGGGTGGACTCTCTTCCCCCCCAAATACATAAATAAACATTAAAAAAATAAAGTCAAATGGAAACTCAGTAGTTACCGTATTTATTTGTTCAATACACATTTATTGAATGTCTACTATGTGTCACAACAAGCGGTGAGGAATCTCTTCCCTGAAGTTTCTCCTCTTTTGACTTCCAGCTCTCCCTCATACCTCCTTGCCTACTATAAAAATCCGTTGGCTCTTCTTCTTGTCCTGCCAATCCCCCCAGGGCTTTATCCTTGGTCATTTCCCCTTTTCCTTCACTTGGCTCAGTCTCCAATTGTTCTTTCTGTCCACTCTTCTACTTGACAACAAAAGTCTTCATTTCCAGCACTACTCCCTCACCCAGCTCCAGATTCATGCTTCCACTTGCCTCCAGGATGCCTGCTGGGGGGTATCTCACAGGCATGTAAAATCAACATGTCTAAATCTTAACTCATTATCCTACCACTCAAATCCACTCCTATTCTGATTAACGGTATCATAGTTTAGGGTGGCCCAAGTTGGGGTCCTCAGTGCTATCCTTGACCTCTCACTCTTTTGTATCCCTCAATCCCACTTAGTCGACCGACCCCACTGGTTCAATCTCCCAAATAGTCCTTGGATTTGCCCTCTCCTCCCTGTCACCAGTCCCCTGTCATAATTCAAGCCTTCAGTGACTTCTCCTGGACTAGCTCAAACACCTCTCCTCCCCAGTTCGTCAAGCTCCCAAAAGCACAGGACCTGTTCTTCTGTTAGCCCTCAACTAAGCTCTGAGATTTCGGGTGTGTTTCTAGTTGAGGCATATTCCAATCATCTGAATGTCTGGTGTCTAAACGCCTAGAGCTCATTTAGTTTCCCGAAGCACTTTTTTGCTAGCTCCTGTGCATGAATGTGTCATTAAGCTGAGAATCTCTTACCATTAAACTAATTTCTCAGCTTTGTGCTTTAGAGGCATTACAAATACTATCTTTTTCACTACCTTTTGTGTGGTGGTGATTGCAGGTCTGTCATCAGTGCTTGGATCTTTCATATTAATCACACAGGTAGCAAATGTATAGACTAAGAACTAGAACTGGTAGTAAAATATATAGCCTTTCTCTAACTGTACTGCACGCAAGGACATTTTTATTTTCTCACCACATCAACTGAATGTTTCATTTTATAAAGCACTTTTTAATGCTGTGGTTGGTGCCTCATGATGCAGGAAGCCCTGAGACTGTTCTGAGAAACATGGGTACCCTTCACTCTTCGCACAGAATCATAGAAACAAAAATTACACTGTCTCAGAGCTAAATAAAAGAAAGATTCTGCTCCCCTTTTCGTATTTCTGTGACACATCAGTCTGTTTTGTATGAATCAAAGGGTCTAGAGCTCCAGAGATGTGACCATTTTCACTACATAATGGCACTAAAGCAGTTCACGTCTTCCCTTTTAGAACCTGGGGTATATTCATTCAGGCCTTAGAATATAGCTGGATGCAAAAATACAGCGATATTTGTCACATGAATTTTCACATTCAATCGAATAATTATTTGCTCAAGGGAAAAATAAATGCTTCCCGAGGCTCCAAAGTGTTAGATACTGAGTAATCTTGGTTTGGGAGATGACAGAGATATAATTTTGTGAATGGCAGCCCTATTCTCATGAAAGCCATTTGTTTTCAGTTCACCTCTCTGCCTGTACCTTTGTTCATTCGTTGATTTATCTTCCTATCCACATGTTCAGCAAATACCAAATGACACTGGAGACACAGTGTGTTGTAATGGGAACAGATAAGGGTAGTTAGTACCTCAAAGTTGGGTTTCTAAGATTTCTTGGCTGTTTGCATCGACCCAAAATTTAAATCATACTTCTTTTATCTGTGATCATCCCTTATTCAACAAGCAGTTATTAAACATTGCTATGTCAGGGCCTGTGCTGGTGTTACAGAGATTAGGAAAACATGGGCACAGTGCTGGCTCTTGGGCAGCTTAGGTGATAGGAAAGAAAGAAGAATGAGTAGATACTATAATAATGCAATATGGAAAGCTCAGTGATGGTGATCCATGTCTGGGCATGCAGAGGAGGCATCCCTAAGTTGAGTTGACAGGATGAGTTGCAACTGGCCACTTCAGGTTCAGGAGGGGTGGGCAGCAGAAGACATAGGCCATTTGAAGGAGTGTTCGGAGCTGAGAAGAGAGAGGGGGACAGGGCCCTGGTCTTAGAGAGCCGTATTTGCTTTAATGAACTTTATCTTGCAGGTGATAAGAATCCATTGTGTTCTGGATTGATGTGGCAGCAAATGATGGAGGGGATGACTTGAAGGGAAGAACTGGAGCGGAGACCAGTTAAGGGGCTGCTGCAGTCTTCCAGGACGCAGATGATGAATGCTTGAGGGGCAGTGGAGAGAGGATGGAGATGAGGACACGGATTCGAGAACTACTGGAAAGCCTGAATTGGCAGAGGGAGGGTGTGGGTGGAAAGACAATGAAAATGGAAAGAATCCTAGGTTTCTGGCATTGGTGAAGGGATGGTATATGGTAGCACCAACTGGGTAGAAAATACAGGGGGGATGGTGTTTGTTCATGTTGAATGTGAAGTATGCGTGAGACATTAAGAATGCCTGGGTATGGAGTTTTAAGGGGAAGACTTGGGCTGAAGGCAGGAATTTGAGTGCCATTAGCATGTAGGTGTTTGCCAAACAGAGTATGACGCCACTGACAACAATTGAAAACACCATGCAAGACAGATCTGCAAAAGTCATCCCTGTGTTTGCTCTGAGAATATTGGTAATGAATATTGATGTTAAATTAAATAGGGATGGTATGCTTTCCAATGGGTGCCCTTAGAGAGATACTTCTTAACCTGGTGCTAAGAAGAGTCGAGTTTCTTCTGAGCAAGCGAGTATGCTTTTATTCCACACCGTACCCCCACCACCGACCCGATAAAGTTCAATAACTTCTATTTTATTACTATAACACAGCTAAGTATATTATATTCATTTTTTAAGGTTTACAGTTCAGTGGTTTGTAATATAGTCAGAGTTATGCCGCCTTTACCACAATTTAAAAAATGGCTATCACCCCCGAAAGAAACCCTGTACCCATTATTTCATTCTTTTTGATTGTTGAACCATCTTCCCTGGCATGAATATACCACACTTTATCCATTCATCAGTTGATGAATGCTTTTATCTTATAGACCAGCACTGTCTAATAGATTCACGATGAGAACCACAAACGTGAGCTGTAATTTTAAATTTTCTAGTAGTCATATTTTTTTAAAAGAGGAATAGATAAAACTAATTTTATTAAGATATTTTAACCCAATATATCTAAAATACTATTTCAACATGTAATCAACATTAAAAAATACGAATGATATATTCTGCATTTTCTTTTATACTAAGTCTTTGAAATACGATGTGTATCTTTCTACCCAGGATTCATCTCAACTTGGACTAGCTTCTTTTCCAGTCCTAGTGGCTGCCATATTGAACAGCTGAGTTTGATGGTATCTAAACTGTGTCTGGTTTCCTTCTTCACTTGGGCTCCTTAGGAAGCTTTGAACCAAATTCATGGTAAGCAGTGTTTTGTTAATGTGATTCATGGCTCCAGACTGCTGCTCTACTTTTGTCTCCCTTTTGTCTTATCTTGTTACATTTGTTTTTAATTTATGCTACTTTGTTAGCCTTTATGTTCCTGCCCTCTCCTTTGGTAATTGCCTTGATTGGAGGTGGAAAACGCTGAAGGTCTTGAGAGAAAAACCACTGACAAAAAGGAGATCAATGTTTCAGTCGAGGCAAACAGCCAGTGAAGCGATTTGAGGAACTGAGCATAAGCCTATTCCTTTAGATGCGGCTGCTGACCCTCTCCCCACCTTTCTCTGGCTCCTTTGCCCCCACAGTCAACCTCAGCGAGCCACCACAGACAACATTTCTTCCATATACTATCAAAGAATGGAAATGAGTGCAGCTGAGTGTGACTGGTAGACATGGGCACCAGGAAATAGGCCAGATATTACTTGCAATTAATTGATCTTGAAAACATTCAGTGACTTGGCAAAACAAAACAAAACAAAACCCCAAACGGGCCACCTCCTAAATTGCAGGGCAAAGAGAGCAAGCAAAGCAAATGATCCCTGATGCTTTTCCACTACACACATTATTATGCAATAAACTTTCTTAGACACTGAAAGATATACCGTATATTCTTTCTCATCTCTCTGCCTTCCTATATGTTCTTCCTATATGTTCTGCCCTCCCCATAGTGCCCTTCTCCCTCTCTTGCCTTCCCAAGCTTCAAAGCCCGGTTCAAATATCGCTTCAGTGAAGACTTCCTCAATTCCTGCGGCCACAGGGATTTGTGGTATCCTTTTTACCACACTCACCACACTCGTGTATCTATGCCCTGCACCCGGCGATATGCACCAGCTCTTGGGCAGACAGGAACCATGTCGCCTTCATTTCTGTGTTCCCACACTTAGCTGGGAAGCTGGCATGTAGTTGGTGCTCAATGGATGTTTGTTGGTGAGTAAAGAGAGCAAGTCACTGGAGCCTTCTGAGTGCTGGGCAGCGTGCTCTCCGTGTGTGTCTCATCCACTTTTCACAACCCCGAAGCTCTTCTCTGGTAAAGGAGGTGGGACTTATGCAAGGTTAAACAACTCACCTAAGATCATGCAGCAAGTTAGTGGCAGAGTTTCAAAGACACCTACTTTTGAGGAGTACCAATCTGTAAGAGACAAGCTTTTTTGTCGTTTCATAATGGCCTCAAGGACTAAAGCACTGAATTTGTTTCGAATTGGACACAGTAGGGCCCTTTTCTACCAGAAGAAGCTATTGTTTCCTTTCAGCCAAGCTAGAAATGGTCACTATAGACAAATAGCATATATATCTCTATACACGATACATATATGGGGTCATTGCTTTGAATACATGTCAGGGTACTCGGCAAGACAATAGAAGTCATTGACCTAAAAACACTAGCAACTCATTATATTTGTGTGAAGTTGAAATAATTTTGCATTAAGAACTTTAAAAACATTGTGTTTTAATTTCTGTGATTGCCTGCCACACTCAGATTCTGGAATCATATCCCGAATTACAACTTGCTTGTTAAAGCAATTAATTTACTTTCAAAATTGAAAATCCTTGCTGAAACTTGTTAAGGCCCAGGTGCATTAGTCTATCGATATCAGAAATAATTTCCAAAGTCCACATTCTAAGCACGTTAACTGATTTATGGTCATCAGCTGGTACACCTTTAAAAAAACTATATACTTTGTGAAAGGTCAACAGAAAATGAATTCATGAATCCACAAAATGATTCCTTAATGATGGAACGGTTCTACGTTTCAGATTTTTCCAAGCATCTTGTTTCTTAACATCAAAGACTTTAGTTTCAAGTGCTATTATGTCTTCTCATTGGAATATTTTTGCTAAGAATTTTCTTTTTAAATAGGAAAGCAAGCTGTCATGGAATAAATGGGGAGGCTGAATAAATAAATGCACAGCTGGAGGCCTGCCCCCATCCCGCATGCTCTGTACACACTGGAACATTAGGAAAAGTATGTACAGGAGCCTGGCTGGCTCAGTGGGTTAGACGTCCTACTCTTGATTTTGGCTCAGGTAGGGATCTCATGGTTCGTGAGATCGAGCCCCACGTCATCCTCAGGCTCTGTGCTGACATTGTGGAGCCTGCTTGGGATTCTCTCTCCCTCTCTCTCTGCCCCTCCCCACTTGCACACACCCTTTCTCTCCCTCTCTCTCAAAATAAATGGAACTTAAAAAAAAAAGAAAATATGTAAAAACTGAGAGCTTTAGTATCAGGTGGTGTTTAACTTCCACTCAACCAATTACAGTTCACCTTGGAAAATTCTTTATATATATGTAATTTATTGTCAGGTTAGCTAACATACGGTGTATACGGTGTGCTCTTGGTTTTGGGGGTAGATCCCCATGATTCATTGCTTACATACAACATCTAGTGCTCATCCCAACAAGTGTCCTCCTCAATGCCCATCACCCATTTCCCCCCTGCCCTACCCCTCTCCCCTTGGAAAATTCTATAAAAATGTAAAAGACAAAACTGGTTGTCTGGTTTCAACATGGACAGGCACTGAGTTTTCTCCTAGAAAAATTTTAGAACGTGTTAGCTTTGAGTGCTTTCCATTGAAATGGAATAGACTTGTTTCTCTATCGAAGAAATGTGGGGTATGACACTACTTGTAACTTGGGGATACAACTGTCATTTTAATATTAGGCAAAATCTATTTCCCTTTGCTTTCCTCTATTTTTTGGTTCATATCCTTCTCTTTTCATTGGGAATATGAAGTGGCATATGAATAGAGGAAAAGGAATGGAAAAATCCTGAGAAGTAGATAAGCTTCTTTAGCAATTCTGATCTGTTGGCTGACCCGGGGCTGGAAGCTAGGGTGCTTGCCTGGTCATCCTGAATCAGGTTTTGTGTAAATGTGATTTGAACAGGTTGCCAAGGGCACAGGTGCAGGAGCCAAGGGCATTATGGTGTTCTCTAGCTTGTCTTCTTTCCAAAGAGGAAGGATAGGGGTTATCTCAGTATCTAGGAGTCTCATACCCTTTTGGGCGGTAAGACTCACATGTGGAAGATTCCAGCAGAGTTCTAGGTGCAGGACCTCAAGAACAAACCCCCTTGACACTCATTACCATATCTGACACCCACAAGAACCCTGTCAGAAGACATAAAAATTACACATAATAGGGAACCAGATCCTTCTAAGTATAGCAGAAGGACCAAAACCTTCACAGATATTTTCTTTTTCTTTTAAAAAATATTTTCAGGTTTTATAAGTATAGGATCATGGAAATGGAAGTATGCAGATCATAGAATACCATAGGCTTTTAACTGTCAGTTTGATTTTGAGCTTCCTGGGATCAAAGCAAGTTGGGAAACCATCAGTTGCATGACTCATATTTTTAAGGACCAAGAATGCTAAATCTTCAGTGAAACAAAACTTTAAGGGCATAAACTTGAAATTTCCAGAGGGGTCTTCATAAATGTTGGTCCTAACAATATCCCTAAAATAGAAAGGAGAGTCTTAGGCAGGAGTGAGGGGAATGTTTAGCTTACTATTTACTTTGTTTTAGATAGAAAAGAAAACACTCTTAAAAATTGAATATGCTTTTCCTCAGTGCAAATCACTACCTGAGAGTAGGCCAGGCCCTTAATGGAACACACATCTGGGTTCTAGGAGACTCTAATGCACTTTAGAAGTTCTAATAAATTTGCTCATCAATGGAGAACAGAGCCATTTTCTTCATTCTTTTTTTTTTAATGCTTATTTATTTTGAGACAGGGGGCAGAGGGGGCAGAAAGAGAGGGAGAAAAGAGGATCCCAAGCAGGCTCCATGCTCAGCATGGAGATTGATTCAGGGCTTGATCCCAAGACCCTGGGATCATGACCTGAGTCGAAATCAAGAGTTGGATGCTTAACCAACTGAGCCACCCAGGCACCCCTAAAAGTTTATTTTTCAATCTATGTCTATGTGCCATATGCCAAGAACTTTGTTAAATATTTTACATTTGATACAGAACATTTGATCTTCACAATTGCTGCATTATTACAGATGAAGAAATGGAAACACAGATTAGCTGAATGGTTATTCTTGCCCAGGGCAATAAAAGTGTAAAGGAAGAGCTGGGATTTGAACCCAGGTAATTTAGCTTCTGAGGCCATGTATTTTGCATGTATATGTACTAACTTTCCATGTCCATGTCCATGTACTAACCATGCTGGTTAGTGTTTCTCCAAATACTCATTAACCAAGGCAGGCTTTTGTAAGGGAGTGAAATGGACACATTTCAGTTTACAAAATACATAGATTTTCAAGGCATAAGAAGTCCAAATATACCCTAATAACGAAGTAAAAAAAAAATCTTTGTGTAAGTCATCTTGGAAACTTAATGCATTCTGCTTTTTTTCTTTCCCCCACATGTAGGAAGGATGCCATTTCAGAAAATGTAGGTCCCATTTGAAATGGAGAACAGGATCACATCAGCTAACAATGGTCCTCTTCTAAGTTTTAACTGAAAAGCTTCTCTTTCTAAGATCAGCAAGCAGGCTTAGCAATCCCGTCCAACATTCTAAAGCCAGACCTCCTGTGTTTATTAGGCAATGTGGTCTAGTGGAAAAAGCAAAGATTTTGGAGACAGACGCTGGCATTGACTAGCTTTGTGACCTCATTTAATCTCTCCAATCCTTTCTTTTCTGAGAAAAAGACTGTATCTTGTTATGAAGGTTTGAGATAATAAATCGAAAGTGCATGGCTTAGGAGACGCTCAAAACCTGGTTGAAGCTAGTATTATTGTTGTCAACGTGATTACCTGGGTGTAAGGAGAGCGATTAGCCTTTATGATTAGTGATGACAATTTTGTTGTTTGGGCTAATACTATTCAATGAAACTTTATTTGCTACCGATTTCATTTAACATCCGAGAAAGCAATGTGGGGAAACAAGATGGATAAACACCAAGTCTCTGCTCCCAGGAACCTTATAATCCAATAATAAATCACATCATTATAATAGAGTTTGAAAGCAGTTCGGTTTGGTGGAAGAAAGGGCTCAAATAAAGCAATTATGTAAGATGAGGTCATGTCCATTGGGGCATGATGCAGGTCTTGAGTGCCAGGAGGCAGAGTTCATTCGTAATTTGGTAGGCAAAGTCTTGTGGGCAGAAGAGTAACTCCTAAAATCAGCACTTTAATTTAAAGAGCTTAATCAAGTGAAAAAAATGGTGGCAGGGAGTCTGACTACTGATATGATCCAGCTCGAGAAGAACACGTCCTTGAAGCTGGTTTTCCAAGATTGGTGGAAGAACGGAACTGGTCACTTGCTTTCTCTTCTGGGGTCTTTTCATGGCTCAGGGAAGTGTTTGGCTGAGGTTCAGGTATTTCGTGCGGACATGGAACAGGGAGAAACTGACTGACTTCCTGGAGGATAAGTCACCATTCGGTGGCACCAAACTACCCAGCTAAGGTATATGCACCCTTGAGTCCACATCTCATCAGATTGCTCAAAAAGCAAAGTAGTTCTCTCTTTAGACCCCCAATTCTTGAGCTTTGGGACCAAATGTCTAGGATTCCAAAATAGCATTTTGATGAAACACCTATGCCTGGTAACAGTTTACTAATGCAATGTAACTCCAATTGTTTTTTTTTTTTTAAATGATGGGTTTTTTAAAAACATTTATTTATTTTTGAGACAGAGAGAGAGAGAGCATGAACAGGGGAGGGTCAGAGAAAGAGGGAGACACAGAATCTGAAACAGGCTTCAGGCTCCAGGCTCTGAGATGTCAGCACAGAGCCCAACATGGGACTCGAACCCACGGACCATGAGATCATGACCTGAGCCGAAGTTGGATGCCCAACTGACTGAGCCACCCAGGTGCCCCTAAAAAATGATGTTCTATTTAGAGTGTTGTATCATTAGTATTTTCAGGATTTATTTTAATCATTAATCTTTGACACAGGATAGGAAACAAAAATAGCATTCCTATTGAATGCTAATGTGTCAGTAATTTGAAAAGATTTCCTGTGACTAAGTTAAAAACATTTTATTGATGTATTATAGAATTTCCGCTAGAGAAGCTACATATCCTTCAGTGAGTAGAGAGTGATTTTAAACCTTGGGGATGTGATTCAATAAATAAGCAGAGGAAAGAAACACAAAAGCACGTAAGTCATGTATGTAAGGTTGTTTAGCATAGTGTCTGACAAATAGTAAATGTCCCAAATAATAGATGGTATTATTTTGAAATCCATTTAAATAAAAACATTTTCTTCCCCAATTTATATTTACCAAATTAGCTCATATTATGAACATAAAACTATTACTGCTAAAATAAGCTAAGTGTATTGTAAGTCTGTAGAGATGAGTCATCTAGGATCAGAAAAAACCTTCTCATCTACAGAACAACATATACAATGATGCTGGATTTTAGGCAAGACAAAATCCTCACTCATTAGCTACAATCACACTTACAATTCTGCGTTTATGAAAGGACGGGGGTGTGCAGAAAGTACACTTACCTATTTTTGGAATGTTCTCAGAAGCCAAGGTTAAGATAATAAGAGGCTTCTTCTTAAACTCATTAAAATAACCAGAAAACTCTTTCCTCAGCATCACGATTAATCAAGGCTTACCTAGACTTGAAGCTTTCTTTCATGGCTTTTGGTTCTTCAAAACTTATCATAAGTTCCTTTTTTTGATTGGTGGGGGACAGAGACTGAGAAGATTGGAAGAATTTTAAAAGATTATCCTAAAATATTCTAGAGCTTCCTAAGTCTCTAAAATAAAAATATGCTCACTGCTCTTAATTCTCTTGTGTGTGTATGTGTGTGTGTGTGTGTATAAAGAATAAAAATAACAACAGGATATAAAACCTATTTATATACAAATTACAATGTGATTGTAACATTCAATGTTTACTATTAAAAGGAGGATTCTTGTTGAGACTGAATTAGAAAGAGTGGTTAACAGGCCTCATCGAATTAATTTGCATACATTTTCTAATTTAGCAAACTGGAGAGAAATCCTCTTCATAGGTTTCTTGACATTTCATGTGGGCGGTTTTACTTGGATGGTAGCAAGTCAGTCATTTGATTCCACCAAATTAGGCAGGGTATTAGGTTACTGAAAAGAAAAACAATTAAGAAAGGGGTAAAAAAGGTAGGGTGCTTGAGGGGACTGACTCATCTGACTGTCCCAAGTAGACTCCATAAGTATGCAGCTGAAGCATATATTGTAGACTTAGTCTTCATTCTTAATTACCTTTAGAAATTTTTCAATACTTCCCACTATTTAAACAATCTTGTAATTCTTATGTGACTTATAAGGACTCAACAGAGCAGAGATAAATGTTACTTCAAGGCACTACCTGGGACGCATCTGCCATTTTAAAACGGAATAAAAGCTC